>NC_140224.1:23686791-24886791 GCF_951802725.1 Rutilus rutilus
TTCAGAAGTGTAAAACATTGCGGTTACGAAGCCTCTGTGTTGCGGCCAGCAGGGCTTTGAGTGGTGTTTCCAAAGTGCGAACGAACTGTCAGGTACGGCTAGTTTTTGCCTGTGGGCTGCAGGAGCCTTCAGGCTGCAAATGGAGCTGACTGGAATGAGAGGAGAGGCGATTAAGTTTCTCACTCACAGATCACACTCCAGCTCACGCAGTTTCCAATAACCCTCGCAAAGATCATTTCCTCAGAGAGCCTCTCCTCAAATCCCTCCTCAGGCCCCGAGCTTGACAAGCCAATGACTGCCTCTTGGTTTCCTTCCCTCGCCTTTTTGTTGCCTCCTGGTCACTGCAGAAGGAGAGCCCATCAGGAAGTGTTGGGAGGAGAAAAATGTGGCTTTTTTTTGTAAAAATTGTGTGGTTATTGTCTATGTTGAGTATTTACTACTTACTTGTTGTTCTTATTCCATGCTTATTCCATGGATTTTAATTTCTTTCTTCTAGGAATAAAAATCTTCACCAGGTCTTTTCCGTACAGCAACATGCATAGAGCACAGCTGTTACACTCATAAAAAAAATATAGTTATAGTAATAACAGTAGTTCATATGCACTATATTTAAGTCATTCACTATTATGTATAAATAAAATTATTTGCTGACAGTCTTCCTCTCCAGTCAGCTGTTAAATGGAGAACTGCTGTGACCAGATCATTGAATCAACCGTGATTCATGAACAAATCAGTCTGATTAGTGAACCACATCAGCCAGTTAAAAGAAACCCATGTAAAAGAGCCAATAGGGGTTATGCGGAACGCCCAACGTTCGAACCGGAAAACGGGTATAAACATTTCCGGTTTGCATTACCGTACGCATCTGCAGCGGTAGGTTATCTCTGAGGTAACTTATTTTGCGCTTTTTTTAGAATACAATTCTTATTTCTGTTTTAATAAAAATGTCACGAATGCTTAAGTATCAGAAAATACAATTTTATAAAAAAAAAAAATGCAGTCTTCATTTGATTGTTTTAATCGTCTGCAAGCAAATATAAAAGGTTAAACTACTATGATAGCATACAAGTCTAAACTAACTTACTGATAGTTAGCTAACTCTACATCGGGTGCCATTAGCAAAAGCTACATATACTAACTTACTAACTTACACACCTTCATAATCATGAATAAATGAGGAGGCGTAAAAACGTCCGTTTGGCAATACGATGTACATCTGGAATGGATAGAATGGGTAGCTCCTGTAAACACCGGCTATAAAAGGTCGCCATTCCTACGCTGTGTTTACCTCAGTAGCTGACGACCGGAAGTAGTTATACCCGTTTTGTAGAACCCGGAAGTATGTTCCGCATAACCCCTATTGTGCACTGATTTGGTTTTATGCTTAGCTTACTGATTCAATAATAGTCACAGTTAATTTTTTTTTTTTTTTTTTTTTTTAGCTTAAAGGGTTAGTTCACCCAAAAATGAAAATTATGTCAGTCATTACTCACCCACATGTTGTTCCAACCCCGTAAGACCTTCGTTCATCTTCGGAACACAAATTAACACGAAGCACGTCTGTGTTGCACGTCACCACGTATCACACACATGACCTGTGTCGCCCAATAGTGAGCCTACGTGGTGACGTGCAACACAGACGCGCTACGCTTGAACACTACGTGAAAAGACTCGAGGCCCAGAGAGAAGGAAATGAAAAGTGGAATAAAGTCATTATTTTTGTTTGTTTTTGCGCACAAAAAGTATTCTCGTCGCTTTATAAACTAAAGATTGAGCCACTGGAGTCACTTGGACTATATTAACGATGTCTTTAATACATTTTCTGGGCCAGCAAGTTATAGTGTCTTAGAAGCCTATGTGTGTGAGACAGCTCTCAGATTTAATCAAAAATATCTTCATTTGTGTTCCGAAGATGAACGAAGGTCTTACGGGGTTGAAACAACATGAGGGTGAGTAATTACTGACATAATTTTCATTTTTGGGTGAACTAACCCTTTAATAGGTGTGATCTGTCACAAAATAAATTATTTAGCTAAATTAAATTATTTATGGTAGGGGTGAATTCAGGATAATTTGGAAAATTGACTGGGAAAAAATATGAATAAACCCCTTTAACCTTTTGCACTATATACATTTTTGTACATATACACACTCGGCTGTTAGTGCATTCTAACATAGTCACTATGAACTATCACAACTAACAATATATTTTGCCAAAAAAACAACAACAAAAAAAACACAGATTTCTACTGTTTGCCTGAAATATCACTTTAACTGGAAACAGACGTTTTGTGTTAGGAAGGTAGTGGAAGAAACAAAAAAAAGTGATGTGAGGAGAAAGATTGGTGTTCTCCATCTCTGCAGGCTTTGCCAATCTATTTTTTTTTTCATCTCTTTTATTTTATTTTATTTTTTTATTTGAGAACTCTAGCCTACCCTGGCATTGATTCTCCAAAAGCCTCAGGGTAATTAATATCAGTCTCTAAAGTCTCTTTCAAAGGAGTCTTTGTTTGTTTTTGTGTTTGCTTGTTTCCGGTACAAATCTCTTTGAGTGACTCATCATAGAGTCTTATGTCCCCAAACTGCCATTGCTCATTCATATTCAAAGAATGAACGTAATGATCAGTTCCCTCATCATCAAACTAATACGGCTCTGCATCCAAATTTGGCCTTCAGAAACATTTGCTTCGTGCTGTTGCATAGTAATAACAGCTCATTTGTTAATTCACAGAGTTTCTTGTCCAATCAAATGCATCCAGAGATTGCAAGGATTTTACCATCTGATAATGTGCTTTGTCTCTTGGTCTAACCGAGTGTATTTTGTTTGTGCGTCTTAACAGGCTTTTGTGAGCGTGTTATTGTTTTGTTATTTCGTTGCAACCCTGAGCTCAGTATATTGGCTCATTTGACAATGAGGCAGTTGTCTGTGTTAACCTGAATGCCCAAGATAACAAAGCACCTGAGCTTCCTCGGGGGGCTTTTTTCCACATCCGTTCTTCTACTCCCTCTGCATAATGGAAGCACAACACACTACCAGACACAGCAGTCTTGTAAACAGGCCAGTGACAAATTAGGGTGCACGTTGTTCGATTTTTTGCCACGATTCTGCTGTTTGAGACCAGGGATTGTGAAATATTTATTTTCTAGTTCTTTCATCGTTGGGCAAATTTAGCAGTCTTGAATCTCTTAGTGTGACATGCCTGTTCTCAAATAAGGATGTCAGACCGGACACAGACTGCCCAGTCAATGATGTATATCGTAAAATCTGTTGATGTCTCACAGTCTGTCTTGGCTTTTCTCACTTGGCTCATATCATGCGATCTGACAAGCTGATTCGTAGCTACAAAGCATTTCCGTGCACTTGAAAAAAAATTCAGCTTGACCAAGTCAATAATTCTTATGACATTCTTTTTTAATGTCATGTTAACGCTTTAGACTAACTGAAATCATGCTGTTATTTTTTTTGTGATTGTACCTTGGCTTCGTCCAGCATGTGCATTACCATTCGAAAGTTTAACTTTGATACAATGTTTTAAACGTTAAACATTTGATAAAAAATACAGTCAAAACAGGAAAATTATGACAATTTAAAATAACTGTTTCCTATTTTAATATATTGTCAAATGTAATTTATTCCTGTCTCCAGTGTCACATGATCCTTCAGAAATCAATCTAAAATGCTGATTTGCTGCTCAAGAAACATTTCTTAAGTTAAAAACAGTTGTGCAGCTTTATATTTTTGTGCAAACTCTGGTATATTTTTTCATGATTCTTCGATGAATAGAAATTAAAAAAAAAATTATATTTTTTGTATATTTGTATTTTTTCCGACCCCGAACTTTTAAAAAATAGAATACGCACAAAAAACTGACTACAGTTGTCCTCATCATTCTGCTCTTGTTCTGAAAGACAGAGGTGACTCACAGTGTGTATTTAATCCTTCAAATATTTGATTACACATTGTGTCATGTATGCTTAGACAGATAAAGACTGTAGCTCGACTACGCAATAACCTGCTGTAGCTCAATTATAACTGTCAATGTAAATGCTCAGAGAGATGGACTGCACATAGGAGAGATTTACAAAGGATGGATTCTTGATTAAAAATGGCTAGACAGACCACAGCGGAATGGAACAGAATATGTTTATAGGTGCATTAACTTCCATGCACCAGATGGACTGAATACATTTGAGATGCTTATGTCATCCCCAGAATTATCTGATCCAGTCCATATTTTTAAAATGGACATTGATCTGACATGCAGCATATCAAAAGTTGAACTACTGTATATGTTTCAAAAATAGCACAGGTGAAATGCAAGAACACATCCTGTGTGAACAAATCCTTGCTTGTCCCCTAACAGAAGATCTCATGAACAAACTCCAGCCTGATTATTTAATAACACCTTGTGCAGAAGCGCATTTACCGACGACAAGGGGACGACATTTCGATGCATTCAGAGCATCCTTTACTAGAATCAAGAGATTCATGTGAATTCAAAAGGACCTCATTTCTCTGAAACAGCCTCCTCCATAAATATGCAGTAGGGTTGCCATTTACTGAAGCGGTAGTGTTCATAAATATGCAGTGGTGATGCTCCTGTTTAATTTGCGATGCAGATAGAACGGCGGACAGGGTGAATAGCAATGCTAGCCCTCCGAGCCTGATCTCACTGTGTTTGTTTGTCTGTTTTTACTGATCTTTACATGGTGTGGCTGACTGTATAAGTCTCACATTGTGAGTCCAATGAGAATAGTATTAAAAGGCCATTTACTTATTAAGGTCCCACAATCTCAGCCCTAACCTGGCCTAATTTCTGAGTGATAGAGCAGATGGTCACATCATGATGTCCCCCATTCCATCACAGCCTCAGTATCCCAGTTTGCCGCAGTGATGTTCAGATCTGGGCAGGATGGATGACTTTGTTTGAACCACTGGGCATCGGACCCAAAGCCTTTTATCCCACATGATTGGCTCTTTAAATGATTTGTTGCTTCCTGATGAAGGCCCAATTTTGTCTCCGAAAGCGAGCCATCAGGAGTCCCAGGGGTTCGAGTGGATACTCTGTCCTCTCAACAACTCATTTGTGTACCAAATGTATGTGCTTTTACCCCAATGGGACTAGCATTCTGGTGACGTTAAATAAAGTTAACAGAACATCCTCACCTGAATCTATTCCTAGGAGGGTTGTGGGAGAACTGTTGAAATGGGCCCAAGCCATCAAGCACTCACCTTCACGAAGCACAGTGTCTTGTTGATTGCACTGGGTGTTTTGGCATTGAAGAAGCAAAACAGCTCTCGTTTGACGATGTGCGAAACACAAAGATGCCGGGAGCTGTCAGGATACCTCCACATCTCCCTCACAGTTGGGCATCTACCCACACAGTAAGGAGCCTTGGGAGATAATTATACACAACTACTTATGAACAGAGAGGAAGTTGGAAAAGGTGTGAATGGTCCCATGAAAACCACAGGAACCAATTCCACATCGATAGTGAAGAAGGAAGCCTGGATGTTTCTGACGAGTGGTTTGTCACCCGTCGATACAGGTTGGGTAAGAGGTCTCGTAAACAAATCAGAAATGGAAACGTTTCGCACGGTAGTCCCCTGCAGGGAGTTTACCTTTAACACAACACACAGAAGAAGAGTCTGACTCTGCTGTGTGCTGCTTGTTTACATTCTGTTATTTCAATTTACAAGTCACTCAGGAAGCAGATTCAGTACGATTTTTTTCCAGAACGTTTATCAACAATGTCATTCATTTTGAGTTTTTGCATTTTTTCTCCACGGAGGAACTGAAAGGGAAACAGTATCAGTTTGATAAATGTGTGCATCAGAAACAGGGTGGCCATCACAGGTTTGGTGTCAGTACGATTTTTTGATATAGCCTGTCCCCCGGTTTAAGCCTATAGTCCCAGAATAAAATGCATTATTGAACTGTTTAACTGAAAGCAACTTGCACTGACATATCTTAAAATATATATATCGGTGTCATTGTTTTGTCTCAAGATGCACACCAGTAATGTTTTTCTAAAGCACGTTTATAAAAGCTACTTAAATGTCCTAATTAAACTAAGGCCTAATTCTGGCTTAATCTAAGCCCTGTCTGTGAAACCGGGCCTGAATTTCTTTAAAGAAATCAATACTTTTATTTAGCAAGGATGCATTAAATTTATCAAAAGTGACAGCAACGACATTTATAATGTTACAAAAGAATCTATTTCAAATAAATGCTGTTCTTTTGAACTTTCTATTCATCAAAGATTCTTCAAAAAACTAATATTATGGTTTCCACAAAAAATATTAAGCAGCACAACTGTTTTCAACTGAGAATAATAAGAAACTTTTATTGAGCTCAAAATTATCATATAAGAATTATTTCTGAAGGATCATGTGACACTGAAGACTGGAGTAATGATGCCGAAAACTCAGCTTTGCATTACAGGAATACATTTTATGTATTAAAATAGACAAACAGTTCTTTTAAACTCTAATAATAATATTAATAATTTCACGGTATTATTGATTAAATGAATGCGGTCTTAGAGAGCATAAAAGACATTAAGCATTAAAAACAGGGCATTGATGGCAGCCATTTTCTTTTTTCCTAGCAAATTTGAAGAAAAAAAGAAACACACACACACACTCTTAGGAAGTGAAAAGAAAGCCTTTCCCTTTTTGGTAAATTTAAGAAACAGGCCATGGATGGTAGCCATTTTGTTTTTTCAAGCACATGTAGGCGTTCATAGATTTTTAAGTCAATTCAACCCTCAAAATATATGGTGATATCTGTCTTGTTGCATCTTTTTATGTGCTCAAGGACACAGCTTCTTATTGTCTGTATCTATGTCAAAAAGACAGAATCAGGGATTCTGACCAAAAGGAGATGTATTATTTAATCTCCCGTGGAGAAACAGAAGCAGGGGCTTTTCATGTTTGAACAGCCTGCTATTGTGCAGCCTCAACTATGTTTTTTGTATCCTCATTAATTATCTGTGCCAGCCATAGCTACTCCTGTCGTGTGTGTGTGTGTGTGTGTGTGTGTGTGTGTGTGTGTGTGTGTGTGTGTGTGTGTGTGTGTGTGTGTGTGTGTGTGTGTTTATGAGCGTTGTTCTTCTTCTGACACGAAGAACAAGCCGTTGCCAATTAGGGACTCTGCCTCCCCCAGGGTGACAGTGTGTTCAACCAAGAGAGTGCTGTCACATCAGCTCATGGGTTGTTAATATGGTCTGAGTGTCAGCAGGATGAAAGATGTATATTTAGAAACCAGTGGGGTCACTATACGCTCTTGGCTAAATCAAGCTATAGGTTGAGAGCAGAGTTTTGGCTAGTTAGAGGTTTGCACTTCAGGGATCCATATTTCCACCTTGGGTCTCTGACATTTATAGTTGCACCATCGAAATGGTTCGGCTGTTCGGATTTTGATGACCTTTAAATTATTTTCTATAAAAACTGCTTCATACGACAGAATGAAATGTGAGGCGTATTGGTTTAAGGTTGTAGTTTTATGTTATGGTTATTTATCATGCTGTGATTTGAAAGTTAATGTTTTAACCTGCTCTGCACCATGAACAACAAAAAAGACAGTTTCCTCCTGTTTGAATTATGATTTAGCAGAGCATTTCCTTTTATTATCAGTAACCATAATTCCTAATAAATTAAACCCCTCACACACATGGGTGGTCGCGGACAGGTGCGGAGGACACGGTCAATACCAGTGTCAGAATTGTATTTTATTATAAAGGCAAGGGTCAATATTTGCCTCCTTGAATTGATCTTCAGCTGCATTTTTTACCTTTATTTTGTACTTATAAATGTTTACCTACCATACATATTTTTTTAACACACAGTATGCCATCTTGAACCAATTTATAATAAATATAAAGAATAAAATTATATAAATATACTGTATAAAAATGTAAGGTAAAGAGTAATTACCTATAAAATAGATGTGTATGTGTGTGTGTGTATATATATATTTAGTACTCTTATCTTATATATTAATATTTTTAAATGTCTGTGGCATTTTTGTCACTTTGCGACAGCATATTATATTATATTAATTAGGTGAGATAAACATCAAAGATGCTTTGCTACAAGCAGGAATTGCAAGAGCTACTTGGACAAGGTGTCTTTGTGATGGTATTCCACGGTGAAAAGTTTGGCAGAGCATCCACATTGTTGAAAACCCCTCTGCATCATCAGCAGGTGTCTCAGGTTCACTAGCGTTTCGCCCCTTAACCTGTACGCTTCACCTGAGTGGGGCAGCGAAGAGCTTCTAGCCTTTGCCTGCAGAGGGGTTCCAACTGTGGGCTCTCTTCAGCCACAACCATCTTGAACTAGTCTCAGCTGCCAGGGCTATCTCCCTGGTGGCTTTCTTCAGATGTTTTGAATCCAGACCAACCTTTTGTAGGAAATAGCGCAATGATGTTGCTGGGAAACCACGACAGCCGACTTCGATGGGAAACATGGTTGCGTGCCATCCTTTGGTAAGAACCTCATCAATCAAGTCCTGGTACTTAGCCTTCTTGATTTGATGCGAGATAGCTAGCCTGTCCTCCCATGGCACCGTAAGTTCAGCTACTAAGATGGTCTTGATGCTCCTGGAAATCAGGACCAGATCTGGACGGAGTGAGGTCGCTGCAATGTCTTGTGGGAAGACAAGCCTACTACCCAGGTCCACTTGCATCTCCCAGTCAAAAGCACGCTGTAGCATGGATGGCGGGTGCTTGGCAGTTGCCTTTACCATGGTAGTATTGTTGCATTCACGCTGGAAATTGATGAATTTTGGAGACTGTGGTGCCAGGTTGTTGTTAGCTTTGACCCTTTGCAGATCCACCCATTTGGCGACTTCTGTCAGGACCTTGTCATGTCTCCACCTGTATCGACCATCTCCCAGTGCTTTGGGGCATGCCGTCAAGATGTGATTCAGTGTGCATAGCACTGCTCCACAGTGCTTGCATGATGCATCTTCTTCCTTGCCCCAGATCTTTAAATTACTTGGGGTTGGCAAGAGGTCAGCCACAGCACGTAGCAAGAAAGACAGCTTGCCTTGGTCGGTTTCCCAGAGTTCCTTCCAGGACAGTGATCGCTCGAGTGCCTGATCCCACTGCATCCACTGCCCCTGAGAGGCCAGCCCTACCGCTTTCACACGGCGATGTTCTTCTTCTGCCTCTCTGACCCTCTGCACCACAAGCTCTCTCTTGCCTTTGGTGTTGGCCTTGCTCCACCTCTTAGTGTTGTAATGTCCAAGTCCCATGCGGCCTTGACAGATCACTCCAACAATCTCCTGGTGTTTCCAGTGTGCTTCAGCTTCCGATACCGCTTCTTGGGGCTTCCACTTCCTGCCGCACCTGATGGCATTGCTAGCATGCTGGACTTTCCCATCCTTTGACAGGAGCAGCGTGCTGACTGCTCTTGCCTTAGTGGCCTTGTATTCTTCAGCTACTGATGAAACAGGTAAGCGGAGCTTGGAGGTCTTGCTGTATAGGTTCACTGAGCTGAAGGAAGGGGGAACACCCAACCATTTCCGCACAATCTTACTGCACATTCTCTCCATTGCTTCCACTTGTGTCATAGGAAAGTCATAAAGCAGGAAGGGCCATTGCAGTCTGGGTATAATCCCATACTGAAAGCACCATACCTTGAACCTCCCAAGCAACTGGCTGTTGTCAATTGCCTTAAGCCAGATGCTCAGCTGGTCTTTGGTGTCTTTGAGATTGCTGATGTCCTTCAGAGAGTGGTCATAGTTTTTCCCAAGACATCGGATCCCTTGGTCTTGAATTACTGGGATTTCCGAGCCTTGGATGCTGAAGGTGTTTCTTATCAACTTTCCTTTGTGGATACTAAGGCTCCTGGATTTCTCCGGTTTAAATTGCATCCGTGCCCATGTCGCCATCTTTTCCAGAGCACTTAGGATCCACTGTGTTCCTTGAATTGCTGGGGTCATCACAGTCACATCATCCATGAAAGCCCGGCAAGCGGGATGCCTTGTGCCGTCGTTTGCTTTAGGACCTTTACACTGCATCTCTCCTGCTTTCAGAAGAAGATTCATGGCGGCCACAAACAGGACCACTGAAATAGTGCATCCTGCCATGATTCCCTTCTCCAGCCTTTGCCATTTGGTGGTGAAGTTTCCCACTGTGAACCTCATTTTCAGTGAATCCATGTGTGTCATCACCAGCTTCACCACCTCTGTTGGTACTTGGTAGTGTTCTAAAGCCCTTTGGATCAGCTGATGAGGTACACTTGGGTAGGCTTTAGCAAGATCTAGCCAGACGACAGCGAGTGTGTTTTTATTACTCTTTGCTTCTTTGATGATCTGGCTGATCGCTGATGTATGTTCTAGGCATCCAGAATATCCTGGAACTCCTCCTTTTTGGACACTGGGGTCGATGTACTCATTGTTGAGAAGATACGATGTAAGCCTTTTAGCAACAATGGACCAGAATATTTTCCCCTCAACGTCCAATAGGGAGATCTCTCTGAACTCTTCGAGTCCTGTAGAATTCTGTCCTTTAGGAACAAAGCAGCCCTCAGCGAGTGTCCAGAGCTTAGGTTCCTGCCTTTTTTTCCAGAGTGTCCGTAAGAGCTTGGCTAACCTATTCAGTAGCAGTGGGCAGTTTTTATAGATCTTGTACGTTGTGCCTGATGGTCCTGGAGCGGATCCTGCTCGAGCTTTTCCGACAACTGACCTCACTTCATCCATGGTGAAGTCTGCCATGCTGAATGGAAAGTGAGGCATGGGCCTTGGCAGCCGGAACGGGCATAGGCCCAGTGGGATGTCTCTGCAGGGGTCACCATGTGCTGCTGCCACGCTCTTCTCCACATCCTCCTTGGAACACCTAAGTTTCCCGCTCTTAGGCTTTCCTAGAAGGTCAGCTGTAAACTGGAAGGGGTTGTTAAAAAAGGCTTTCCTCTTACGACGCTTTTCTCTCTGTTTCTTCCGGAGTGATTCTGCCTTGCAGAGAAGAATTAAGCTTTTCCGCACCTCCGCCCGTATCTGGTTTAGCGCTGATTTCTCCTCATCATTCGCTTTCTGCCATCTTTTCCTGAGTGTTCTCAGTTGCTCCCGTAATTCTTTAATCTGGCGCTGCCTCCTGCTTGGACCAGCTGGTGGTCTAATAACATTGCATTCCTTTACACCGAAGGTGTCCAGACATGCGTGAAAGACAGTTTTTACCATGGTTTTGATCTTCTTGGTTACATCTCCCTTGAGGGTATTGTCCAGGGTGATGTCTAGGTCTCTATCCAGCTGTGCCCATCTGCGGTCTGTAGCTGATGGTAAATTTAAGCGTGGTTTCCTCTCAAAGTCCTCTAGCATTTCAGATTCACCCCCTCTTCTTGTGCTCTGAGCAGGTTGAGCAGAGAGGTCCGGTGCACTGTGGTGCATATAATTATATTATATCCTCACTTTCTTTGTTTTTCTATTTTTTTACCCTCGCATCTTCAGCATTTCTGTCACATTTGATAGCATTTTTGCCTTGGTTAATTTTTGACCCCGGCTGATACATTGTGAAAAATAGAAAAATGTAGCTGTAACACATCCATATTTTAAATTTGTCGGACGATCAAAGAGTTTGTAAAATGACTTTAGCATTGCTGATTAGTCAGTCCCAGTAGAGCTGAATTACTGTGTCCTCAATATGAAGATCGTCCTGTCTCAAAATGGCTGCCTGCGCTTGTTTCACATGGGTATCGTTCTCAGCTGGATGAGCTAGATATCAATGCATCTCATCTCTCCTGGCCTAGATGAGTGTGTGTGTGTCTGTGAGAGAGAGAGAGAGAGTGTGTGTGTGTGTGTGTGTGCGCGTCTAGTCTGTGTTCTCCTGCTAGCCCTGTCCTGTCAGAGCTCTCTAGCCAGCCTCTGCCCACCTCTGTCTTATTTAACTCTGCCCTCTCTCTCCACCCTGGGAGATGAGAATCAAAGTGACCGGACACACGCAACCATCTGCCCCAGTTCCATGGCAACAAGCTGCCCTCCCAGACAGAGGGAGAGGCTTTTTGTCTTTGCTGCTTGCGAGTTTATCTGAACACTCCTTCCTAATAAAGGCATAGCAGCCGTGGACCTTTAGCTGTCTCTCCAGCTGTCCAATCACACGCTGTCACCTTTTCACATATATCCTTTTGTGCAGGGATGGTCAGAGGCCTAAAAAAAGCACATGTCATGTCTTGTATATTGCCGGAGGCTTAATAGTGCTGCCCCTTAGTGTTTCCTCTCAGTGGTGGCTTTTTCTTAGATCTGCAGAGATTCCTTTAGGTGGCGTTATTGCGCAGTCTGAGACCTTACATGCTGCTGCTTTTCTTTCCCTCAGAGCTGGCTGATCTGGATTCATAGTAATTGAGAGCAGGGAGGGATAGAAAATCGATTGGGAGCCTGGCAGTTCTTTAATGGCAACTCTTTTTACCTGTTATCAAGTGAGATGGGCTGCAGGGGCCCCTGACAATGACACGCTGCCCTCTTAGCGGCAGTCTGACTGATGAGGAGAGACAACGACGTGTCAAAGAGAGCCAGAGCGGCTGAAATCACAAAGCCTGCAGGCTCCTCTTCGCACGCTCTGATCATCTAGTGGAAGCTCGATTGGAGCCCGGAGGTCCGGGGGCCCCGTCGAACACGACGCACGTGTTCACGGGACAAGGGGGAGGCTCTACAGCCGAGAAATTGCTTTCTCGAATTGAGTTTACAGTCTGTAGGTTTTTTGGATGTGCTTCCTAAACCGCTCAGGAATTGTAAGGACGTGAGAAGCATATGCAGCCGAACATCACTCGACTGAAATAACAGACGCAGGTCGGTTTCCTCAAGGAGGGCCGTCATAAAAACAGTTGAATGGCTCCATCTGGTGGCGGAAGTGGGATGAAACAGTTGAGTTCACTTCATGTATTGTATGCTAACAAATCGTTTTTTTGTTGTTGTTTTTTTTAAAGGGGAGACCGAATTCATTACAGGGCTGGCCACAAGACCACAGGACATTCAGTAGATAGATCTAAATGTGTGAATGTGATGTGTGACAGAATCATTTCCTCTGCTGTTTATCTATGAACCCTCTTTTCTTTTTCTCTACATGGATATCAGTCACCTCTCTACACCCCCTTTTTTAGTTTATCCCGTTTCACAACCCCTTGCTTCCTCTGTCTCTCTATCACTCTCTGTCTTTCTACCTTCTGTTAACCGCTGTGTGGGACATGTTATAGGTAAAGGTCCAGAGACCATATTTGCGGGCCAGAACTTGAATGACAACGAATGGCACACAGTTCGTGTCGTCAGAAGAGGCAAAAGTC
The DNA here is from genome assembly GCF_951802725.1 of Rutilus rutilus. Classification (NCBI taxonomy): domain Eukaryota; kingdom Metazoa; phylum Chordata; class Actinopteri; order Cypriniformes; family Leuciscidae; genus Rutilus; species Rutilus rutilus. The sequence goes on from NC_140224.1 coordinate 23,700,071, forward strand.
TGAAGCTAATGGTGGATGACCTGCAGCCATCTGAAGGTACATCATATTCTCAAGTATTTGAGTCTGATAGTGAGCATCCAATGCCCTTTAGAGCACTTGAAGTGGATAGATTAAAGTGTGCAGAGCGTTATTGTCTGACCCTATACGAACATATACGTCACCGATACTTTGTTTTGGATTAAAACGTTAACTTAAATTAACATAACAAAATTCAAGATTGCTATGGCGAAAAAAAAAAAATCAAATATGACCTCTTTTGCGTCTCTGATAAAAAATTTTTTTTACTTGGATTATGAAAATATGTAAATATTTCTTGCTATATGGATGTATAAAAAATTATATACACTACCATTTAAAAGTTTGGGGTTGATAATATTTAATTGATGGACAAAAAAATATATATATATATGTATTTTAAAATGTAATTTATTCATGTGACAGTAAAGCTGAATTTTCAGCAGCCATTTTCTTCACTACTAATGTACAGTCTTTAATGTCACTTTTGATAAATGTAATGCATTCTTGATGAATACTCTTACCCTAAACTTTTGAACAGTAGTGTAATTTAATCAATATAAATTATATAAAATATGTAATGCTTTCCTTGTTGATGTAGTCCTTAGGTGTATGTAAGATTAAAACAAAACTCACCTGTGACTTCAAAATATGTAACCACAGGCATTTTATATGTGTATAAATTGATTTATATAAAATAATAAATAATTTCTTTGTTGATAAAGTTTCTGGGTGTAAGAGAGAGTTTTAAAGTCCCATGTAAGATAAATAAACCACCTGTAGTTTTTTGAAGAATGAATGGGACATGCATTACATTATCATAATTATTTCCTTTAAGTAATCATTGCACTTTGCTAATAGTCTTATGAAAGAGCCGATCATGAAGGGATTGAGTGGCTCACTTTCCAATAGCCTTCCCTCAGTGCTCCTCAAGGGGCAAAAACACCTTTTGCAATTTGCCCAGTAAATTAACGTCAAATGAAAAAGGTAGTGCTTTCCCACAGTGCAGTACGACAATCATCTTTAGTTTCTTGCTGAACTTACTAGTGTGTAGTCGACACTTTGAAATATACTTGGTATTTTCTTTAATGCTGATGCTTTCGGAGACCAAACCACTGAGGGAATACATTATACTCACATAACCTTCCTGATTTTAGAGTCAAAGAGCTTTCTCTTGGGAAGCTTTAAAAGAGGTTTTTAAAATATTTAAAGACCTCTTTCTCTTCCACTGGTTTGCAGAAATATGAAGTTCGCATTTTTTCCTTCAAATTGCCTGAAATACTTCTGACATTCGTACAACTCTTTATGCTTTCGTGTTTTCAAGTCTCTGATGTTTGTTAAAAATCTCAATTTGCTGCAGTAGATTTGAGATGACACACTTGACAACTAGGGGTGGCACGGTTCACAAAACCCACAGTTCGGTTCGTATCACGGTTTTAGGATCAGGGTTTTCGGTTCTGTACGGTTCTTGTTGTTATTTTTTTCTTTTAATCTTTAACACTCCAAAAATTTACTTCAGCATATGATATATAGCTTAATTATCTAATTATTAATTGAATTATTTCATAAATGGGGCGTGTTTGCAAAATGCAGCTTCTCATTTCCCATTTCGAAGTAATATAGTGAGTGAGCGGTCACCGTGAGGAAACTTTCAGTGGCCCTGGAGGTCCATCCATCTGTAGTGAGAGCTACGTGGGCTGTGTCGGACAGTTCTTTGTCAATTTCTCCTCGTGTCTCGTCATCATAGGCGTAATTTGCGGGTGGGACATGTACCCCAGGGTCGATATTGTCCCCACCACTTTTGAAACATCTCGCGATTTCTAACATTATTCTCTCAACGGACATTTGCATCGATAGTCTAGTGTTATAATTGATTTGCGTTTGGTGCACTGTGGAGTGGGTAAAACGGTTTTTAATGGCTGGCTAACATATACCATTGACTCGCGCTAGCCTAGCATCGGCTAACTATCCAAATATAAGGACTGGATAATTAAAAAAAAAAAATTTCTCCACTGATGAATAACAACCAGGCTGACTTAAAAATGAGGTCCGATGTCAAAAATCCCGAACCACCCCTTTAAATAAGAAGCAACTAGCGCTGAAATTCGTTTTTTTAATCAAGTGATCAAAGTGCTCATTGCCGCTGCGATCAGTGGCGCTGATACAGTGTTCTCTTGTGGCTCGCGCACACGCGTCTTCAATCCGTTGAGGAGACTCTCTATTCGTTCCGGTGAAATCACAAAGCAAAATTGTCCCTGCTTGATATACAACCACTGATAAACATAATCGGTTTTGATATTAAAAAAAAATAAATATATATATATACGAGTGCGGATTTGAACTCTTGAAGAGTTCTGCCACTGGACCATTAAAGTACATTTGTGAAACAGTCGACCTATGTATTTATTCACGTGAAGAAACAACATAGTGGAGTAGATCTCATTAAATGTCTAAGTAAACCCAGTGTACTATTTAAATCGATTGCTGGACATCATAATGTTATTCTACATACATCTGATTTATGATTTAGCATTGTATTAGCACGGGCACGAGGCTACAGTGCGCATGCGTCGAAGTCGAACCGTGCGACGCACACACGCACCGAACCGAGACAAGCGAACCGAACGGTTCGGATGTTTTTTCATTTACCGTGCCACCCCTATTGACAACGCTGCGGCCCTGTCCTGAATAGCGCACTTTATATGTACATGTGGTCTTGCCATGGCTTGTATGTGTCCGTCAAGCCCACAAGACCCCATTTGTCTACTTCACGACTGTATATGTATTCAGCATTACGTCACTCTTTGGGCGGTAGTTGGGACAGGGCCTGTGTTTTGACACCCTACCCGTTCCTGTATTAAATCTGTTTCCGATTATTCGCCTTGGTAAGGTCAAATCACGGGGGACCACACGCAGCTGGAGTTCCACAATGTGGAGACGGGCATCGTTACAGAGAAGCGGTACATGCCCGCCGTGCCCTCCAACTTCATTGGACACCTGCAGGGTCTGTCCTTCAATGGCATGTCCTACATTGACCTGTGCAAGAACGGCGACATTGACTACTGCGAATTGAACGCCATGATCGGCTACAGGAGCATCGTGGCAGATCCGGTTACCTTCAAGTCTCGCTCTAGCTATGTGACCTTGCCCACCCTGCAGGCCTATTACTCCATGCACTTGTTCTTCCAGTTTAAGACCACTTCGCCAGATGGGCTCGTCCTGTACAACCGAGGAGATGGCAATGACTTTATAGTAGTAGAGCTGGTAAAAGGGTAAGCTCAATTCATTTTTAATGTGCCACGTTTGATACATTTAGAACATGTGATAAGTCCTTCACTGAATGTTTTCATGACTGTTTGCATGCAGATATCTCCATTATGTGTCAGACCTGGGAAATGGAGCTCATCTCATCAAGGGAAATTCCAACACACCTCTGAATGACAATCACTGGCACAATGTGATGATCTCAAGAGACACAAACAACCTTCACACAGTTAAAATAGACACCAAAATCACCACACAGACTACCATGGGAGCCAAAAACCTGGATCTGAAAGGTACTTTTGATATTCTCTTTGATTTCAACTGATCATTTAAACTAGATACAATAATGATATGATATTATATTATATTGGGTGTAGACTACCATTCAAAAGTTTGGGATCTGTAAGATATTTTCAATGTTTTTTCAAGAAGTCTCCTATGCTCACCAAGGCTTCAGCAGCCATTAGTCCAATCTTCAGTGTCATGATCTTTCAGAAATCATTCTAATATGCTGGTTTGGTTAGATTTTTTCTGGATTCTTTGATTAATATAAAGTTTGAAAGAACAGCATTTAAAAAAAAAAAAAAAAATAGATATAATTTGTAAGATTATAAATGTCCTTACTGTTACATTTGATCAATTTAATGCATCCTTGCTGATTGAAAGTATGAAAATAAAACTTGCTGATCCCAAACCTTTGAACGGTAGTGTATATGTGTCATTTACCTTAGTGCCAAGTTGTATTCACATGTTGTGTACTGCAATAAACAAAAAGACCAGCAGGGGGAAGTGGTGTACCTTTTCTATGGATATTTACAAAACATGCTCCCCTGATAGTTGAAATGAAAAGACATTGTCAGTCAGAGCATAATATTTCCTGTCTCTACAGGTGATTTGTATGTGGGAGGTGTGGCCAAAGAGATGTATAAGGACTTGCCAAAGCTGGTGCATTCTAAAGAGGGCTTCCAGGGCTGCTTGGCATCTGTGGACCTGAACGGCCGTTTGCCAGACCTGCTGTCAGACGCACTGTCCAACGCCGGCCAGGTGGAGAGAGGATGCGAAGGTGAGGAAAACGGTATGAATGGCACAGACACAAAGCCGGCTTAGTGCGGTCCTTCACTAGATGACTGCAATCTCCAGACCTTGTCTCATATCATGCACTCCTGTTCATCCTCTCTGCTTCTTGTTCTCTTCACTATCTGTTTTGTGTTTTCTTCATGCTGGGCCAGTTTTAACAGGTTTCAGGCTTCTGTGTTCTTTTCCTCTGTTGGAAACTGGTGTAGATTAGGGGTGAACGATACGGACATGTCCCTAGCAATGTCAAGAGACCTTGTGTTTTCCCCAAGCTAAACTGTGGTGAAGCTGAATATATGAGAGTAAAGAGACTGGTTATTGCCAGTTTGTTAGTAGCATATTAATTAGGGCTAGAATCTTTTTTTCATCAAAGCACAGAAAGATATAAAAGCAAAGCATCTGTGGAACACAACTGAGAATGGCCCTTTGGACTGCTGCAAAATGCTAGCAAAAATAGCCTATTTTGTTTTATGTCCTTAAAAGATGAATTAAAGTCAAATTGAATGCAGTTTATTCATTGTTAAAAGGAAAAACTCTTATATAAGAATAATCATCTCTACAGATTTTTTTTTTTTTTTTTTTTACTACACTTGCTTATTGAAAGTGACATTTTTAACTGATTTCTGGCTCAATTTATCAAAGAATCTTAAAAAAAAAAAAAAAAAAAAGCAGCACAGCTGTTTTCAACATTGATAATAATAAGAACTTATTCTTGAGCACCAAATCAGCATATTAGAATGATTTCTGAAGGATCATGTGACACTGAAGACTGGAGTAATGATGCTGAAAATTCAGCTATGCATCACAGAAATAAAATAAAATGTAAAAACATATTCAGAAAGAAAACGGTTCATTTAAATTGTAATAATATTTCACAATATTTCAGTTTTTACTGCATTTTTTATCAAATAAGATGATTTTCTTTCAAAACATTAATTAAAAGAATGCATCAAATCAAAACAAAAGCAGCAGCTTTTGCTTTCCATAGACTGCTATTATTTTTAAATAAATGTTTTTAATAAATCTTAACTACAGTCTAACTGTAACCTTACTACTAAAATAAAACCTATTTGCTACATTTCCTGGAACATTTTTCAGAAATTTAGTCTGAAAGTATGACAAAATACACACATATATAGTGCTTATATCCATCAGAATATTTAATTGTAAAAGAGTCTCTGATATTTGCTAAGAACCACAAGATTAAAAGTGCATATAAACCTTTGATTATGAATAAATATATATATATATATATATATATATATATATATATATATATATTCATTTTTAGTAAAAAAAAAAAAAAAAAAAATTTTTGGGGTCACATTTAAGGAATGATCATGGCTGAAAAATGTCCTTCTGTTCAAACCAAACCTACACCTACTGGCTTTTATCATGTCTGTTCCTGATTTTTGTTGTTGTCATCTCTAATTCTACCTCTCTTCTTCCCTGGGTCTCTGTCTACTTTCATCTACTTTCCTTATTTCCTCTCTCTGTTCCCTTACATTTTAACAACTTAATTCGTTATAATCACAGACATTCCAGTGCCTCTACTAACATCTTTTATATTTTGTTTTGTTTTGTTTTCTTATTCGTTTGGCTGACAAAAGTTGCATTGCTGAAAGCTGACTTGCAAGGTAGATAGCCATATGTGTGTCTTAACCAATGCCCCCTCCTCCCCTCCTCCAGTGTGACCGTCTGATGTCGTAGATAACCTTTAGATAACCAGCAGCCGGTCTAGTAACTCCATCACCGTAAATACAAGCACAGTCCGCACACCTTGTATTTACAGCCCCCCGCTCTTGAAATGTCTCAGAGTGTCCTGTGTCATAGTTTTCCCTCACTTACCTGTCACTTCTCTTTTCATTGGAGCGTACATCTGTTCTGTGGTTTACTGGAGGCATGCGTCCCCCCTTCCCTGTTTCGACAGTGCCCCCCCCACCCACCCACTGCATGCAGTCTTAACTCCTTCCACACAAAAAAAAAAATGCGACGGAAATAATCTGTAGCCTTTACCCCCGATAAAGGCCTTAAAACTAGATGGAATTTCCCAAGCGGTTAGGGAATCTCTCCCGTGAGTTGGAAGCCAGATTACTCCGCTCAGATACATAACACTTGGTTTGAGAGAATCTCGTCGGGGGAATGAGCCAACCCTCTGTTTCTCTGCCCAAGACTTTAAATGAGCTTCGCTCAGACAGATCAGGTGAGACAGGAGGAGCGGCGCTCATCTGGATCGCACCGGCGGCTGTCGTAGAGCTTTCTCTCTCTCCTCCTCCTCCTCCCTGCCAGACTCGCTTCACTTCCGAGTCAAGTGGCCAAGCCGCAAATGTGCGACTGATTGGCCAAATGGCTGAGTGATGGAGAGGAGGGAGCGTTTGAGGGCCAGGGGCCTGTTTTACATGCCGGCTGAAGTAATGAGAGAAATGAGAACAGAAGTGTTTCCGCAGGCTGTAATATGCCTGGCCCGTCGCCCCGTCGCTTCGCTTCTGTAGACCGAACACAAAATGAGCTGTTCCAGACGGCCCCCATTTATCTTACAGCCCCAAGTCCCCAGGGAGAGCTGCTGCTTTAAACTCACCTCAGCAATACTAGGAGCAGATGTTATTATCACACGGGGCCTGTATTATTACTGCAGCCAATACACTGCGCATTACCGCCAATGCTACTCTGTCACAGCCTCTGGTGCAATGCTTGGATTGCACTTTAAAATCAAGTCTCCTGTCCACATTTAATGTCTTCTTGAGTAATGAGACCGATTAAAGGTGCACTCAGTGATTTTTTTTTTTAACCTTGTTGTTAAAAAAAAAAGTTTTACACTTAAAGAAATTAAAGGAACACGCCGACTTTTTGGGGCTTATTCACCGTATCCCCCAGAGTTAGATAAGTCCATACATACCCTTTTCATCTCCGTGCGTGCCGTAACTCTGTCTGACGAACCCACCGCTAGCCTAGCTTAGCACAAAGACTGGAGGTATGTGACCTTGGTATGTGGCATGAGCTATGTGGGCGGAGTGATTTGCTCGCAGCACCCTAGAAGCCCCGTGGTGAGGAGCAGAGAGTTCGCTCAGAGTTGGAGTAAATCACTCCGCAGAAGTAGCAGTGCTTCGCCTTCTGAGAATATAGTTCCCAGTATGTATACGGTTAGAAGATGGCTGTGTCTCATGTGACCTTGTTATTTGTACACGCTGTGACTAAACAAATCACAACATGTAAATAGGAAAATGTTGGCGTTATTTTGTCACTTATTGGGAGCAGTATGCTAGCTGGAGCCGTTTACCTCCAGTCTTTGTGCTAAGCTAGGCTAGCGGTGGGTGCGTCAGACAGACTTACAGCACGCACGGAGATGAAAAGGGTATGTATGGACTTATCTAACTCTGGGGGATACGGAGAATAAGCTAAAGTCCCAAAGAGTCGGCGTGTTCCTTTAAAGACATGTTGAGATCCATTTATCTTGGTAACCTCCCTATTATTATATACTTTTACTTGTGGAATAAGTTAATCATGACCAGTGTTGGGGGTAACGCATAGTAATTACGTAATCAGATTACTTTTTCAAAGTAACAAGTAAAGTAACGCATTACTTTAAAATTTACTACAAAATATCAGGTCATTTTTCAAATAAGTAACGCAAGTTACGTTGTTTTCTCATTTATTGACCTCTACTGTACAGTTGTAAATTTCCTTCAGTCTGAGGATTATTCATTTCACTTTTGGTGTCAAAGAATAGAACTTTAGCAAAAAACAAGCAAGCAAACCCAGCCTAGGTGAGAAAAAGTAACGCATTACTTTCCATAAAAAGTTACTAAGTAATGCGATTAGTTACTTTTTTAGGGAGTAACATAATATAGTAACACATTTTTTTTTTTTTTTAAAGAAATTAATATTAAAATTCAGCTAGGATAGATTAAATTGATCAAAAGTGACAGTAAAGATGTTTATAGTGTTACGACAGATTTCTATTTAAAATAAATCCTGAAAAAAAATGATGGCTTCCACCAAAATTTCAAGCAGCACAACTGTTTTCAATGTTGATAAAATTATAGTAATATGAAATATTTCTTGTGCACAAAATCAGCATATTAGAGTGATTTCTAAAGGATCATGTGACACTGAAGACTTTAATGGCTGAAAATTGAGCTTTGCCATCCCTGGACTAAATTGCCTTTTGAAATATATTAAAACATAAAACAATATTTTTTTTATTTTATTACATTTTAATAAATATTTCAATAAATGTAATATTTCAGTTTTTAATATATATATATATATATATATATATGTATATGTTTTTTTGTTTGTTTTTGTTTTTTTACAGTTTTTATTAAATAAATCCAGCCTTGGTGAGCATAAGAATCTTCTTTCAAAAATATATTAAAAAAATGTACCCGCTCCCAAAATTTTTAATGGTAGTGTACATCTAAACCACTAGGTGTCAGTATAAGTCTAACACAGAAGTCACAGTGTCACAGCTAACATCATGTGTCATTGTCAACATACTCTAAAGGTGATGATACACAGGGCAACTTTTTGAGCAATGTTGCTGGGCAATGTTGCCGTCAACGGGCAACCAGGTGAGACACAGGGCCCATGACCGATCTAACTTATCCAGATCGAAATGTATTGCCCATTTTCAATGGGAAAGTGCCCAACAACATTGCTCGAAAAGTTGCCCTGTGTATCATGTACATGTAAAAATGTACTTTTTAATGGTCATGAAGTAAGTTCATTAAATGCAGTACATACTCAGACAGTATGGGTTTTCGGATGCTGTCTTATTATCCAGTGCAACATAAACAAAATAAAAAAATTACTGAGTGTACCATATAAGCCCTGTTTTGTACAGGAATTTATTTAGGGATCACCATGGTTCATAAATCTAAGATAATGGCATAAAGTCAGCTAAAATAAGCACACTCATTATGCTATATGTAATCACATTGAAATGGAAAAGATTTATGTTTTTCTAGAAGTAATATTTGAATGTAAGACATTTTTGTGCATTTTGAATATATGCATATTGTATTTTCTTCGCCTAATTCCGATCCCTAAAGAGTTTTAAAACAGAAGATTTTGTTTTTTCATCTATGGGGAGTGAGCAGATGGGATGGTTCTGTGTGGCTGTTTCATCTGCAATAAAAGCCTTTCACTAGTCTGGATTTTATGTTGTAAGGGGCCTGTTAATTTATATACCCTTCTCTTTTTTTTCCTGTCTGTTTGTTTCTCTCTCTCTCTCTACTCTGTCATCGGTCTCTTCAGGCCCCAGCACTACCTGTCAAGAGGATTCCTGCTCCAATCAGGGCGTGTGTCTGCAGCAGTGGGAGGGCTTCAGTTGCGACTGCAGCATGACATCATTTGGAGGGCCGCTCTGCAATGACCGTGAGTCTATCACCTCTCCTGCTTTTCAACTACTGTAGAAAAACCCAATGCACTGATCCACAATCACCCAAATGAGTTTTTCAGTGGATGAGAGCACTTGTGCTGCTATTATTAATGGGATTCTTAAAACATCAGTCAGTTTGATGGCTATTATATTTTTGGAAAATGGTATTGAATATGTAAACTGACAAAAATAAACACGGACCAATTTATATTCAAACCTCATGCACTATACTTAATACAAAGATTGAGATCAAAAGATATGAGATTCTACTGATGCATCAGATGTGATGTGACATGTCATATTGAATTAATAAGATGGAATCTCAGTGACCCTTAGAAAGTGAATACTAGCATAGTGTGTGCTGCATACTACACAGAATACACCACATGCTTCCCAGTACAATACTGTGCAATTAGTATGTGTGTATGCATTTTGAACAATAACATTTCAGATTTTAAAAAGTGGTTAGCTACATTGTCACATAGCCTATTCAGAGAGCAAGTCCAGTTATCATCTCAAAGTAAAAACGGTAATTTTGCATTTGTAATAAAAAAAAACTGTTGCATAACAATGTTTATTTAATTTTGTTTTGCTTTTAAGATAAAATCATGGCTGATATTAACTACGGTTTATTTGTCACACCCAGTGTGTATTTGAAATCTTTGCAGCCAATATACACATTAGCAAATATAAAAGACCATCCTGTTTAATGCATACAGGAAAATGTATATATACCATAATAATCTTACTATACATTATATACAGTACCAGTCAAAAGTTTGGAAACATTACTATTTTTAATGTTTTTGAAAGAAGTCTCTTATGCTCATCAAGCCTGCAGTTTAAAAAAAAAAAAAAAAAAAAAAAAAAAACGGAATATTATGAAATATTATTACAATTTAAAATAATGGTTCTCTTTTTTAATATACTTTAAAATGTAATTTTATTTTTGTGATGCAAAGCTGAATTTTCATCTGCAAGTACTCCAGTCTTTGGTGTCTTATGATCCTTCAGAAATCATTCTAATATGATGATTTGATACTCAGTTATTATCAGGAAACAGTTGTGCTGTTTAATATATTTTTTTGGAATACTTTTTTCAGGATTCATTGATGAGTAAAACGTTAACAGCATTTATTCATAAAAACAGCATTTAATCAAAAAAAAAACATTTCTAACAATATAAATCGTTACCATCACCTTTTATCAATTTAACGCATCCTTGTTGAATTAAAGTACTAATATCTTTAAAAAAAAAAAATTATTGTTCCCAAACTTTTGAACGGTAGTGTATATTGTTACAAAAGATTTCTATTCTAAATAAATAGTTCTTTTAAACTTTTTATTCATCAAATAATCCTGAAAAAAGTATCTCAGGTTATAAAAAAAATATTAAGCAGCACAACTGTTTCCAGCATTGATCATAAATCATCATATTAGAATGATTTCTGAAGGATCATAAGACACCAAAGACTGGAGTACTTGCTGATGAAAATTCAGCTTTGCATCACAAAAATAAATGACATTTTAAAGTATATTAAAAAAGAGAACCATTATTTTAAATTGTAATAATATTTCATAATATTACGTTTTTTTTTTTTTTTTTTTTTTTTTTTTACTGCAGGCTTGATGAGCATAAGAGACTTAAATGAAAAAATACATTTTTAAACAAAACTGAATTAAAAAGGTCAATTTTTTTCCTTTTTATTTTCTAGATGATAACTTATTCAAGATGCAACATGGATGAGATTATGTGACAATGTTGGTACTAAAGACTATTGTTTCATTTACTATTTTTAAAGGCAAAGTGCTGTGTAGTATATGAGCTGGTATTCCTTTGTGAATGTAGTCATATTGTGCTTACTGCATGCATACTGCCAAAATATTGCAGTCTTCTGCTACAGCACTAGAGGGGGTTAGTGGACAGTGCATAGCTGGGATCTGTACCAAGTTATATACGGCAACAAATAGACTTAATAGACTCTTTTCATGGATATAAATTAAATCTAGAGGAAACAAGTGTTCTTGGATTTGTGTGTGTGTGGGCTTTTATGAATGGGTTTGTAATATTGAGCTGTATTGCAAGAGGAGCATTGACTGAATTTGGTGTGAAAAGCCCCAGTGCTTGTTGCCTGTGAAAGTGCTGAGTGCCAGGAATCTGAAGCAGAGTGAAAGTCCTTGAGATGGTTTACGGAGAAGATCTATTACAGGCTCAAGCCATGCACAGCTAATCCATTCTGCGGGTTTGCCAAACTGATAAGAGCCCGCCTTTGTTCAGGAGGAAGAAACCACATAGACAGCTTGCATTACATCATCCGCATCCCCACACCTCGCTGGAATCCATTCAGTGTGTGTTTTTAGAAAAGAACGGGAGAAGAAGATAGGATCGCTTTTGCTACCTAATTAGAATTATAAAGAGTTCCCCCCCATATATATATACAGTGATATTCAGATTGGTAAATTGGTGGATTTTCACTGTTCACATTTGTTATTGTATGTAAGCCCATGGGTTAATGATTACAGACTGAATCTTTTACTGTGCAGAGTGTGCAATTATCACAGTATATGTGCACACAATATTAATGTTCCTGCACGGTCCTATGCCCATGCGCACACAAACACACAGGCTCATTTAGATGTGTAGAAGCCCAAGCCTAGTGATCATCAGGCCGTGAAGGCAGTGCAAAGAGAAAGAGGCTTTGTCTAAGCATAGTGGCAGACAGTAAAGCCTGGGATTGAGGCTCACAAGCTGTGGACATAAATGAACAAAACAGTCCACCTTAAGACCTGCACTATACATACTATAGACCCATCTCTAATGCAAACTCTCCCTCACACACACACGCACATGTGCACACTGATCATCAAGTCCCTGTAGGGGAGGGTGCAGGGTCCAGAATTAACACTTGCCACGCGCCAAATACGAGTGAAATTGAGAGATACTCACCAGTGACATTTTTAATGTCAATGAAATATAATACATGGTTTGATTAAATATTTTCGCAAGAACATATGAAAAAAAGTATTTGCATTATCCACCAAAATAAAAATATTAACAAAATTATCATCATCTTTTTGTTTGGTTCCCCTGAAAGATTAATATGATTATTATTGATATTTTGATTAATAACAAAAATATTTTATTAGAAATAATGCAAAATATAATTTCATATCATTGTATAATTTCATATAATTTAATAAGAAAAATTGAGGCTGCTAAGTCTTCATTTCTATATTCTATATCAAGAAAAAAACAGCAATTCATAATGATAAATTATGCAAATTGTAATTATTAATCATTCATTCCTGTATTTTTTTTATAAAAATGCAGATAATATGGTTTCATGGCCTGTAAGAAATATTAGGCAGGTAAATTGTCTCTATATTCTATATTTATGCAAGAAAATAAATACTATGTCTAATTTTCATAATCATACATGTAGGAATATTTCATTGTTAATATTATTGTTTTTTATAAAAAATAAAAATAAAAAAACGGGGGAAAAAATGCTTTCATGACTATTAGGCTGTTATTTTTTCAGAATTTTTTCATCACTGGCATTTATGGCAAAAGTTAAATTTAAATGTTGGATCAGAACGTTTGTTCATTAGTCTCATCAAGCATGGACACATTTCAGATTTGTTTGTCTACTATTGACATGAGCAGTTTGGTATGAGCTGGTTGTCAAAGATCATTTCAGAGAACTGTAACTAGCAAGGAGAAATGGCAGAGACAAATGGCAGGGTCTTCACTGAAAGCTAAACTGATTTTCTCAGTGTGAATACAATTAATGACGCAGAGCGCATATAATAGGCGGAAGAATTACGTGATTAAAAAATGACCACAGCTATAGAGACAAATGTGAAGAGATAACGCGATTCTCACGCGAGAAATGTGATATTAAATCTGATGAATCGTTCTATTCACGACGGCAACGCACTCGTCGGTTCTCTAACCGAACAATATGTGTTTAAAGACGTGCTTCATTTTTAATTAGCTTTTTGCTTATCGAAGATCTTGTTTCTTAATAAACAACATCCAATCGGTTACTGAAGCATCATGGGTGGGGGTTGATTCTTGCTTCCTGTAATCAATGGATATATGAGAGGAATATGATTGTGGGGTTTATTATTTATTTGTTCTCTTTTCACATTGTGAATCGTTCCTCCTTTCTTTATAAAAAAAGCATGGCAGAACAACAGAACATAATAAAATTCAACACAAAAGCTGAAGTGAAACGAGAGGAAGAAAGGAAAAACAGACCTATCCACTTATTTCTCCCTACTGTTTAAAATACTTGAAACCTTTTTTCCTCCACAGAATGGAAGCACCAGTATTAAAACATGCTCTACTTCCTTTGAATCTGCTTTTGAGGTCAGCTGAAAAAAGAAATGGATTGGCTCAAACATGTGACTGCCGGAGAACGGCGAGGGTCCTCTGCTCAAAGCGACACCCTAATTCACCATTAGGTGGCAGCCTTGTAAACAGAAAATGAAACACATGCTCATTTTGCAGGTGGGGTTCGCACATTCTTTTAATATTGAAGAGAATAATTAGCTCACTATGAATGCGGCAGACTGGTTTCCAAATTGTTTCGTAAACCTCTGGAGCTGTGATATGATGTTTCATTATGTACAACACTGGGTATTGCTAAAGTCACAGTGATAAAATTATCTTCCAAATAGAGCAGTTTGGGCTCCTGCTGGAGTCTGTCTTTGAGCCCCTGGCGAGGCGGCTCTGATCACCCTGCTTTGTCAACTTTAATTATACAGCGCTAACAATGCTCAAAGCTGAGAGGAGGGAGAAGCAACAATCTCCTTGTGTTTGAGGAGATGACACCAGTGTCACTTTCATAGCGCCTTTCTTCACACTCCAGCTGGAGTCTCAATGGTGAAGCACACCTGCAGACTTCCTCCTATAACACACACACGCACAACATGGGGTGCACATTAGGGAGAAGGGTGAACCTGACACATTCACCATAGATGCTAATTTAGTATTTTCTTTTCTTTTGTTTCATTTGTTAGTGAAAAACTCACACTAACAAAACAGATTTAGGGGTTTTGACTAATAGGCTAGACTAGATTGGGTTTTCAAATAGACCAGTGGTTCTCAACTACTGGATTGTGACCGGTCATGCACAGCAGGGTTAAAAAAACTAAACACAAAAACAATGCTAAATACTAACCATATGATTGTGCAAAGTTGATAAAGGCAATAAGTCGTTCTAAACCTGTGTGATTTTCTTTCTTCTGTGGAACATGAAGAATGTTTTTAAAAATGTATTTATTTTTTGTCCTTTCAATGAAAGCCATTGGGATTCAACATTGTTTTGTGCTCCATTGACTTTAATTGTACTGTTCCACAGAAGAAATAGTCATACAGGTTTGGAATTATATGAGGGTGAATAAATGATGACAGAATTTATATATGTTTGTGTTAACTGTACCTTTAAGAAAACGTGGCCTGTGTCTTTTTGTTGTTGACGTCAAAGTCTGGGTGTCCATCTTGGTCACTTGGTACCGTCTAGACAAATTAGGCAGATGGCAACATGATCAGGTTGCCTGACTTGCCCTCGTTTTCAAAAAACTTGAAATGAATCAATTTCACCACCAAATTTGGGTATGAAGCAAAATCAGTTGAGAACAATTGTGCTAGTTTAATTGAAAACAAAATGTCAAACTAAAAAACAATTAGATTTAGATTTAGACAAATATTACAATTATGTCTTAAGCCTCGCTTGATGCCTTGAAGCTATTGGTGCATCTTGCAAGTTAGGAAAGACTGTTATTGAATCAAGCCAGGCGCTGTCCGTGGTGCTGAAATGCACCCAATGATTGTCCGTCCAGTAAGAGAACTCATTCAGCTACACAATGGCCGAAGAGGGAGGAGTATATCAAGGTTTGACTAGTTTGTGAAGGGAGAGGGAGCCCACACTCTGAATTCTAGCTGGACTCTCTTCGAGCCACCCCTCTGTCAAGGAGAAACGAAGACAGAAAGAGAGAAACAACGATTAGGAGGACGAGACACGAGACCCCCCTTCCACAGCTGCACGCGCCTCCCTGATGATCGAGGGGGAGGGAGAGAGAAAAAGAGGGGGAGGAAAACTCAGCCGAGCCTCACCGTTCTCTGTTTCCCCTTCTCTACATTCAGAGGGTCTTCTCCTCTAAGCATGCTGCTTAGGAACGCTTCCGCTACAGAGGCGCTGTAAGAAGTAAGAGAAGAGGGAGGACTTTCTTCTTGCTGACATTTTTCAGAAACTCTGACCACCCTTTTCACATGAGGACCACTTGACTACTCTTGCCCTTTCTTGGTACTCTCTTCCTGTTCTCCTTTGGTGTGTCTGCTAATGTTTCCTCTGAGGCAGTGCGGACTGAGCCAGGCAGCCAGCAGCAGCAGCTCTTGTGTGGTGTGTGTGAGAGAGTGTGTTTGTCGTTTGGGGAGGGGGAGAGGCACTCTGTATTGAGTTAAATGCTGCAGCGGCGATCTCGTCTTGTGTGTGCCATCGCTTCTGGTAGTCTCCCTGCTCCTCTCCTACACTCTCCACGAGGATAGCGTGTGATGCAGCCTTGTCTTCATGGGATACAGCTGGGATTCAGGCGATAGAGTGCACTGGAAAAGTCCAGGACTGTTGGGAGGTCTGTAGCAAAGGCTGCTCGCTCTTTTCTCCCTCTTCTCCAATACACCATTACGCCTACCTTACTGGAGTACTGGATCGGATTCCATGGTTTCTTTTCTTTTTCTCTCGCAGGATTTTGTGTTTTTGAATACCATAAAGAGAGGAATTTAATCCAGGATCATTATCTGAAGTTGACCTCTTCTGTGCTGCCCTTTTTTTGAATCCATACCTCGGAGAACTCTGTGGAAGTTCCCTCTCCATGTGGATCCAGCATTCCTATCCCTCTCCATCAGTGATTGGGCTGTTGCATGGTCAGGATCCGAGGCTTGAGCAGGACATGGGTTGCCAGGTGGTTTGAGGACGCCCCTCTTTAAAGTCCTTGCACTCCGGTAGCATGCTGCGTCTGTGGCCCGGCGGGGCTCCTGCTGGTCTTGCTTCCATCCTGCTCCGCATCATCCTACGCCTGGCTCTCTGGCTGCCACCGCTGACTTTAGGGTCAGCCCTGGCTCTGGCAGAGGGGCCTGGGGAGCTCTACGTCCCTCAACATATGCCTCATCACCTCGTGCCTGCCGCCAGATCCCACGCCCCCCTGCGGGCAGGACATGGTGCGTAGCTTATTTGACTGCCACATTCACCCTCTCACTGCTGTGCCATTCGGTAACCTTTCATTCCTAGAGCTTCTGCTTTCTGTGTGTCGAGATTCCTGCATAAGAAGAAATATCATGCTCTTGTAATCTCATGGTAATAGCTGGAGGTCTATGAGTGTGCTTGTGCAATTATGTGGTCAGGATGCAAATGCGATCTTTAAGAGGTGTTTGTGAATATTATGCAGATGCATTATGCAGAGTACAAATGTTGAGAGCATAATGTTGGCTGCACCACAATCACTTTGCGACAAGCGATTCAGCCTCCCATTACGCTGACTATGCTCGAATACATGCGTTTCTAGGGGCCATCAAGGCGGCTGTGTTTATATAAACACGAGGGGCGATATCCTTAACCTCTCCTGTTCGAAAGGCCTCATCCAAATGGCTTAAGCTGACCTTTGACGTGATGAAATTATATTCAAATTACATCGCGGTCACTGTACCATGTTATGTGTGTGTGTGTGTGTGTTTGTGTGTGGATTTAATTCAGCGAACCAGCCAAATTGAATGTATTAGGTCTAGAAGGGACAGTGGACAGGCTTTTATACAAGACCCCAGGGCCATCCAGCGATTTCTACACTGGTACACCCCCCACACTTCCTTTGAAACTCTATTACTTCTACATTGCTGTTAAATCCCACTGGCCACTACTCCTGAGACCGGTATACTGTATAAATTGAACACCTTCTGCTTTATTGCACCAGATTTCTTTCCTCCCAGTTTGTGTTGTAATGTCTCGTTGCGGCTGGCTGTTTAAAACTATCAGGGCGATTTCCACGCTGTGTGTGCAGAGGGGCTTGAGCTGTCAGTGTGTGATCCACTGCACTTATATAACGAGACCTGGCTGCCTCTCAGCATTATCCTCACAGATTATGCTTTGATAAAAAAAAAAAAAAAACACACACTATTGAATAGAGGCAAGAGAAGTGAGCGGAAGCTTGTGAAGTGAGACGAGTCATTTATCATCCTTTCTGAAAGGCTCTTAGTTTTTCTTCTCTACCTCCTTGCCTCTCTCCCTATCACTCTTTCCTTCTGTCATTGTCATATTCTTCTTTTCTGTGTGTGTGTGTGTGACACAGCTGGCGTCTCTAATGGCAGGGTGTGCTGAGATCACAGAGCCCCGCTGCTCGTATGCGTCCCCCCAGGCAGCGAGGCAGCGCATCAGGGTCCATTGCTTCTGCGTCCGCCCCCTCCCGGCCAAGCTAATCTAAACCTCTCAAACCTCCGGACTCCTTTTGCCCGGGAATATTCGGCGACATTGTTCACAGCTGAGCATAATTCACGAGCTCTGATAATAATAAACTGAAACCGAAGCCGCTTCCAGCTATGTGTCTGCTACGCTATTTACAGCACCAGCGGACACCACCTCAGCCGAACTGCAAATCTTTTCAGCCCTACCTGCTTCCAGCCCTGTTTTAGTATGCCGCGACGAGGAGTTTGAGAACAGCACGAGATCTGTTGTTGCAGCAAAATTACCATTTAAAAACCATTAACAGTAGGTTATGTGGAGTGCAGGAAAGTGTGTGCGTGCGCCCTTGTCTGTGTGCACCAGTAAATGTGCCCTCTCCCCCACCGAAATGATTGGACGGGAGCTGAAAATGAAAGCAGAAAGCGAGGCAAATTATCAGAAGTTACCCTGGGCTCCAGCACAGTGTTTTTAAAGTCAAACCATCCCTTTTTTTTTTCTCTCCCCGCTCATTTTGCTGCAGTCTTGCACTTTATCTCCCCTTTCCTCCACAGTTACACTGACAAATATAACACAGGCTACATTTAGATGGAGTTATACAGTAGAAGAACGCTGCGTTCTCTCACACCTACAGAAAAAATTAATCGTATGTAACTTGCAGTGTAAAAATCGAACAGTGTAGGTTAAACATCACTCCCCCTCATTCTTTAAAAAACATGTTTGTGTGCCTGCATATTTTTCTGAAGGCTATTAATGAGTTAGTATGCTGCCTCTCTCTTCTCCATCACTGCAAATCTGAGTAGAGTTGGAGTAAGCGAGCTGATGGGGCTGAGTAATCTCCCTCGATCTTTTTTGCACTCTTTTATGTCAGAGCTTTAGTTTGAGACGCCCGAATTGCTGTAATGAAAGGATGATGTGGATTTGCTGGTGAATGGTGATGTGCTTGGTTAAATATCATACTCTGAGAGGCTGAGAATTCAAAGCGTAGGATGTCCTGACTAAGAGGAAGATAGAGGGAATTAAAAGAGGCAAAGGGATGAGCAGAGTGGTCAAAGACTACATGCACTTGACTGTGATATTCCAGCGGGAACAATACAGCATCTCCAAACACAGTGAGACAGTGAGTGACTGCACAGGGCTGCAAGCTGCACTCTATAGTGGGTGCATTGTGTGTGTGCGCGCGAGTTTATATGAGAAAGACATATCATCCCCTTGATAGTATGGAGGTGATTGATTCTTTAAATGCTATACTCTCTCCTAAGAGAATCTGGAGAAAGAGAGGGAGAGATAGAAAGAACAATAGCTGGGGTGTGTAATCTAAACCCAGTCAAGCCAAACCTCCAGAGAGATTTCTCATTATGTCACTATAGCTCACACATGGGGCTCAGGGAGGCTTAGACTGGACGTACTGGCACACACACACACACACACACACACACCTGCAAAGATTATTACACATGCTTCCGTCTAATAAAAGAGTTATTTGTGAATTCATCCCTCAATGTCGACACAGCACTTTCTTTCTTCCTTAATTTTTTTCCCTTTCTTTAATTTCCTTCCCTCTGTCCTTCCATCTTTCCCTCTTCCTTCCATCGTTCCTTCCTTCCTTCCTTTCTTCCCTCTTTCTATTTTGCCTCCTTACGTTTCTCCTGTTTTTCTTCCATCCTTGCTTCTTTCCTTTTCCTTCCCTACTTCATTCCTTTCCTCTTCATTTTCATCCCTCCACTTTTTCCTCCCTTCATTTTTCTTCCTTCCTTCCCTTCTTTCCTCTTCCTGTTTTGCCTCCTTTCATTTCTCCTATTTTCCATCCTTCCTTCCTTCCCTCTCCCTGTTTTGTCTCCTTCAGTTTCTCCTGTTTTTCCTCCTTTCATGGTTCTTTCCTTTTCCTTCCCTACTTCATTCCTTTCCTCTTCATTTTCATCCCTCCACTTTTTCCTCCCTTCATTCCTTTCTTCCTTCCTTCCTTCCTTCCCTTCTTTCCTCTTCCTGTTTTGCCTCCTTCCATTTCTCCTATTTTCCTTCCTTCCTTCCTTCCTTCCTTCCTTCCTTCCTTCCTTCCTTCCTTCCTTCCTTCCTTCCTTCCTTCCTTCCTTCCTTCCTTCCTTCCTTCCTTCCTTCCCTCTTCCTGTTTTGTCTCCTTCAGTTTCTCCTGTTTTTCCTCCTTTCATGGTTCTTTCCTTTTCCTTCCCTACTTCATTTCTTTCCTCTTCATTTTCATCCCTCTGCTTTTTCCTCCCTCCCTTCATTCCTTCCTTCCTTCCTTCCTTCCTTCCTTCCTTCCTTCCTTCCTTCCCTTCTTTCCTCTTCCTGTTTTGCCTCCTTCCATTTCTCCTATTTTCCATCCTTCCTTCCTTCCCTCTTCCTGTTTTGTCTCCTTCAGTTTCTCCTGTTTTTCCTCCTTTCATGCTTCTTTCCTTTTTCCTTCCCTACTTCATTTCTTTCCTCTTAATTTTTTCATCTTCTCTTCCCTCCCCCTTTTTCTTCCTTCCTTCCTTCCTTCTCTTTTCCTCATCTCTTCCTTAATGTCTTCCCTTTTTTCCTTTCTTTCTTTCTTTCTTTCTTTCTTTCTTTCTTTCTTTCTTTCTTTCTTTCTTTCTTTCTTTCTTTCTTTCTTTCTTTCTTTCCCCAATTCCTCTGCGTACATTCCTTCATTTAATTTGTCTATTCCTTCCTTCCTTCTTTCCTTCCTACCTTTTTACCTGTTTTTCCTTCCTTCTGTCCTTTCTCATTCCTAAAAATGTTTTACTTACTGTTTCTCCATTTTTTTTGTCATGCCATCTTTAAATTTTTTTTCTGTGCTTTTCTTATTGCAAACGTAAAATGCAAATCATACACACAGATCACCACATACACATACACTCACAGGAGAATGGACACGCTCATACACCCTCAGCTTAAGCCTCATCGTCTCCTAAACCCCCTGGAGGTGCTCATGAGCCGAAAGCTCGTTATAAAAACACAAAGCAAATCAAAACAACATCCACTAAAGTGCCACAGCAGACAGGCTTTCAGCCAGCACAGCACTGACCGCTCTTTCTCAGCTCTCTTCTAATTGGCCCTGGAAAGGTCAGCAGGAGAAATACCAGAGCTCTACCACGACCACAAACCCCAGTGCTCCCTGCGTCTTTCACTCTTAGTGGTCTCTTTTCACGTGTGAACTGCTGGTTTTTCTCCAGCCAGGCCTCATTGTATTGAATGATTCTGCGAAGCAGCTTAGAGTCGGCTGCGGCAAATATCCTCAAAGGTAAATTGTATTGTCGTAATGTGCTGTATGATGCGCTGCTCTCCAGATCTGTAGAAAATTCAGTTTGTGCCAGGCTATTGTCCTTGAATTGCATTGCACTAAACATGAAATAATTCAGCAGACTTTACATTTCACAATGGGTTCTATTGTTTTATTAGATCTGATTCATTCAACCCCCTCAGGTCTGACAATAAAAACTGAAGAGAGTATTAAAGAAAGGAAAAGGAAAATGTTTTGACAGTGCCAATGATGCATGTAAAAATCAAACCCATGAGGCGTGCAGGAACTGAACAGTATTAGAACTGTCCGTATAGACTCTCGACAGCATCCCGAGGCAGCTACCCACCCACCATAGAGCCCTAAACTCTCGAAACCGGAGACTCTGTCTCTGTCAGTCACCCGGAGGATTCCTTTACAGGCAGACAATAAAACCATGCGCTGCCCTAGACCCGTCATAAACATGACGTCTCGTCTTGAAACCTGCGTCTTAAGTTGATTCCTGGTGAGGGAGGGAGAAACTGCAGTCAGATTTATGAACGTTTCTTTCTTGCTGTTTCTGCTGATGATAACGGCCAGTTTAACAGCATCAAACACACATATGCAAAGATACACACACTCGTCTACACATCCGTACGCTCTTAGGTTGGCCAGTGTTCCGCTCGAGCTGTTGCCTGTAATTACCCAGTTGGTGTGGAGCTCTGTGGTGTCAGTCTGGTAATTGGAGCTGCAGTAATTCACTTTTTAATTGCCTGTTTATTATTGCAGAAGCCTCGGTTTTGTAGTTGCAGCACAGCTCACACTGAATGTTTAATAAACAAATACAATGTCACAGACTCATATTTCACGTAAACATTATAATTGCTTCACATAAAAAACCATCAACACACCCACTCTCGCCCACACACACACACACACACCTATTCTTTTCAGCATAATGGAACACAAAATAAATAAATCCTGTCCATAACTTGCCAGGTGGATGCGCTAACATAATACACAGAAAATAATACGCCACATACCTGTAAAAAAAAAAAAAAAAAAACACAGTGGCGATCAGAGACCACATTGAATATCTAGGATTTTTTTATTTTAAATGTTAAATAAAAAAATAGAACAAAATAAGAAATATGAATCAAAGTTTTGTCATATTTCTTTTGCAGGGGACAAAATATATGTTAAGATATATATATATTCAATTTAGCTTATTCAAATTGTTATGGAGAATATATATGTACATGTATGCATGTATGTATGCATGTATGTATGTATGTATGTGTGTGTATATATGTATGTGTATACATATATATATATATATATATATATGTAGATATATGTGTGTGTGTGTGTGTGTGTATGCATATACACACACATGTACACATATTTAACAGTTTTTTTTTTGTTTAAATTAGGAAAATGTTATATGAAGTAGTAGACAGCTCCACTGTAAAACCTTTTACCAGATGATTACAGATTTGAATAACCTCATGAATAAGTCACTTGCAATGCTCTTGAAACTCATGAAGGTTACAGTACAGCATGTCATTTCATTTTTAGTGGTTTGAAGTGTTACTTTTAGATTTTTGTATACTTCTCTATGTGGGGTCTTCACTTTGCCTTCTGTTTATTTTGACAGTATTTTCATACCAGTGGGGTGCATGTGTATTTGTGTATTTGCACTAGATGTTCAGAACTGTGTGTTTGTGTGTGTGTGTGTGTGTGTGTGTTTGTGTGTGTGTGTGTGTGTGTGTGTGTGTGTTTGTGTGTGTGTGTGTGTTTGCCCACCGGGTGAATGGCTCCAACCCTGCTGCGTTTGACTGATGTTCCTCATTCTAGCATGCAAGTAGGAGGTAGGCAACCCAACACAATGCACCGTAATTTTAGACCAAACTGCCATGGTCCTTACAATACGTCTGTTCTCAGGAAAGAGGCATCCAGGGACATGAAGCAGAATAGAGTGAGAGCTCAATTCATTCCCCATTCCGAGACATGAGCACAATGTTTTGTGTTTCTGAAACGTTTATTGATGGAAAGTCAGCTCAGTGCAGCTTATAAATATTGTGTTTTCAGCAGTATGATTTGCTGCTTATAAACCCCCAAGACAATGACAGTATTGGGTGTCATTGATTTTACATTTAAACATGGATCCAAAAAATCAGATGATGAAGCATGAATTGTTCCATCCTCATAACTTTTTTTTACACATTAAATCATTGTTTGAAGAAGGGACGAGGGGATCTGGGTTTTACACAATGCTGATTCCAACTCACCATGACTCAATATGTCAGAGCACATATGCTAACCATTAACGGGAACTTTTGCTGTCTTATGCAAATAAAGAGACTTTTAGGGTTAATTCACAGAAAATTTAACTTCTGTCATTATTCTAATAAATGATGACAGAATTTTCATTTTCGGCTGAACCATCCCTTTTAAGCAAAAATAGTGTTTTAGCTTGTGTAGAGTAGAGAGGGATCTGTACGGAGACTCCGAGACCCTGGCAGAAGAAGAAGCTGGTACGTAATTTAATTTCTCCAGCACATAAAGGAGATTACGGCTATGATGGGATTCCAGAGGGCCAGGTAATATCTATCTCATTAGAACAGCTCTCCCAAGCATTCACACACAGCTCTTCTATGGGGCGGCAATCTGCCCTCTCTCCTTTGCTTGTTCCTGCTGATTGACCTTAGAAGGGTGGTGGAGTGGAAAGATCCACACGGTTGTTAGGTAGCGAGGGTCTTCTTTAAAACCCAGACCCAGCTGCCCACCCAGCCGAGATGATGGAACATATTTAAGGGGCTAATGGTCTGGCTTGCACAAAGAGCCTGCCTCATTTAACAGCATCAGAAAATAGACTTCAGAGAAGAGGTTTAACCCTGTTAGAGGGAGGGCAGCAAGCTCCTTAACCACATCAGGGATGGGAGTGAAAAGTCAGGCTGAGGGAGATAAGAAAAGAAAGAAAGAAAGAAAAGAGGGTGTCTTGGAGAAGCGCCCAAGTAGTTGGGATAAGTGCCGACGGCAGAATTGTGGACAGAATCCAGCAGAATGAGGAGAGATGACAGAAAATTATCAAGAGAAAAGGGGAGAACAGGATCAAGGCTTGACGCAGGCCAGATTCACGCCCGTATTTCCCACTTGTGCACCATATCTCGTGTCTGAAGTCTGTGTCGCTATGCCACGTCTCCAAGAATCCAGCGGGCATTTAAACAGAATTGTTTCACAGTTCTCTACAATACTCGTTGCATTGTGCAGTCGCTTTCTTCTAATAGAATAGAATCTTTTCAGCTCAAATCAATAATTCATTTTCACTTTATTTACTTAGTAGCTGCATAAAAAAAACAGTCAATGTTCAGTCAGCTTATCATTATCACAGAATAAACTCCCCTTTGGATGAAGTCCTGATCACCCTGTCTAGAGTTTCTTTATCCCCAAAAAAGTAATTTACTCACTCTCATGTTGTTCCAAACCTGTAAGACTTCCTTTCCTGTGTGAAACACAAAAGATATGGCAATACTTTACAGTGTCCTTCCTTTTTATACTATAGTAATAACAGTAATGTATGCAATCATGCAACTGTAAAACATTGCCAGCAACTAAACCTCAACAAAACCCCAACTCTTGGCCTTTAGTAAGTACATTTTGTTAATAATATTAATGAGCATTTACTTGTGTAATTACTCTGTAGATGAACACCCTAAATCAAGTGTAACCAAAGGAATTTTGAATTACGTCTTTGTTTATTTATCTATAAAATAAAAGTCTATGAGGTTGTTTTAGGCCCCACTGATTTCCTACATTCTAGAAGATTCTCCTACAAGAATCCCACATTCTTCAAAATATCTTTTGTGTTTCACAGAAGAAAAAAGTCTTTAGTTTGGAACAGCATGAGGGTGAGTAAATGATGACAGAATTTTTAAGGTTGAACTGTCCCTTTAAATACATTTATGAGTCAGATGTCAGCTTGTATTTTTAAAAGTTGATTGCACTGATTTTAACTTTCAGTGCACCGTGCATTGCCCATTTGTGCCCGTAAATCTCTGCACAGCTTTACGCTTCCCTTCCTGGCAAATCCATTCACTCACCCACAGCTGCGAATTGCCGCCATACTGAGCGACAGATATGAGGCAGGCAGCCGTAGCGGTTTGCACGAAACAGATTTCAACAGAGCCTAAATCTCATCCATTCGCTCTCCCTATCCGCTTCACATCTTTGATGGCCTGTGTGCATATGTGTGTGTGAAGTTCAACCATCTGAGCCCCGCTAATGAGCAGAGCTCATTTCCCTGCGTTTCGAACAAGCCCGTCAAGGGAGTCGTCACTAACCGGGCGTTAGTTCGCGCATGAATCTGTGTGCGTTTGTGAACATTTGTGTACCCGTGTCAGCGAATGTGCCTGCCCCGAGGGTGTTGTTTTTGGAGGGGGTCAGGCCGATCGCTGACACGGTGTGAAACAGTCTCATTGAGATGCGGTCAAGGGGGCTGACGAGAGCCCGCTGGTAAAAATCACGGAGAGCGGAGCTAATGAGCACGGCTCTGCAAATAGAGAAACGTGCCAGGAAATAACCCAGCTCTTCTGAAACCACTCTCAGCACTTTAACTCAGGGCGTCTCGCTCTTCTGAGAGCTCCGGCCTCCTCTGGGTTTTTTTCCCCGTGCTGCTCCGCCGCCTGTCTTATCTGCATCTGGAGCTCAGAAGCGCAGCAGTCACACTCCTCGGAGAGTGAGTGTTGAAGTGCGTCTCGCATCTCCTGAGGCTGTTATCTTGAGGTTGATGAGCTCTTTGCTCTGCGAACATTACCCCGACTGCACCTGCCACAGTAGAAGCACTTTCGCCCGTTTTGCTATTGAAGTCACGCCTGATCAAAAGAGCTGGCGCAGTCCGCCAGTTAATGAGATCAACTCTATTAGAACAATTTCTCTATCTCTCCATGCAAAAAAGCGACGCCGATTTATCCGAGAAACCTTCCTGCAGGCGTTGAATCACAGTGACCCCGCTCACAGTAAGCTACCTGCTTCTGACACTGTAATTAGCTCCATCAGGCATTAGCATGCGTCTCGCTGAGCAGGAATAGCTGTCTAGTCCATGCCGTGTTTGCCCACCTTCTGCAGAATAAATGCATGCAGAAGTAGGCACTGGGCTGGGGGCCGTGAGGCTGGATTGATTGTCCGGTGTGTTGGCGGGTGTAATCAGCTCAATCAGCACAGGGCTCGGATGGGGCGTTGAGTGGTTGTAGCAAGAGTGACTCTGTTTAGCTCATGCTTCAGCAGACACAGGTGCTCCTGGTGACATCAGCGTACCGAGGGTCACATAAGGGCTATAATTTAGCCAATCAGGGACCAGCAGGGGCTGTCTGGCACTCTGATGGGTTCATCAAGATACTCCCGCGCTTTGTGTAATGGAGCAGAGCCGCGCATACGCACTCACACACATGCGAAATGGAAATAGTTTTCTCACTTACTTTGATGTTCTTACACTTAATATTCTGTTCCTCTCTCTTTCTCATTCTGCAGCGGGAACCACATACATATTCGGACGTGATGGAGGGCTCATTGTGTACACATGGCCGCCCAACGACAGACCGAGCACACGAGCTGACCGACTGGCTGTCGGGTTTAGCACTCAGCAGAAGGATGCAGTGCTGGTTAGGGTGGACAGCTCTTCTGGCCTGGGAGACTACCTGCAGCTTCAGATTGTGAGTCTTACACAAACAAACACTTATAGTTGGGTCACAAAGTGAAAATGCATCTGTTTTACTAATTTAATACAGTTTTTTTCATTATAAAATATATTATCCGCATAGCAATTTAAGTGAAATTTGAATTGAATAGTTTCCAGATGTTCTTAGTATTTAGTACAAACTCCTTTCGCTTTAACACGACAGCAATGAGCTGCATGAATTCCTCAAGTCTGTGTCAAACCTGATGATCATGTTATCCAGCATGATTGGAGAATTATCCAGTGAGCTGAAAGAACATCTGATCGTTTGTACAAAGAGTCGCACGATCAATCGCACAAATGTACTCGTTTAGACCAAGAAATATTGCAGAATCTTGAGTCATAATTTTTTGCTTTAAAAATAATCAAACGTTTAAACTTTATTTCCTGGTTTAATTCTTATGGAAGCTTGTTTCCGCCACAAAATAAAACATTTTAAAAGATAATTGCGACTTTTTATCTCACAATTGCGAGTTTACATCGCAATTCTGACTTTATAACACGCAATACTGACTTTATTTCACGCAATTCTGACTTTATATCTCGCAATTCTGACTTTATAACACGCAATTGCGACTTTATATCACGCAATTCTGACTTTATAACACGCAATTGCGAGTTTATATCTCGCAATTCTGACTTCTTTTCTCAGAATTGTGAGATATAAACTCACAATTGTGAGATATAAAGTCCAATTCTAAGGGAAAAAAAAGGCGGACTTTTTTTTTTTTTTTTACCTCAGAATAGTTTATATCTTACAGTTCTGACTTTATAACACGCAATTGCGACTTTATTTCTCAGAATTGCGACTTTATATCTCGCAATTGCGACTTTATTTCTCAGAATTGCGACTTTATATCACGCAATTGCAACTTTATATCTCGCAATTGCAACTTTATTTCCCAGAATTGCGACTTTATAACACGCAATTCTGACTTTATATCTCGCAATTGTGAGAAAAAAAAGTCAGAATTGTGAGATAAAAAGTCGCAATTATTATTATTTATTTATTATTCATTGGCAGAAACAAGCTTCCATAAATTCTTTCCCCGCCAGCATTTTTGTTTTAAAGTTGGCAGCCACCTCCAGCGTTTTTGGTCATTTTCACGAAAAAATGTCATGGCCCATAGTTGATTGTATGAATATCTGAACATGCAATATATCAAAAGAAAGAACAGAGCCTCAGTTTTTTTTCTAGCTTCATGCATTATTTTTTTTAACACTTCAATGTGGGTAAGTTTTATAAAAAATAGCTGAGAAAATCCCGTTTTTGTCAAAGACAAAGTCTGGATCAGATACAATGTACAATGAGCAAAACATAGGTGGAGTAGATTGAGTTCATCAACACCCCAAAGCTTGCACAGTCCTAACCACTTCCCGGGTCGACATTTCACGCCGTTTTGATTTATATGTTGTTTATTGTTGATGATTGCATTATTTTTCATATGCATCTGCTTACATATGAGATAGCTCGTTTCTGTTTCTTCTTTGCCTGTGTTTTTTAATCTGGAGAAACTGTACTCATTCAGGAGAGGCGTAATAGCGCCCCCTACCGTATAACAGTGATAAAACGGAAACCAATAAAAACTCGTCAGTGACAGGGAGGCTTTTTCTCATAAAAGACGAGATAACTCGTCAATGGCGGGTAAAGAGTTAAATGAAAAAAATCACAGATTTTCAATACGATCTCAGACTTTAGTCCCCACTGTTTGAACTTGCTTAAACCTACACAGACTCTCCTGAGAATACCTGGTGTTCATTCATTCTCACACAAACCCCAGAGTAGAAATTATCCAAGCGGCGTGCTCCCGAAGAACCCTGTGAATGATCATTAGGGTAATCATAGTGTTCTACGCCTCCTCCGACACTCAAAGTGCTGGTCTGTTTTAGAAAGTTCCAGCGCCTCAGACCGCCCTCATGAATAAAATCTGTATAATGTTCAGAATAGAAGGCTCTACCAACGCTTGCTCAAAGGATGCTATTTGATAGAACCCGCATTTCCTATGACATGCTGTGCTGGAGGAGTGGGAGGTGGAGGAGGTGGAGGCAAGGGGGACAGGAAAGTGTTTGGCACTGAGCTTCGAAGAGTTATGTATGTTTTTTATTTATTTATTTTTCGTTCGTTCGTTCGTTCTATTTTTTTTTTTTTTTTACGCCCACTCCTGCTGTAATCACAAACTTGATTCCCAGAAGAATCAGCGAGCTGAGTTCTCTCAGGGGTGGCATCATGGCGTGACTGTTGCACGACTGCCTCAACAAATGCGTTGCGATCGAGGTGAGGTAATGATTTCTCCAGCTGAGCCCTCGATGCTGCTGTCTATAGAAGACTTCAGCTACAGTGCTGCAATGCCCCGACGTACTTCACACTTTCCTTTAAAGGAACAGTTCGGCTGAAAATGAAAACTCTGTCGTTATTTACTCTCCTCATGTCTTTCCAAATTGGTATGAAGACTTTTTTTTAAGCATATCCTGGCTAATATATTCGATATAATGAATTAAAGTAGATTAATGGCTAGTGCTGTCAAGCTCCAAAATAACACACAAATGGACAAAAATACCATGTTTGTCACAAAAATATGTTACTTCTATGATGTTTTTGTGGAGCTGAAAAGCTCCAATCCTCATCACTTTTTAATTGCATGGTGCGTCCAGCACATTTTTAAAATCGCTGAAGAAAGAAAATCAGGTTTGAAAGGACATGAGGGTGAATAAATTACAGAATTTAAATTCCTGGTACCTATACAATTTTTCTTACACCAAATCTGAAGTATTAACAGTAAGTTTAGTTTGCAAAACTTAATTTTGTATTATCGATCAGCAGACGTCACAGAAGCTCCGAGCGCAAGCATGATATCAGATGCCCTGTAGACTGTGGTTATGATTTACCTTATCATGTACTTGGAACATAGTGTTCCTCGCATTTCAGCTCAGATATTAGCTTGGGAATTAAAGGTGGTAGGTAGTAATGATGTCTTCGGAAAATGTGTCTTAAAATGAGCTTGCCGGAGTTGCGTAAGGCCAAGATATGTAACACTTTACATAATGCATGTAATTAAGATTATCACAGATTATATATTTCCATATATTGGCATGACAATTAATCAGGCATCCATGACTGATATATGGTTTTTTGGCATAGGGATGGCAGGGAATGTTTATGAGCAAATTAAAGGCCCTTAATGTCTTGATGCGATTAGCGGTGGATATCTAGGCTAATTCTAATGTGTGACTGGTGAAGTCTCTGCAGTGCTAAGTCTGCCATTTTTGATGCTTGTTGGACTGATGACTGCTAAGCCAGCATAAAAGGTATTTACTAAATGAATCAGCGTTGTGTAGGAGGGTAAATTAGCTGTACCTACATCGCTAACCGTCTATAAAGCAGTTGAAATCATTACAGATATCCAGTATCATTTTTACCCCATAATTAACAGGGGGGAAAAAAGATCTTCCCTTCCATTTCCGTTAATTATATTTAGTCACTGACTAGATTAAGCATGTCAGTATTGACATTAATGGCGAGACTGTTCGGTGATGTAACGGAATGTTTTGATAAACCTGTCTGTAGACTGGGAAGGATATCATTATCCAGAGACTGCCTTTCTGAAAGTGAATTAACTTAGGATCATTGACCATGTTAACGAGCGGCCCTTGATGTCCTGATTTTTCAAACAGACAGTGGCGTCCCTCCCCCCACGCCCCGTTTCTGCTTATGACCCTAAACACTTGTGACAGAGTTCATTTAAATCTCATCATATCACCATCACTGGGGATTATCATTAGTCATCGTTCACCCCAAATCATTGAGCCACTTGCTCATGCAGAGAGAGAGAGAGAAATAACTAGACGGAGAGCGAGAACTGTAAGGAATGGTGAGACAGGCACTGTACAGAAAAAGTAAACATTCGTATGCATTCTTTCACTCACCATAATGTTGCATTTTAAGGGGTAATGGCCTATTAAATACATTTCTTCTGCTCAGAATGAGCTTGCCAGCTGCTCGAACCCATGACCAAATGCCCTGCGGACGGCCCGGCCATTTGTGGCAGCCATGCAAGGCGCCAAGCAGGACAGGAGTGAAGGAGAAATGGATGATGACTGTAAACGAGTCAAAGCCAAGTGATTATACCCCTGGGGTTTGACCAAATCATTAGCACTTTCTGACCTCTCACACTCTCCATGCCAAAAGAGTGTGTGAGCGTGTGGGCAGTCTAATGAGCACATCAGTCCAATTGAAGAATGGTGACAATCACAGCTAACTCAGCAGTGAGAGGTACAGAGGTGTGAACGGTAGTACTGACAAGGGGATAGAGAATGTGTGTGAGGGAAGGAGAGAAAGGAGGTGAATATAAACAGCCTTCAGAGAGCACCTGTGCTGAGATGTCAGCAATAACAGGCAGAGTGACCATGTGAAAAGGATAATTCACCCAAAATTGAATATTGTCATTTTACTCACTCTGTTTTGAGACTTTCTTGCTACCGTGATGCACAAAGCGTGAATTTTTGGGCATTTAAATAATAATAAGAAATCACAATGCATAATTGGTACTTACAAATATTTGGTAATTATAAATATTTATATATATATAAATATTTTAGAAAAATAAATAAATTAGAAATAGAATAGAGGAGTGGGTTTCTCGTGCTGCTAAATATACTTATATATATATATAAGTATATTTAGCAGCACGAGAAACCCACTCCTCTATTCTATTTCTAATTTATTTTTTACATCCATATTCTCAAGTTCAGAACAACTAGATTATTTTGTGTCTGGCGAGGGGAGACATTTGTTCGAATTGTTCGAATGAAACTAACATTCAAAAGTTTGAGGTTTTATATAATTTTATAATGTTTTTGAAAAAAGTATCAATATGCTCACCAAGGCTGCATTCATACAGTTATTATGAAATATTATTACAATTTATCAACAAGCGTATTTTAATATATTTTAAAATAAAATCTATTCCTGTGATAGCAAAGCTGAAGCGTAAGTTTATGTAGTGCATTTTAAGGCTTCAGAAGAAGAGAAGATCCGTGTTATTACAACTTAAAAATCTGTCTAATCATCAAACAAATCTAAAGTTTGGCATGAGAAGACTTGGAATATAGCGGGTTCATGATATGAGTATGGTGCTTTTTTGTTGTTTTACTGCTTTTGCTGCTTTACAGACCTAGTCCCCATTCATTTTAATTTGTGAAAAGAACAGCCAGGATATTATAAAAAAATTCACCTTTTGTGTTCCACTGAAGGTAAAATAATTGTACTTTTAAAATGAGGTAATTAATATGTAAATGAATCATATATACTTAGAGAGAGATGTATATATTAGATGTATTAATATATATATTAGATGTCTCCAGTCAAAATGACTCCGGGCAGCCAAAGAGACTCATATGCTTACACAAACGCACGCACACACACTCGCATTTGGATGAAGGTGAAAGTGAAAGAGAGTGACAGATGCTGATTTTCTGCTTCAATTGTGTCTGAGTGGGCAGGACATACCTGGTCAGACATGAGTGACGTGTGACATGGCTCTGAGTGACAGCAAAGTGTCTGTTGACCTCATACCGTCAGTGCAGACTAAGCCTGTCTCCACCCAGCAGCTTAGATGGAAACAGCCAGTGCTTTGGAAAAATGCCATTTTGCTTCTCCGTCGAAACCCAACGACACTTATTTCCTCCATCCACTTACCCGTATAATTTGAGTACAAGTCATTCATGCACGCTGTCATTTTTACATACCGTCAAACTATATGCCAGGTCATTATGCAATTTACGAGTGGCGCGGAGAACAGTTTGACTGGCCACAGACGATTTAATATTTGGTCTTCGTCAGCCATTTTTTCTTGAATAAGTGCGCCATATGGCAAACTGTGACTTTGCTATCTTTAGTATCTGAAAGGATAAGCAGACAGATGGCAGCAGAAGTAAAAGCCGAATATTTAAATTTATTCATCAAAATAAAAAAAGACAGGTGTTCTTTTAAACGCTCTCTTTGTGACAAACTCAACCCACTCGTTCATTTTGCATTTAAAAAAAAAATGTTTACCACGCTTTTATCTTCAGATTAGAGTCAGTGCATGAAAGAACGTGTTACCATTGAAGACCAGTGACGGGTTGACAAGAATCACTACAAAAATAGCAGCACTTCAGTACGCCTTGGATTTGTCGATTGTAATATGAAATGATATTGTCTGCTAGAGATATTGCATTCAGGCCGCCGTTTGCATTCCTCGGGAACTCATAACTTGGCACTGCAGTAGGGAGACAATGTGCGTGACTTCTTGGATGGCTTGTGTAGACAACGCCCATAAAGTGCATGTGGTTTTCAGGTTCGAGAGGAACTAGGACAGAGTGCTATTTTCAGTTTTTAACTTGGAAAAGAATTCTCTGCTGCCAAAAAGATTCATGATCTCACCAGAACCAGCCCTTACCAGAAGATAAAGAGAGATTGTGAGAGCGAGCGAACGAACGCTACAGCGAGAGAGAGACACAAAGAAAGAGAGGAGGAGGGGGTGAAACAACAAGAACTGCTTGCCAAAGTGGAATTATTCTGCGGACACAACAAATTTATCTGTTTCACCAAACCTGCAGTACTCAAACAGAAGGGCACATGCACTCCGAAGCGTGTCACACACGGTGTGATATTTTGATCTAATATCAAACACAAGTTATTTATGAGAGCGTATATTGCATGTCTGGGTGTTCTATCCAATTAAGCGCATTCCCTTGGTATTAGCTTGAGCATTACTGAGAGGCTCTTTATGTAAAGTGGCTGAGGTTTCCTGGATGCACCAGCTCATTTAAGCTGAATGCCATGGCAGATCAGCATCCCCGCTGTGGCACACACACTCCGTCATACTCCATAAGCTTCTGCCGGCACCTTTTCCTAAATAAGACACATCATTAGTGGCTCTTCTGTCCTCCAGGTTTCCGGAGCAACCGCCTCGACCCTTTGTGTGTGTATTTGGCTCCTCTTGATGGAACATTTTGCCTTTATCACAATTATTTCATTGATTTATTTAGAGCTTAAAGGGATAATTCACCCAAAAATGAAATTTCTGTCATTATTAACTCGCCCTGATGTCGTTCCAAACCTGCACCTGCACCTGCACCTTCACTTTCTTTGTGGGACACAAAAGAAGTTATTTTGAAGTCAATGGGGTTGATTTGGAAATTCTCCAAGATATCTTCTTCAAGTAGCTTTAGAATGGCATGAGATGAAATGATGAAGAATTTTCATTTTGGGGTGAACCATGAAGGCAAGACACTACAGGCAAAACCATTGTTTTTGAGATTTTGGGCTATTTCGCTTCCAATAACTTGTCTTCTTTCAGGCTAGTGGAAAGAAAACATCCAAAATACTATACGCATTTAAGTGTTTATTTGCATCCGTAGATTTCAATTGCTATACATATCCTATAAATTGTTTCCTTAAAAATATTTTTCTCTTGTGCACTGAGCCAGAAATCTCCACTTCAGTAGCACTTACATCAAATTTTCCAGTTTTAGTCCTATCTACATTCCAAATGTTTTGTTCAAATATCATTTGCCTGATTTATAGACTGTAACATTTTATTGCTAAAAATATGGTGAAAGCAATTTTTTTCCTGGCTGTTGACAGTATTTTCTGATTTATGGAGTGAATGAAAATAGATATCCCCAAAAAAAAAAAAAACTTTAATATGTCAACAAAATGAAACCAGAATTTTGAACCTAGCTTTATCAAATGTTCAAATTTCTGTTCTGGAAATGTATGCATATTAGTGCATTTTTAATTAGATAATATTTTCAGAATACCTTTAATACAAAATATATTGTCTTAATGTACCGTGACTGGGGAAGTAAAAGTATTACATTTTTACCTTATTCACCTACAGTGTCTTGTCTTAAGTAATACAATAAATATTTGGTAAGTACTGTATATCTAAAGTATATTTAGCATAAACCTACTCTTCCCTAAACTACTTCTAATGTATTTCTTTTACCCTATTCACCTGTGGTGTCCTGCCTTAAGTAATGAAACAAATATTTGGTAAGTATAAATATTTATATATATATATAAAGTATATTTAGCAGCACGAGAAACCTACTCCTCTATTCTATTTCTAATTTATTTTTTACATCCATATTCTCAAGTTCAGAACAACTAGATTATTTTGTGTCTGGCGAGGGGAGATCATCACAGTTCTAGTGTAGATGAAATGCTCTGTCAATCAGTATGGCTCCGTGGTTGTCACCTAATTGCCTACAAGAAACGAGAGAACTCTAGAGAACTGTGTTGCTATAACAACCCCCATTGAGTCCAATGAGAATCCAGTTGTATTAGTTCTTTATATTTAGAGCGGCACTGCAGGCCTCAGTGGAGAGGTGACACGAAGCTGGAGACGGACAGGGACAGCTGAGATGCAGTGGTGTGGAACTGGGCCCTCCTTTTAAATGACACCTCATCCTTCGCTCGCTTTAGGGATCGTTTAGTGAACACAGAATCCTGAGCACATCACCCAAAACATTTGTTATTCTGTGGTAATCTGGGATTTGGTGTCACGGCTCAATTTTGCTTTCCCCTCCCGTATGTTTAGCCCCTGAGGCATTCATAATAGAGCCGCCTTCCTTCTTTTTTTTTTTTTTACAGAAAATTCTGTGAAACTGGGACATTATTACACCCGAGACTGAATGTAGGACGTAGGGTGTCTCTTTTAAACCATGCCCACTTTAAGATTGCAGGAAGAAGCCCTCTGCAGTGGTCTGATCCAAAATACTGATACTGTACACATGCATTGTCTTTCTCGGCTGTTTACATTCACTTAAAGGGACAATATGTAACTTTTTTGCTTTAAAAATCGCAAAAATCACTATATCTATGTTATATATTTTTTTTTAAGTTGTGTACTTACATTATCCCGACTGTTTCCAACAACTTTCAAACCAGGAGAAATTTGTAATTTAATTCGAAGACACGTCCCGTTTCTTTATTTCCGTTTTGTCGCCGTCAATGTCGTCATATCCGCGTTGTCCCTGGTTTCCGCTCGTACTGCCATAGCAACCAGAGCCCTCTGATAGTAACCAAGGCGACAGACGTGGACAACTGTTAGTTCGCAATGTCTATTTGCACGCTGTTGTTGTTTCGTTCAAACATTATGGACCATGGCAAGCAGAGTTTGGATAAAAAAGGAGAACTAAACCGAGAATCAATATCAGCGCGGTGTTTTCGAGATGCCGAGAGCTCCCATAGACAGTATATAAACGAGAGCTCCACGTCCGAGACTTCGACCGCTCCTACATGTACTTTATTAAACAGGTGAGCACATTTACATAAAACTAATCAATGTTATATAGTTCAAAAATGATAAAATGTTAGAATATGATCTGTATGTTATTCTAATGTTGATCTAGCTCACTGCTAGTCTCATAAAGACAAACTAACACAATTTTCAACACATTTAAATGCAGTTTAGTGTGATAGTGTAATGTTAGACCAAGTGAAACAGCGCTGCGTTACCTCACAAGTTTAATTTGTCTAATAAACTGACCTGTGAGTTGTAATTCTGCACTTGCGTGTAGTTCGGTAGAATGAAATGTCCATATTCCTTTTATATCCGCAGGACTCGCGTCGCGTGTGGAGCTGATAGCTGTCTCTTAGCAATCCCGAACTGCTTCATATCACAGTCATGATAAAAACATTGATGTATTCACTCATCCATAAACATTATGAGATCGGTCGGCTTGACGTTGACGACAAGATCCATAATTCTTAGCAAATGTTGCGTCATCAAACTACGCCTTTGTTATTGTAAGAGGTTAGCGACCCCTAGCGGCGAAAAAAATTACATACTGTACGTTTAAGCCATAACCGACCATGTTTACTAGAATACTAGCCGAGAGTAGTATACTAGAATACTAACTGTTCTTTTTTTACATAATTTTGTGTGAATTTGTCCGTTCAAGCGCAAGAAGACGTGAAAGAGAGGTCAATTCGCACACTGTATGAGACATGGCTTTCTGGGCGTGCGCTTTGGATGTTTGTGCACTAAAAAAATTGAGTTCCTTTTCGCATCTTCTTGCACAGCGTTGTAATATTTAAATTGGCAAGGCTCAAACATTCGTGACGATGCAGCACTGGCCCATCAACTTGTTCATGTACTCACATCATTGTTAGGATTCATAAAATTGTTACCGGCCAACTAGCGATTGACACCGTTTCATATACTCACCAATTTTTAGGCCTTGCTTACAGACTTTATTAGCATGTATATGTTCCCCCTATGATTCAACTCTGTCATTTACGAGTTTTCAAAAGGCCTGCCACTCTTGCTGTTGGCCAGCCACCGAACCCCGAATGAAGGACGAGGTCAGCTACCGGAAGGGTGAAAGAGAGGTCGTTCTCCAATTAGAATGGGGCGTGGAGTGTCACAGCCCGTTGGAGTGCAGGCCAAGCTCTCACATCACTTCTCTGACCACAAAGCTGAAAAGATGGGCAGGGAGGGAGAGATTGGCCCTGGAGAAACACTGTTAGAGAGCACAGAGGAGGGTGAAGGAGACGCTGCCCCATTGTTCCCGGTGATGGGAAGAGGATAGGGCTAACGGGCAGAGTCTGTCTTCATTATGGGGTGTGAGAGGCGGAAGAAACATCCAGCTTCGGCCCAGCTGAAGATGATAACGTGTGTGTGTGTGTGTGTGTGTGTGTGTGTCCAGACAAAAACACACATCTCCTGGGATGGCATAATGAAGTCTGGTCTTGCGATTTGTCCTCTGCTAGCTCTCTTCCTGCAGATAGGTGTGAATTAGGGGAATTCGCAGAGGGATCTTCTCACACACACTTCATTTCATTATTTTCAAATGCCACATGTAGCTTTTGCAATCTGCAACCAATCAATCGGAAGGGCCACACATTCCCACAGCAGACTATTTCAGTGTTTTTAAGCTAATGACTTCCATCTGTCGTAAATTTGTCAAACCATTTTCATAATTATCTGCGCTCATGTCAAGGCTTGTAATACCTTTCATAACAAGTTTGCAACAAGTTTTTTGTTAACTAAGTAATGCATGTAGGCACGTAGGTCATCAAACAGAGCACAGAGTGGGCATAGTTACTGTTTTATATAAGACGAGCACAGTGGATCGAGTTGTTATTATAAGCAAGTGCTTTCATGAGAAGAGATTGTTTGCACATGAATACGTATTATTGTAATTAGCAAAAGTGAATCCCACCCACTGAGCTGCATCAAATAGGAAACCATTAAGGATTGAGGCCATCTAGTGGTGCGAATGTGAAGCGCACAGAGTGATTTCACTCTCACTGCTCGCATTAATAAGACAGCAACATGCATTGATGAGAATTTACACAGAAAATGACAAGCGCTGCATCAGAATACAGATTAGATTCTGTTTCACTGAGACTGTCACACATTATTCTGTATGACCAGCATATTGCCTTGAGGCGCTGATTTAAAAGGGGAAAAAATCTTATAAGGTTATTTTTTTCCTGTGATTTCCTATGATTCGATTATGTTATCTGCCTGCAGGCTTGTTGCGAAACTTTTGAACATGAACGGGAATGAAAAACTAGTATTATTTAGTTTACAAGGCTTAATGTGTGACACAGTAAATTTTATTTTGACATCTGCAGCAGTCGTGCCACCCCCTTTAAAATTACAGATTGCTGCTGGTAATATTCTTTTCCCCAAAATGGCATGTGAGTCTTTCCATGTGCAATGTTTTTTATATATATATATATATATATATATATATATATATATATATATATATATATATATATACATACATATATATATATATATGAAATCAGAACCCCACAGAAAGCTGAGGAGTTTTGTATCACACTGAAAGACTGATTCAAAAGAGATTGAGTTTAAATTATTTTACGGATGTGAAAAGAAATAGGACACGGGTCTTACGAGAGACATGAAACTTGCATAGCTATATGCAGGATATCAACAACAGGCAGTTATACAGTTTAGCGGTCATTTATTAAACATTTTTGACCTCAATATTCTACAAACCAAAAAAATCCATATAATGTTTTTGTATAATCAGTACATTGCACCGGCCATCAGCTACAGTCTGTCTCTCATATCACTCAGTGTTTCCTTTCTTCTCATGTGATTAAATCATTTCAGCTAAAATCAATATCTGATGTCCATTTATTTCTTAAATTGGTAAGTAATCATGTAATGAGCAGGATAGTGTACAGTCAGCCAGTCATTAATATGAAATAAACTACTTCAGGATGAAACATTACCCTCCCTCTGTGCAATGGTGTCCTAATCAAACTGTCAGGATTTATTTTGTCATAATGAGTCAATGACTGTACATTATCACTTGCAATAAAACATACTAAATTGGATTTAATATAATATTCACCAAATGTATGAACCAAAACCATTGCATTCTCTTAATGTACACAGACATAACATATATATCCTCACTAATTATTATCAGTTTCTTTGTTACTATTAATTTCCTTCATGTAATAACCTCAATAAAACATAAATAATATATTTTTTTGTTATTAAATATGAATGCCGCCTTTTACTGGTGAATTAAAGCGGTGGTAAATCTTTCTGATGCATTGTGCTGTCAGGAGAAATTGTGCACAGTCTGATAAACTATCACCTTGTTTGGTCCTCAATAAATTTGGGACATCTGTTATCCTGCCAGTTAAGATAGAGTATAGCTGCCTATTTATATGAGGGCCTTTATTAATAATCAAAAATTGTCTTCCAAAAGGTTGCAAACACAGAATGATGTTCATTAAGTGTGATCTTCATGTGCTAAAATAAGGCAGAGAATTTAACTCGACCGCTTTATTTTGGCGAAGCGAATCAGAACAGAATGACTGTGATAGAATCTTAAATTCCTCTTTTTTATCTCCCTCTTTCTTTCTCTTTTCCTTTCTCTCTCTCTGTCTTTACAGGAAAAAGGCAATATCAGAGTGGTGTTCAATGTGGGCACCGATGACATAAACATTGAAGAAACCTCAAAGTTTGTAAATGATGGAAAGTACCACATAGTTCGCTTTACGAGAAGTGGTGGTAACGCCACCTTGCAGGTGGATGATCTGCCAGTCATTGAGCGCTACCCAACAGGTAAGAGCTCTAAGCCTTTATACGCATGTTCTCACACAGACACACACATTCACACACAATCTAAGCCATGCAGCTATAAACAATGGGAACAATAAAAGGCTGGCAGGGCTCAGGGAAAAGAGTCTGAATCACAGGGTTAAGGACAAAATTCCTTTGTCTGTGATTGTGGTTTCTCACAGTTAAAAAAAGGTAACCCTGGTATCCTTTCCAAATGTCAGCAGAGATGATTGCTCTTGGGGCTTTAGAAGGCTGAAAATGTCAGAGCCAGGGTTATCAAATTCACCAGCCTCTCAGTCGCCTGAAAAGCCCTGACAAAAGCTTGACAAGAGATCAGAGATGAGAAATAATCCCATTGCTCTCGTTTGTCAATCATGATGAAAAGGAGGCGGCTGTATTAGTCTTTTAATTTGTATTTTACTTCAAGCTCTTCATAAACCATCTCTTCCATCACAGAGATTATTTGCTCTCGCAAACTTCTTTTCTTCTTGAGAGCAGACGTGAGAGATGATGGTTGATGGTAAATGTTGAGTGTTCGACGACTGAAGTGGTAATGAAGCCTGGAAAATCTTGTGCTTCCCATAAGTGCTACGTTGTCGTCCGTTGCTCATCATTGCGTTCAATACGGCTCGTCATTAAATTCTAAATGTGCAGGGAAAATGCAAATGTATACTCGTGAGACACACTAGGTTCAAGCTGTAGATACATGGGTTGCATAGAACTGCATTTTGCATTATTTAATTTGGAGAACAATACAAATATTAACAGGATTATCCAAATCCCAGAGCTGACATTTTGTATTTACAACAGCTTAGGCAAACTAGGACATACGATGAAACAAAATATAGTAGAAATAAACATAGTTCTTGGAAACACGACTATAAAGAATGCAGACGTCTAGAAATAGAAACCGAGACATAGAGAGGAACTGTTTTACCTTAGTCGAGACCCTCTCATTGTTTTAGTGTAAACAAACAACCCAAATAAATATTTCATTTAGAGTGGAAGACAATTGCTTGTTAAAATGGAGCCATTGTAATGTGCCATTTTCTCTCGGCTTTCTGTTTCCATTGTGTCTGTGGATTTAGTGAGAAGTGCGCATGTGATTGCCTGAATACTAATGCATCTTATGTCCATGGCAGAGTGGAAGAAACTTTTCCACTGAAATATTTAAAAAAGAAAATTAGTCATGACCGCTTCATTTTAATCAGTGCTTGATTGACTCAGCTCCGCATTAGACGAGATAATAAATGCATAGAATTTAAATTGACAACCAGTTCGAGGGAGAACAAAAAGAGCAGCTTGTTTATCTTGAACAATTAGTTCTGTAACTAGCATAGCTGTAGGGTACAAGTAATCTTCATTTTATATATAATGTATATGTATACATATAAATGATAGTTTTATAAGGTAAGTATTAAACTAAGAGATTGGGTTTTCAAAATGAAATGCATATATTCCCTGAGGTCTTGTCTGATTTAATTATTTCAATTAAATGAACTCAAATTAAAATTGAAATTAAATCAAAATCAAAATAGCATCTAAATGTAAATGGATGCATATCCAGGAGCATTTTGTATTGCATTTTATATCTTGATTTCTGTAGAATGGGGAGGTCCGGCTAGCCTGGCTCCGCCCTCCTGCGTACTTCCGCTCAATTTTATTTCCCTTCAGTACTACGTCTGGGATTGTGGTGTATTCTTTGGTTTTCTCCGATCATTTTTTGGCGGTCCAATCAGCGAACAGAGGGAGTGGCTGAGAACGATGACGTTGAGGTCGTGCGCTAGTTTGAGTTGTAGGGTTACGTCACGACCAAAGGTTAGCGATTGGTTTTGGCAGATCCAGAGTGGCTCTGGGCAGATCCAATAGTTTTAAACTTCAACAGAGTACCCGCCTACAAGGAAGTTAACGCTTGTCAATGGAGAGAGGCCAGACTCTCAGTACAAATGAAATGTACGAGAGTCTGGTAGAACCAGGCTAAGGTCCGGCACTGTCTAGCGGGAATGATAATGCTTAAAGCAATAGTTGACCAAAAAATTTAATTTATACAATCAAGTTTTTCTTTTCTTTTGACTGAAATAAACACCCACTGAATTCCATTGTATATAGAAAAAAAAAAAAAAAAAAAAAAAAAAACTTATTTTGTGTTCAACAAAAGAAAGAGAGTCATACAAGTTTGGGACGACATGAGGGTGAGTATATGATGGCAACATTTTCATTTTTTACTGACCTATAAACTAAGATATCTTTACTACAGTCACTGTTTTAAGCAAAAATGATGACAAATTTAAAGAGTTGTAATGTGTCATGTAGGTGCAAATCACCTATGCTTTATGTCCACCTGAAGAAATTTCAAGTGGAGGCAAAGTATTTAAGTGGATCTTTTCCATATTTAGTAAAAAATAAAAAGTGGAATGTTCCTATAATGTTACTGCCATACAGCTACTGCTGGGTACAAAATGGCCACAGCATGAGGTTTAGACTGGCAGGGCGAATAAATTGAGATGTTGATCCTGTCTTTGAAAATCACAACAT
This sequence comes from Rutilus rutilus, assembly GCF_951802725.1. NCBI lineage: Eukaryota > Metazoa > Chordata > Actinopteri > Cypriniformes > Leuciscidae > Rutilus > Rutilus rutilus. The sequence goes on from NC_140224.1 coordinate 23,742,855, forward strand.
TACAAATGGATGTAGAACATATATAAGAGCACATGTTTTCTTGGATTATTTAACTGCCTTTGCTGAAGCAGGAAAGTGCCTTAGCCTTATAAAGGCAAGAGTTGTCAGACTGTTAGCATGCTAAGCTAACTAGGCAGTCATTTTCACTTTACAGAGAGGCCCTCAGGCAACTGCCCCCTCATTTAAACAGAACATGACCACTGCGTGTGTATGTGTATGAGTGGGTGGGCGTGCGTGCGTGTTTATGTGCATTCAAGCAATCATGCACATAACTTGCCCTTAGTCATCCAGTCCATCCCGCTTCAAGAACTCCTATTGTTTTTTGTTTTTTTCCCCCTTTTTGTCTGGTTTCTTTTAAGCTGTGATTTGAGACAAATTACTCCTTTCACTTTTGATTACTCTAGGTAAAGTGCACAAGTAGACATAAATCACAGTTAATCCTGACTGCACATGGTAGGGGACAAAAAAGGAAAGAATTAAAGACGGGGAAATACAAGGGGGGAAATACAAATGAATGAAAGTAAAAAGAAAGAGGAAATCATAATGGACTGAGTTTCGGCCTTCTTTCTGCTCTCACAGCTTTACATTGGCACTCTTAGTCTCATGTCCAGAATCAAACACTCCATGTGTCCTTATGTGCAGCCCTGAGGAAGCCTTATTTCCCTGTCCGCGGGTGTTCTCCTTCTGCAATTACCTATCAAAAACAGTATTGTACTGTGTTTGAGAAGCAATTTAGTCATGCCATTTCAGTGTCAGAATAAAGAGCTTTAACTCAAAAGTGCAGTCGAATGGAGCAGCCATACTCACGTGGTGATATAAGCTTAAACTTTGGTGCCTAAAAGAAATTTTAGCGATCACCTTTGTCGTTACAAACCTGTATGACATTATTCCTTCTGTAGAACACAAAAGGAGGTTTGAATAATGTCTTTGCCACTGTTTTCCAAATAATTCAAGTAAAGAGATACAGATCAAGCTCAGATGACAAACAAGCACCAAAAAATGTTCATATTCACTTTTATTACATGAAAAAGAGACAGTGGAGTTTTTTTTTTTTTTTTTTATAGAAGGAGGAGTGTCGTACAGGTTTGTTGAAGTTTAAAGTTAGCGTACAGTATTTGTGCACATGTTAATGGGAAATGAGGACACATTAGAATGGAAATTTGCAGTTAATTCTCTCGCTGAATTTCTCACATCATAGCCTTCAGGCTGACTTGCTACTCTACTCTTGTTACGTCTCATCGAGGCAGCATTTTCACACCGTTCATATATTAATCGTTCTTTAATCGCATATAGAGAGAGCGAGACTCGTTTTTGATTGACAAATAACAAGTTAATGGCTCATAGAGTAAAAAACGTGAGGCGTAATTATACTCTTTGGAAATCGGAGCAAGTCAGGCTCGTGTTGCATTTCCCGGTGAAGTCAGGAGTGGTAATTATGTGTGGGCTGTAATGGGAGAGGAGTAAATGTTTTCAAATAATCTCAATTCAATAGAGCTACTGTAGTTGGCTCAACCTGGACATGTTGCATAAATATCTACATTTAAGCACAGCTTCCGCTCGAGGTCAAATGTCGCACCCCGCAGGGAACTAGTTTCTAAATGTGCGCATATGGCATCTCTGAGGTCAAAGCTTTTGTCAGAGCAATTTCAAATTTACATGGGGAGCATGAACATGAATAGTGACTGATTTTACATGCATTACTGATGAACTGATAATCTTCCTGTTGCTTTAATCCTTTGAGTGTTTTTTCTGCTACTTTGATGTTTTTAAATGTATTGTGATCTGATAATGTGAAATTTATCATATTAAAAATGACTGAAAATACCTTAGATTAGATAGCAAATGTGAAGCTAAAATCAAATTGGTTGCAAAACGCTGGAATGTACTGTAATGACAATATTTAGATTAAAATGAGCTAGTTTTCATGTATAACTAGATGAAAAATCTGCTAAAAAGATTTAAAAGGATTACTATTTTGTAAATGTATTATGTAAAGGAGTGATATGTTGTATAAACGTGATTGAGTTTGTATGGTTTCTCTTAACACAAGAAGAGTAGGTGCATATTTAACATAGCTTAAAATAGGCTTAATTTGTTTGCTTAAATTTTACGAGTTAATTGACTGTAAAGCTTCATCATTCTTATGTATGCAACCTTGGTGTTCCAAATAAAAAAAATGAAAAAAGTAAAGAAGAGGAAAAAGAAAAAAAACAGACAGTTAGGGCATATGTTTCACTGTAGGTTTTAATCTTTGACCTTTCAGATTTTTAACAATGAAATGTCTCTTTAAACTTTAAAGGCAACATTGATAACGAACGCCTGGCGATTGCTAGACAGCGAATCCCATATCGGCTTGGTCGAGTAGTTGACGAATGGCTACTCGACAAAGGTAAAAACACTGATTAAAACTTTAAATAAAAGATAATTTGATCATAAGCAAGTGATATTTTGCACAGCAAATAAACCATCTAAAACATAAATCCCCTGTATAACCAAGTTTAAAATTAAACAAATGTAGTTTGTAATATTTGCACTGTACAGTTCAATAATGTGTTGTTATACTGTACTTGTAAACCTGTCAGAGGTTAAAGGGACTGGTAATATACTGATAACTGAAGTTAGTTCAATCATTAACAAAATATGTTTACATCATTAAAATACTTATTTAAATAATGTTATTTTCCAGCTGTAATAATCTAAATGACTAATTAAAGTATATGTCCATTTGAATTCATAGTGATGTACACACTATTTAATTTATTTATGCATATCTACTTGTCATGCTAAACATATTTCTTTTGGAAACTGCTAAAGTGGACAGTTAAAAACCCAAAGCAAATGTCTCTTAAATAGCTTCAATGATTATTGGCATCAGATATGAAGTCCCTTTAACAAGCAAGTTAAACACACAAGAAGGGAAAAGACTTGAATGCATGCTGCAATGTATGTAACAAATTGAATCGTTCAAAGTGATTTGTTTTCAAGTATGCTTGTTTTCTTGCTTTCCCTTTTCAATGGAATTATAACCATGATGAATCATTTGTAATGTGTCATGTAGCTGTAAAGCCATTCTCACATAAACCTTATTTCAGTCTAATTAATTTTAATTGCCATTGCCCTTGCTGAAAGGCAATCTCAATAAAATTTACTAGACCTGTGCATACAGGCTTTGTAATTTGCAATAAACGACTGTATTATTAAAAGAATAAAAGTAATTTTCTCACGTAAAAGGGGAAATCTGTTTTTATAGATACAGAATATTTTTTCTCTCATCTTAGTATGTATTTGATTGTCCTTTTAGCAAAGTCCCATTGATTTTTTTTTTGGGACCCAGCTTTCTCATCCCCTTCATTTATTTACTTTGTGCCAACAGCAGCCATTAAATTACAGTCGATAAATTACCAGTGTTGCTGTTAGCATTAGTGTAATTTATTGCTTCATAATCCCCAGGGAAAATAAGGTTACGGTTGTTGTGTGTTTTACCATCAGGACTTCCATCAGTTCTGTTTTCTCGTGTGCGTGCGTGCGTGTGCGCGTCTATGTTTGTAGCGTGTGCATGTGTATGTGTGCGTCTCTACGGCGTGGGGGAGCGGGACGTTGAACACTCTTGTATTTTCTGTAACGTTCTTCTCCGGCAGGTCGACAGCTCACCATCTTCAACAGTCAGACCACCATAAAGATTGGAGGCTGGGAGAAGGGCAGTCGGCCCTTCCAGGGCCAGCTCTCAGGGCTTTACTACAATGGCCTAAAAGTGCTTAACATGGCTGCCGAGGGCGACCCCAACGTGCGTGTGGAGGGTAGCGCCCGGCTGGTGGGAGATATGCCCTCCTCTTCTATTACGCCCCAGTCCAGCGCCTCCGCAACGGGCAACCGCTCAGAAACGTCGCCCTCCATCACCGACATCACCACTACAACTGCATCCAACCGCCAGGGCAAGCAGACCACAACTCCACAGGTCAGCGGCCACTTTATTCTAGTTCAAGATCCTGTGAAAGCTGATGCTGAGTGTTTGATGTATTATTTTCTTCCTTGTCAGAATGTGACATGGATTGGAAAACTCTAGGGTTCTTTCGTTCATGACAAACTTGGAATCAACTGGGAATTTTACAGATGCACTCAACGATTATGTTTATGGCAGTCGCTTTGGACTTATCATGGAACAGCAAAAGTTTTCAGTTAACGTTGCCACTGTGAAAATTAGGGCTGGAATGACGTGTCGACGTAATTGATTACGTGGATTATGCACTGTTTATGTTCATCCCTAATCCCCTGTCATGTTTCACACAAAACAAAACTCTAGATCAGATGCTAATGGCTATTATGGTAGCGTCTGAACTGACACTTGCACATTTTCAGGACTCACAACCGCATTTTCGACAAACCTGCGCTGAATGAATGGAACCGTGGACAACTAGTTGTCTGCTACGTCATATAATGTGAGAGCCACAGTGAACTGTATAAGCATTATGAGTTTAATTTACTCAAAGAGATGGAGAAATGATTTGCGTTCATCCGCAGATATCCGGCGTGCTGTGAGGCGCGCGGCTCAAACCTACTCTCTGCACTCGGGTAGTAAGCGCTTAATGTCCTTAAAATATCTGATGGCTGAATTCATGCTTCGATTGGACTTATTTAATAACACACTGTCAATTGTGATAAAACTTTTTTTTAATACTGTTGCTGAATGCGAGTCCTGAAAATGTGCAGGCTCGTATTAAAGGTGAACTAAGTAACTTTTTTTACCTTAACTGAACAGCTTCGGAGTCATTGGAATGGTTATATTACTTATTTCGGGTTGAATGGTGGTCGTTTCGCACCCCCCTGGTGCCCGTGAGCGGAAAATACGCACTTGCAACTTTGCAACGGCCGCTGCGTCAGGAAGTCTCACGTGATATCAGGTCTCGCGATGTAAACAATTGCTTTACGGCCAAAAGAAATCTGCTAAAATGCTGTCATTATTGCGCTCCCTCACGCTGTCCGAACCCGAATGAAGAAGACGTTTTAAAGAATATCCCATCTGCTTTGATGTCGTTGATCTGCTAGCCTCTGGTGTCTGAGAATAGCCAACGAGTTTTTACAACAGTGTTGTCAAATATCTATTCCGAAGCTGTGGGGGGAGCTCTAGAGAGAAACCTGCGAGCAAAAAGCGAGAATACAGCGAAGAAATCCCGAAGTTACTGAATGCAGCTTTAAAGGGATAGTTCACCCAAAAATTCTGTCAGTAATTACTCACCCTCATGTCGTTCCAAACCCGTAAGACTTTCGTTCATTTTTAGAACACAAATGAAGATATTTTTGATTAAATCTGAGTGTTTTCTTTCCCTCTATACACAGCTAAACATTGATAAAAACACATATAAACATTGATCAGCGAACATAAACAGAAGCTCAACCCAATCTGCTTGGCACGTGAGAACAAACCTCATTGGTTATTGCAGAAGTGTTGGTTCTCACATGTCAAACAAACATGCTTGTGTTTCATTTTTTTATTTTTCTGTGTGAATAAAAGCCTAAATTAAATCTGTTCATCATATAAAGCGATCATGTCTCTTTAGAGAATTTGGACTTAACTGCTCAATTCATATGGATTAGTTTTACAATCTCTTTATGAACTTTTTTAAGTATCAAAATGGTAGTTGCATAGCTGTCTATGGAGGGACAGAAAACTCTCAGATTTCATCAAAAAGATCTTCATTTGTGTTCCGAAGATGAAAGAAAGTCTTAGGGGTTTGGAACGACATGAGGGTGAGTAATTAAAGACAGAATTTTCATTTTTGGGTGAACTAACCCATTAAGCGGCACTTCCATAATAGCCATTAGCATTTGCTCTAGAGTTTTGTTTTGTGTGAAACATGATAGGGGATTAGGGATGAACATGAACTGTGCGTAATCGATGTAATCAGTCACATGGACGCATCGTTCCAGCCCTAGTAAAAATGCACTGTTAACATTCAAACGTGATTGCTTAATTCCACAAGTAAAAATGTCTAAGAACAGGTGGGTTACCGCGTATTTAGCCCAAGTGTTCAGTTGGTGTGAAGACCATAAGTGTGCGTAGAACTTTTGATTATACACTTTTTTTTTTTACTGAGCTTTAACACATTTTTTATTTCATTACTTGGCACTTCTAAATGTCTATTCAGTAGTCCCTATTTAACAGATGGCACAAATTAATTGTGGTGCTTCTAATTAAATGATAAAAAGCAGTTGCCATTGTAAAAATGTTTTACAAAATATACTCATCTCTGTACCAATACTAAAATTTACTACCAAATTGCAATTCATTTATCGAATTAATTTAAATGTAAAGTTTCTAATGACTTCGGCACACGTGAGTACCTGAACCTGATGAATGATGGAATATGCTTAGCCTCAAATACTTCTCCAACGCGGATTTAGGGTGTTTTTTCTGACTTGGGACAGTCTTGTGCACTTACTTCCTGTCGCATACACGCGCTCTCAAGTGGTCAAAACCACAAGTGTGAGTATTGGGCTGGGACAAAGTAATATTTGTTTGTTATTTGTGTATAAAATGTTTTGAATGAGGAAAACGATGCTGGGAGCACCTTCAAAATTGTGTTTTCCAGGCTTGGAAATGTCTAATGTAATGAAACATGTTATGCTAGTTATGCTGTGCGGTCTTTAAGCAAATGCTTCTTCACTTCATAAATTGGTCTAAATGATTTATAAGCGAATAGGTCTGGCTTTGAATGATTTATCCAGTAACCATAAACAACTTGAAAGGCCATGGAAGATGGAAGAAGTCATGAGGATTCATTGGCTCCGTGTAAGTGTAGGAACCGATTGGTGCGATCAGATTGAAGCAGACAGGCTGTGTGTTGTCTGGGTCAGTGTGTTGTGTTTAGCTCTGTGCTGTAATTGGCTGTCTACATCATTACTCTCAGCTATTCTCTCTATTCCTCTCACATACACTCGCTCAGTTTCTCTTGTACCATCCAAAACATTATAAGTGGCATTTCAATAAGTGACCCAGACAGCAACGAGGCCGGTTTAAACTGAACTCCATGCTCTTTCAAGCAAAAGAGGCCTCGAGTCTAAGACCAGGGCACTTAAAGACGTGCCCGCGGCTGAATCGCACATTATCGAACCGACAAAGGCTTTCGGCCCGGCACAGTTCAATTGCTTTCAGACATAAAGTGATTGGCCCATTTCTTTTGTGGATGTGCTGTGGCTCAGGATGAGACCGAGTGCTGGGGGATGCTGGGAGACTGGAGTCAGTCAATAAGCCTGTGTGAACAGAGAGAAGAACCCACAGGCAAATGGAACGGGGCCATAAAGGGGAGAAATCAGTAGGGTAGATGAGCGCCGTGTAGGTGGACATGCTTTTCTCCTTTACTACTTCTCTCCGGTCGGTCTGGTTCTCTCATCATTCAGGGCTCTGACAGTGAGCTCTAATTACGGTGGCACTGTAATTACATGTCAGAGCAGGAGGCTGAGCCGCGTGATTGACAGGCTTGCCAAGGCCAGTTCAGTCTCGTCTCCTCGTGCGTGACTTTACACACTGTGATTTAGCCTCCACAACAATAAAATCGTAATTTGATATGGTTAAAACTGATTCTGGCACTGCATATTAAATTACCTCCCTGCTCAAGGGCACTCCAGGCACGTTGTGTGAAAGTGATAGTTGTGCAATAACATATTTCGATCTATTAGCGCCCGATTGTGAGGTTGGCTTATCATGGCCTCGTCTGTGGGATTGCATTACAAAATGGTGGGCTTGCCGCCCTCAGCACACCGACAATGATGGTAAATGTTGCCATGGAAATATGAGACTCCTCTCTTCTCAGCACAGCGGTGTCTACGCCACTCTCTAAGTTTGCGCCATCTGCGCTCCATTATCATCCATTACAACCTCTTTCTCTCTTTCTCTGCACAGCTGCGCTGTCCAAATCAACCGCTTCATTTTTTTTAAGATGGATTTTTAATATCTAATTAATGATAAAAGCTGGATTGAGAGGGATATGAAATCATAGAGGAGTTTGTGGTTCTTTGATTACAGGCCTTTGTGCTGCCCATTAGATGGGGGGCGGCCATTAGACTGGAGAGCTCTCTGTAATAAGAGCTAATGGAACTTCTTGGGCTCTCCATCTTCTTAACACTTTTCCAGGGTGTCCGCCGAGGTCTCCCCCTTAAACATGCTCGAATTAGCCGAGATCTGGAAGAAGGGCTGAAGGAATTTAAGTGTCACTTGAGAGAGTGAAAATTGCTGTGCAGCGCGCTAAGGAATAGTCAGCTGCATAGATACGTAATTGTTCAATCTGTATGAAAAGTTTGTGAATTAAACTAGCTGAAAAATGTACATGAATTATTATTTGATTATATAATATAATATGGGTGAGTGACATACTCACTGATTACAGTTGATTACAGTTCACAATAAAGATAAGGAAAATCTTTTATTGGTTTATGGGTATTTTTGGTAATTATGTTGGTTTTTAAAAATGTTCAAGAAAATATTCAATTTAATCACCTAATGATTTAATAAAATTGTAATGTAATCTATTACTTTTTTTACATTATTATTTCCAAATGTTTTTAAATATATTTTCAGGTTATTTTTTTTCCAAATATCATTAAGGCGAGACACTACAGGCAAAAACTGTTTTGTTTTTTTTCATGCATGTGTCAATTTTGAGTTTTTTGGCTTTTCGGCTTTTCATAGAGAGTTTTTTTGACTAGTGGAAAGAAAAGCTCCAAAATACACTTTTAACTCTTTCCCCGCCATTGACGGAATTTTCCGGCTTTCGGTGTTGTAACAGTTATACAATATGGGGGTGCTATTAGGCATCTTCATCTCCTGATCAAAAGACACGTGAAGAAAAAGCAGAAACAAGCGATATCATATGTAATCATATGCATTTGTAAAATAACGTGATCACAAACATTAAATAGCAAATAAATAAAAACTGCCTAATGTTACCGATTGAAATGTCGACTCAGGGTGAGCCAGGTATAGGACTGTGCAGGCGATCTACCCCATCTATGTTTTGATCATCGTTCTGAATCCAATCTGGATGTAGTATTTGACAAAAACGTGATTTTCTCAGCACTTCAGCAGCAATCTCCACTTCAGCAGCACTTACATACACCAAACATTACAGTTTTATTCCTATCTATATTCTGAAGGTTTTTACAAGTTCACATATTTGTCAGATTTGTATTCCTAAAAAATTGGTGAAAATATATATTTTTTCTGGCTGTTGACCGTATTTTCAGATTTATGAGTGATAAAAGAGATATCCAAAACCCCCTCTGTAGAAACCTTTGACTCTAATATGGCAAAAAAATATAAAAAATGCTTTATCAATGTTCAGATTTTTTTTTTTGATTTTTTTTTATGCAAATTATTGCAGATTTAATTAGATAATGACTCATTTGCATATTTAAACATAACATTTCAGAAATTTGATTAAAAAAAAGGTTTCCAATTCTTAATGTAATCAATCAACTGATGAAGTATGGGGATGTATTTCATAATATTAACTATTTCATACATTTTACAATCTGAACTAACCAAAAAAGATCGAAATGAATTTTGTTCATTTTATGTATGAATTGCATTTTTAATACATATTTGAATAAACGAAGAGATAAGACAAAAAAAATGAATGTCGATAATTGACCCGTGTAATTATTATTTGATTAGTGAGCTGTAGTGATACATCTTAAATGTTCTGTTTCGTTTCATATTATTGCTTTGTTTTAAATTTCACAATTATAAAACTTTCTTTTCATTCCCAGCTTTAAATGAGATTTTGAGTCCCAGATTGTCAGCGTCGCCTTTGAAGATAAAGGCGTCGTAGATAATAGAGATCATTTTTATTGTACAAATGGTTTACAAATGAATGGCTCAGAAGGAAATAATATTTCATGCAGACCAATTGATTTGCTTGTGATACAGAAAATGTGTGTGTAGTGTAAATGAGTTCTGTAGTCTTTGGAATGATTTTGTTAACTTTGCATGACCAGTTTTTTTTTTCATTTAATGGCTTCAGATCTGCTCTGTGAGCATGCTTAATCTTAAAATGACGTGTGGAGTTTGGATTATCCTCAGATAAACTGGTTTTGCTATTGTTTGACACTGGCTCACTGCCGCTCACAGCATTTTTTTTGTTTTTTTTTTAAAGAAGTCTTAATGATAGAAAGCCAAGCATCGTGTTTTACTCGTTTCTGTTCAAACAGCAGCCGCAACAAACAAACAACTGAGGTCGTCTCAAAGGAGCCAAACATGCTTAGAAAAACACATGCATGCACCGTCTGCTTGTGACTGACAGATGAGATGTTTAATATTTCCATCAGAAGTTGATTTCCTTTGTGACTACCACCCTCACGACTGATGTTCAGAAGTGACAGCTTTTTTATTATCTTCTTTATCCTCTGTCCCACTCTTCCTCTTTGTTTTTTTTCTTCTCTAAAGTATACTTTCCCTGCATTTTACCTGTATCACCATGTTTATGTGTGGATATTTGGCTGTTCTGTCTTGTTTTTGATGCTGTGTTTCTGATATCCCTTCACATCTGTGGCCGTGGTGTTTGGCTCGATGGGATTTGGCGTGCCATGAACCAGTGTGTTTTTTTCTGATCTACAGGGACATCTTGCTGTGGCGGGCCATAGGCTATATGCTGGGCTTTAAATAATAAATTAGCATTTCCTATGTGAGCTGTGCATGTCATTAAACACCCTGGGGTATCTTTTAGATCTAGAGATGGGCAGAGGGCAGTGAAGCGCCACTTCTCTGCCTAGAAAATGGCAGCGTGGGCGTGTGCCACGTGAAAGTCGTGCGTTTATAGATGCCCTGTGTTGGTGCTGAGTGGATTTTAATCCATCAGATGCAAAATAGGTCTTTTTTTTCTCTCTCTCTCTTGGTGAAAATATTCAGAATTACTGTAATGTGTTTACAGTATGTGGTCCTGGTGTCATTACAAATCAGTTCTTGCATAGTGGGAATATATATTGAGATTGCATTTGAAAATTGGTTACATTTGTTTTCTTTTACCTTTATGATTTGAAATGGTGCACTCAACAAAAAAAACTGGATGAGAAAATAATCGATATTACATAAAACAATTCAAATATTACAAAATGTGACATTAAAAAAATGTAAAAGTCACCCGTTTTTATAAAGTAACACTGTCTGACAGCGACACCCATAGGTAAAGTTACAGTTTTTAGTTGATTCATTGAAACTGGTATTTTGAACTGATTCAAGAAAATGAATCAAATCAATGGACCCTTTTCACAGACGCTTTTTGACGCGTTTAATCAGCATCGTAAATCCAGAAATATATATAAAATATATATAATTATATATATATATATATATTACAATTTTTCATGTATTGTACGTTTATAACACTATTCTTCATCATATTACCTTTGCATCAAATTACAAAAAAATTAACGCTGCTGTAAAGTTGTTTATAATACAGCGGCTATGGGAGTGATGGTCAAATTTACATCTTTCTTTCTTCTGACTGCCGTTGAAAGCTGTGAAAACACTGTTGTGGAGTTTTTCTTTGGCTGTTTGAGCAAATGGGAACACAAATAATACATTTAATGTTTTCTCTCATTCACCGCTATAGAAGATCACCCAACTAGGACGACTTCCGCTTCTGAGAAACCCGGAAATGTGAAAAGGGTCAGTCGCAAAGTAGTCAAATAAAATAGCATAATGTTGCTTGCCAGAATATCTGATGTATATTACCCAGTGCCAGTAGTAAGTATAAGTAGCTCTATTATTTAAATGACCTCAATTAGATGTGCATATATTTGTGATCTATGTGTGTCACAATTCCCAAAATACAACAGTCCAGCATCAAGATTCACGTGTACTCTATAATGAGGTACCAGCTCGTTTCATTCTGTTGCATCATGAGGGCAGGACAATGTTCAGCACGGATGGGTTTAAACTGGTCCAGATTCCTGTGCTTTTTCTCCCCCCACTTCTGTCCAATTAATGGATCCTGTGACTTGCTCTGCATGCACTGTTGTCCCAGTGCTCATTTACACTGACCGCTTAAATCAGTCAATCAATACGATTGTTTGAGTTGGCACAAAGCGAGTAATAAAATGGACTGCTGCTGCAGCTACTTTTCCTGGGCTTCTTTTTTTTTTCTGTCTCTCTGTCTATCTCTCTCTCTGGAGGTGTTAGATATTGCAAACGTTTGTTAATTTGTGTGCTTTTGGGTATTGATGACCCTGTTAATTCACAAAGGATTTTTTATGTTGCTTGGATAGCCTTTATGATAAACCAGATACTCCTACCTATCATGTCGCCGTCTAGACCTTAGACGCCTCATTTATGTTCCTTTTTTATAAATTCTGTCACATTCATAATGTATAGCTGCGTTTGTGTGCAGATTCTGCAGACGCGGGGGACAAATAGAGTCCTCTGAGACTGACCATGGTGCGAAAAACAGACGCCTGCCGCGTATCTCTCTTTATCTGTTCCACCCCTCCTTTCTCAGCGGGCGTCTACGTGCCCAAAGCACGCATTTGAATGCTATTGAAATGAGCGTTCACGCTGGTTAGTTTAGCTGGCGGAGGCATTTAGATGGAATCGAATAACCCGAGGTCCCAGAGGAGCAGGAGGGCCAGTGGAGATGAAAACGTGGAGCTTTTTGCCATCCGTTGTGTAACATTCGCTCTCTCGCTGTGGAGAGATGTATTTTGAGTGTGTGCATGTGTGTTTGATGTTAGGTTGTGGGTTGTGTCTCTGTGGAGTTTCATGGCAGGGCTGAAGGTGTGCAACCCCCCTCCTCTCCACATACACACATCAATCTCTTTCTAAAAAATGCTATAATAAAATATCTCCAACTGAGCAAACCCTTAGCAACCTCAAGCTGAGCGGCGATGGCGATTGGCTGAAACGAGTCAGGTGATCGGCTTGCAGTCGTACCGTATTTTCCCTCTCTCCCTCCCGCCTCTATCCGTGTGTATCTTTCTCGTTTTCTCTTCTCCCTTGCTTACGCCTTCCCTCCCTCTCTCTCTCTCTCTTCTAGTCTGTAGAAGGCACTCATAGTCTCTCCTGATGCACAGACAATTTATCATCCCTATCTGCTTACCAAAGTAGGACTTCTCCAGTCATCACTTTTGATCTGACAGAGCGGACTTTTTTACTGGTGTGGGGCTTTTTTTATTGCTCTAGGAGCAGGGACGGGGAGATCAGAGAGGGGGAGAGGACAAACTCTCACCTTAACAGAAAAGCAAATCTGTATAGAGGAAGCAGACAGTGTAGCCAGGCTGCCATCATGGATGCGAGGTGGCATTGTTCCTCATCCCAGGTAGTCTCTCTTTCTCACGGTCCTTCTCCATCCAGCCATCATCGCATGCAGAGTCTTTGATGTTGTCATATCCATGCAGTGAAAGAGGCATGCACCATTTGTCTGCAGCGCTCTGCACGTAGAGCGAGTGAGAGAGAGAGAGAGAGAGAAAGAGAGACAGAGAGAAAAGAGAATTGGGGCAGCAGTGAGGGAGTTACGGGAAAAGAACAAAAAGTTGCAGTGCTTTTGTGAGCGTGCATGAGGCTGGCGCCATTCGTCGCCGATGTCCACATCTGTTGCAGCGAGTTCGCATTTCCAGAGTCGTTCATGGCATGCCGGTTTTCTTTTCATCCTTAACTAGACGCTTGCTCCGGTCATCTCGACTGCCCATTGATGCTGTTATTTGTACTGTCCTTTTTTCATCTGCATCTAATTTTTTCTCCCCCTCATTAAAAGTACGTGAAGATCAAGCGCTGTCCTCCAGTAAAGTTTAACCCAGCGTGCTGTGAACAAGTGTGTGTGTATTGTGTTGTGTGAAGTCGGCAGGTTGCCCCCCCTCTCTCTCACTCTTTGTTTAAGATCTAGAGCTTTAGTCTGTAACAGCGTGTTCTGTCTGTGGGCAGCGTGTATGATCAGATTTATTTATTCCCACTTGGATGACCCCTGAGAGTTGCTTGTAATGGCTACTTGTGACTCACATGTCTTCTCAGAGTGAGTCAAGTGTACTTTGAGAACTTCTCGTTCAGTCTTGATGCATTTGCCGTTTTTTTATATTTCTTTTTTTTTTTCTTTGCAGATAATATAGAACACAATTATACTTAACTTAAAATTCTAATTTAATAAGGCTTTTAATTGTTCAAATTATTTTTAAAGTCAATGTGTATTGCCATTTTACTTAATTTTTCATATTTCTATGTGAAACATGATAGTAAGCGAGAAAAAAAGTAGGGCGAGACTTGATTTTATCCATCTGGAACTGATTGGACCACGAAAAGTTATAAACTGATTGAGTTTGCTAAAACACTGTCTAAATAACTAATTGACTATTAGTTAACGGTATCAAACATTTGATTAAAATATATGAAGAGAAACAATTTTTTTCCTTTGGAATAAAATGCACCAATGTGTCAATTCACATTATGACCAGAAACATGAAATAAAAAATAAATCAGGTTCATTTTGATTTCATGTTGACTTTAATAAAGATTATTAATTAACTGTTATAATTAACCATGATATTGTAAAGCTTTTGAATGTGCTGAAACAATATAATACCTAAATGATAATCATTCTTGATCAATATGTGAATAATTGCACAGGAAGCCATCTTGATTTCCATCTTCCATGAAAGGTCTGGGTTCTCTATTATTCATCTTAGTACGGCATTTGAAGATGGAAAATGGAGAGATTCAACCTGCACGTCAGATTGTGTTGTTTTAGCCCTTTTGAATCTTTAAAAAGTTGAATCTCTTGTACAGAATGTCAGTGAGCGCATATGGAGGCCCTGTGGGCCAGCTCTATATATTCCTGTACATGCTAGTTGTAAACTAGCAGGCGTATCTCTATTGTGATTCCTGTGATTTTTGTTTTTTGTTTTGTTCAACCGTTCTTGTTAGAGAATACTGCAGTGCTTCAGTGGCCATTTTTTATTCATTGTATGAGCTCTCGGTATTTTAAACACACAGCTCTCAGCGAAGTGAGGCTGCATTTAGCACCAGGACCTCTCTATGAATATTCACACTTCATTAGCAGGCTGCTAAGTTAGCTGGCAGACTTTAATGTTCTTGTGCTTTCCCTCGCCCTTTTTTTCTTTCACTCTGGTTGGAGGAAAGGAATATGGAGAAAAAGAAGAAGAAAAACAGATAGCGAGAAATCAATGGTTTGCTTTGCAGGTCCCAGCTGAGCCACCGAGGCGATTCGGTTTTTATTTCCTATCATTTTGAACAGGCTGAATCTTCATGTCACCATGGCAACAACAATAGACGGTGCACTGTTCTGAGATATTCGTATTCTTGGTGGAATACTAGAATCTTCATGACTGAAAGAGATGGAGAGATAGAGGTGGATGTGAGTGTCTGAGCCTGGCCATCTCAGACTGGCTGTAAAACCTATATTGGTTTTTGAGTGCAAATTATTACAGTAACGAGGAATTGAGAAGTTAGGAAGCTTTATTCCGCCACTGAATTTTTTTTATTTTTTATTTTTTTTATTTTTTTTAAGGTAAGAATTGCATGATATAAACTTACAATTGCAAGTTATAGTCACAATTAAAAAATAAATTAAGTCAAATCTTTCAATTCTTTTTATTTCATGATGGAAACAAGCTTCCATAGGTATCTGTTAAATGGAAATTGAGGGAATGGTTTTACACAACAGGCCTGTTTAGAGAGTCTTGAGGGTCAGTACTTACATACAAGGTCCAAAAGTAAGAGAAAAAGCCAAATATGAGCACCAAAAATGTCTCTGGAAGATAATATATGATGTTTTATATATATATATATATATATACAGTGAGGAAAATAAGTATTTGAACAGCCTGCTATTTTGCAAGTTCTCCCACTTAGAAATCATGGAGGGGTCTGAAATTGTCATCGTAGGTGCATGTCCACTGTGAGAGACATAATAAAAATAAAAAAATCCAGAAATCACAATGTATGATTTTTTAACTATTTATTTGTATGATACAGCTGCAAATAAGTATTTGAACACATTGAAACATTGTTAATATTTGGTACAGTAGCCTTTGTTTGCAATTACAGAGGTCAAACGTTTCCTGTAGTTTTTCACCAGGTTTGCACCCACTGCAGGAGGGATTTTGGCCCACTCCTCCACACAGATCTTCTCTAGATCAGTCAGGTTTCTGGGCTGTCGCTGAGAAACACGGAGTTTGAGCTCCCTCCAAAGATTCTCTATTGGGTTTAGGTCTGGAGACTGGCTAGGCCACGCCAGAACCTTGATATGCTTCTTACAGAGCCACTCCTTGGTTATCCTGGCTGTGTGCTTCGGGTCATTGTCATGTTGGAAGACCCAGCCTCGACCCATCTTCAATGCTCTAACTGAGGGAAGGAGGTTGTTCCCCAAAATCTCGTAATACATGGCCCCGGTCATCCTCTCCTTAATACAGTGCAGTCGCCCTGTCCTATGTGCAGAAAAACACCCCCAAAGCATGATGCTACCACCCCCATGCTTCACAGTAGGGATGGTGTTCTTGGGATGGTACTCATCATTCTTCTTCCTCCAAACACGTTTAGTGGAATTATGACCAAAAAGTTCTATTTTGGTCTCATCTGACCACATGACTTTCTCCCATGACTCCTCTGGATCATTGGCAAACTTAAGACGGGCCTTGACATGTGCTGGTTTAATCAGGGGAACCTTCCGTGCCATGCATGATTTCAAACCATGACGTCTTAGTGTATTACCAACAGTAACCTTGGAAACCGTGGTCCCAGCTCTTTTCAGGTCATTGACCAGCTCCTCCCGTGTAGTTCTGGGCTGATTTCTCACCTTTCTTAGGATCATCGAGACCCCACGAGGTGAGATCTTGCATGGAGCTCCAGTCCGAGGGAGATTGACAGTCATGTTTAGCTTCTTCCATTTTCTAATGATTGCTCCAACAGTGGACCTTTTTTCACCAAGCTGCTTGGCAATTTCCCCGTAGCCCTTTCCAGCCTTGTGGAGGTGTACAATTTTGTCTCTAGTGTCTTTGGAGAGCTCTTTGGTCTTGGCCATGTTAGTAGTTGGATTCTTACTGATTGTATGGGGTGGACAGGTGTCTTTATGCAGCTAACGACCTCAAACAGGTGCATCTAATTTAGGATAATAAATGGAGTGGAGGTGGACATTTTAAAGGCAGACTAACAGGTCTTTGAGGGTCAGAATTCTAGCTGATAGACAGGTGTTCAAATACTTATTTGCAGCTGTATCATACAAATAAATAGTTAAAAAATCATATATTGTGATTTCTGGATTTTTTTTTTTAGATTATGTCTCTCACAGTGGACATGCACCTACGATGACAATTTCAGACCCCTCCATGATTTCCAAGTGGGAGAACTTGCAAAATAGCAGGGTGTTCAAATACTTATTTTCCTCACTGTATATTAAATATTTGACCCTAGACCACAAAACCAGTCACAAGTCGCACGGCAACAATCTATTTGTGGCAACAGCAAACAATACATTGACAAAATTATCAATTTTTCTTTTATGCCAAAAATCTTTAGGATATTAAGTAAAGATCATGTTCCATGAAGATATTTTGTACATTTCCTACCGTAAATATATAAAAAAAATACATTTTTGCCTCACGCAGCACATCTCCAACACATCTCCTTCGCATAGAGTTGATTGTGGCCTGTGGAATGTTGGTCACAGGCTACTACATATATAATGCAATGCAGTTTCATAGCCATTATATAAAATTCATGGCTGCAAAATTAGCTGACTTAAGTAATACATTTTGAATCCTACTTACATAATGTAGTAAGTTTGTGGTTGGAGAGGTCAGTAGGTCAGTTCCACCCACTTCTTGTGCCTCTCTTATCCAGGGCATGTACAGCTGGCTCTAGTCTGTCTCTGTAGATCAGTCTGGCAGCTGAGAGATAATTGGAGAGGGATGAATGGAGGTGGAGCTTGAAAAGTGTGTGTTTGAGTTGAGGCAACTCCTTTCTCATTAGGGCACAGCTGGGTTCCCCTCTGTGTTCACAGGTGAAGTGTGCGTCGTCTCTCTCCCCCGCCTATTTTGGCACTCTGTCACTTATTGTGCCTGTTGGCAGTGCAGTAATTAAGAGCAAGCAAAACAGGGAGTCTAATACTGTGTATGTGAGTGTGTGCGCAAATGATGGTCTGATAGCACACCCAGCCATTTTTGACATGCTCTGAGGAAAATGGCCAGTTATAATGTAGGCCGCTTCTGTCCGCCTCAGCACAGCTGTTGAGTGGGCAGTGGATGGAGGAGAGCGCCGAGCTCAGGCAGATGGATGCTGAAGGCTCAGTCTTAGTCATATGTGACTTTTCTGCAGAAAACAGCCTCATGCTCAAGCGCTTGTGTAACGCCACATCTGAGGACTTATCCGAGTTTTGACACTTTGCTGAGGGGCAGTGTTTCCAAAAGAGGAAAGAGAAGGATGGTTTCTGGAGCTCAGCTGTGTGAGATGAATTCAAATAGAGATCTTAACAAAGGTTTGGGTGGAGAATGTTCATGTAAAGCCGCCAGTCACAATGGCATATAGTCATTTAGCAGATTCCTTTCCCTGTCATACAGTTAGGGCTGAACGATATATCAGTTTATGCCTTTTTATCATATTCTATCTATATTACACATATATTGGATATATATTGTTACCATTGCTGCAACCTAAAGAGTAATTGTAGCCAAATACGAATACAAAATGGATAGTTTTAACTAATTCACAGAAATGAACCGACTCTGTGTTTCTGCTATTGACATTATTACATTCGAGATGATTTTAAAGCAGCTATATTTTAACAAGGATCTCAAAACTAGTCTAATGACGTGCTGTTTAGGAAGCTTAATAATAACATTTCATTTAATATCAATAACAGAATCATTGGAAACATGCTACCGTTGAAAAGTTTGGGGGCACTAAGATTTTTTTTTTATATATAGAAATGTATACTTTTATTCAGCAGGGATGCATTTAATTGACATATATTATAAGTGACAGTAAAGACATTAATAATGTTACCAAAGATTTATATATATATATAAAAAAAGACTACAATAATACACCAAAGAAGAAAACAAATATTAAGCTGCTCAACTGTTTTCAAAATTGATAAGAAATATTTCTCGAGCACCAAATCAGCAAATCTGACACTGAAGACTGGAGTGTATATATATGAGAGAGAAGAGACTTTCAAACACTTCAAAATCTTTCTAATCCCAAACCTATATGGCCAAGCTTTACTTACAACTTGGGATGATTATTCAGGCACAATGGTGAAAGCTCATGGATCTTCACTTGTGGACCATCTTTCAGTTACCGCTCTACATCTTTAACCGCTAAACCACGCGTTCATCCCTCTTCTAGAACTCCTTCCTTTCTCTCAGTGGTCATGTCAAGGAAGAGAACACTGAGTCTATGCATTATTAAGCCCTTTTATCAGACACAAAACCACATTTCGGTTGATTTCTAATCTCAGTGTCCATGATAGTTGCAGTCTTTTAAACATCATGTCAGGTCACAGAATGAGAGACGGCGTGGCATAGATTACTTCACCCAGCGTAGGCTCCCAGGATCTCTGCGTTATTATCCTTTCTCTCTCTAGAGTTGGACAGTTACCGCTGCCGGCCTTAAGCAAGGGCTCGGTTGTGCACTCCTGTTGCAACACATCCAGCCTTCCAGCAGCAACAGCAGCACACAAACCAGCACT
Organism: Rutilus rutilus; assembly: GCF_951802725.1. Taxonomy (NCBI): domain Eukaryota; kingdom Metazoa; phylum Chordata; class Actinopteri; order Cypriniformes; family Leuciscidae; genus Rutilus; species Rutilus rutilus. The sequence goes on from NC_140224.1 coordinate 23,762,537, forward strand.
GTAACGTCAGGGATCTAAATTATTCACCCGCACTGACCTACTTGCAGGGTGTTTTAGAGCTGGGAGTTGAACAGATATCGCTGCAAGGAAAATGGCAACCATGTGGTTATGGCAACCACTTTGAAACAACTGTACAGGGTGCCCTCCCACTCCCACTTTCCACTTTCCACTCCCTTTCTTCTCCCTCTCTCTCTCTTTCCGTGTTGTTTCGTGTGGTCCGCATGGCTGTGATGATGGTGAAAGGTCCTGATTGGCGTGGGCATTGCCCCGCAGCCTGTGGGCAGACTGCGTGAGCTCAGAGAGACAAATCGATGTCTTTCCTCCCTGTGCGCGCACACACACTCAGCCCTGCTTTTCTATTGGGACAAGCACACATGCGTGTACACGTTTGGCCAGCTGGCAAATGTATACACACTCTGGCTAATTGCAGAGAGAGAGAGAGGGAAGTGTGAAGACACTAAATGGATGCCACCAAAGCGACATCGTCAGATGGAATTTTCTGCCGTAGCGCTGAGAGGAACGTCGAGCTCGCTGCCTTTTTGCATAGTTGATGGAGAATTCCTGCACAGAGAGACTTTCTGAGCTATTAAACCACTGTCGGATACCATCTTTGGGATTCAAACCGTGAAATCTCAACATGGCTTTCTTTCCCTTCGGAACCATCACAGGAGCAGAGGCAAGATTTCCTTCAGAATGTGTTGTGCCGCTCAGCGCCGTGCATTGTTCTTGATATGGCTTGTCTGTAGAAGTGCTTCCTATGGCTTTATTTCAGATTAAAAGGCACGTTTGATGAGATTGTTTTCCAGCGGGACGGACGGATGTGAGCGGATTTGATGCTCCTCGCACCATGTTTCTGCGTTGACAGTCTTTATAAAGCAACTGCCGGCAAAATTGTATTCGTCAGGGGATTTGTGAAATCTTTGTGTGTGTGTATGTGTGTTTGTGCTGCTCTGATCGATATTTCCAGCTGCCTTGATGTGGAAGTCTCTCAAGACTGTACTATAAGACGATTTGGCATGTTATAATCTACAGAAAGGGTCGTTTTTGTGGAAAAGTTGTGGCATTTTACGGTTAGGACACCTTTGATCGCACCTGAGAGTCAAAGCTCAGAGGACCAGTGAGAGATGTCAGAGTGGCAGTGGAAAGGACATTTCCTTTTCGTTCCTCTCTCTCTCTCGCAGCATGAGGCCTTAGATGACACATCAGTCCTATAAAACTGTAATGATGCCACAAGGTGTTTTTGACTAACCCTCTATCTGTTTTATGTCTCTTTGGTACAGGATGATCTTCTGGTAGCGTCGGCAGAATGTCCCAGTGACGATGAGGACATCGACCCTTGCGACCCAAGTTCAGGTGGGTTAGGTTAGTCATCTTTCTTTTATATTATTACTGTTCACATGTTCTTTTCCACCAAAAATGTTCTCCATTTTTCATTGTTCTGTTTGAAACCACTCCATGCAAGATTATTTTGCTACAGTACAAGTTAAAAGAAAGGAAAATTATTTTGTGTAGTGGCCATCACTATAATTTGGGGAGAAACAATCATTATATTTAACATTTTACCAAATGGCATAATTTCTCATATATCCAGCCAAGCGGACACATTGTACACCAGAAAAATGAAAAGAGTCTAGGAAATAATGTGTCCGCCGTGTCATCCGCGACGAGATTCCAGCGAAAAGTCATTTTTCTGCCCACACTGAATGCGAGAATTCAACCCAACAAAACCACAGCCAATCAGAACAGCGAGGGCGAGCTGAAGAGCGTCAAACCTAGAATACATTTCGCCACTTCCATGATGCATCTTCGGGTAGCATCCATTTTATGGTGTTTCTTGTGGATCTTGAGGGATTTTAAATATCTGAGGTTTCTCAACTTCAAAAAAACAACCTCTCCTAGGCTCATCCATGTTTGATGTTCAATAATCCAGCGCTATGGTGCAGAAATAGAAACCGAGCGACTGAAAAAATCTAGCGCGTTCAGCGGTTGTCGCAGCTGGTTCGAACAGGAGCTCAGATTAACTTGAAAGGGCTTTTATGATTGTGTTGCCGGTTATGAAACACTGTTACCTGAGCTGCATTGTTGTTTATGTGCTCATTTATCAAAGTGTTCACAGTGCGTGCCGAAATATATGTTTGTATAATTTGCCTTTGCCTCTTTAAACAGACATTATTACTTCATTAAATCCTTTACCCTGTGTATGTGCTGTAAATATAGTATTTTAATTTTCTTTCAGGCACAGAGGGAGCTCATTTCTTAGATGAGTTTTTAAATAGGTCATTATATTAAACAAACTTAAACTTGTGCCTATCAAACTTCTTTGTGCTTCTGTATAATTTTAGCTCACATTATTTCATTTTTTACCCGTTTTATAGATCGTTACATCTGTATTTTTGATCATTTTTCTCATGATCACTTATTGTGAGACCTGGCGAATTTTGTTGAGATTTAATTTCAGAAAAGGCCAGCGAGCATGCTAGCGTAGCACATACTGCTTTTCCTATTTCTCCATTCAGAGAAATCCTGGCTACTCAGTCGACTGCACAAACCACTTTCGACATGAAAAATGAAGCACAAAGGTTAACCCAATCTGGATTCGTTCAGCTGGCTTAGTTACAGCAGCTAGTGGCCTATGCAGCATTCATATTATACATAGAGCAATGAAAGCATGTGCATGACATAATGAAAAAAATATGCTGACAAATCATGCAAAGATCTTGCTAATAAGCACAGAAAAAAAAAAGCAGAAACATCAAATGTTGGCCAAAGCTGAAAGGTCTCAGATAAATGATGTTACAGCTCCTCAAAGTGTCCTCCTTCCACGCGACATTTCTAAAAACAGATGCGTGAGCAGAGGTCGCCATCCATAATTCCCTGCTGTATTTTGTCATCTCCTTTCCTGCACCTGCGAGTTGCAGCGGATCGGACCGAAACTGTAAACGGCTTTGTCACAGGTGTTGTTTACACTCAGCCTGAAGTCGCACTGTCTCGCAGTTACTGTCCCCTCTCCCAGAGACATAAATCAGAACAAACTATTCCACCCACCACGTCATTCTCCCTGCCAGGAATAAATAGCCAGGATGCGAGGTTCACTCACTGGTCACGGCTCATGGAAAATGTGCGACATATCCATTCTGATCGCTCTATCTGTGTCAGCCAGATGTGTTTTGTGGCGGTTTGATAAGCAAAGTGTGTAAGCACAAGCTTACAGAACAAGTTTTTTCCGTTCAGCAGCAGTACATACATATATTGCAAGGTTGAGTGTTGTTGTTGTGGTTTATATCCTGTTTACTGAAGAGGCTGTACGGTGCTGTGAAGCAGGTTCTCAGTGGGATATCTCATCTCGTCAGGAGAGGAATCAATTTGGCAAAGATATATTGATTTTTGGGTTTCTTTCAAGTTCTTTCTAGTTTCAACCCTCTTAGTATTTTTTCGTTGGCTTAAAACTGAATAATTCTATTACTGTTGGGAAAGAAGCTGCAATGTTGACATTACAGTAGAGAAAACTAGTAAATTAACCGATCGGAACAATTACTTGGATGGTTTTTAAGAAAGGGGCAATGCACACTAAGCTGCATGTTATTGCAAAATATACCCAGACAAGGTAATAAATGATCCCAACACACAGTAAAGACATGGACATGAATTTAACTATTTTATAATTTAACCTCCATATCTTGATATAAAATAAAAAATGTCCATTAGTATACAAAACTATTGACCTAGCAGCATAGACAAAAAAAAAATGGACGTAGTGTCCGTGACGTCACCCGTAGGTTTCTGAAGACTGTTTTTGAAGCCTAAAGTGGGCGTAGCCGACCGTCGCCATCTTGGCACTCCCGAATTTATTTATTTTTACAGTCAGACAATGAGCTGAGGTAACGTGACGGCTAACAGACAGCAGACAAACGGCTAATGATGACTAATGACCACTGCAGTGGGAATCCACCTGTCACTCAAAAGTGGACACACCCTTAATTATGCAGAAATTGAAGGCTTAATATAATTTAAACGGATGAGTTATAAAAAAATCCACCCCCCTCACAGTTGTCATGAGCATTGACCAAAGACACTTTATGCTCCAGGCTGTAAACATGTTTTTTTCTTCTGTAAAGTTGGGCATTTCAACATGGGGGAGATGCAGATTTGACTCACTTTTGCAGCCAGCCTCAAGCGGCCAGTTGATGAATTGCCGTTTAATTCACTTCTGTGTTGGTTTCAAGAAAGAGACAGGGCTTGCCAAGCAGCAATATTACAGTAATATTAAAGTTGATTTAATGGAAGTAGCATTTTTTCTTCCATATTGTGATATACATCAGAGTGAAACATTATCGAATAATAAATATAATAAATGTAGGGTGCAGACATGGATCTATCCATCAGTTGCTGACTGAATGGAGAAATATCTGAATGCGAGCTTGCAGTCAATTGTAAAAAAAAAAAAAAACGAAAAAAAAAAGCGGACTAAATGATTGGAGAAGTCCTGCATACATCACCAAAGAGAAGTCTGTCATTCACTGAGTTATGACATTTGGATTAAAAATTAAGTCAAAAATGCATAGGGTGAATTGTTGGCTTCAATACTTAAATATTTCATTTTCACTACAAATTGATAATTGAAATGCAAGATGGTTCCATTTGCATTTGTGTGAAACCAGAGAGAGTGAGTCCGTAGTGTAATATGAGACATGAGTAGTGCCGGTTTCAATTACCCAAGTGAGCAGACTAATATACAGTTGCCATGGATGATGTTGAATATTAGGAAATATAGAGGTAAATGGATAGCCCTGTTGCTGTAATGAACGGCCTCTCTCTCTCTTTCTTCCATCCTGTGTGTCCACAGCTCACCCTCCGCTGCCCGAGGCCAAGGGTTACCCCAGCCCGGAGGTGATTCGGGAGTCCAGCAGCACCACTGGAATGGTTGTAGGCATCGTCGCGGCCGCTGCCCTCTGCATTCTTATCCTGCTCTATGCCATGTACAAATACCGAAACCGCGACGAGGGCTCATACCATGTGGACGAGAGCCGTAACTATATTAGTAATTCTGCCACGCAGCCCAACGGAGCCGCTGTCAAAGAAAAGCCCATTGGCGTGCCCAAAAATAAAAAAGATAAAAAGAACAAGGACAAGGAGTACTACGTCTGATCTCACAGACTTTCTCCCCCCCACCCCCTTACAACCCACCCACGGATCCTGTGCTACGAACTCACGCAAAAGGGGAGGGGAGATCCACCTGTGTATAGTAATTGAGAAAAAAAAAAAAAAGTCTTAGTTTGAACTAAGGCACAATATACTGTTACTAACAACGACAAAACATACTTTATAACCAAGCACACCAGAACTTTACTGAAAAGTGTGTACAAAATGAAATGGTACTGTGCAAGAAGACTCCACATAGTCACTCCAGCTGTGGATCGCTGAGACACAGGGCCGCTGGTTAGAATTAAGTGTATTTCATATTATGTTGCCTGTATATGTGTTGCCGGAACATTTTCCCTCTAAAAGCCAGTTAAACCATCTGCAACAATCCAAACAGACATTCACCGATGGGACGGATGGAAAAGGAATGAAGGACTTACAAATGAGATGCTACCTATGATTGTTAAATCAGCCAAAGTACTTGACTCCCTTTTCTGATGGCAGTATTGCACGTTTGGATGAGAAAAGACTGATTTCCATTCGGTGGACAGAACCTTAGGTGTCAGAGAATTGTGGAGGCCTTAAATATCAATCCACGTCTAAAGGTTGTTGGATTTTCTTCTGTTTGTATGTTTGTCAAAACGATGACAGATGACGCTGATGATGACGAGGAACACCGGGGCCATTCGGGATAGATTGAGGAAAAACTCCATGCACGTAAAGTATCTTATTACATGTTTATATACGGTGCAAAGACTATCTGTGTGCTCTCTGGACTGTGGCTGAAGTGGTGTTTTATAGCCTGTTATATAGATGATGCCAACTACAGTATACCTGCTCTTCAAACTTTTTTTTTTTTTTTTTTTTTTTAGAAAAAACCAAGGCGAAAACAAATGAAAAACAGAAAATTAAATGTTAATGTGTTGCTATAGCGATAGAACCGTTTCTGCCATTAGCTATACAGATTTTATTTTCCCTCCTTTATGTGCATCTCCAACATCTGTTATTTTTGACATACTCCTTTCTTTTTTGTTAATTTTTTAACTTTTTGTTTTTATTTGCTGTTGTGTCAACATTAAAAGACAAGAGTATGAGTATAGGTTTTGGAAAGCAAACAGACATATGGAAAATAAGATTTTGGACTGTTTAAGCAATATCCTTTTGCTTGTCTTAGTGACCAAACAAATTATGCATGGTATTTAGGACTCCAAGTCTACCGAGAGACAATATCATAATCTCAAAAAGTAACAAATGAATTCAGCCCCCCCCAAAACTGAGTATTGGATTATAGCTAAAAAAGCACAAAGATAGAGAAAACAACCCTTCAAAAGTGTTTGCAAACATTCTCCTCTCTGCTATCTTGTACTGTGTGGAATGTACAAGAGGTATAAACTATATGACATTCTGAATAAAATGTTGCTTTTTGTTTTTGTGTGTTTTTTTGTTTTTTTTTTGTGTACAATTTTTCTATAATACCTTCTTTTGTTTTTATTGTGACAATTCTTTGATGACCTCAAAGTGAAGATTTATTATGAAAAAATAGTTTTGAAAAATCAAATGAATAAATAAAATATTAAGACCTATGAAAACAATTGTTCTTTGTTTCTTTATAATGTCTTTGTAAAACGCATTACAAGGATTTAGAGAATGCCTTGTTGTTTTTGTTGTTGTTATTGTTTTTGTTAAAAACATTAATATAGCTTTGTCATGTCAACGGTACAAGAAAATACTTTGCTGAATTTTTATCTTTAAATTAGGGATGCACAATATATCAGCCACCATATCAGTATTAGCCGATATATGATCATTTTTAATGTTATCGACCTGATAAGAAAACTTGGCAGATATATTAAAACCGATAAATAATGAAATTTTTTTCAGCTGAGACACTTCAGTTCGCCATGATGGTTTTGAATTGCTTGAAATGATTGGAATTACTTCGAAAAGGAAAATACAATTAAGTGCAACGCAAGTCTGTCATATAAGCTACATAAAATTATAATGAAATATATACAGTAAAAGATAATGAAAACATTACAGTAAAAGAATGATGTGAATTCTTTGTACGCCCATGTTTTAACGCATTGTAACGGGAAGAGTGCATCCACGACGGAGTTACACCTTCATGACTGTGAGTTTGCTTTAGCCTTTTGTTTTGTTGAGATAAATAATCTGCTAGCAAAGCTCTTCAGTTCACCGGTGTTCATTCAGCACACGCACCTTAAACACCAATGCACAACATTAATAACTATGATAATGAGAACACTATTGTAATAAAACATTGTGAATTCTTTAGGTTTAGTTGCCATGTTTCAGTGCATTGTTATGGGAAGAGCATATCCACAACAGGAGGTTTTTCGCCTTTTCTACATATAAAAACACTAAGGGAAGCAGGTTGAGGGGGTGACAAGAAGACGGAAAATATATCTGCAAACAGCCATTAAGGGGCCAAGCACAAAGAAGGCATGATAAGTCATGCCAACATGGATGGGAGAATCAGACCAGCTGCAGCAATGAGCAATTTAAGACATATTAAGATGATTATAGGCAAAATGGCTGAAAAATCATAAATATAGTCACTATTAATATGCCTTCAACCATTAGGTGGCGCTGTGACCAAATTGATGTGATGTAATCGAAGTAAGGTGACAATGACGCATGCAAAGTTTAGTGTCAATATGCCAAAGCATTGCAGAGATACAGCCTTGATTTGGCATCATGCCATCAACTTTGTTGATGTGGTATACGAAAACGGTTTTGTCTAGGGCTGCACGATTTGGGGAAAATGTCATATTGCGATAATAGAGGTCAATATTGCGATTGCGATTGCGATATGCGATATAATAAACAAATGGTTTTATGAGTCAACTTGCTTGGTTCTCAAGGAAAATAAATGGACACACAGATTAGTGATAATCTGCCTAAAGAAAAAAGTTCTTTAGTCTTTATTTTTTATTATTTATTTAATATTGATTAAATATGGAAAAAGCAATAACATTGGACGAACCAGGTGCATTGTTTAAAGTGTTATAGCACATGTGCTAATTTTCAACACCTGTCCATAGGGGGCTTTTAAAAGTCAATTTCAAAATACAAAAATTTTCAAAAGTAAAAAGCTTGTGCTTTTGTATGATATCACAATGATGCCATCTCGGTTTCTTGTCAAATATCTTAATTGCCTGTTTATATAGAGAAGTGACTGGTTTCAGAGTGTACGCTGATGTTTGTGACAAGAGCAGTGAGTGTTTTTCTCTGTTCCTTGTTTTTCCTTGATTAACTTTAGCGACAGATATAATTAGTAGCTACTGTGTACTGTCCCTTTAAGACCAGCTGCTGTCAGAGACGCGGATCTCATACGCACCTCATTCTCTCGCGAGTCAGAACTCTTAACGTTCATCATAAGACTAATCTTATGTTATGAAGATACTCGACAAAAAGACATTTTGGCATAATTGTGTGTGTTATTGTTCGTTCAAGCTCGAAAGAGAACTGTATTCTGGCATGCTGTTTTGTGCGCACGCACGATATGATTGCGAGTCTTTCTGTGTGTCACAGGCAGCGCGTTCATTTTGGCATAGGCTACATGTGTGTTGTTCGTTCTACCGCGAAAGAGAACTTGATACTGGCGCGCGTCTATCAGTGGGTCGTGTGTGTGTGTGTCAGGAGGACATTCACTGACTGACAGCGCGTTCTTTTTTGTCTTATCGCGCATGAATGGTTTAAAAGCATTTGCACGAATAAGAGCGGGACCAAAGGATGCCAAAAATTAACAGATGCTGCATTTATAGGCTTATTTGTTTATTTAATATAAAATCGCAGCATTTTGCGTCATATAATCGCGTAGGCTTGACATCGCGATTGCGATTGCGATACGATTAATCGTGCAGCACTAGTTTTGTCTATCAACACAAAATCCCTAACTTTTTCCGCCATGGTCTGAAGATGATATAATTCGATTTTGGTTAATATCGGACCAAAAATCTAGGAAGAGTTAGAAAAAGTAGATTTCTGAAGAAAATATAAATGGCGGACAGGAAGTTCGGTTGCCTATGCCAAAACTTGTCTCTATGTCCTTGTTATGATCCCAGGAATCTATTAAGAACAGGTACATTACAATAGGCTGATTTAATCAAAAGTTATTAGCATTTTTTGATATTTCCGCCACAAGGTGGTGCTGCCGTAAAAATTTTTGAGTACCTTCAGGGCATGGTCCTGAAGACACATACTGAGTTTTGTAACGGCACGCCAATGCGTTCGTAAAAGTAAGGCAATTTACGGCCAAATTTAAAATGGCCGACTCCCAACATGGTCGTTATGGGAAAATTGGATATGCATATATATATATATATATATATATATATATATATATATATATACACACTCACCTAAAGGATTATTAGGAACACCTGTTCAATTTCTCATTAATGCAATTATCTAATCAACCAATCACATGGCAGTTGCTTCAATGCATTTAGGGGTGTGGTCCTGGTCAAGACAATCTCCTGAACTCCAAACTGAATGTCAGAATGGGAAAGAAAGGTGATTTAAGCAATTTTGAGCGTGGCATGGTTGTTGGTGCCAGACGGGCCGCTCTGAGTATTTCACAATCTGCTCAGTTACTGGGATTTTCACGCACAACCATTTCTAGGGTTTACAAAGAATGGTGTGAAAAGGGAAAAACATCCAGTATGCGGCAGTCCTGTGGGCGAAAATGCCTTGTTGATGCTAGAGGTCAGAGGAGAATGGGCCGACTGATTCAAGCTGATAGAAGAGCAACTTTGACTGAAATAACCACTCGTTACAACTGAGGTATGCAGCAAAGCATTTGTGAAGCCACAACACACACAACCTTGAGGCGGATGGGCTACAACAGCAGAAGACCCCACCGGGTACCACTCATCCCCACTACAAATAGGAAAAAGAGGCTACAATTTGCACGAGCTCACCAAAATTGGACAGTTGAAGACTGGAAAAATGTTGCCTGGTCTGATGAGTCTCGATTTCTGTTGAGACATTCACATGGTAGAGTCAGAATTTGGCATAAACAGAATGAGAACATGGATCCATCATGCCTTGTTACCACTGTGCAGGCTGGTGGTGGTGGTGTAATAGTGTTGGGGATGTTTTCTTGGCACACTTTAGGCCCCTTATTGCCAATTGGGCATCGTTTAAATGCCACGGCCTACCTGAGCATTGTTTCTGACCATGTCCATCCCTTTATGACCACCATGTACCCATCCTCTGATGGCTACTTCCAGCAGGATAATGTACCATGTCACAAAGCTCGAATCATTTCAAATTGGTTTCTTGAACATGACAATGAGTTCACTGTACTAAAATGGCCCCCACAGTCACCAGATCGCAACCCAATAGAGCATCTTTGGGATGTGGTGGAACGGGAGCTTCGTGCCCTGGATGTGCATCCCACAAATCTCCATCAACTGCAAGATGCTATCCTATCAATATGGGCCAACATTTCTACAGAATGCTTTCAGCACCTTGGTGAATCAATGCCACGTAGAATTAAGGCAGTTCTGAAGGCGAAAGGGGGTCAAACACAGTATTAGTATGGTGTTCCTAATAATCCTTTAGGTGAGTGTATATATATATACAGTATATGTGTATATATATATATATATATATATATATATATATATATATATATATATATATATATATAAAGTTGGTCATAGTGTAAAATTTATTATAAATCTTACACTGGTTCAAATAGGCTACTGTACTGTATATGTTTGATTTATGTTGTAGTGCTTGGGACATGGATTTTAATGGTTAGACTTTTGTTTTTGTAATCAGGCTCTCAAAAATGATATAAAAATTCTGATTTAGATTCATCGACCAATATATCGGTTATCTGCTTTCAAATATAGAGAATTATTGGTTATCGGTATCGACCACAATTTTCATTTCAGTGCATCCCTATTTTAAATTTGCAGTGTATAAAATTTAGCGCCATCTAGTGGTGGGGAGGTTGCGAATTGCAACCAACAGAAGGTACGGTGGCCGACAGGAAGAGATGTCGTCGTCTGAGACAGCAGAAAGTAGCCAGTTAAGCAATGAGGTTTCTTCACAAAGATTAAGTAAGAAATTATGTTAACTTAATTATTCAGTAAAACGATATGTTATTGCAAATATTATTGTTACTTGTTCATCATTGTGTAGTTGTTAGTTATGTATATTGTATTGCATTTCTGTCAACAGATCCTCCTAAATATTACACAATGCACCTTTAAATCTCCACTTGCATCAGAAATATTACCTTTTTGTTCTTTTTTGTTTCATTTATTTGTTTCTTTCACTAAAATGTCCTGTTAATACAAAACCTGTGCTTCTTTATGGTTCACACATAAAAAAAAAAATCTCCCAGGGGACCTTAAGCGGCCAGTCGTTCTGTGTTCAGATATTGAATGAAGCCATCGATCCAGCATAACAAAGAAAACACATAGTTCTGTTCCTTTTGTATCAAAGAACAAGATGTCATGATGAAGCTCTGGCCGAGGTGGTCTGCGCTGAGACTCGGACATGGCGGTGGACAGTTCAGAATACCACCTCTCTTTAATTTCCCGCACTGGAGGAGGCTATGGAACAGCTGGTGTGAAATAACTACCCCTACAGGGAGGCATGCGCTGTAATTTATGATTCATGAATTATTCACACCCGCCATAGACTTTTCATCAGGCCTCATTTCAACACACTTTGCAGAGGGAGTGTGGGAGGGAGGGGCAGCTGGGCTGGAGGTTTGTCACGGCCGGCCTTGAGAAAACCTCTGTGATGCATTTACTTAATTGTGATAATCAAAGTATATAATGTAAAGTAGGAATAAATGGAATGTGGAAGAATATATATTCTGTCATAAGAAGAATTGATACAAGTAATATGTTGCGTTGAGCTTCAAAAATGATCACATGTGGTTTTAAAATTGGATGAATTATGAAAAAGACTGCATCTCTTTCAGTACTGACTTCATTTATCATGAGGCTTCACCTTGAAGGTGCTTTATGATTGATTTTGTGTCATAGCACCTTGAATATAACATCCTGTTCTGTTGTCCTCAACTTGATGTTTTTCTCACTATCTAAAATCGACCTGGCATATGAACATGATTTAAGCAGTTAGAAATTCATTACCGTTCTGTAAATGGTGGCATATTAAAAAAAACTATTTTGGTGGGATTATAGTTTAATGAATGGCTCTCATTACCTGGGTCTAAAAATATATTTAATTAAACCAAGATATTCCTTAAAATGGAGAGACAGTTTCCCATATGTTTCAGTTACATAAATGGACTTGAATGAATTTTTCATTATGCAAAAATAACATGAAACATGAAAAATTACTGAATTCATCTTCTTGGAAACATTCATTACTCATATTTGAGTGCATAAGCCATTCCAATAGTTCAACCAAATATCTTTTTCCATTTTCATATAATTTATTTATAATATGGAAATGTACTATCCTTTGTACATAGTGTTTATATTTCCCATTTATCAGGGAAATGTGCCTTTTTTTTACACTGTACAAATTTTTACGGTTTTAAAAACAATTAAAATATGAATATGAGATGATTTACAGAATACCCGACTAGTAAAGAATACTATTATCACTCACTAAAAATAATGACATATGTAAATGAGTGTGTGAAAATGGCTGAAGGGCTGAGCGGATGCAGAAGCTTCTTGATGTGGTTCTCATTCGGATAAGGGCTAAAGCGAAGGCATTCTTCAGAATACACACATCAATATTTAATAAACCTGATGATGGACTTATATAACAGATGGATCTTTATTCCTCCAGATCTGTGAGTAGGCAAATTCCCCAGAGCCCCAAAAAATTCAGAAAACGCACCCTGAATTGTACTTGCTCTTTTTTTTTTACACAGGTAATTTTCTAACAGTATCTGCTTTTGTGAATATAAATCAACGACAGATAGTCTTGACCAGCTCTTGCTGACTCAAAATGGTTGAAAAAAGCAGTGATTAAGTCTCATCACACCACTGTCTTTGTGCTGAGCTGTCATTTCAGCTCATAACACTGTTCCAAACACTCCCACTGCTGCCTGTGTTCAGAGCACATTACTACGTCACTGTAGTAGCCCTTGTTAATGCAATGATAACAGAGTTATTCACAGTTTTTCCTCAATCGTTTTGGCTCAGTTCTCAAATGAGAATTTTTTTCAAAACAAGTTCAGATCCCTAAACAATTAGTTTCTTGTTCACACCAGATTTGAATTTCTAAGCATGTGTTTTGGCATATACGTGTAAAAGAGTTAGGTATGCACCGATGTGAAGATTTTAGCCGATACCGATAATTAGGGATGCACCGATACCAATGCCAGTATCGAGCCCAATACTGTGCTTTGTGTACTAGGGCTGGGCGATTTTGGCCTCATTTGAGCCCCGCTCTAGTCTGGCTATCACCAGACCAAGCTCAGTCTTTTAAGACTGAACATTAGTCTGGGGAGTCTGCTCTGTATTTTCCACTGCACAAGAGGTGTGATCAACGGGCATAGTTCAAATGACTCCGTACGCAATTGGATAGTCTTTCAACCAATCGGACCAACGATCCGGGTGACATACTTTGCAGAGCGACACGAAAACTCCAGGCAGGAAATGTGTCAACAAACGTGTTGGTTTGTAACATTGATCAGCGGTTTGCAGAAGCAGCAATGGTCTTATTTCTCAAGAACAGCTATTCCAGAGCTGTATAATAAAGTGAAAACCGAGGTTATGACTAACATCAGTATTTATATTTAAGTTCAGCAATTTCACTTAAATGGCAATGAAAATAACCTATTAATTGTCATTTAAGTGAAATTACTGAACTTAAATATACGAGCTTGATAAAAATGATCATTCTAGAAGAAAATTTCAGATGGCACTAGAGGCCTTTACATCTGAACTCTTCATATATATATGTATATATATAAATATATATATATATATATATATATACAGGTGCTGGTCATAAAATTAGAATATCATCAAAAAGTTGATTTATTTCAAGAATTCAACTTAACAGGTGAAACTAATATATTATATAGACTCATTACATGCAAAGTGAGATATTTCAAGCCTTTATTTGTTATAATTTTGATGATTATGGCTTACAGCTTATGAAACCCATGAAATCAAAATCCCAGAAAATTTGAATATTACATGAAATCACACAGTAATTACACAGTAATACCATGGTCATTGAACCAGGTTTTGGTTCTTTTGGCAGTGTGGGCAGGTGCAAATCCTGCTGGAAAATGAAGTCAGCATCTCCATAAAGCTTGTCTGCTGAAGGAAGCATGAAGTGCTCTGAAAATGTCCTGGTAGACGGCTGTGTTGAGTGGACAGCACAGTGGACCAACACCAGCCGATGACATGGCTCCCCAAACCAACACAGACTGTGGAAACTTCACACTGGACTTCAAGCATCTTGGATTGTGTGCTTCTCTCCATTCTTCCTCCAGACTCTGGGACCTTGGTTTCCAAATGAGATGCAAAATTTGCTCTCATCAGAAAAGAGGACTTTGGTCCACTGTGCTTTATTAAATCCAGAGTCAACGGAGCCGTCTACAGGACATTTTCAGAGCACTTCATGCTTCCTTCATTTTCCAGCAGGATTTGCACCTGCCCACACTGCCAAAAAAACAAAACCTGGTTCAATGACCATGGTATTACTGTGTGATTTCATGTAATATTCAAATTTTCTGGGATTTTGATTTTGTGGGTTTCATAAGCTGTAAGCCATAATCATCAAAATTATAACAAATAACGGCTTGAAATATTGTCCAGCGTATTCACTGTCACTTTTGAACATGGAGGAACGTCACAGCCCTGAACAGCAGCTACATGACATTGAAGAGAAATAGGAAGATATACAAGAACCTGTGGTGGTTGTGTTAGGGGAGGAAATAATAGAATGCCTAAAAAAGGACAAGCAACTGAGAATTTTTTTAGTTTACATGTAACATTTCTATGAAAATAAATGTACTGTATAAACACAAGTGTTCATTTTCTTTTTGTGTACTACAGTATTGATGTTTCCAGTAAATTTTTACCTACTGTTGAAATCTGCATCTAAAAAGCTCAGTGTGATACACAAGATGGACGTTCTTTAGTAGAGAAAGCACTAAGTGTCAACAAAAAGGTACATGTAATTTGTATATAAATATTTCAATGATTGACTGCAATGGAGAAAAAACATTAAACATTTTGACCAGTGTGACTCACACGATGAAAAAACACTTTTTATTGTGGTGGCATTGGCTAATTTAAGTCCAAACCAAATATTGTTGTTGAACTCATCCTCCTGTATAGGGTGTGTTTGGGGTAGGACAAACTTTTGTCAAAACTAAGGCAGGCGGGACAGGGCAGAAGGGGCATGAAAAATCCATATTGAAAAAAATTATTAATTTAGCATTTCCATTTGGAACCACTGGTGAGTCAGCGTTTCATCATGCTGTCAGAACAACAGCCAAATCTAACATGGGAATTCGGCAGGACACACAGTTGATCATAGCTCTCATTTAACATGCTTTTTGTTAATTTGGTACAGTGCCAGGGGCAGGGTTTGACCTGTGGGACTGCTGTGAATAGTGAAGTGTTATTTTATAGGTCATTTTTTACACTCACAGCAAACATGGATGAACCAAGCCTGCCTCAGATTTTGTATGTCCAAAAATGTTGAATGAGTGGAAATAGCCATTTATTTACAGTTTTTCTCAATCTCTTTGGCTTATTTTTGAAATAGTCTTAACATTCTCTAAAATTTGAGTACAATTGTTAATGTTTTATGGGTCATCACAAATAAACATTTTGGCCAATTCCACCAATATAGTAGTCAACCCTGGAAATGTTTAGGGCTGAGCGATATGGTGCAAAAAAAATGGTTGTTTTTTTCAGAACGATTGACCGATTCGAGATTTAAAAATGTTTTATGTTCAATTAGTCAACTTAAAAGCGTAACTACAATATGTTTCAAATAACATACTCTTTATTAACCATCTGGTTATAAAAAGTTATATTCCAAGTGCACCACACCTGAAGTGATCAACATGGTGTTAATGTAAAATGACTTATTTGTTAAATATCTTTGCAGAAAATATGCATTAAATATGAAGGCAAATAATGAACAAACTTATCTTAAACATATCTTATATGCTCAGAAATAATATAGGCTAAAATAAGAAAAATGCTAAACATTTCTAGCCAAAAAAGTAGACTATGGCCCGGTTTCACAGACAGGGTTTATAGATTAAGCCAATCAATTAGGTCATTTAAGTAGCTTTTATAAATGTGCCTTAGGAAAAAAACATTCTTGAGACAAAACAATGACACTGACATATTTTAAGATCTGTCAGTGTAAGTTGCTTTTAGCTAAAACAGCTTACATGCATTAGTCATGGATAGTTCCGGTCCTTGATTCTGACTGGTTGAGCCGCACTCAAAGCGTTGTAAATTACTCAACAAACATACACCTGTGACCGCATTACATTAGTATTACTGCGCAACTGCCGTTTGTGATTCCCATAGACAGTAAAAGAAATGGACACAGCGACCCCATTGGATTCAACAGGGGGAAAGTGAAGTCAATTAGAAGCACTCACTTCCTGATGGCTGAGCGTACTGCGCAGACTCAAACTGAGCTTGATGACGTAGATGTGACGTGAGCAACCTGTCTGTCTTCTAGTAGCTGTGCCAAGAGAAATCTGAATCATTCCCTTCCGAAACTTGCAGAGACGGAGAGTGTGAGTAGGAGCTGTCCATGAGCTAGGAGCAGGAGAAACTTTTGCTAAGTATTCTGATTTATTATTTTGACATTTTTCCTCCACGTCCCCCCGATTTCCTGCGAGCTTCTCCTCCTGTCCATACGGTAATTTCTCTACTGTGCGACAGAGAGTCGCGTGGTTATGACGCAATCGTTAGCCTATTTTTACAAAAACTGCTTCTACGGGGCCATAATGTAAGATACAAGGTAATGGAGCCTTTTATACATTTTCGTGTTTCTTTAGAAATAAATAATGGACAAATGGAGTCTTTAAACGCCTCAGATGTAAAGTTATTCGCTGTCAAATTGACGCCAAAATGAATGGGAGTCAATGGAATGCTAACAGCAGGTGGGGGTCCGCTAATCAATGGCGGCGCCCGGGGAAGCTTAAATATTTTATGAAACCCTGCCACAGCTCCCAATGTCATTCAAAAATCGTTTCTGTAAGTATATATACATATAAATAAATATATATTTTCGCTGTCGGGCGGAAACCTCGTATGTCCAAATTTTGTCAATTTCATATTTTTTCACAAATCGATGCTATTGGTCAGTCCCCACGTGGTTCTGTTATTTTTACAAATTATTAACCAATCTAAAGTGTTGAAAATAGCTAGAGAGCAAATCTCTTTACTCCATTGGACACTTCAACTGTCTGAGAATCCTCTAATTTTGTCTCCCCAGGATTGAAAGTCCTCGTCGAGCAACACGTAAAGCAAGCCTTAACTCTGATTTTATCTGTGTTAAAGGAACACTTCGACTTTTTGGGACTTTAGCTTATTCACCGTATCCCCCAGAGTTAGATAAGTCCATACATACCTTTTTCATCTCCGTGCGTGCTGTAAGTCTGTTTGACGCACCCACCGCTAGCCTAGCTTAGCACAAAGACTGGATGTAAATGGCTACAGCTAGCATACTAATCCCAATAAGTGACAAAATATCGCGTTTGCTCAGAACATTTCACT
Organism: Rutilus rutilus; assembly: GCF_951802725.1. NCBI lineage: Eukaryota > Metazoa > Chordata > Actinopteri > Cypriniformes > Leuciscidae > Rutilus > Rutilus rutilus. Next base: position 23,780,419 of record NC_140224.1, read on the forward strand.
GAGGACGACTATTTCGAAAAAATTGAATTTGCCACACGGACCATGAAATGTGTGCTGAAGGATACGGCCATCCCATCGATAGTAAAGACAGGACAAAGTGGATCACCTGCGGCTGCGGTAAGTGTTCCGTTATGTTTTTAGATGACTAGCCTACTGTTACAGTGCCATTAGCTAGATGTAATGTAACCTTAGTGACACTATTACATGAATAGGGTGCTCACTACTATTACAGTTGTTCCCGGGCTCCATGTATCCCCTGTAATGTTAGTTTTGTGTTGTCACAAACGCGCTCTATCGCCCCAGTAACAAATAAGCGGCTCTAAAGGTAACTTTCAGGACTGTAGCCTTCAACATGCTAAATAATTGGAGGGGGGATGGGCAGTTTTCATTTTTGAGAAACAGTGACCTTGTTTGTGAAATAGTAGGCTACTCCCGTTCTGATTCTCCCCTCGACCTCAGTCTGTTCGGCATCTTGTCTATCAGCTTCCAAAGTTTGTAACTCCTCGTCTGTGTATTCTGGCTCAAAATGATATGGTTCTGGATCTTGGTTTGATACCAAATAAAAATCCTCTGACAATTCCTCAAAGTCAGCCATGACTACTTGCTACTAGCTAGTTAGTCACGTTGGTTTTGAGAAGATAGTTCCCAGTATTTAAACGTTTAAAAAATGGCTGTGTCTCATATGACCTTGTTATTTGTACACACTGTGACTATACAAATCACAACATGTAAATAGGAAAATGTTGGCGTTATTTTGTCACTTATTGGGATTAGTATGCTAGCTGTAGCCATTTACATCCAGTATTTGTGCTAAGCTAGTCTAGCGGTGGGTGCGTCAAACAGACTCACAGCACGCACGGAGATGAAAAAGGTATGTATGGACTTATCTAACTCTGGGGGATACGGTGAATAAGCTAAAGTCCCAAAAAGTCGAAGTGTTCCTTTAAACTATGATATCAGTTTAGTTATTTATGTATTTTAAATGTCTACTTATTACTAGGCTTATTTTATTACTAGGCTTATTATACATGTGCATTGAAGTTTTAAAATGTATCTAATATAATACTTTGTTTTAAATGTTTGATGGCGGGACAGCTCGTTTTCAGAAACTGTCTGTGTTCGAAATCGCCCCTATACCCTCATTCACTATTCCCTACATTACTCTTTAAAAAAATATATTTAAAAAAAGGAGTGGGTGGATTTTTACCATTATAAGGTTTTTGTTTACCTACGGCGGGCACACATTTATGTTCAAACAACATATAAGTTTTTAATCACCACTAGAGATGCTGATCATAGGTTGGACAGTATTGTTATATTAACTACAAAAGTGCTAGTGCATTACAGCATTAACCAGATGAATAAACTATCAATATCAAATTTAAACTTAATTATACTGCCAGGTGTGTCTCTAAAGCTTGTGTGTGTGTGTGTGCGCTAGCTTTTTGGAATCAGAATAGCCTTGGCAGATTTACGAATGAATCACTCTTTTGATATAATTGGTCAAACAGGTTTGCAAAAAGGCCTGAAATTGTTCACAATTGAGTTTGATTTATCTGTACAGTAGAATTGTTTGCTGTGATTCTCACACCAAACAGCATAATTAATAAGACAGAAAATGAAAAGAGTGCTGGATGATGTGGATATTTGCCTACAATCTATTGTAAGAAACAAAACTTGTGAATAATTATATCATTTGTGTGAAACGCTAAACATGATTTCATCAAGTACTACATGTTCCTGGATCAACATCTTTGTTGATCCTGGAACAACATTCCAATCAACCAATCAGATTTGAGGGACAAATTTACAGTTTATGTAAAGTTTAGACTTACAACCAGGGTTAGATGCTTATACACCATTTTTATTCACCTTATTCATCATTTCCCTCTGATTTTAGGGATAACTTATGGGTATAGGTTTAGGGGTAGGGATATGGTTAGGACTAAATATTTAGAAAGGAATGCTGTTCCAGGATCAACAAAATATGTTGACCCAGGAACGCCATCCAACTCAGGGCACAAATTCAGGGCATGCATCAGAAACTCCCCTGATGTTTACAGACAAGTCATATAAAACAGCTCTCTATTGAAAATGAATGGGATCATGTCACTGGAGATGTGAGCAGGGCTTGAGGCAGCAGCAGCATCGATCTGTAACGCAGCATTAAATGGCTTCAAAAAGACATCTAATGTATGAATTTCGTAATAACTTTGTTTTATGAATTTTTTTTTTTGCTAATAAAAAAAAAAAAGGGACATATACATATCTTTATCACCGCTTGTCCAATCAAATTAAAGAACAGTAACTATCTGTTGTAGTATAGCAAACATGGTTCCCAAACTATAATGGATATCCACGTACACAGGGAATAAATAGTGTTAGGCTAACACTATACTGTTAGCTCTTTTTAAAATTCCTTGCTTAGCTCCATTTAGTGACTGTTATGGAACAGAGACTCAAGACAAAATGATACTGGTAAGAAACAGGTTCATTGAAACAAGTAGCGATGAGCAGTGGGTGATGATAATGGAGAATGTCTTTGAATAATGATGGTGAGATATACTGACAGTCTGTGGTTCTTTTGCAGATGATGAAGGAGGTAGATGCTGTGGTGAGAGATCGCTGGAGTACACACAAGGGAACGGAGAGAGGTAAGTAGCTGAGTGATGACAGGAACCAGGAAGGTGATGGAGACTTTGGAGAAACTGGACAGTAGACGGTCACACTAAACATCAACCATAGACAGGGAAGTGAGTCCTTACTTAAACGAGACCAGACAATGTGACTGTGTGAGGTGAGCGCTTTTGTGCTGACTGTGCTGATGATCAGATGGCTTGCAGGTGCGGGTGATTAGTAGCCTACTCAGGTGACAGCGATCTCTGTGATTTTGTGGTGGTGGAACCTGGCTGATCCCTGACAGTGACGCTAGCTGTGTCCTGATTCAGGGGCTGCATCCTCCGAAGGCCGCATTTGAAGGCCAATTGTGTCAGCGGCGCGACGAAGGCTGCCCCAAGTCGAAGGACCAGTCAGCGTTGCCAAGTCCGAGGTTTTCCCGCCGAATTGGGCTAGTTTTAAGTTGTTGCCGCGGGTAAACATTTTTTCCGCTGGTTGATTTCCGGGACATCGTCTGGGATGAGTGCATATTTCCACTGTCTACAGGTTTGTAGGGCTGACTCAGGCGACAGCTGCCATGTCACTGAGATGTTCTCAGAAAGAGGGAATAAAATAAATTAACTCACATACTCAAAAATCAAACCATAAAATATTTTAACATGCAAAACCATTCTATGAGCTAAACTCTGCAGGACAGCAGCCCTCCAGGACCGAACATTGCCTATCCCTGATCCTAGACATATTTTTTGCGTTTCTATTATATGCTGTTCATATTTTTTTAAACAATATCTAATATCAAAATCTAATATCCATGTGTTATAACAATAGTTGAATACCAATCTAAAGTACTTCAAATGTATACTTTAATCCAGAGTAAATTTAAGTCGTTACATTCCACCACTGTTTATTTGGAAAATGAAACTAACAAAATGTATTGTCACATTAACAAATTATTGCTAGCTGTGTCCCGGGAGTTGTTCAATGGGACGGTCTGGTTTTGTCACCTGCAAGTGACAGCAGTTGTGACAAGCGGCAGTAACATTTGTCCTGGACTTTATATATAAAACTTTAGATAAGTCATATACAGTATATATATACACTCACCTAAAGGATTATTAGGAACACCTGTTCAATTTCTCATTAATGCAATCATCTAATCAACCAATCACATGGCAGTTGCTTCAATGCATTTAGGGGTGTGGTCCTGGTCAAGACAATCTCCTGAACTCCAAACTGAATGTCAGAATGGGAAAGAAAGGTGATTTAAGCAATTTTGAGCGTGGCATGGTTGTTGGTGCCAGACAGGCCGGTCTGAGTATTTCACAATCTGCTCAGTTACTGGGATTTTCACGCACAACCATTTCTAGGGTTTACAAAGAATGGTGTGAAAAGGGAAAAACATCCAGTATGCGGCAGTCCTGTGGGCGAAAATGCCTTGTTGATGCTAGAGGTCAGAGGAGAATGGGCCGACTGATTCAAGCTGATAGAAGAGCAACTTTGACTGAAATAACCACATTTGTTACAACCGAGCAGTGGTGGAGGAAGTACTGAATCTCAGTACTTAAGTAAAAGTACAAATAACCAGAGACATATTTACTTTAGTAAAAGTAGAAGTACTACAATGAAAACCCTACTTAAGTAAAAAGTAAAAAGTACCTGATTTTAAATGTACTTTAAGTATTAAAAGTAAAAGTACTTGCATAACAATTTATTCTCTTAATGTCATATTCTAATAATTAGGGCTGTAACAATATGCAATATGAATCCGAAATCGCTAGACTCAGATCTACGAACCTGTGTCGCGGTGTGAGAAGGCAGAATCGCAACACACCCCTTTATTTGAAGTTAACATTATACAATATGTAGACCTACACCACAAAACTAGTTGAGGATAAATTATTTAATATTGGGCAATTCCAGCATTATAAACGGGACATTTGCAGTAAAAACTTGAAATATAAATTCTCAGAAAATGCATTTAATACATAGGCTATTGAAAAATATCAGTCTACACATTTTATATTTAATATGAGGGAAATAGCCTAGGCTACACATGCGTTACGGGACACAAAAAATCTTTAACTTTTAGGTAGCAAAATATTTTTTTGACTGCGCAAACCAAAAGTAATACCAGAGGTGTCAAGTAACGAAGTACAAATACTTCGTTACCTTACTTAAGTAGAAATTTGGGGTATCTATACTTAACTGGAGTAATTATTTTTCAGACGACTTTTTACTTCTACTTCTAGAGAGAGAGAGAGAGAGAGAGAGAGAGAGAGAGAGAGAGAGAGCATTTTTTTTCCTTACGTGACTTTTACTTTTATACTTTAAGTAGTTTTGAAACAAGTACTTTTATACTTTAACTTGAGTAAAAAGCTTGAGTTGATACTTCAACTTCTACAGAAGTCTTTTTAAACTCTAGTATCTATACTTCTACCTGAGTAATGAATGTGAATACTTTTGACACCTCTGAGTAATACCCACCGGATGAAGAAGGGTTGGCTCTCCACAGAACATAAAATATTCATTTTAATTTATTTTTCGTGTTCCCATTTATGATGAAAAAACAATGTTACAGACTTGAGCGCTCTGAAAGCGGCACTAAAAGACTGCTTTAAAACTTTCACAGAGACCTCAAACAGAAAGCACAAAGCCTTTTTTTTAAAGTGAATTTCGTTTTGTATTAATTGTATCTTAATTTTAATCAATGTTTCATCAACCAATTGCCAGGATTTAATAAATGAGAAGTAAATATAATAGAAAATAGATAATCACGACACGGAGGCGCCGGCGTGTGAACTGAAGCGTGTCTCATAAATGAACTGAAACTCAGCGTATAAGGTACCCTACTTCCCTCACAGACCTGATAAATATATCTTTAGACAGCTTTAAATGTGTACTTTTAAACAGAACAATTCAAATCTAAAGAAAACAGACTGCTCCGTATGAAATGCGCATTTCTCTCTGGCGCGTTCACTGCTGCGAAGATCAACTTCATCTTTGCAGCCGACACAGAAAACACTTGTTTATTAATAAACAATTAAAATGTCTCCTTGCTATATTTTACATATTCATTACTTTTGCTGGTTCCTTGTGACTTTATTGGCAGCGCCACCATGAACGCGTCAGCACCGAAAACATTGAGATTTTTTTCAATCCCTGTTTTGGCAGGGGGAAAACTGATCAGAAAATGTAACGAAAATGTAACGAAACGTTGTAGAAATGTAGTGGAGTAGAAAGTATAATAATTGCTTCAAAAAGTAACGAAGTAAAAGTCAAAAGTATGCACTACTGATTCTACTTAAGTAAAGTACAGATACGTGAAAAATTTACTTAAGTAAAGTAACGAAGTATTTGTACCTCGTTACATTCCACCACTGCAACCGAGGTATGCAGCAAAGCATTTGTGAAGCCACAACACGCACAACCTTGAGGCAGATGGGCTACAACAGCAGAAGACCCCACCGGGCACCACTTATCTCCACTACAAATAGGAAAAAGAGGCTACAATTTGCACGAGCTCACCAAAATTGGACAGTTGAAGACTAAAAAAATGTTGCCTGGTCTGATGAGTCTCGATTTCGGTTGAGACATTCAGATGGTAGAGTCAGAATTTGGCGTAAACAGAATGAGAACATGGATCCATCATGCCTTGTTACCACTTGTGTAATGGTGTGGGGGATGTTTTCTTGGCACACTTTAGGCCCCTTAGTGCCAATTGGGCATCGTTTAAATGCCACGGCCTACCTGAGCATTGTTTCTGACCATGTCCATCCCTTTATGACCACCATATACCCATCCTCTGATGGCTACTTCCAGCAGGATAATGCACCATGTCACAAAGCTCGAATCATTTCAAATTGGTTTCTTGAACATGACAATGAGTTCACTGTACTAAAATGGCCCCCACAGTCACCAGATCTCAACCCAATAGAGCATCTTTGGGATGTGGTGGAACGGGAGCTTCGTGCCCTGGATGTGCATCCCACAAATCTCCATCAACTGCAAGATGCTATCCTATCAATATGGGCCAACATTTCTACAGAATGCTTTCAGCACCTTGTTGAATCAATGCCACGTTGAATTAAAGCAGTTCTGAAGGCGAAAGGGGGTCAAACACAGTAGTATGGTGTTCCTAATAATCCTTTAGGTGAGTGTATATGTATATGTGTGTGTGTGTGTGTGTGTGTGACCCTGGACCACAAAACCAGTCTTATGGGTACATTTTTTTAATTGAGATTTATACATCACCTGAAAGCTGAATAAATAGGCTTTCCAGTATGGTTTGTTAGGATAGGACAATATTTGGTCGAGATAAAACTATTGAAAATCTGGAATCTGAGGGTGCAAAAAAAAATCTATAAACATTGAGAAAATCGCCTTTAAAATTCGACATTTATGTTCGCGATTTTGCTGCATTCACTCACAAAAATATATTTTTTATATATTTAAGGTAGGAAATTTACAAAATATCTTCATGGATCATGATCTTTACTTAATATCCTAATGATTTTTGGCATAAAAGAAAAATCTATAATTTTGACCCATACAATGTATTGTTGGCTATTGCCACAAATATACCCGTGCGACTTATGACTGGTTTTGTGATCCAAGGTCACATATGTATATATGTATATAAATAGTTATAACTGCCTAAAAACAAAACGGGGTTGAAAACCTATCTAAAAATGTTCACCATGGTCAATTTATGTACATAAGTCTAAATAGTATAAACTAGCCTTTGTAAAATTACATACTGGTAACATGTCAACATTTGAACCTTTATTGTATTACATATATCCACAAGACCGAAAGTGCATATGAAGTGTGCCATTTTGGACAGGGCCTCGGTGCGTCCTTCGAAGGCCGCGTCGGCCGCGCACTTCCAAGGACGCGGCCTTCAAAGGATGTAGCCCCTGAATTGGGACACAGCTCTTTTGTGAGATTTAATCTATTTACTCAGAAGCTGAGGCAATGATTTCTCGAGTTCGATAAACGTGGATACTCTCAGCAGAGAGCATGATTTATCAGAGGCTGCATCTGCTATCTGACAGCAATGATAGATAACCCTACGGACAACTGTTTACATCTGTAGCGAGAAAGGGATCATTGGAGATTTTGTTGCTTGCACAGAATCAGTAGAGCAAAGATTGTTATCACTCTGAGTGATATCAACAGAGTAATTACAAAAAAAAGAAAGAAAGAAAGAAAGAAAATGACAGTGTCGCTCTCAGTAGGGAAAAAAATGTCTGGAATGGCTTTAGCAAGCACTGGTAAGATTAATTTGAACACTGGGAAGGACACAATTATATCTGTCACTCAAAAAAAAAAAAAAAAAAAAAAAAAAACAATGTCTGCACCTTTATGTTCCTCTTTCTTGAAGAAAGATATCCACCCTAACTATAGAGAGTGTGGTTGGGGTATAGAGGACCATTTCAAAAAGGATATATGTCACTTACTTAGTGTATATCTGTTTCCATGATAATATCTGAACCGAGTTTCACCTTTTCTTAGCTGCACCCAGCCAGATTCATCTGTCAACTTCTCTGCCAGTTTTATTTCCATATTTTCATTAGCTTGTTACAGTTGTCCCAGCCACTGAATGATTACAGTGCTCCGTCTGGGGAGGATGGAGAGTTTATGCTGAGGCGATCACTCATCTTGGGCACAGAGTCCTGAAACACTCTCTTTTTGGGTTAATTCCTTTATGTCCAACACATCACATCTGTCAGAGGCTTCCGAAATGATCTGAGTACGAAAGTAGCAAAAAATATTACCATCTTCCCAAATTTTAGATATGAGAGCTGTGTAATTAACTGTGAAAGTTAAGCCCATCTCTGTATAATTATGTTCTTTGACTCATCATATGCTCAGGGCCACAAAGGCAAGCTTGTCTTATCTTTCTTCCACAGTTCTAAATACCAAAAAAAAAAAAAAAAAATCCTTCTGAATTCCAATGAATACAAATAACAGGTCACAATGTGATGTGGTTCACCATTTTGCTGAAGTTTTCAAGAGTCTGTCAGATTATAAAAGGGAGAGAGAAAAAAACAATTGACTTTGCTTTGCCTTACCTGTCAAAACAAGAGAAAGAATGAGAGGTTTTCTTCCTTCCTCTATCTCCTTCCTAGCTTGCTGACAGCTCTATAAATCATTATGAAATAATTGTGTGTTTTTAATTAAATGTGAGGTGGTTGCTATCAGTATGCTGGGCTTTAGCGCAGACGTTTTGTCTGCTTTTAAGGATGTGAGTGTAAGACTCATCTGTGCTCCGGTGCACAGGGTGGGGGGCAATAACTCAGGCCTGGGGGGACAGCTAGGCAGACTGGTGTAAATACTGGCCCCTGGCTCGAGGAGAAGGACCTTGGTGATGGCAGTGCCGTAATTGAATGCTCTGTGTATTGTGTTATTACAGTCTGCAGTGTCATATTTCATGCATTGGCTGTGGCAGAGTGCACTGGAGTGGGGTTGACGTCCTTATCGGGGGAGAGCCGTCTCGATGGAAGTGGGGAAGCATCAGCTCATATATTTCAGCTAATGTTAAGGAACATGGTCATCTATCAGGGAATTCTTTCCAGGTATTGTATTGATGATGAACCTGGGTACTTTGCTTTTTTTAAAAGTGAGTAGATGAATTGCGAGACACACATGATCGTACATGATAAGTGAACTTTAGGATGACAAACATACATGTACTAGAATAGAGCACTGTGGGTTTTCCATTACTGACAGATTTCAGTGGTTCAGTTTCGAGCAGAAAAGACAGGTCAAGGACTGTTTTCGCTCTTTTTTGTCTATTCTTACAGGCAGGTTATTCCATCAAGTGTTACCTTGAAAGTGCTGGGTCCCTTTTGTCCCTTTTGTGTATGTGATAAAATACAAAGGAGAGAATCCAGGTTTTTTTTTTTCTCTTTCTCCTTTCAGTGGGTCTGGGACTAATTAGGAAGCCTTAGTGTTCAGGAAGCTGTCATTGACTAAGCTGTCATTGACTATATTTTAAATAATACAGCCGTGTTGAACCCTGCGGTTTCCCCCATGATAATTCATTTCTTAAAATTAAAAGCATGGAGGTTTTCTAAAAAATATTTAAGTGACCACTTGCTCCAAAAAATTTTACTGCAAAATGTATGTGAACAAAAAATATTTGTCTGATTTGGCGATTTGACACGATGAAACAAGCTTTGCCAACAGATTGAAGTCTTACCAAGTAAATAAAAGCTATACTGCATGCCTGTTGCCTAGATAGAAAATAGCTGCCTGGGGGCATTGCCAAGATGGCTGCCAATTGAAGAAACTTAAAGGACTGCATTGTGACTGGACTGAAAGGAATGATTCATTTGTGTGATTAAAAGTGACAGTTTACCAAAAAAGAATGTAATTTACTCAACCTCAAATGTTCCAAGTTGTGCTGTTATTTATTGATTCATTATTCAGTGGAACACAAAGGGAATCTTTTGGAATCTTGACACACTTTTCTAGTTCATAGTCATCACATCAGTCATTTTGAGCAAACTATTTATTTAAAATGCAGTGCAGGATTGAATATATATGATTATTAGAATATGCCATTCAAAAGTTTGGGATTGGTAAGATTTGTTTATGTTTTTGAAAGAAGTCTCTTATGCTTACCCAAGCTGCATTCATTTAAAGGGGTCATGACATGGTTTTTGTTTTTGTTTTATTATGTTCCCTTAGGTGCAATTATAATATTACTATATTTTTTAGGTCAAAAAACATTTACATTTTTGTGATTTATGACCTTTTCCCACCCTGTTTCTAATCCTCTGATTCAAACAGTCTGTTTTGGGTTTTTTTCCCCTTTAATAGTTCCGTGTTAACGCCCACTGTTATGATTGGCTAACATCATTGGCTAAAAGTAGTTTTAAGCTGAAATACATTACTTACAGTTTGCGGCGTCGTTGTTGGGCCCAGAATAGTCGGCACGGCCTGATCTTTAAGCAAAAGTTTTCTGGCAAAGCCAGCATCATACTGCGATTTGTTCTCAAAACAGTCATCCTTGAAATGTAGAGAACACACGCTTAAATTAAGCGTCCCGTGACTGGGACGTTCAGAAAAAATAAACTGCATCCATTTTTCCCTGACATCTGGATCGTTCGGCAGCGTATTCAAACATTTTGTTTGTCCACAGCCAGGAACAGGACATCTGCGTGGCATCGCAATCTTCTTGTAAACAGACCCACTCGCTGCCAAGAGGGTAATCCAGCACCCGTAAAGCGTAGAGGGCCGCCATTGGTTAGCAAGCCATCACCTGCTGTTAGCATGCCATTGACTCCCATTCATTTTGGCGTCACTTTGACAGCGAATAACTTTACATCTGAGGCGTTTAAAGGTGCTGTATGTAACTTTTTTTATAAACTGAATCCTTTTTTTATTGCCCGTCTGTGAAGGGGTTGTAATCACACATTACAATGATCCACTTTTCGCGTTTTGCTATTACCTCTGAAGGCCAGTATTCCTATTTTTAAGTGAAGTCTCCGGGTTGGATTTTCTGCGAAATCCACCGGATGTGACGTGCATGCGCGCTCCCGAGCCTCTCCGTTTTATATATACAGTCTATTGCGATGGCACTGCAGCTAACGACATGGAGTCTGATAACACCAAAAAACGACCTGCCTCCAGCACAACACAGACTCCAACACAAACTCCAAAAAAAAAAAAAAAAAAATTATCTGCTGAAGCTCGTCAGGCCAAACGTCAATCGGATCGACTCAGGACGAAAACACGGATCAACATTGGCAGAGCGTTTGAATTATGGAGAAACCTCCGCTTTGTTTTAGGTATAAAAACAGACCCTGAGTTGGCTTTCATTCTTTTGGACAGGTAAGCTAACAATACTTCAAAGCATGTAAAATATATTGTGATTTTGTGCTTTAGTTGGCTCAAGTTAGACATCATTAGTTCGCCAGCTAACGCCGACCATTTGCTAACGTTATCTGATGTGAAAGACTACAGTTGTAACTTTATTGCTTTTCACGAGCACGAGCGCTGTTGTTGCAATCTGAAACATCACCGCTAGAGGCCGCTGGATCCTACATACAGCACCTTTAAAGACTCTATTTATCCATTGCTTATTTCTAAAGAAACACGACAATGTATAAAAGGTTCCATTACCTTGTATCTTACGTTATGTCCCCATAGAAGCAGTTTTTGTAAAAATAGGCTAACGATTGCGTCATAACCACGCGACTCTCTGTCGCACAGTAGAGAAATTAGCCCATAGAGAGTCATAAAATTGCTCCTGCTCCTATCTCATGGACACCTCCTACTCACACTCTCCGTCTCTGCAAGTTTCGGAAGGGAATGATTCAGATTTCTCTTGGCACAGCTACTAGAAGACAGACAGGTTGCTCACGTCACATCTACGTCGTCAAGCTCAGTTTGAGTCTGCGCAGTACGCTCAGCCATCAGGAAGTGAGTGCTTCTAATTGACTTCACTTTTCTCCGTTGAAGTCTATGGGGTCGCTGTGTCCATTTCATATACTGTCTATGCTCGCTGCACGTCGACTGAACACCTGTGGGCGTGAAAACAATGCGATGATGCGAAATGAGGTGTAGTTGTCTTGCGCTGGAGGCGGTCATATGCAAACAACTGGTACGTCACTTCGTACCGTGACGTCACTTCTTACCATGGATCCCCAACGAGCTGTAATTAGAGCTTGATTAAATAAATGCTTTGTTTATATTGGGGAGGACGTCTTAAGCTATGAAACTTGCAGGAAGTTTTAATGGTACAAAGACCTCTTATATACCAAAAGATCAAGGCAAATTTGGTTTCTCATGTCAAATTTGGTTTCCCCTTTAATAAAAAATATGGTAAAATATTGTGAAATATTATTACAATTTAAAATATTCCTTTTTTTCCCAGAAAGTTTTCTGTTTGAAAATATTTTAAAATGTAATTTATTTATGTGTCTGCAAAGCTGAATTTTCAGTATCATTACTCCAGTCTTCAGTGTCATGTGATCCTAATATTCTAATATGTTGATTTGCTGCTCAAGAAACATTTATGATTATTATCAATGTTGAAAACAGTTCAACTTTTTTTTTTTTTAAAGAAATTAAAGTGCCCCTGTAGTCAATAATTTGTATCCCTTAGAACTCATCTTTGATCACGAAAATGTCATGTTAAGATGCTTTTTTTCCTGTGAAAATAATTTCTTCATGCCTTAAAATAGCTTAAAAATCCATGAATATGTAAATTAGTGATTAGAAAAACTTGATTTTCACCACTGGGGGTCTTACTTTTATTCAGCAAAGTTCTGTCAAAAGTGACAGTAAAGACATTTATAATGTTACAAAAGATTTGTATTTCAGAAAATTGCTGTTCTTCTGAACTTTCTCTCAGACTGCATCTCAGACTGCGCACGACTAGTGAATTGAGTTTTCTTTTGCATCTTCTTGCACTTGAATAGACATATTCAAACACAATTATATCAAAATGCTTGTCTTGGCAAGTATCCTTGTAAACATATATATATATATATATATATATACATATATGAACATATTTTGGATCCTCTTTAAGTGACAGTAGCCTAATATTCCTGCTGCTGTCTATGTGTTTAATGGTAATCAAACAATAAAAGACAAAGAACAATCACTCATTGCTCTTCAGTGAATAACTTTTGTAAGTTTAATAAGGATTAATCTATGTTTCATGGCTGGTAAAAAAATATTTTTAAGTCACCGGACATTGGCGGGAGTGGCAAAAACTTTTATGCCCTTCTTGCGTTAGCCATTCGAAATGTCTCCAGCCAGTTATATTCCGCTAAATGTGTTGCTGTTGAAGATAACCCTTATGATAGGATGGCTTTACCTTGGATAGTAAAAAGCAAAATGCAATTTAAACTTCAAGCTAAACATGTAAGCTTGAAGGAGCCACATCCTATGACCTTGAGTATTGTGAATACTTAAACAGTGAGATTTTCCACCCGGAACCACAGTTACCAATCTCATTTCAAGACGGGCTGTACCATGCCAATGGCCTTGCAATCATAAACACGGCTGGATGTCGATGACATTGCCTGTCTTCCATATGATGTCCCATCTCCAAAAGCTGCTTAAGATAGACCTATTACACCACCAAAGAAAATAAAAGAATACAGTTCATGTTCACAAGATGGCATACCGGCAGGGGCTCTGTACAGTTCCGCTGTTGTCCTTTGATGAGATGGCCCTATCACTGCAGTTGGACAATTTCCAGCCAGAGGACTGAATGGCAAGCTTTCCCATCAAATCACACGCTTCCAGTCTTGAGGAGTGGTGATGATGCACTAGCTGGGAAGCAACAAGAGAGTGTTTACATTGCGATTGGTTCCACATCCCAGATGGTTTCATAATTATCAGAAAGAACATGTTTAAAGCCTTATGGAATTTAATCATCTTACACAATGCAATTAGTCTAGCGGGTCGTGTTTGTATTTTCAGTAGTTTTTTAATGCTATGTTGCTGGTGCCACTGCTGCGTATAGAACACTAATCATAAACGCATATCTCGTGATCTCGGCAGCGTGGAAATAGACACAAAGAGCTGGCTTCTTTTCTCTGCGGGGCAAAGAAAAAGCTTATCACTCAGACGGAAGCATGAAAGGGATGGCTAAACCAGGACACCAAGTACAACACATCATCTTCTTCTTATTGCTTGTCATTTCTTCCATCCTTCTCTTTTCATCTTTATTATTAGCACTCCTTCCAATTTGATGTAGTTCTCTTTTTATCCTCTCATCCCTCCTGCTGTACCTGACAGGTAAATTGGGGAAGTTTGCCTGAGGCTCGACCAAAGCTTATAGAAAACATGTGTAGGTGTTCTGGTGACGATGGCATGCTTTATTAAAGCCATGGCAGTGATGCCATCAGCATATAACTGATTCTGCACACTGATTAAAAGAGATACAGCGTAAGGATATTTTCATATTAATAGTTAAAAACTAATCTGTATGAAATTTTGCAAGAACCTGCTTCCTCAGTGCCCAATGAGCTTAAAAGTGGACATCTAAATTATTTTTATAAATTTTTTTGGAGTGGTACATCACTAAAGTTTCATTTGTTATCATTTGAGTTTTGTCAGTTTTACTACTTTTACAGCATTTATTATTCTAGGTCAGTGTTATTTCCTACCTATAGTAATGCATATTGATTGCATGATAATTAATGCATTATGAATGAACATGAATAAACAATGGTGTATTAAATTGCCATTATGGAATAAATGTTATGCTGTCTTATAACCAGTGCATTACCAAAATATGTGCAAAGTGTTACCAAAAATTACTGCTCACAGCAACTTTTTTGTGCTATTTTTATGCTATATATCAGGTCACCGTAATTTACCCTTAGCCACCAAGGAGAAAACTTTATTACATTTTTTTGGTCTCTGTGAGTGGATTGTATTTTCTAACAGACCAAATAAAAATGGCAAAACATTGAGGGAGAGAGTTCCATTGATTTCTAAATCTTCATTCAGGTGTTTCACAGGTCAGAAAGTGACCTCTTCTATTTCCGCTGGCGATGGCACAGCTGAGCCTCTGGGCTGTCTGTCTTCCCGAGCACTGACCCTAGAGAAGACTGCAGAGCCCTGACATTTCTCTGGATGGAATATGAATGGCAGGGTGCCAGGAAACTGTTCTAGATTATAATACCTGCACATGTGTGGATTGACAATGAAGCCTTTTGACTGAGACTTGCGCTCAAAGTCCAAATCAATGTATCCATGGATGTATACCTCAATATGTTAAAGGAATACACACAAACATTTTATGAAAGTTATGTTATCATCATATACCTAAAGAAGAAACTAAGTTGTAGGCTATTGGTTTGGAGCAACATGAGGGTGAGTTATTGATGATGTAATTTTTTTGTGTGAATTGTTCCTTTCAGAGAAAATTCAACATTTGGAATCTAAGAGTTGTTCCAGTAAGATATTCTGTTTTCTGAATTTTCTCTGCACTCGGCTAGTACTTATAATAGTTGGGAATTTTGCCAGTTCTGTCAAATAACTGCTTCCCCACTCATGTTATCAGTTGAGTCCACACAATGATATGCATGACTGTGTGCTACATTTGAATAAATGCTCTCACATTCTGTAGCGCAGGGGGCAGCCAGTCAAACAGATGAGAGAGACTGTTCTCATGCATTGAGTGTACCTGGCAGACAGGCATGTGGGACACCTCTACCGTCGCAGGTGATTGACTGAGGAACTACATTGACATTTTGAAAGGAGCTTGACGGATGAGAGGCCCAGACGGTCTTCACCTACCATCACAAAATAAATTGGGCTTCCTATCAGCTGTAACCTTTAAAGTGTGTATTTACCTGTGTTTGTGTGTGTTTCCTTGAAAACATAAAAAAAAACAAAAAACATCCAAGGCGCATCGGGGTGTTAAACGACAGAATCACAAGAAATGTGTGCAGGTCTCATATGCAAAACACAAACATAGTGTATTTGTAGGCAGAATTTTGAGGCATAATAGGCGCACTCCTTTTTTTTTCAAATATCTAACTTAATTATGCTGACTCCTAAGATAGCAAACTGCTGTTGGCCAGATTCCAGGGAAACATCACATGTATCCTTAAAAGAGAAGTCAATGACAGAATGCATTGCAACAAGACAATAAATCAAATATGGCCACATAAGAGAAATGTTCATTATAAATACGTGAGAAACACTTTTTGGATTTTATGCACTGAATAGAGTCTCTGAATTCCAATGATATAATTCTACTTGTCCATAATTGTCTACTTCAAACCGTTGTCTAGATATTATTTTAATTGTGGCTATAAAAAGAAAATGGACTTTAATGATTTCAAACCATTTTAGGCAGTTTTCAATAACTAAAGTTTTTTGTTTTGTTTTTTTAGATAGGACAACACAGAGAAATGACAGGAAGCAAAGTGGGGGAGAGAGAGGAACGGGATGAGTAAAGGTCCGTGAGCTAGGACTCGGGTCACTCGAAGTGCATCCACGATACATGTTGGAGCGTTGCCCACGAGGCTATTGGCTCAGACAATTACAACATATAGAACAGGTGAAGTAAAAATATAATGAATATATGCTACACTGTAAAAAATGATCGTGTTTTTAACAGTAAAAGACTGTAAAAATGCTACAGTGAAAAACTGTTAATTGGTTAACAGAAAGTTTCCTTACTATATACGGTAAATAACTGTGATAGATCTAACGGTAGATTTAATGTAATTTTACTGTAAAATACCGTTAAATTGACAGTTTTTGGAAGTAAAAACAAACAAGTCATTGTATAATTTACAGTGAAAAAACGTAAGTTGACATTCCCACAATTCCCTGCGTGACACTTCACATTTGATGTATTTTTGTTGAAATAACTATGTTTCGTCATAGTTTTCTTAGTTTTTTATAATCAGTTATGTACATTAGGGTTTTATGTTACATTTAATGTTGTTAAATTAATTTTTAAAATAAATTACCATGATGGTGTTTAATGTTTGTGTGAATGACACTGTGCACCTTCTATAGATTAATATTAACTTTCTTGTCGAAGAACTACTTGTGATTAGCTTTGATTAATCATGTGACTCTCATTACTGCTGTGATTGTTGATTTGTCAGTGTAATACTATGGAACAAAACAGATATTAATACTTCAACAGAATGTTGAATTTACATGTTTAAAATGTTAAATTTACATGTTACTCCGTAAGTATGTTTACGGTTTGATGTGATTTTTACAGTATTGTTCTGGTAACCACAGCTGCCAGTTTTTTCCCGTAAAAACAACGGGATTTTTTTTTACAGTGTATGCATATATTTAACAGTATATTCACTGTCAATATTCACAATTTTAGTGATATGCTCTTCTCTAAAGTTCTTTGTCTTAGCTACCCTACAAGCTATGGACATTAAATTACTTTCATGGGGTAAGTTCAAACATAAACTCAGGGGACATGTGCAAAAGCAGTTGCTTTGTTGACATATTTTCAAGGTTGAAACACTGATTTAGCAATTGCAAGCAAATCATTGAGAGATGATTGGTCCTATTATATTTTTCAACATAGCCTCTGATGTTCATTCACAATTTTTTCTAGTAAATACTAGTAATGAAGAGGAAGAGACGATCATTTCTTACGTGCGACATGAAAACGTTTGAATCAGTGATGTAATTTTTTTTTTTTTTTAAGTACGTTTTATTGTGACCTAGTATCTCATAATTACTAGCCTGGGTTTCCCCATGCTGCCTTGCGCGCAGCGCGATTTTATTCACGCTGCTAGGCATCCTGGACACCATGGACCAGATTTTCCCCTCAAAAAGGGAACCAATCACAGAACGGGGAGGGAGCAGCAAGACGATGATGACGTCTATGCGACACACCGAAGCAGTTTGTTTATATCTATGGATCCAACATGGCATCAGACGCGAAGTTACCTTTCGATGCAGCCTTAGATAGTGTTCTAAGTAGTTTAGAATGCAAGTTTATTTTGTCTTCTTCCTCGTCGAATTTCTGTCGCTCTACATACGTCATCTGGTATAATTGAAACGATTGGCAATGAGCTACGTACAGGCGCATTTGATAGACATTCGTAGCGCCCAATAAACGGCTCTGGGCATTCGTAAACCATGCCTCAAATACGAGAAAATGAACATGTGGCTACATAATTACAACTTTTTATGTCAAAATTTGTATTCACCAAAGCATGATTTATTTATTTTTCTTATGTGGCAAAAGTGATAATGTGTTCTCAAGCCAACAGTACACTTTGACAGAAGTTCTCGAGTCAATAATCGGTTCCAAAAAATGGTTGTAACATTTCTCGAGTTACTAATACACTAAATGAAGTTTTATGTAACAAAGTTCGGGAGGAGCACATTCAGGTAATCAACCAATCAACTCAAGAGGAAGCCAGTATAAATAAAGCTTTTCCTCTCCTTCTGTCTCACGACAAGTTTCTCAGCATCCCTCCACCACCCCATCACCTCACACTCGGCTGGGTCTACCCCAGTATAGGGGGAGTACTCTGGGTTCGGGCAAAATTCCGAGCTCGGAGCCCTCCCCTAGACAGCAAGCCAAATACGCATAATACTATTAGACTATTCGATTTCATGTACGTGTGAACTCATGAAACTGAGAACATGACACAGAGATATCCACATTGCCAAAAAACATTCAGTCAATACATGAAGCCTAAATCAATTTCAAAATAGGTTGTATCAGATCATGGAACCTGTTTCTGTCTCACCTTTGCAGGCCGGAGACCCAGGATGGTGTATCTGTTATGTCTCACCCGATGGGAGACTTTGTTGATTTGTTTCTGTCTATCCCCTTGCAGAACAGACTAAGAACGGTATATCTGTTATTTCTCACCCGATGGGAGACTCAGAACTTTGTTGATCTATTTCTGTGTAGGAACTGAGAGGGAATCAGACCAAAAAAACTCCCTCAAAACTGTGAAAAAAAAGTCAACATAATTGGGCGCCATCCAGTCTGAGCTAACTAATGAACTCCACAGCTTTAAAACAATGGATGCTTGTAAGTTATGGTCCTAACTAGAGAATGAACACTTAAGATGTCAAGTTTAACAAACAGATGGCACAGCTTGAGTCCCACAAGGAAAACGCCAAGGATTGTAATTTTTGTAATTTAAAATATTTTTGATTGACATCTTAAAGGTATAGCGGAGGATTTTCCCGAATTTTAGAATAGAACCGCCCTCTCCACTTTTTGAAAAAATGCACATCCGCAACACTCTACCTGCTCCCGAAAGGGAACGCCTATTAAATGTGTGCACGAGAGAGCATGCACGAGCTAATCATAGCTTACATTAACTTTTACTAGCAGTGATTTTAAATGGATTTCTCCAAATAGCATGCCAAACTTTACCTGTCAAGTAGAAACTTCGCCACTGAGGCATCAGTGGGAAGCCTGTGTTTTGAGCGCACGCCATCGTGTGAATCGTGTGCACGAGCATGCATGACGGCCTTACGTAAACATGAATGATGAACACATGAACATGAACACCAGAATGATTGACACTTAGGAGGACCAATAGTCTTGATGATCCACCCGGAAAAAGAAAATCCTCCGCTATACCTTTAAACACAGGATTGAAAAAAAAAGTTAAGAGCCCATGTGACTAGTCAGATAACATGTAATTTATGTGGGAGGAGGGGAAATAGTCACACACCGAGCTAAGACAAGGTCTAATTGGTCAAAACTCCTCAAAAGGACTGGAACAACGTTTTGAGTTAAGAAGTTTAGAAGATGAAAATGGGTCAAGCCCGAGCAGCTTCATTCGAGCCATCTAACTACTCGTCTTATTTACTTTTCTTTCTTCTACTTAAGTTTCTTTTCTTTTCCGTTGAGAGTCTTGTTTTTCTAGTTAAGTTTTGCTGCAAAGTCCGCCTCAAACTTCAACTTCAAACAGAAACTCCTCTTCTATATTAATTTGCAACACACAAGAACGTGATTGGCCTCGCAAGACGTCACTCCAGACACGATGAGACAACCAGCCAATCAAAAAACCCGGGAAACCCCCTCTCCACACCAGCAAGGACCACAGAAGGGAATCCTCATCAAAGACATATTAATGATTGATGGTTCGTTCAGCTCAGGTCTTATAAAGTTTTATTGCTAGAAACTTGGCAATCATTTATTGCTAGACATCTGTCTCACCTTCACAGGCCCGAGACTCAGAACTTGTATCTGTTGCTGCCTTCCCAGTAATGGACTGCAGACTCAGAACAAAGAGTGTCTGTTGAAAGGGTACCTTGAGGAAGAGATTGCAATTTGGTGTTTCTCCATTCCAGTACTGTGATTGGCTGCTGGCATTAGAGACATCCTGCTTTCCCCTGTGGAACTAATTTGCATAAAGCACACAGTTAGAAGTCTTTAAAGTGTCTTTAAAGTTTTACCAATACATTGCTCACTTTCCAAACCACCACCAGAATACCTTTGGCAATCTTCTAAACAAACAAGATGGAAAAAGATTGAACTGTCATGGATTTATTCTTGGACATTAACAGCAGTATTTGTGTAAGATGTTGCACTACTAGTTTTCACTGAGAATACTTATTTCTCTGAATAAGTAGGACATTGATGTGTGTAGTTTACATCAGTTTTAAGGTTTCCAAACATAGCTGAATGGATTTGAATGGATCATCTCTATTTTTCACCCACTGCTGCTGCATTTTTATGGCGGTTGGCTCAAACCTTAGAGATTAGTATTGGAAACTGCCTGTGAACCAATGAGAAGTCCTGTCCTGTCTGCCAATTGTCCTTGCATCCTTATCTGATGGTGTTGGTTATCTGATGATTTGTTTGTGCTAGTCCACCAAGATCCAATCAGAATATTGCAAACCTTTCTCCACTGTTGCAGTAAGAGAGTCAAATGTCGCGTTGTGTGTGCTATTGTGTAAACATGATGGCTACTGTAGTTCTACATGAAATGTGAGCATGCATTTATTCATCTCACTTGCAAAAAAAAAAAAAAAAACGATTCAGTATTCCTCAATATAAATAAAAACAGCGAAATGCAAACTCAGAATATTACGCAAACTGACAATAATTAAATATGTTAAATAATATAAATATACTTTATGTATTTAATCTCACTTTATTAAGCAATGGCTTCGCTGTTGACTTTTAAAGATCCAATTAAACCATACAAATAAGCAAAATGATTTTAATGATCGTTAACAATCACATTTGTGTTTCTTTTTTATTTAGTAAGTAAGAGTGTTAAACTTTCATCTCCTGCGACCTATTCTTCTGCAATCCAGAATGGCAGCACAGCTGAAAGGTTTGTTTGAGCTACACCCTATACAGATGTGAATTTGCATTTCCTTCCTTCTTTTTTGTTGTAATTAAAAAACAATCAAGCAAGTCCAGCCCAGGTGAGAAAAAGTAAAAGTAAAAAGTAAGTAAAAAAGTTAAAAAACAATATTGTAATGCATTACTTTTAAACTTAACTTTCCCCAACACTGGTCACTTATACTTTAATTTACTGAAAAGTATTGATAGCACCTATTTTAAAACACTTGCTATATGTGTTGCATGCTACTGTATGCACATGACACAAAGAGATTTTCGGAGCAAAGCTAATGACACCAGCATAAGCCCCAGAGCATCATTTCAGGTAAACAGATTTTTCCATATTGACATAGCCGACTTGTGTGCACTTGTATTCAGTGTGAAGTGAAGCTATGAAGCCAGGGTAAATGGTGCATTGTTCATCACAGTAGAGAAGGCAGGCAACAGCTCAATCTCTCTGACTGCCCTCATCGCTCTGTTGCGTGTCACCGGGCAGTGGGTGATGTCAGAGTAGCTGTCATTTGTTTTGGCCCGTCATAATCATTTCCTGACTTCATGTTTCTTTTCCACTGTGTCACTCTCACTCACCATGATCATTAGTCATAGAGCCAATCATGCATTATCCTCATGCCATCAATCACAGCCGGTCTAACCCTCTCCATACCAGCCGGTAGTGTGACAGCTGCTCTAATGCATCACGCAAGGGTTCCTGGGAGCAATAAGACAGGGGGAAAAAAACAGACGAGGTGAATAAGTGCGATTGTGTGCAGGTGCTTTTAAAATGTGTGCAGGTTAGGACGTGTGGCTCAGCGGGAAGGTTTGAATGTTAATGAATACTTTGACAGTTTTGGCTTGTGTTGTGAGTGCATGTGTGTGTGTGGTGTGTCTGTCACAGCATGAAATTTTATTCATTCATTTCCTTCAATAAATAATAGTGTCAGTGCTACTGATATGTTGGCATCCTTGAATGGAAATGAGGAGATGGGTGTTAAAAAAGAAGAAGCTTTTTGTCCATCCCATAATTTCTTTCTAGCTTTATTAAGATTATTTTTTGGTTTTGTTTTGTTAATTCAGTTTTGGAAGGTTATGCCAGATCTGAATGGTCCTTTTTCTCCTGGTGACAGAGAGAATGCCTGAGTGAAATTCAGCTCCTTCTTGATTCCACGGGGAGTTTTGTGCTTGAGCAGATTAAAAAGAGAGACAGAGTAAAGAATGAATGATTTAGAAAGGAAAGGTGCGAGGTTTCTAGTGGCTGACAGCTGTGCTTTGAAGTCCGCCTCTCTGCAGAGGGTTGAGTGTGTCTTGGTGGGGATGTTCTGCAGTTGTTTGTTTGGATAAAAGGACCGTGAGCCTCAAACGCATGAGAGACACAGGAGGAAAACATCAGTCGCGATGGAACCGTACGTTGGACGTGAAGTTATAGAATACTGTCCTTAAGACATAAACCAGTATTCTCTGTCCTCAGTACTGACAGATATTTTGAGAATAAAGTAAAGGGGAAAACCTGCTGTGAGAATATAATGATGCAGTTGCATAAGAAGACATACACACTTTAAAATGCCAAAGTGGCTATCAAAGTTAATTGAATTTAACAATGTTATTATTTTAACACAGTTAACACATTTATTCAGACATACACATTTTAACTGCTTCATTCTCTGCATGTTTACACTTTTGCAAGAGGCAGAGAGGAAGAGCACATATGTTTTACCACGTGCTACATATTTTAATTGACCAAATTCAAATTTAATTCAAATTCAAATTTTAAACTACACTCTTAGAAAAAAATAAAAGTTATATATAGAACTCTGCCAATAAGGTTCTGTATAAGTCAAGTCAAGTCACCTTTATTCATATAGCACTTTTTACAATACAGATTGTTTCAAAGCAGCTTTACAATGATAACAGGGAAATAATTTTGTTAAGTGAGTTAAGTGTTGATTCTTTTCCATTGTAAAAATCATTACAAGCATTGACTACAAGCATTGACTACTGCAATGCTCTTCTGGCCGGACTTCCAACATGTGCAACCAAACCTCTTCAGATGATCCAGAATGTCCAGAATGATGCAGCTCGTCTTGTCTTCAACGAGCCCAAGAGGGCCCACGTCACTCCTCTGTTCATCTCTCTGCACTGGCTACCTCTCACTGCTCGCATCAAGTTCAAGGCATTGACGCTTGCTTACAGATCTATCACAGGCTCAGCTCCCTCCTACTTTCACTCACTCCTACGAGCCTACATCCCTACCAGACGCCCACGATCGATCAACGAGCGACGTCTCGTGGTTCCATCACAGAAAGCCACAAAATCACTTTCCAGAACATTCTCATTCACAGTTCCATGCTGGTGGAACACTCTCCCCACCCTCATCCGGAATGCAGAATCCCCTGACAACATTCAAAAAACAGCTGAAAACCCATCTCTTCCGTGAGCACTTAACTTCATAAAAAAAATAAAAAAATAAAATACAAAAAACCTTTCCCTTTAAAACCTCACTTATCGTGCTTATGCTACTCTGAATAATGCCTGAACTTCGTATTTTGAGCACTTCTTGCGTTGTTGTTGTTTTTTGCCTCTTCATGATGACTCGCTTAATTTAGTCCTAATTTGTAAGTCGCTTTGGATAAAAGCGTCTGCTAAATGACTAAATGTAAATGTAAATGTAAATATAAAAATCATTAGTTTTGAATTTAGTTCATTTATCGATACAGCAGCTCTGGAGAAAACAGCTCTAAGGAGAAATTTCCTAAATTAATTATTGCAGAATACTTTCATGTTTAACAGGTTATTTTTTGTATTATTTTGAAAATGAATTAAAACAAAATTAATTAATGAAAACTAAATCCATGAAATTTTCCAATGATGAACTTCTAAAAAGTTCTATGAAGCGTCTGACAGAACCCTTTAACATTCTATATTGAACCTTTTCTTCTAAGAGTGTATAGAGGCCTTATCAGCATCCTACCATTGTTGGTAATGCATAAAATAAGACACTCACACTGTTCTAAGAACAGGCTATTATGCTGAATACAGAGATAAGGGTCTGAATGAAGTATGTAGAGGAGTGAAGAGGAGGCCGGTAACCCGAGGAAGAGATGGGTATGAGGAAGCATATTAGCACCTGTAGCATGTGAGAAGTATCAAAGATGCACATGTCACTACGACCACAGGTAAGAGAGGAATGTACAAACATTGGATGCTCTCCTCTTATGACATCAGCACTGAGCACTGAGGGCAGTCTATAGTTCTGCATTCTGTTTGCTACCTTATTTCAGATTCTGGAACTGATTCAATTCTGAATGATGCATTTCAGAATGAAATCTTGATATCATAATAAACTACACATACAATACTATAGTAAATAATCCAGCGCCATATGGTTTACACTCCAACACACTAGGTGGCGGTATTGCACATTAGACACCCTAGTCTGCAGGAACTCTCTCCGCCTCCCTACACTCGTATTTTGAGTATGATTTATTTTATTTTATCAATATTTTTTTTTGTGTGTGTGAAAACACAAAGTTGACCAACAGTTCTAGAATGTCTGTGCTGCATTTTAATGTGCTGGCCTTATAGAGACTCTATCAGTATCGGTCATGGATGGTCAAAAAGTAAAGCGAGGATTCAAATGCAGATAAGGATATTTATTAAATGAATAAACAAAACAGAACTACAAACAAAAACCTCCAAAAACTAGACAGGCAACAGTCAGGAACATAACACTAGGGAAACATAGACAACGAACCAGCACAGGACTGCAAACACAGGGAGACTAAATAGGAAGCAAACAAAAGAAGGTAACGAACAAGGCAGGTGTGGCAAATTAATCAATAATCAGGTAACAAGATGGGAGGGGCCAGACAATTGACAAGAGAGCACATGGCACAAGGAATACAATGTGCTCACAACAAACCAGACTAAACACAAACACATGACAAACCGGGAATGTCAGAGCTCTGTCACCAAACCAGATATAAACCAAAAAGAGGTGACAGAACCCTGACAGTATCCTACCATTATTAGCTAATTAAAATTAGATACTCAGACTGTTCTAAGAGCAGGCTAATATGCTAAACACAAAGAAAAAAAAGTTCTAGATGAAGGATTTTTATATATATCGATATTGTGAATTGTTTTTGCCACAATAATTGTGTAGTGAAAATCTCAAGATGACTGCCATATCATCCAGCATAAATGACTCATTTTTAAAATTAGATAGGCTAAGTAACAGCATAAACATGCGTTATTATATGTTTGCTGTTTTTCATTGTTACCTATATATCTCTGGAAAATTTGACCTAGCTAACAAAATCAGTGAAGATTAAAACCAAACAGAGAACAATTTTTCTGCATCGAGTGGGTACACAAACATCTGGGTTTGCCTTGAGAACACAATAGGGTGATTGAATTGGAAAGATGATGCTGTCAATGTCTTGTTTCCGTAGCATTCCCCATACATAATAGTCATGAAACCCCACATTTCTATTTTTAAGTATGGGGGGGGGGGGTTAAAAGCACGACTTTCCTAAAAGAGAATTTTAGATTCTTCTCTCCAGAGACAATTCTTTGAGAGAGACTTTTTGTGTTACTTCTGTGCGAGAGGACAGATTTTGCACAGCAAACTTCAACAGAGACGGCAACTAACAACTCAGACAACGCTCTCCAGCTCGCTCTCTCCATTAGAAGTAGAGGAGAACAGAGTCTTGAGTGAAACTTCAAGGGGGCAATTCAATGTGAGACTCTGACATGGCAGACCATAAATTCAGCAAGAAACCTCACCGACTCATTGTTACACCCCAAACACCTCAGACATAAATAGCCGACAGGGAGAGTTTATGAACATCTAGCTGAATTTACAGCCAGGAAAGTTAGTGCGAAATAATGGTGTGATTTGCTGACTCATCTTGGTAGAAAAATAAATAAAAAATTAGTACCCTCCTCAGGGAGAGGGGCGAAATGACATCAGTGCAAAAAGGAAACAATAAGAGAGAAAAAAACAACAACCTTTCACTTCAGTTGAGCAGTGTAAATAAAGGAGGAAACAAAGAAACACACACATGAGACGTATCCCTGCAGCGTGACAGACTGTGGACAGCATCCTACGGAGTTCAAAACTGAGCTGCCAGGTGTGTACCAAGACATTTAGCAGTTAAAATAATAACTCGCTGTTCACAAAAGCAAATACTTGCATCACAAATTCTATCTGAACTCTGGAAGTCATGAAATATTGAACACTTCATGTTTGCGGTTGCCTTGACCCCACCTAACCTTCCTCATAGATTTATATGATTTATGTATTCATTCAAGTCAGCTGCTGTGGATGCAATCTTGAGGTGCTTTTTAACCCCTCGTGTTTCACAGAGAACGGCTTTTTCAGCACATCCCTTTCCCCACGGCTAGTTTAAGGGATGCTGTAAAAATTGATTGCTGTTCATTATTGCAGAAGGTCACCATTTGGCCAATAATCGTTGATGAGGTTTTCACCCCTGGTCATTGATCTCAGTGGCGTTAAAGCTGCCGCCTGTAAATTTACGCACATCCTCAATTGGTTTTGTCGAGACGAACAACCATCCGTGCATGCCGTATAATCAAAACATACAGAAATTTACGAAGGCAGACTTGTATGCTGATGTTTGCTCTGAATCAAGGACGAAACCCAGTCATGAGGCCTTACTTAAAATAACTTTGTTTAACATCTAAACAAGCAGGTGCTTGAAAATATTTGAAGTCCTTTAGTCTCATATTTAAGTCATTTACTAATGATGAAATCCAAACACAGAGATGTTATGACATTGTTTTTTTTATTTTTTTATTTCTTTTGAATTCAACTCAGCCCAGTTAGTATTCATTAAATGACACAGAAAAGTTATTCTCTGATCAAACAGGATTATCTGAAGTGCAGTCAAAGAGTAGCACGAGCCTCCTTCAGGCAGAGGTAATGACTATGAAGGACTTGTGTAATGAAATGAAGGACATGGCAGAAACATTCAGCCATGACTTGGATGCTCAAAGCCTCTTCTGAATTCATAAAGCTGTCGTCATGTCACTAATACATAGCTCAAACGATGCAGAGAAATGAATCTGGCTGATGCTGATAAATGTAGATAACATATTTTCTAAATATATAGGCCTATACATTGGGGTCCAGACATCTGGGACTATTTGTTGGTTTTACAAATATAGCCTATACAATATTTGTGTATATTTTTTTATATTCAAACCAAATATTGCAATTTATATTATAAACATTTTAGGGAAACATTTTATTGAAAAAGTAGGCTAATACTTGAAAAAACAAAAACAAAAAAAAACATTTAACCAAAAAAAAAAAAAAAAATCTACACCTTATTATATTATATTATTTTTAATTATTGAAAAATATTGAAAAAAAGGTAACACTTTAGTTTAGGGTCCAATTCTCACTGTTAACTAGTTCCTTAATAGCATGCATATTACTAGGATATTGGCTGTTTATTAGTGCTTATAAAACACATATTAATGCCTTGTTGGAGAAAAATCGATCATAACTTCAGTAAACTATGGAGTGCCGCAGGGATCTGTGTTAGGCCCTCTATTATTCTCAATATATATGCTGCCACGTGGAAATAATATAAGGAAACATGGAATTAGTTTCCATTGTTATGCTGATGACACTCAAATATATATTTCATCACGGCCGGATGAAAACGCTAAATTATCCAAATTGACAGAGTGTGTTAAAGATATAAAAGATTGGATGATGCGCAATTTTCTTTTATTAAATCCAGACAAGACAGAGGTACTACTTATTGGTTCAAAAAACCGCCCACAAAACCTCTCACAATACAACTTTAACATAGTAGGATGTCCTGTTACTTTATCCTCTACAGTAAAAGACCTGGGTGTTATACTAGATTGCAACCTGTCTTTTGAAAATCATATTTCATATGTTACAAAAACAGCCTTTTTCCACCTTAGAAACATTGCTAAGCTACGTAATATGCTATCAGTTTCTGATGCAGAAAAGTTAGTTCATGCATTCATGACCTCGAGACTAGATTACTGTAATGCTTTATTAGCTGGTTGTCCTGCATCCTCAATAAACAAGCTACAGTTAGTCCAAAATGCAGCCGCTAGAGTTCTTACTAGATCAAGAAAATATGATCATATTAACATCACTGCATTGGTTACCTATAAAGTCCCGTATTAATTACAAGGTATTGCTACTGACTTATAAAGCCCTAAACGGCCTATCTCCAGTCTATTTAACGGATCTTCTATCGCCCTATAATCCATCGCGCTCTTTAAGATCACTAAATTTGAGGCTTTTGGTCATACCCAGCATTTTCACATTTAGCTCCAAAACTCTGGAATAGCCTTCCTGATACTGTTCGTTGCTCAGACTCGCTCTCCCAGTTTAAAACTAGATTAAAGACGCATCTCTTCAGCCAGGCATTCATATAATATTTTTAATCTTACAGTTAAATCCTGTCTCTAGTTCATAAACGCCAGAGGAGAACTGGCCCCCGACTGAGCCTGGGTTCTCCCAAGGTTTTTTTTTTTCTCCATTAGGTCACCTGATGGAGTTTTTCGGTTCCTTGCCACTGTTGCCTTTGGCTTGCTCAGTTGGGGATATTTTGGGGATATTTAATTTTATCAATCAATAAATTCCACTAGAAACAAACCTTGTTGTATTATTTTAATTTAATACTGTGAAGCTGCTTTGATACAATCTGTATTGTGAAAAGCGCTATACAAATATACTTGACTTGACTTGACTTATTCTGCGTCACCATATTCTACATCCCTTAATCCTACCCAATACCTAAATTGAACAACAATATTACTAACTATTAATAACCAGTAATAAGGAGTTTATTGAGGCAAAAGTCATAGTTAATAGTTAGTTTGTTAATAGTGAGAATTGGACCCTAATCTAAAGTTTTGACCGAAAAAGTATCATAACATAATATAATATAATATAATATAATATAATATAATATAATATAATATAATATAATATAATATAATATAATATAATACACTGTAAAACATTTCTAACCTCCCCAACTCAAAGTTTTCTAGTGACTGGTCACATCTACATTTTTCAATTGGCCCAAAAATTTGAATTGGGGAGGTTAGAATTTTTTTTTACAGTGTATAATATAATATAATATAATATAATATAATATAATATAATATAATATAATATAATATAATATAACATAATATAATATAATATAATATAATATAATATAATATAATATAATATAATATAATATAATATAATACTTTTTTGGTCAAAACTTTAGATTAGGGTCCAATTATCACTATTAACAAACTAACTATTAACTGCGACTTTTGCCTCAATAAACTCCTTATTACTGGTTATTAATAGTTAGTAATATAGTTGTTAAAATTAGGTATTAGGTCATTTCATATATTAATTTTATAAAAATTGGAATTGAAAAATGTACATGCATTTCAGAATTGTAATTTTTGGTATATGTGTACAGAATGCACTCAGGCTGCATGGACCACATTATGCAAAACTGTTTAATTCAATTAACATTATTTATTTGGTTGAAGTTTTTTATTATCTTTATTGTAATCTACAGCTGGTTAGGCTAAGCAAAGAGCTATTGGACCCACTTTATATTAGGTGTCTTTAACTATGTAGTAACATTTAATTTAATCATTTGATACAATGCACTTGTTGTGTAAATACATGTTTTTACATCATACTTACTTTTTTTTTTAAATACCTGCATGTAATTACAGCTGTAATTACTTTAATAACATCTATAATTACAATGTTGGCCTTCCCTTACCCCATAACCCACCCTTACCCATACCACCAAACCTGTCCTAACCGTATCCCACCTCACCGCAAAAAGTGTTTTGTAATACAACATGAAGACGTACATAAATTTTTTATTTTTTTTGATGTTAGTAGACACCTAATATATAGTAGGACCGAGCTATCTAACATGTACTGTAGAATGAAATGGCCTACAGTGCCCTGCTTATATATCTCAGAAGAACTGAGAATATGAGGAAACTTAACAACTAAGAGAATAAACAGTTGACATTTAACAGAAGAAAATCTTCTTATACGGCATCATTTTAAAATGAACCCACTTCCATGGAAGAGAGCGGCAGTGGCACTCTGACTTGACAAAATGTCAGTGTGTTTTCCTCAGGAGAGCATGCTACTTTGTCCTCTCTTCTCAAAGCTGAACGCATGGTTTGCTCCTGGATGTGGAATGTTAATGAGGTTGATGGGTTTGATTGAGGTGAGTTGGGAGAGAGAGGGAAAAGAGGGACAGCGAAAGAGAGGCCCGCCAGAGCGTGAAGGAGTATGTCGCTCATAAGAATTTACCGCTCCCCCCTTTCATAATACAATAATAGACCCGAGGAAAAAAGAACTGGATTTGTTTGACTTCACCAGTCCAAGACATAACATGTTTTGCTGCATGTCATCTGCTGATGTCAACAACTGCCGAAACAACCGTTGTTAGAAAGTTTTACTCCCTGGATCCAATTTTCCTGCCTCTTCACCGCCAGTACATGCCAAAACACAAAACCTTACAGTATGACTTTTTTTTAGATATAAGGAAAAGCAATCTTGTGTTTTCAGTGAGTCATAGCCTGGACGACATCATTGTCATTATTTTCATTTTCAAAGTCCCCACGAAATCAAAATGATTTTGTTTAAATTAAATATTTCAGTCTTTATTATGATTTATCCGTGCACATGATTAATGTTTTTAAATTATTTTCAATAATAACGTGTAAACACGAGTCGTGTTTCTCGGCGCAAGGGCGGGACAACCTGTCAATCACATGAAATCACACCAATAGCAAACAACAACGATCCAACCATCCAATCAATTACTAATGGGCAAAATCATGTCCCACCTTACGTTTTTTTTCGTTTTTTTTTCGAGAAGCCGTTTCACTCGGATATATAGGTCACAATAGGGAAGAAAATACAGCTTCTGTTTCATGCCGACTTTAAAAAGACGTAATAAATGAGCTATTTTCACATTTGCAATGTCATTACAGGAGACTCTGCTGTGTACCTTTACTTACAGATAAAGCCAACAAATACAACAGTACATTACCATGCTGCTTTTTGGACTAAATCCACTATGCTCAGACATGCTTGAGGGGGAAAAAGTTATAAAATCCTTCATTATCCCAAAGCTCCCATACACCTGAGCCCTTGGCGCTTTTTTGCTCCTGCCAATGAAAGAGTGTGAAGAGAATCAGGTAGCTGTCAGAGCGTATCTTATCATGTCTCCACAGAAAGCCACAATATGTCTCTGCTGATGGTCTTGAAAACAGAATGAGATCTGCAAGGTTTTTCTTCCTTAAACCGCAGAAATGTCCGGACAAGATCAGAGGATGTATATGTGTGCTCATGAATTAAATAACCTGTGTTTTCTTGTACTATATTCCAATTTACATTTATCTGTTGTTGTTCCAAGCAGATGTTATTGCAGAAATATGTAGGTCTTTTTTTTCAACCCCATTATCAGATGCTACATCTTTTGGGGCTACAGAATCCACGGAAGCGAGAACAAAATTGAAGATCTCATCAGCAAGGAAGCACATCACTGGAACGCAGAATGCCGTAGCCTACGCTGTGTGTAGGCAGATATCACAAGGCTCCAGGCAGACGCATCAGGCTATGAACATACAGATCACAGCTTGCAGCTGGCTCAAAGCTAAGTACAGCATCTAGAAATGACTGTCTGTGAGGGCAGATGCTGAAAGGTTATTTCATACATATGGATGGTTTAGGGTTTATTTCCACACACTAAACATATATATTTAGCAACATATATTTGTGGATAAGTCAATAAGAAACCTTGCTTTGCTAAACAAAACATATTATGAAAGGTTTTGGACTGTAAGCAACCGTGAACAATTGCACAAATGTAGGTTGACATGAATAGGTTAGAACATCATTGCCATGAGCTACTACACAGAAGGTTGATGGTTAGGCCTGGTTAGTCTCTTGTTCTCTCCTGCCCCCTGCTGACGTATTGTGTTAATGACAATACAAAACAAACAATGTCAAGTTCAATTTGCAGCACTGGTGATGCATGATGATGATATGCAAAGTTTAACACATCTTTTACTTCAGCATTATTATTATTATTATTATTATTAATCATTCTTTTTGTCTTGTTTTCCAGTACAAATGTCTAATTTACTTGAGAAGTTGTGTAAGATAATAAAACTTGGTTTCAGAGAAAAACAACTTGAAATAAATTTATTTTGTACTCTATTTTTTTTACACCCTTTTCTTATATTAAACAAACTTCAATCATTTTTAATGATTAATATATATAATATATAATTCAAATGATGATTCATGTATAATATATAATTCAAATATAATATAATTCATATGATTTTATTTAATTTTATAATTCAACTTTTTTTATAAGATTCATTTGTAATATGCAATCTAAGTAATCTTGTTATAAGGATTTTTATTGGAATTAAATAGTTTTTATATTATTATTATTATATTTGATTGGTCTTTTTGTCTTGTTTTCAAGTGAAAATATCCAATTTACTTTAGAAGTAAAGTTGTATAAGATAAGAGAACTTAATTAAATAAATGTATTTTAACTCCATTTTTAACATAGGCCTACTTGTCTTATGTTAACCATAGACTTCAGTCATTTTTTAATTAGTTTTATATTAAATATATAATTCATTTATCATATTTATATTAAATGTAAATATAATATAATTAATATATATTTGTATTATTATTTTATAAAAAAAATTTTTTTTAAGATTCATTCATAATACAATCTAAGTTCATTTTTATCTTGTTTTAAGAATGTCTAGGTATTTTCATTAGAATTAAATAGTTTATCATTATTATAATTATTATTATTATTGGAGTTTACGCAAAGCTATTCATCTATGTGTTACATTCTTCTCGCCTTCATTTCTTATTACAGTAGCTCAGATTTTTCCTGTGCACTCTGTTGTGTATTCACCTGGGCTTGATAAGACAGGAACAGTCTTCTGATTGCCTAACCCATCTAGCTATTTTTAGCACCTTCACCATCCTTATCATCAAGGTAAAATAAGAATGTTGCTGAGAGGGCTTAATTACGTATTTCAAACAGATGCAGCGACACAGACTCATTTCCCTCGTTCACTCACTCTTCGCTTTTGGGACTCTGTAGTAATGAAACAGGAATTGACCTAAATATTCACTTTGCTTCACTATCGTTTTTAATTATTGCGACGTTAGAAAGCTGTGTGCGTTCAAAAGCATCTAAAGCTTCAGCTGTATTGTGGGAATTACATCTTAAATAAAAAAATCATAGTCATTATTTAACTGGTGCTCAAAGGGATCCATGTTTTTTTTTTTAATCCAACATTAATTTATATTATGTTCCCTTTCGAGGGAACTCGCGCTGCGTCAATGACGCTTTGGAAACGCCCCTGCGTGATTGTCTGAAGCACATGTGTCAACTAGTTCATGGGCGGGTGACGTCATGGCCAAGGTAAGGATAAAAGCACATCCGGTCTTCTGTGCCTCAGCAAGCGCTCTGTGTTACAAACTGTCTGTCTTATTTATTGTTGTCTGTCACAATATATATACAGCTCAATCTAAGATATTATGGCGTCCAAACAGTCTTACAAGTTGTGTGCTTCTCCTTGCCCTCGTTACATCACGAGTGGAGATACACACAAACTTTGTGTGATGTGTTTGGGAGCGGAGCATGCTCTGTCAGCCTTCGAGGGGGCTGATCGTGAGCATTGTGAGAGGCTGCCGCTTCGCACGCTCCGCTCTCGCTTGTCACTCTTCGAGGAGGGTGTTCAAGTGAGCGTTCCCTGCAGCTCGGGCCCCACTGCTGCCGAGGCAGCACGGAAGCTTTTGACGTGGGGATCGTAAATGGAGCTCACTTCGGGGTTTGAGACGGGCCCCGCCCTTTCTCAGCCTTTACCCGTGGGATCCAGTGCTCTCTCTCCGGAGTTGGAAGCCTGCCCCGGGGTTCCTTCCACTCCGGAAGAGCCACAGGTGCTTCAGCTGTCTAATTCCGAGGAACTAGATGTGCTGAGCATCGAAATGGAGGAAGAAGAAGCTTCTTCCTCAGCGTATGAGGAGCTGGTGGAGATATTATCTTACGCTGTATCTAAATTAAATATTGAATGGCCAGCCGAGAAACAAGGCGCTCGTTCCAAAAGTCTATTAGACGCTTTTTAACACCAAGCACGGTACCTCCACTGAGGGGACTTCCATTTTTCCACGACCTTCACAAAGAGATATCGAGGACGTGGAATAAACCTTATTCAGCCAGAGTATTTAGCCCCCAGGTGCAAATTTATTCTGATATAAGGGGGCTAAAAGAATATGGTTATGGGATGGTGCCTAAAGTTGAACAGCCACTAGCCAGTTATTTATCCCCGGCATCGGCATCATCTCTGAAGTCCCCTACGCTGCCCACTAAACCGCTAAAATCATCATCTATGTTAGTGGGTAAAGCATATACGGCAGCAGGTCAGGCTGGAGCATGCCTTCACACTAAGGCCATATTACAGGCATACCAGGCTGATCTGCTGAGGGACCTGGAGACTAGCGAGGGGGCGGGGCCTGACGTGGTTCGAAAACTATGTCGGGCCACTGATCTTTCTCTCCGAGCCACGAAAGAGACCGCTTTTGTTATTGGGCGGTCTATGACAGCTAATGTGGCATCAGAGAGGCATCTTTGGTTAAATTTATCAGACATCAAAGATAAGATAAATATTTCCTTTTCGACGCCCCGCTATCGCCTCCTGGCCTCTTCAGTGACGCAGTAAACACAGTTGTCGAGAGGTTTCAGGAGGCTAAAAAGCAAGCGGAGGCGTTCAAACGGTATCTCCCTCGGCGTCACCAGGCCCCTAGGGCTGCTGGGTGTGAGCAGCTCCAGCCGTTAAACTCCTCATACAGAGCACAGCAGAAGGAGAGTGTCGCTTCTGGCGGCCCACCCCAAAAACCGTGGGGTTCTGTTTGCGAAGAAGGAGGCTTCTGCAAAGAAGAGGTCCTGACACCTATGGTGTCAGACTTCTGAGGGCAGCCCCCTCCAGAGTGGAATGGTGTTCACCTCAGTACATGGTGCCCATTCCATCTCCCACCACCCTCGGTGCCTCGGGCGCAGCGGTTTCCAGCGAGCCTCTGACTCAGCGCCTCCACGACGCTGAGGAGGGTCGAAAGTCAGTCAATTCGGTTATTTCCTGCCAGTATATTTCAGGTCACCGAGTAACTGCTCTTATATCACCAGAGGCCAGCCTCGAGAGACCATACTTAACTCCAGAGCTCCGTCCACATGGTGTGATCTAAGACAATAGGATCCAGTTAATTGCACTGTTAGTTCAATACTTGAGTTCCTGCAAGATTGTTTTGATTCAGGGTTATCTCTTTCCACACTGAAAGTTTATGTTGCTGCCTACCATACCCCTCTGGGGAGGTTATCTATTGGAAGAGATCCTCTTGTTATACGTTTCCTTCGTGGCACCCTGAGGCTGAGGCCAGCGGTCCGTACCAGAGTTCCAGCTTGGGATCTGGCTCTAGTTCTAGAAGGTTTATCTGTCGCTCCCTTTGAGCCTCTCGATTCTGTCTCAGAGAAGTTTCTGACCCTCAAGACTGTCAT
The DNA here is from genome assembly GCF_951802725.1 of Rutilus rutilus. Lineage (NCBI taxonomy): Eukaryota > Metazoa > Chordata > Actinopteri > Cypriniformes > Leuciscidae > Rutilus > Rutilus rutilus. Next base: position 23,816,488 of record NC_140224.1, read on the forward strand.
CCTTCTAGCCATTTCCTCACTAAAAAGAGTAGGAGATCTTCAGGTCCTATCAGTATCTCCGTCATGCCTTGAGTTGGCACCTGGGATGGTCAAAGCATTCCTTTATCCTAAACCTGGATATGTACCTAAAGTTCCAACCAATGTACCACCGCCTATTGTTCTGCAAGCGTTCTGTCCTCCTCCTTTTAAAGATCAGGATCAGGATAAATTAAACCTCATTTGTCCAGTCAGAGCACTGGACACTTATGTCCACAGAGTTTCCCAGTGGAGGAAGTCTGATCAGCTGCTGGTTTGCTTTGGGCCCCCTTCCTGCATCCATACTGTTAGCAAATGGATAGTCAAGGCTATTTCATTTGCGTATGAGGTTATGGGCCAGCCTTCACCTTTGTCCACTAGAGCCCATTCTACTAGGGGTATGGCGGCCTCCAAGGCCCTTATTTCTGGGGTTTCCCTTCAAGAAGTTTGTGATGCAGCAGGCTGGTCTTCGCCACTCACGTTTGTCAGATTCTATGATTTAGACATGGATACCCCTGGGTCTAGGGTTCTCATGTCGTGACAGTTTTAACACATCAGGTTCTTGGCCGTATGGCGTTCGAGTATTCTCATTCCCAAAGCGTCATCGACGCAGCGTGAGTTCCCTCGAAAGGAAACGTCTCAGGTTACAACTGTAACCCTAGTTCCCTGAGTAGGGAACTAGACGGTGCGTCACTTTGCCATACTTCCTACATCACTGTGATCAACTTGCCTTGGGCTTATCGAAGCTAGCGGGTCACCCACCCGTGATGCTCATTCTCGCCATTGGACTAGTTGACACATGTGCTTCAGACGCAATCACGCAGGGGCGTTCCCAAAGCATCATCGACGCAGCGTCTCATTCCCTACTCAGGGAACTAGGGTTACAGTCGTAACCTGAGATATTTTTTCTTGAAGTCAGTTGAATGTTCAGGCCAAAGAAACAGAATTTGAAAAAAAATTAAATAACATTGAGTAAAACCTCCCTTTCCCTACTAACTACTCCTCAAGGTTATCCATTAATTCAAACTGTTAAAGCTGTATAAAGCTCTCTGGCATGGCTGTATTCCAGTCATGGTTCTCACAGCACTTTTTAACACAATTACACACAGCAGCAGCAGTGCACAGCAATTAAAACTCAACATTGATTTTTTTTTTTTTTTATAGAATAGTTATTTTTTTTCTGAAAAATATATTTGAACTAGAAAAAGCATGAAATAAAATAAAAATGTGCTTAGAAAATGAAAAAACACAATTTACTATGAACATTTACATATGAACATTTTCTGAGTAGACATCAATTTACAGAGAAAATATACACTCACCTGTTTAACTGCTCATTGATGCAAATATCTAATCAGCCAATCACATGGCAGCAACTCAATGCATTTAGGCATGCAGACATGGTCAAGAAGACGATCAGCTGAACTTCAAACTTCAAACCGAACATCAGAATGAAGAAGAAAGGTGATTTAAGTGACTTGAATGTAACAATGTTGTCAGTTCCAAATAGGCTGGTCTGAGTATTTCAGAAATTGTTGATCTACTGGGATTTTCATGGATACATGGATTTTCTCAGGTTTGATCCGAAAAAGAGAAAATATTCAGTGAGTGAAAATGCCTTGTTGATGCCAGAAGTCAGAGGAAAATGACTAGGCTGGTTCGAGCTGACAGAAAGGCAACAGTAATTCAAATAGACACTCATTACAACAGAGGTCTGCAGAAGAGCATCTGAACGCACATGTGACATATCGAACCTTGGAGCAGAAGGGCTACAACAGCAGACCATCACACCAGTGTCTCTCCTGTCAGCTAAGAACAGGAAACTGAGGGTACAATTTGCATGGGCTCACCTAAATTGGACAGTAGAAGATTGGAAAACGTTGCTTGATCTGATGAGTCTCGAGTTCTGCTGCGACACATAGGATCAGAATTTGGCGTAAACAACATCAACGCATGGATCCATCCTGCCTTGTGTCAGCAGTTCAGGCTGGGGGGTATTCTCTTGGCACACTTTCCACCAAATCTGCAGCAACCGCGTGATGCTATCATGTCAATATGGACCAAAATGAGGAATGTTTCCAGCACCTTGTTGAATCTATGCCATGACAAATTAAGGCAAAAGGGGGTTCAACCTGGTACTAGTAAGGTGTACCTAATAAAGTGCATGGCCGCTAAAGTGTATATAAAGTGCATATAAAGTGACTAATCTACGTTCCACTTACTACCCCTAATACATAATTTAGATTTGGTTGATACTTTAACATTATATAATTTAATTAAATATGTGGTTATAAAAAAAATATAGGCATTCAAATTGGCTCCTGGCTCCACAGGGGGTATGGGAGGGGGACATGGCCCACCCTGGAAACCCACCCTGAGAGTTCTGTGACCCACTTTAAATCCAAAACCAGGCAACAATCACACCAAAATACCATCCTATAATGCCTAAAACAATGTCGCTACATTTTTACAGTGAATTTATGGCAATCCAATTTGTACTGTAAATTTAAAAAGGTTTTTCAGCTCTACATTATTTGATGTATTTTTTAAAAACTTTCACTAATATCTAATATGAGATTGAGTGCTAGTGTGTGTGTGGTCCTGGTAAACCCTACGCTATGAACTGTACAAAAATGGCAATATCCGAAATCCTTGTCATTGTGGGAACATTTTTTGGTCCCCATGAGGAAAAAAAGCTTATAAATCATAGTTGATGTTTTTTGAAAATGTAAAAATGTATAAAGTTTTCTGTGATGGGTATAGGGGTAGGGTTAGTGTAAGAGCATATCATATACAGTTTTTACAGTATAAAAATCATAATGTCTATGGAATGTCCCCTTAAAACATGAAAACCCAACATGTGTGTGTGTTTGATGTGTCTGAACACAAAGTTCACTACTATCAAACTTACACATGTCAGACTCAAACAAAGTTTCTAAGACTAAACAGCTCCGGTCATTCCCTGAGGGAACCCAGCACTTACAAGCCAACTAGTGCCAAACCAGCTATAATTCATATAATGTGCATCCCTTACATGTCAATCTGATTCCACAAAGGGAAATTGTGCACAAGCAAATAGAATAGAGAAGGAAAATAGATGTTTACCAAGTAGTTTGCACTTATATTGCCAAAAAAGTAACAATAGTAACTTCACAATGAATATTGCCACAGGAAGACCGTTTTGTATGTAGCTTTTCTAGGACTTTTGGAGCTCAGTATAGATGGGAGGACCGCATTCACGTTCTGAAGAAATGAGGTTCGGAGGGGAGGAATGAACAAAACATTTGTTTGTTATCAGAGGACCTCTCTCCCAAGGTCTCCCTTGGCTCTGGCTGTAGAACTTCTGACCAACACGCCTCTTAGAAAGAGATCAGCCTCCCCGCGGCTTCAGCTTCACTAGAACAGACCACTACAACCAGAAAACAGCACGCACATAGACTACTTACCAAGACCAATCTCAGCGGTCCAGCCCAGCACTCACCTGAACATCGGAGGAGAACAGGAGCTGCTTCAGGACGCCACACTAGAGGCCTCAGTTCACAAACACTGTAAAAACCCTTCCACCTAAAAGAGAAGATGATAAAGAGGATGGTCTGGTGGATGATGCTCTGCTTTAGTCTCGGCTGGTCCATGCCACACGCAGAAGGCATGTTTGCTGGATCTCATTTCTGCTCAGTTATTGGTACAACTCGCTGTTTCTTCTGTCTGGGCAACAAGGTCCATGAGATGCCAAGAAATATACCGAAAAATACCACATTTGTGTGAGTATAAACAAACACGCACACAAATGCACGTTAAAATGCATGTATAGTAATAAACAACTAGATCTAGAATTTCAGGTATTAAATAGCTAAGGACACGAAATTCCACATTAAAAACATTTACATTTTATATTCATTTCAAATATTTTGATGCCACATAGTTGTTTTGGATGTTGAAGCTACAGTACCTATATGTGTTGTTATTGTTAACTAAAACTATAAAAATAAAGTTTCAAATAAAATGTTATAAATATCACATGACAAAACTGTAATGGTTAAATACAATTACTATAATCAATTTTTGTAATGAAAATTGATTATAGTGATTGTATTTAACCATTACAGTTTTGTCATGTGATATTTATAACATTTTATTTGAAACTTTATTTTTATAGTTTTAGTTTATTATGATTAAATGTTACTATAAAATATTTGTAAATTACAAAATAAAATATGCACATTTTTATGTATTGGATTAATTTTTTTGTCATTTAAACCCATTATAGTAACTTTTAATCAATTAAAAAATGTATTATACTGACTTGTGCGCTATAATAATGTCAAAAGCTTGACAGCCTTATAAAAAAAAATCGGAGAATCTCAATGACATTGTTATTGTAGAGCTTGTTGTTGTGGTTTTGAAGAGAATACATGTTTCTGTTGTGAGACCCAGAACATTTTTTTTTTGTAAACTCAAGGCTATCGTCCCTCAAAAGAATTCTCAAGAATGATATATGGGGGAGTGTGTTTTTTTATGTAAAATGTATCGCATGAATTCATTTGTTATTTAAGTCAACTCATTTCAGCCAGTCAAAGAGACAGAGAGGTAAACATGAAGATGAAACTATCTTTGGCTCCTCAAGCAGGTTAATCATGGGTTGTATTTCTGTTTTGAGCCGACTGTCAGTCAGTTTGGATAAGGCTGCCCAGCTGAATGTATCTCAAGATGCTCTGCTTAATCACACATTTCACACTAATGTCTGTCTGCACTTTGGATTCATTACTTACTTTTCCATTATGGAAAGAGCAACACGAGCTTGTCAGCTTGTGTTTCTCAGCGTGCCATTTGGCACTGCAGGGATGAACCGTTCTGTGCTTTCCAGATGTTTTCTCTCTTTATAACTGCAAAGATCAGGGCAAATGTGTCTGAAACATCATATTCTTATTCTTTGAGTTAACTTTTTTTTACTACAAGTTAAACAAAATGAAAAAAAAAAATTTTCATTTGATTTTATTTCACTTAAATGTTACATTTGTTTCCTGAATTTTTTTTTTTTTTTTTAGTTTTAGTTAACAATAATAACCCTGATTCTGTCATGTATGATTAAAGCTGCAGTGTGTATTTTCTGCACCACTAACAGCACTATGAAACATAAAAATAATGATCGCTTGCACCACTGGTCAGCCATACAGACAAACCCTCCCAAAGTTCAGTCAGGGACAAAATAAGTAAAAATAACAAGAATCAAACCAGTCAAATGATGTAACAAAGATATAGTGATTTTTCTAATCTTTAATTTCCATATCTCTTGTACCAACACCATTTGCTTTAAAAGGCACTCAGTGTGCTTTGTGTAATTGTGCTGTCTGCATTTCTGAGGGATTACAGGCATGAATATCCACAGGAAGAACACACAGACACTAATGGCAGTGCGCAAAAACAATTACACAAAAAGCTGGACAGTAAATAGATAATTTGCAGTTGTCTGTAAATAGGCTACTGGTAACTGTTCCTATTTCTCATAACATTTCACATCTTGAATGACCTAGTTTCTGCTATGACTCATTCTGTTCAAACTGACTTTCATGAGGATACAGCTCACATATATTTATAGTTCAGAAATACACTTGGAAAGAGTTTTTAAGAGCACACACACATTCTGATACTCTAAAAAGAATAATTGATTAATAATGATAAATTACCGAACAATAACCACCAATTCGCTGATACGTGAAAAAAGTTATGAACTGCCATGAGAGTGTGATTTCAGCCAGTCTGCCAGATTTCATATAGCGCACTCTCCATTCAAGTAAATACCAGCTATGATAGTATATGCCCATTACCCATAGAACATATAGCTGCCTAGACGTCTTTCCAAAATGGCTGCAGAGTCGATTGACTTATTAAATTAGATTGAAAATAAATGAGTGTCAATCTGGTGGATGCTAAACTAAACTAAACGGCCATATCTGATATAGCTCTGCCAACTTTTACATCTGATTGCTTATAAAACATTCACATCTGAATAGACTGTGATATTTATAACTGTAATACACTGATGGTAATGAATTATTGGATGGTGAATCACATCTCTTCTATTTAATTTTACGCAGGGAGATCAAACTGACTCAGATCAGCGTGTTTCACCGAGCAGCCCTGTCTGAACTACATGAGCTGAAGAGAATGTGAGTGTAAGAGTGAAGGATACAGATATGTTTACTACTAACACATGGAAGTGCTGATTCAGCAAGAATGCATGGAGATTAGAAAGCATTCAAACAATCAAAAACCAGAGAAATTGCTACTGAATGCCCACAACTCTTTTGGCTTAGTTTGGCAAAAGCGCATATAAACACATGATATTTAGTCTTGATTGAATGTTTAGACTTTAATATGGAACATGATGTTTAACAGTGACCCAGACACTGGAGATATGTATCACAGGAAAATACTGCAAAACCTAAGTGAGAGAAATTGACAAGTGTGATTCTTTATTGTCAATTTCATTTCTCAAATCATTTGTGAAGTGATTTGAATTCCCCCGATGCACTTCAATAGATGCAAATAGCGAACATTGTGCATGGCAATTAAGATTTTGTATCAATTTGATGTATTACAATAAGCTTTAGACATTCATATTAAAGGCTCATAATAATATCTGTCGCTATATGATTATTATTCTCCTCTTCAGAGTGGTGTCCGAGAATGGTGCTCTTGAGCAAATTGAAGCCTTTGCCTTCTCCAACCTGACAGAACTACAGGAAATGTATATTGCTGCACTGCGTGTGGAAATAACGTCCAATCACGTTTTTGTTGACACATTGGAATCAAATATTGCAGTAAATTTTATGAAACACATAGTAACCTTTCTATCCACCTATCTGACAGAACTATAACAAAATCCAAAAACCTTGTGATGCACAGAGATGCCTTCTGGAGACTTCCAAAGCTACGGTATCTGTGAGTTCTTTTCTGTCTTCATTACTCTTGGGTCTAGTAAATTCTGAATCATTGCGGTTTCAAGCTGTAGTTCAGCAATTTAAAGGGAGTATATTCCCACATTAGTTTTAGCCTAGAATTGAGTGATGTTTAGTGTCCTGAAAGACCTCAATAAAAGCAGAATCACGGGTCAATTTCCATATCAAATGTTTCTCACATGAAACATAGGCTACAGATGCAAAGACAAAATACAAATGCCACTCTGATGTATTACATTCATTACTTGTCTCCCTGTCTGTCTCTCTGTGTGTGTGTGTGTGCATGTGTGCGTATGTGTATTCCTCCAGGACAATATCAAACACAGGTCTTAAAATCCTGCCTGATTTTTCAAAAATCAACTCTGCTGCTCTTGAATTTCTATTGTAAGTCTCTACTCATCCTGTGTCACTGTCTTAATGTGTATTTATTAGAATAAATTATCTATATACTGTTCAAATCTGCTATATCAAATCTATGTTATAGTGATCTACAAGATAACATGCACATAGAGAGAATTCCCAGTAACGCTTTCCTCGGATTGACCAATGCCACCATAACTGAGCTGTAAGTGCAGTTATTCTTTATGTGAGGAATGAATGATGTGACGGGTTGTTGATTTATTGAATAATAATGTGCACTATACTTGCATTTAAATTGAATAGTTTGTCTTGGAATAAATGACAAACACAAGCTACTTTCAACTGCTGTTAAATGACCTGTTCAAACAATTTTTTCAAATATAATACACAAAATTACATTAAATTGACTAACAAAATGTTTACCATACATGAAAATGTAACAGAGTTATACTTTATATGAAGAGTTCAGATGCAAAAGTGGAAGTGGCATCTAGTGCCATCTGAAATTTTCTTCTAGAATGATCATTTTTATCAAGCTTGTATATTTAAATTCAGTAATTTCACTTAAATGGCAATGAAAATGACCTATTTTCATTGTAATTTAAAGGAGTCATAACCTAGTATTACATTGGATACCTACTGCTGTATTATAGTCTTTCAGGCCCTTCTAAAAAAGAAAAGTGGAAAAATAAATAAATAAACACAGAAAAAAATAAACACAGACCTACTTTTACCCTTATTTCTGAAGGCATTATTGTCTCGCGAGATCAATGCGATGTTTTGGCTGTCGTGGACGCTCTATATGGCTCTGCACGCCAGTTGAAAGGGTTGTTGGGACAGCGTCATTAAAAATGAATTTCATCCACTGGTCCCTGATAGTTTCGTCCGGTTTTGGGAGATAAAACACATTTACATGTTTTTTATGGCAATCAACCACAGAGCAAGTCCGGTGTGCACTCGGTTTCTCCATCTTTCTCGACTGAACTGACTAATATGAGGGGGAGAGGGGAAGGGCAGGCTTGCTTCCTGCTGCGGTGTCCATATATGGTATATCCTACTACCTCATGACGTCAAGAGGGAGCTGAAATCAAAATCTCGTATTTGAGTGCGCGTGCACGCGCGCTGGTTTATTTACCCTGAGGTAAACAAACGCTTCACTTTTAAATATCGGCTTCCCGGCCAGTGTATAATCGTTAGTCGATCATAACATACATTGATTCTCGTGGAAAAGTGAAAATTGCAGGTTATGACTCCTTTAAGTGAAATTACTGAACTTAAATGTACAAGCTTGATAAAAATGATCATTCTAGGAGAAAATTTCAGATGGCACTTAGAGGCTTTTGCATCTGAACTCTTCATATACTGTTTAAAAGTTTGTGGTCAGATTAAAATAATAATAATAATAATTTTATTCAGCAAGGATGTTAAATTGATCAAATGACAGTAAAGATGTATAATGCAAAAAAATATATATATATAACGTTATATATATATTTTAAAATAAATGCTGTTCTTTGGAACTTTCTATTAATCAAAGAATCCTAAAAAAAAGTATCATAGTTTCCATCAAGAAAATATTAAGCAGCAGAACTGTTTTCAACATTGATAATAATAAGGTAGTCATAGTTATTATCTAATAAGGTAGATAATAATTGGTCTTGAGCACCAAATCAGCATATTAGAATGATTTCTGAAGAATCATGTGACTGAAGACTGGATTAATGATGCTGAAAATTCAGCTTTGCATCACAGGAAGAAATTACTTTTTTAAAATAGATTAATAAAGAAAAAGTTACTTTTAAATAGTAATAATATTTCACAATATTACTGTTTTAGTGTATTTTTGATTCAATAAATGCAGCCTTGGAGAGAATAAGAGACTTCTTTAAAAACGCGCTAAACTTTTGGAAATCTTAATGTACTCTTTGTAGGAGATTAACAAAGAATGGGATTCGTGAGATAGACAGCTATGCATTCAATGGTACCAAAATTGAGAAACTGTGAGTTCAGTTATATTTTTTTTATACATTTATAAATTAGCATCTCACATAAAACCTCTAATCTTTCGTCTAATCCCTTTCTCTCTCTTTCTCACAGCTTTCTCATGGGAAACCAGCAGCTGAATCACATCCACAGTAACGCCTTTATAGGAGCTGAAGGCCCCATCGTTCTGTAAGCATGAACAACTCTGACTTTCAACAACAATACAACTCACCAGCTGGACAAACCATACACCCACTCTATGTCCTCAGGACAAGCTCTCACGGCAATTCCTGTTACACTCACACGAACCTGTTACCTGGTTTGTACACAATTAGTGTGTGCATATAGTTCAACAACAATCTACGCACATCAAATCCTGCATTAGACACTGAAATGGCTGCTGTCATTACAGGGACATCTCACGTACTGCCGTCCACACGCTACCAGAAAGCATGCTGAGGACCCTTAAGCTTCTGACAGCCATCTCGGTCTACTCTCTAAGGAGACTTCCAAGCCTTGAGCTGTTTACTGAGCTCACGCAAGCCAATCTGACATACCCCAGCCACTGCTGCGCCTTCAAAAACTTCAAAAAGCACAAGTCAGTTACAAAATTACATCACATCTGTTTAATCTCTTATGAGTTACTCATCCTCATATTGTTCCAGACCTATGTGGTTTCTTACATTTACAAAAGGAGTTATTAGACAGGATGTGTACGCTGCTCTTTTCCATACACTGTAAATAGATGGTCCCAAAAAGCGAAAAAGCTGCCAAAAATTACGAAAAAGCTCCATAAAGGTCTGTTCACAACCCGACGAATATTCCGTGCGATAAACACTTTAATTTGGATGAGCGGATGTGAGTCCGTTATGACTGACAGAGATATTCGTGTATCGTCAATGCGTCAGAATTGCTTTTCCATCGCATAGCAAATAAAGCTGGCCAACCAATAACATATGCACTTTTGGTCACATGTCCAGATTCACTGCTGTTATATAAAACTAGGATTTGGTATTTTGATTCCCTGGAATCGGCTCTTTAGTTTCTGTACTCTTGTATTTGATGTTGATGGATAAACAGTATGGCTAATACAAAAATCTGAACAGCTGTTTGAATTACTTTCTTTATGACAAGCATGTGCCAGAAACCAAAAGTTGCGCAGCACTCTGTGTATTGGGGTAATTTCTGCTTTTCTATAAGTGCCACCTACTGTCAGAAAGTGAATTTTCATTTTCATTCAGCCTGTCGGCTGTTTTTTTATGCATTGGTCTAAACAGGCAAATTATATGCGAAAATCAGACTGAATGTTCCAGTGCATTCCAGCGCACTCTCGTGGCAGTTATTTGAAATATTTTACATTTTGCCGAATTCGTGGATAATTCGTATGAATTCTTACAATTTCATTCTTACATTTCCGTACGATCTACGTAACCCACTGAGTTCGTTTTAGGGTTGGGGTTAGGGTTGGACCATAATGCCTTGGTTTTTTTTTTTCTTCTTCCTAAAAATTGTACAAATAACATTAATCTGAAACTGCCAACTCATAAAATAGTAAAAAATATATATAATAATGAGATCGGGTTGAACTTCCATGTTGGTGTGAACCGGGCTTAAAGTATAACAGTAGTCTGTTGGCCTTTTGCTCTATATTTCAAGTTGTTTAAAATCACATTTTCAAATTTGGCATGTCACAACAGGTTACAAGAAAAACAACAATAAGCGATGTTTAGGCCTTACTGATACCAAAATGCTGTAAAAGATATTTACTGAACACATTTAAATATACACAAACTGACTTTTCTTCACACAAAGCGCTCATATAGAAGCATACAGAAGACTTGGAATATTGTAAGACCAATATGTCTTATGGACTACTTTTATGATGCTTCTTGTCATTTTAAGAGCTGGTCACCATACACTTTCATTGTATGGAAAAGAGCAGCATGAACATTCTGCTAAACGTATCCTTTTCTGTTCCATGGTAGAAAAAAAGTCATACAGGTTTGAAACAACATGAGGGTAAGTAAATTGTGACAGAATTTTTCATTTTCTTCTTTTAACACTGAAAACCTACTGTACACTCAGATATTTTTTGGTGTTTCACACAGATCTGTAAAGAATCAAATGTGTAACGACCCCGGTGCCCTCAGCCTGGAGCCAGATTTTTTCAAAGACCACTGTAAGGATGTGATAGAAGTGACATGCTACCCTACACCAGATGCATTCAACCCTTGCGAAGACATCATGGGTTTTATGTTCCTACGTGTTCTGATCTGGTTCATCTGCGTACTGGCCATCGTGGGAAATTTAGTTGTTCTCCTGGTGCTCCTCACCAGTCACTACAAACTGACCGTTCCCAGGTTTCTAATGTGCCACTTGGCTTTCGCGGACCTTTGCATGGGAATTTACCTGTTGCTCATCGCCGGCGTGGATATTTACACGCAGTCCCACTACTACAACTATGGCATCGACTGGCAGATGGGAGCAGGGTGCCATGTGGCCGGCTTCTTCACGGTCTTCTCCAGCGAGCTGTCCGTCTATACCCTGACTGCCATTACCCTGGAGCGCTGGCACACCATCACTTATGCCATGGAGCTGGAACGCCAGCTGCGCCTGCGCCATGCCTGCGCAGTGATGGCAGCGGGGTGGCTTTTCGCCCTGCTGACTGCTCTGATGCCCATGTTGGGAGTGAGCAGCTACAGGAAGACCAGCATCTGCCTGCCCATGGATGTAGAAACAGGGCTTTCACAAGGATACGTGGTGCTGTTGCTCATACTCAACGTAGTTGCTTTTCTGGTTGTGTGTGTCTGTTATATGCGCATCTACCTGACCGTCCGCAACCCTGCCTTCGTTCCTGCCAACGCAGACATGCGTATAGCCAAGCGCATGGCCGTGCTCATCTTCACAGACTTCCTGTGTATGGCGCCCATCTCGTTTTTCGCCATCTCCGCTGCCTTAAAACTACCACTGATCACAGTTTCTCATGCTAAAGTCTTGCTGGTGCTTTTTTACCCCATAAATTCCTGCTCAAACCCATTTCTCTACGCCTTCTTCACTAAAACCTTCAAGAGGGATTTCTTCATTCTGACTAGCCGGTTCGGCTGCTTTAAAACGCGTGCGCACATTTACCGCACAGAGATCTCTTCGGGGCAAAACGGAGCCATGGTGCCTTCGCCAAAGACTAGTGATGGAACACTGTACTCCCTGGTGCACATCGCTCAAGTGCACTGACCACCAACTCAATCCACCATAACACAGGTGTGACCAGCTGAAACCATATGCTGTTTTGAGGCAAAAATGAGGATAAATAAGGAAAATGTGGAATCTGAATATAGAATTCTTGAAGGTTTCTATGGCATTAAATAGGGTGAAGGCGTCCCATAATGACATTATAGTGCTTGACCTCTCAGGTCAACTGATTCAGATGTCTGTAGAAGTAAACCATTCACAAGATGCTGCTTGATTTTCTTTTGACATATCCTGCACGCATTAGTGTTAAAAATTGAGATTAGGTGATATCTTTAGTATGAATAATGTAGATCTCTTAATTTTTCAACAAAATTCTGGCATCACATCATTTCACCCTCACAATGTTTCAAAATTGTATGACTTTTTCTTCTTTGAGATATGTGACCCTGTACCACAAAACCAGCCATAAGGGTCATTTTTATTAAATTGAGATTTATATATCATCTGAAAGCTGAATAAATAAGCTTTCCATATTAGGATAGGAAAATATTTGGCCGAGGTACAACTACTTGAAAATCTGGAATCCGAGGGTGCAAAAAAACGAAACATTGAGAAAATAGCCTTTAAATTTGTCCAAATGAAGTCCTCGACTGTGCTGCATTCACTCACAAAAATACATTTTTTTATATATTTACGGTAGGAAATTTACAAAATATCTTCATGGAACATTATCTTTATTTAATATCCTAATGATTTTTGGCATTAAAGAAAAATCGATAATTTTGACCCATATAATCTATTGTTTGCTATCGCCACAAATATACCTATGCGACTTATGATTGGTTTTGTGATCCAGGGTCACATATTTTGTCAAATGTTTTACTGGCCTTTCCATACAATGAAAGATAACAAAAGTAATTGAAACAGAATAACTTTTGTGATCCATGGAAGAAAGTAAGGCATACAAGATTGGAACAACGTTTAATTTTCACTTTTTGGGTGAACTATCCCATTAAGGATTTGTGCTCATACTGCTGACAGAGAAATATGCTAAAAATGAGACTGAGGAGATTTTGAGAACTGAGGAGTGAGTTTTTGAGATGAGGAGTGTGTTTTGTATATTTGTTCATTTTTTAAATAAGAACGGCCATCATATAAATGTAATTACACAAAATAAAAATAAAAACTCCAGGTCCATTCAAATAGTTTTCCTTTGTCTGTTGTATTATTTCATTTCTCATGCGTGTTGAAACTGAGAAGACATTTATAGCCCTTGCCATCATCCCCTCTTATCGAAAATATTCCAGTACTTTAGCACTGGAATGGTTTGTTCAAGGTCACAGTAACCTCACTGGCCACCCACAGTATGAGAGAGGATGTCTGAGAGTATGGGAGTTTTAAGTCGAACGGACTTACGGTACATTAATAAATCCTTCGCTGGACATCCACACTAAAGTAAAGCGCAGCAGGCTGCTTTACACAAACTGAGGCACATGACAAGTTAGGAGTGAGTTTCACTCCAAGTTCTTCCTCTGTTCTTATCTTTGCACCTGCAATAATGTTTAAGCTCTGATACAGAGAGCTGTGGTTCTGCTGGTGTTTTTTTTAGGCAGCAATGTTTGTGAGCGGTGGGAGTGTGTGGCAGTTACAGCAGCTGCTTTACATGGCACCCTGAACTCAAACCTCAAATGGGCCTAGGAAGTCCACAAAGAAGAGGAATCTGTTATGAAGATATGGCTCATGTATCAAGGCCAGGGGTTCAATGCCGCAAGTCAAGGGAACAGTGGACAGCGAGAGAGCCACACACGGAGAAGGCAGAGAGCAGATACTGCAACTTTTATAGCTTTAAAATCATTTGTAAAAATCTATTTTTAAGCATTACTTAAAAAAAAGCAATGCCTGTGCTGAATGTGCTCCATTCGATTCCACATTTCAATGACGACCACGTTTCTACATAAGACTTATGCTTTTATAATAAATCATGATTATATTATTACGGCTAATTCTGTACACATAAACATAAAACGGAGTTTAAAAACAGGCCAGGTTTCATGGGAATTTCAAGAGTCTGTAACTTCAACTGATCACTGGATGGCGCTGTAATCCACCAAAAGCAAGAAGCAGGTCACAAAAACACCAACAAACATTGTATACTCTCGCAAAATATAAACTTGCAAAATATATTCTGTGCACTGTTTATTCTGTATGCGTAATTACACAAAATGACCAGTTCACTGCGTGGAATAACGTATCCGACACGACACGACCTTTCAGTTCCAGTGTGATGGATGTTTCTGAAATAATATCGGCCGTGATTAACACCTTTCTTGACACGATGCTTCTTTAGACCGCCAAATATTAAGGAATTTTTACACAATCGGGATCAATAAGTTATAATTTCTTAGATTACAACTGGATAGGCTAAGGTTACTTGCTGAATAAAACGTGCAATTTCATAAGGTTATTTGACAACAATTTTGCATATGCTGTTTGGGAACTATCCCTACTTGGTGACAATACTTTTCACTTAATATTTTTCAAAAAACATAAATCAGAACACTGTGTCCGCAGTATTCAGTAAGGGCCTTAAGGCATGGAATTAATAATCATTTTAACTCTATGATAATAGGGAAGACCACACCACAGATATAACGATAATGACACAGAGGAAAGATATCGTTGGAATTACTTTCAGAATCCAGAAAGATCACAAACAACACACAATAAATCAGTAAAAGAAAAAACTCTTTTATTCTTTAATACCATATATAATGCAACAATTGCATATCTTTGGCAAAAATAAACTTTATAAACCTTTTATTAACAGAGGTTAGCTTACAAAATCAAAAATCAGGTTCGGACTGCCACATACATGGCAGACGAACATGACAAAATTGATGGGAAGTGGCAACTCAGTTAGTGGACCATATCTTAATAATAATAATTAATATTAATAACAATAATAATTAATAGGCAGCTGTTTTCAGAATTGGCCTCAAATTCTAAAACTACTGCTCGGTCCCCCTCCCTGCATTAATACTTGCATTCTGTAGTAGCACTATGTACAGCTGGGAGGGGAGGAATTGGCAGCCATGGTTAAAGTGACAGGGAAAGAGCTTCACAAGGATAGGCAGTTTTATAATAATCAACTCAAACAAGAAGTTCTGGTTTGCCAGTGTAAGGGGGCAAGTGGCAGTTATAGTTCACAATTTCACATGCTTGGGTATATAAAATCCTAATGTAGCCTCAAACAAACACTTAAAAACCCAATCATAAACAAACAACCTAAAGGTCCGGGACCACAGGGTACACACAGCCAGGCGAGTTTTGTGAGCAGCAACTTTGGCGATCTCAAAGGGGACAAAAAAAGAAAAAGAAAAGAAAAAAAGTACGGCCGGGAGTCCAGAGTAGCACAGTTCTCACTTCACATCCGGTTGGATATCCTATCACCTTTAGCTCATTAAATATAATGTCCACTCTCCCCTCAGTTCCTGTCATCCTTTCTCCCATGATCAGCACCATCCGCGAGCCGCAGTGATGGGAGAATGTCTTTGTCTCAGCTTGCAGGCGTGTTTATTGTGCAGTTCACATTGTCTCCGGTTTCCTCTCATGCCCTGGGAACTCTCTGGAGGTCTCAAAAGCAGCAGTGGAAAGAGGCGGTCCACACAGCACCTCCTACTGGAGGATTCGTCACACATTTTGAACCAAGAAAGATGATAAAGGCCCGATTCAGGTAGAGGTGACGCTCTTGCCAACAAAAAGTCAAGGAGCGGGAAGAGGGGAGAGTGTTAATAGAGGTAAAGAGGTTCTTGTTTTGATTGGCCGCTATTTAGTACGCTCCAAAAGCAGGCAGTATGCGCACGGGCAATGATTTAATCAAGTCAGTGAGTGCACGTGGAGCACAACACCTGATTATACAGATCGCTAGCTTCTGAGAAACACTGAGGCTGATGGGCATGCAACAAAAAGCTGTTTCTTTCAAGCTGTTCTCCAGTCATAGTGGTCAGGATGGGGATGCAAAACTGATCCAATCAGGATGCACGGGAGGAGTCACATGGTTTTGACATCATAACTGCGGCAGCAAAAGGCTCCCAGGGGCATGCCGTCACCACCACCACACGATATATAAACCAGCAGTACAAAAATAAAATAACTACAGGTATTTAGGTCAACTAATTATTGCATTTCTTCTTTGTATCATGTTTATATTATGATTCAAAATCAATGGCACTTTCAAAATTCTTTTTTCTTTTTTTTTTCCCCGCTCTGGTGAAGCGTGAGAGGTCTTGGGAGCTTGAAAATCCATGCATTCATTTTTCGTATAAATAAGTTTGTTGATTTAGAGGTGGAAGCATGCAAATCTTCTAAGTATGAAGCTTTTTGACAGTGTCTCTCTCTCTTTTATTTTTTTTTATGATTAACTTCAAACCCTCCAGTTATAAACTAGCTGATGTGGGCTGTTCATTCAAATCGGATTCTTTTCTGTACATATAACATGTCAGTATGGCTTTTCTCTCCTGTGTTTGTATTGCCATGTTTGATGAGTGGACCGGGATGTTACCCCAGTTAAAAGACCAAAGGAAAGAAAACACCCCAACAACTACAAACAAGAAGGAAGATACACCAAACCAGAAGAGAGAGGTTGGGCAGGCCACAGGATGGAGTTGGAGTTGGGAATTGGGTTCATTTTCTACTGAGTTTCCTGCTCTTGTGTCTCGAGGCGACTAAACTGGTGCGAATACCGGCCAGGTGTAGAAGCGAGCCGGCCGCCTCCTTGAGCTCCTCGTCCACGTCAGACCGAGAATCTCTCCTGCTCCTCTTCCCTAAATGCTGGCCCTGCAGCGGGTTGCGTGGCCATCGAGCCCGGCCTTCCCTCTCCTGATCATGGTGCAAACCCAGGCTGAAGTTGACTGGCTGTGAAAGAGGCATCTGGCGAGGACAGGGCGGGACAGGGGTGCTGCTGTAGTTGTGATCCTGCTTTGGATCCCGACTCACAACCACCAAGTCCCTTCGGGAGAGATCTATGGGTCCTTCTTGGTCTGGGTCTGAGAAATCATAAACAGAGTGATAACTGATGATTAGACAGTATTATGAATTACTGTAAGATCAAATGTATTATTTTGATGGCAAAGCTGAATTTTCAGCTGCCATTACTCCAATCTTCGGTTACATGATTCTTTCTGAAATCATTAAAATGTGCAGATTTGCTGCTCAAGAAACATTTGAATTATAATCAATGTTGAAAAAAACAAACAGATGTGCTGCAATTGTTTCAGGATTATGAATGGAAAGTTCAAAAGAACAGCCTTCATTTGAAATATAAATCATTTGTAACATTATAAACTGATTGTTCTAACGCAAATTTTTGATTGAATGATCCTCATTTGAAACCAATAACATAACAGCCAATATACATTACACACATACATGATTGCTGTGATTATGTGAACAGTCTTGATTAAAATAAACCAGATGTAAAACATGAATAAAAAGAAGCAGAGGATGAAAAAATGAGGTGTTGGTGTATGTGATGGTGGTCTCTTACATGAGTCAATGTTCTGCTCAGAGGCAGACTTTAACAGCATCATGGCAGTGGCAGCATCAAAATCACATTCTGTAAAGAGAAAGAAATCTTTGATGCACACAAATATTGACTATGTGATGTGTATATGTGTGTGTGTTTGTGTGTGTGTGTGTTTAAATGAATGAGTCACTTCCACCCAGGAGCGAAACAGTCTCTTTCTAATTTCAAAGTACCAGTGCCTTGGTTGTCAAGGTTACCAAATACAGGAAAGAGATGGCATCTATGAGAACCGTGTAGACTTCAAGTACAGGGTGAGCGGAACGAAAAGAGCTGAGATGAGTGATAGGCTTCAATGTGTGATGGTATGTCAGATAATGGTGTGTAAAATGTGACCAGGTCATGGATTTTCTGAACAGACCTGATGAAGTCTACTAACCTTTTAGGGCACAGCCCTGCTCTGAAGTGAAAAGGTGATGAGGAGGAGACGAGGCACTGCAGAGTAAAGAGAAAGAGTGAGAAGATATTAAACACACCTGTTGGATATTCTCTACACCTCTATAGTAATACAATACAAAGTGTGTGTGTGTGTGTGTGTGTGTGTGTGTGTGTGTGTGTGTGTGTGTGTGTGTGTGTGTGTGTGTGTGTGTGTGTGTGTGTGTGTATGTATGTATGTGTAACATTTAATTGAACTAAGACTCAAAACAGTAAAATATAATAATGGGGTGTAACAATTTACTAGTTTTCTTGAAGCATGTGTAAAAATCCTAAATGTATCGATCTTGAAACAATTTTATCTCATGAATCGCTTGTGTTGCCTAATAACACCGCAATTGAATTCCAATACTAGTTGCTGATTCCAAAAATAAAAAGTGTCTGTTTTGCTCTACCATGTCACACTTTCTCACAAAATATGATGTGCTTTTCACAGCATTTCTGCTTTCGATTTGTAATGTGAAGAAGTCTTGTATTATCCCTTATTCACCAGAAAAACTGCCACAAACAAGACATGATTCCTATCTTTCTCTGAGCCAGGTTACAACTTTGTTCAATTCTCCATCCTATTTTCACATTAATTCCTGATTTTAAGGTTAGAATTATGGACGGTGACAAAAGAAAATGCAAGCATGACTTATGTTTTCAGCTACATCTGTGGGTGTTTTACTACATCCAAATAGCTACAGAAAATTATAGATTTTGTACAAGAAACTGTAACTTTAATATTTGTGGGATTGTGGTGTGTAAAAGAAAAATATGAAGGATCTTTTGATTTGATCTCTGCTAAGTTTATTTGTGCATGTATATATTATTCTAATAAAACATTGAGAAAAAAAAAATTATTACAGATTTTATGAAAAAAGCTGATTTATTTCTTTGACATTTAATGATTATTTGAGGATAGAGTATTTGAACATTTTTCCAATCCTTTGCAGAATGCAAGTTAAATGACATTTTAAAAGTCAATAAAAACTTTTGACGTATAACTGCTTTTGTTATTTTGATAACTGCATTAAAGCTAATACATGTACATAATTTTAAAAATCTCCTTTTGTGGAAAAAACTACAAGATGGAAAGTTTATATTGATTTGTTTTAAGATGCTAGGCTGGGTAATTGATTTATAATGCAAAAGATTTGTGTACCATATTTAAAATAAATATTAAATTACATTATGTGCAAATGAATGGCAACAAAATACACTTAACTTAAAAGCTAGTTTTGGCGCAAAAAACTGTCTGAAGTGCTTTATTTTTCCTACCTAAGATACAAGTTATTTAAAAATGCATTTTAAAAAAAGGACTTTTTTTTTTTTAACAGAGTATCAAATCTGCAAGAAAAGCTAGAATTAAATACCAGTGAATCAAGATTTGAACAACTATATTATAAATACAACTCAATGAACAACATTTCTAACCACCAAAATACACGCATCTGTAAGTCTGTGACTGCAGCTGAATAGACATTGTATACTAATGCAGGAAGCTGTGGTGTTTTTTGGCAAACAACCGAAATTTTGGTCAACACCAAACATGAGCAGAGCATCATAAAAACTAAATCACTCCCATTAAATTCAAAAAAGCTGTCTACACTGGAAGCGCTTGTCTGTTTGCAGAGTATTAGTAAGCACTATAACAAGCATTGTTGATAAATGTCAGAATTATCAATTTGTTGTATAATCGGGCCAGTGTTTATACCTAGGAGGGGAGGCAGGAGGGGTGCAGAAGGCATGTGCATTTGGGAAGTGCTGCTTCTTCAGGGCTTGCATCAGCATGGGCCGGAACTCGGGGTGAACGCACCACAGAGAGCCTTTCCCATTGGTCTAGAAGGAACAGAGAGGGGAGGAGTCAGAAGCGCAAGAATGATTTCAGCATGGTGGTGTGAGGAAACGGCTCAGGTTAAATGACAACAGGACCATCTGTCTGTCTGATCCTACACTATACATTCATGAACACATCATGAATGCAAAACTATCATTTTGAATCATCATGAAACTATAATGACCATATGGGAAGGATGTGGAATGGTGGCTTCCACTGTGTTTGCATGGGGGGTTTTGTCTGTGTTTGAATAAAGGACTCATCACCCTTTGTCTGAGGTGTGGTCCTGCAGGGGGAATATGACCTTGACTCACTTCACTAGCCGTGTTCATAAACAGGAAAGAGGAAACATTGCCATGGCAACAGACACCAGGCTGAGACATATGAAACCCACAGATTCACGTTAATGAAACACACTGTCCTCACCGTTCCATAAATCATTTCGCCATCTACGGTTCACATAGAAGAAATGAAAACATCTGCCTCACTTCATTTAACTGGCTGCGTGCCCTGCTTTGAACACATTGGTTTTCAAAAAGCCCTAAACCAATATCCCTCTTGACAAGCCTGTTAGCACACTGCAGTCAGCCCTGCACTACTTTATACACTGACCCAGTTAGTTAACATCTGAGCGAGTTCTCTGCAGCAATGTTGTGTGAACCAGTCTTGAGAAAAAGATGTTATTCTAATTTATTACAAGGCTCTCTGGAATACTTGATTGTGATTGGTCAGTCGCAGCATTCTGAGGTCAATGAGCCCACTTTGCTGATTTCATGTCTCTTACAGCACAATGCGATCATGCATATTAAAAATAATTTCAACCCTCATTAATATTTTAAGTATGGCTGTCGATTTAACGTGTTAATTTAATTAATTAGGTATGGAAAAAAAACACGATTAAAATTATTTAACACATTTAACCTACCCACCCTGCCCTAGAACTACATAGGTCATCTTACATTTCATACGGTTGATTGGTGACGAACAAGTAGTGCAAAAGCTCAGTGCGTGATGGAGCCTATAGAATGCAGTTAGAAGAATGCCCCTATAATGCAAGATATTGGGGCAAAATGCCCCTGTAT
This sequence comes from Rutilus rutilus, assembly GCF_951802725.1. Lineage (NCBI taxonomy): Eukaryota > Metazoa > Chordata > Actinopteri > Cypriniformes > Leuciscidae > Rutilus > Rutilus rutilus. Next base: position 23,837,914 of record NC_140224.1, read on the forward strand.
GAATTTTTATGATATAGTTAAGCAATATCACACGAGTAACGAGCGCAATACCACACAAATGCAAATGTGATATTGATTTACAAAAGTTCAATAAATAGTAAGTTAACATTGTGGTATATTTTAGACAATATTTTCTGCTTTTGCTCAATTTTATGATATGACAACAAAGTACAGTGAGATCGATCAGAGAGCAGACAGAATCGCTCTTGCGATACATTGAGGACATATACCTATCGGTCTGCGCAACACCGCTTCAAGTCGAACACACCTGGTGTTTCGTTTCTGAAGGAATTCACGTACTGAGCGAATAAATCGGGTGAACCAATAAATCAATGGCTCATTCATAAAGAGAGCCACTTAATTCCTCCTGAATGAATCAGCCGTTTGAACGAATCCAATGAATGAATGACTCAATGACTTACTCATTTAGACATACCTACTGCCAGTTTTAGTTTCTTATTTTGAGTATCACTTTAAAAAAAAAAAAATCATATTTTGGGGATAATTTGCCCAAACATGAAAATTCAGTTTATTTACATTTACTCACTCTCATGGTGTTTCAAACCTGCATTACTTTTTTCTTTTGTGTACCATAGAAGACATTTTGAAGAATGTTGGTAACCAAACTGTTTTGGTCTGTATATCTAAATACCTATTCAGATGCAGCTTTTGACAGAAAACATGGCCCTTGTAGTCTAAATGTTTATGTGTAATAAATTCTAATAAATATCTAATGAATTATTTATTTCTAAAACCACTTTTTGTAATGTCTATTTAATGCTTTTCAAATTTAACAACGACTTAAAACAATCTTTTGGGGGTAATTTCTCAGACAAATTTGATGTGTGATTAATTTGTGATTAATTAGATAAAATAATCAGCACATCTTGTAATTAATTAAATAAATAAAAAATTAAATCGCTTGACAGCCCTAATTTTAAGCCCATTAATTTAATAATTTTGGAAATAATGTGCAGTAAGACGATCATTATTGCTAAATGTGTATTGCCCTTCGTAATAGGGATGCATCAATATTAAAATTCTGGCAGATACTGGCAAGATGAAAATTATTTAATGCCATTTATTGATCATGGCCGATAATTAATAAAATGCTCATATTAAAATATTATACTATTTTGTCTAAATATATTCAAAATTAAAAACACTATAACTAAAATTAAGTGAATTTAGGACTCACGGCATTATAAAGTCCAATACAAAACATGAATATACGTTTTGAGATTAGCTAAAAACAACATTTAACAAAAAGCAAAAGTTATATATATATATATATATAATTAAAAGAGGCAGAAATAAATGTCAACAACAGTGTTTAGTATTATTTAAATAATATTCTAGAATTTATTAATATTATTTGAATTAGCTTTTATTATTAGCTTTAATTTATTTTATTTTTTATTTTTTTTCATGTTGGTATGTCAACTTAAACATTTAATTTCACTTAGTTGTCAAGGGAACATACTTTAATTTCGTTTTTTTCTCCTCTTTTTTTTTCACTTTAATTTGTAATAGTTTTACTTTTAGTTAATAATAACAACATTGGTCCACAATTAAATATCCAATACTGACCCATTCAAGAAAAAATAAAAATAAAAAATAACAATATTGTGCATCCCTACTTCAACATGATAGAAGACCTGATGGTAATGACTGACTGTCTGTCTAACCCTTACATACACAACATGGGAATGTTCCGTTTCCTTGAGTTCTTACCTTTCCTATGCTTCGCTCTACTTTACGGAAGCACTTGTTGAGGGACAGGTTGTGGCGCACTGAGTTCTTCCAGCCAGTAGGGGCACTGGAGAAATATGGAAAATGCTTGAGGATCCAACCGTAGATGTCCTTTACTGGGAGAGATTTGCTGGGCGACTGCTCAATAGCCATGTATATCAGTAAGGAGAAAGAGAAGGGAGGCTTTGACTTGTAAGGATCTCTTTCACTTCCCGCAGAGACAGAGGAGGCAGACGAGGCGGTGTTACTGTGTGGCGATCCACCGCCACCCTCGATGTCAAACAACGGGCTGTTGATGGGTTGTGCCTCGGGTCCACCGAGTGTGAAGTTCTGCAGCAAGTTCTCATGAAGCCAGTTCAGGTTGGTCAGCTCGTCATCTTCAGACTCGCCTGCTACCACACTCAGTGCTCCAGTACGAACAATCTGGTCCAGACTGGTAGCCATGGGACTGGAAGCACTCTCTGCTTCAGGGAGAGTTCCAGCTCCACACACGCCCTGCGCTCCAGGAGATTCAGCTTTCTTATCTGGAGACATCCCTATTATCGGACACATCAAACCAGGAGGGTCTGTGGAAGTGAAGAGCATTGGAGAGAACACTGATTACTACAACAGTCAATCATAAATATATTTGGTTTTATTTATTTACCAAAACACAATTTTCATTTAGCCAAAACCGAAAATGAAGTTTGAGTAATTAAATTTGGAAAGCATTGAGTGATTCTTTGCAGTGAGTCTGTCTGTTGTTTGATTAACATTAAAAACACAGACACAAACTCTAAAATCAAATGCACGGATCCAATATACTGATACACATGCGTTTTCTCTCTCGACTGTTTACGTTCACTTAAGACACTACGTTTACTAAGATACTCGCCAAAATGGGCATTTTGACATCATTTTGTGTGAAATTGTCAGTTCAAACTCAAGACGACGTGAAACAGAGCTCAATTCAGTATTCACGTGCTGTCAGACATGGCTTTCTGGGCACGTACTTCGGATGTGATATCTTTCGCGTCTTCTTGCGCAGAACCCGACAGTTCTGTCAATGAGCCCTGTATGTACTCTCTTTTCTCACTGTGTGTGTGTGTAAGCGCTCTCAGCCAAGCCACATTGCGTAAAGCTCAGCAGGCAATGAAATTATATCTGCGCTAAACTTTTTTTTTTGCGTCTAACTCAATTACAGGCGACTGTAATCCTACAATTTACTAGCCATTGGCTAACTGCATAGCCTATGCGAGTGATTAACTCGCATTGTAGAGGGTTGTAAAGTCCTTCAGTAATGCTTATCAATATTGCAGTCAAACTCTTTTGCTACTCTTTTGACTCGTTGGGCAATAATTGCTCATTTTCGGTCACATAGGCACTGCTGACATGTTCACCTTTTGTAGCTTATTAACATTGTGTACACAAAATATGCTGACATAGTCAAAAGGCTTCTTTGGAGAAGTGCTAACCCTTTTTATCAATGATTTCATTTCTCCTAAATGATTTTGCAAAAAAAAAAAGACATTTTGGTTATCAAATTTATCAAGTTATCAAGGTAATGTGTGTAATTTTTGCTGGAGGATTCTAGAATATGACCACAATTGATTAATGTACTAGCATAACAGAAGTCAATGAGAGAATTATGTAATATACAGTGCAATGCATAAGTTAATACACCCATGCTAAAGTTGACTAAAAAGAGGAATAAAAAATCATATTTTGGAAATTGAACTTAATGCCTTAATTTAAAAAATTAGGAAAAATCCAACCTTTAAGGACACCAATTTTCTTTGTGAATGAATAATGTATCGTAAATAAATAAATGTTCTTCCTTAAAATACATGGTGCATAAGTTAGTACACCCCTATGTTAAATTCCCATAGAGGCAGGCAGATTTTTATTTTTAAAGGCCAGTTACTTCATGGATCCAGGATACTATGCATCCTGATAAAGTTCCCTTGGCCTTTGGAATTAAAATAGCAATGCAATGCAATTGAGAGCAATGCAAATCAAACTAGCTTTTAGGCTAACTGAAATAAAACCATGCCAATCTCTAGGTATGGTGAATGCTATGTGATGATGTGGGGCTATTTTAATTCCAAAGGCCAAGGGAACTTTATCAGGATGCATAGTATCCTGGATCCATGAAGTAACTGGCCTTTAAAAATAAAAAAATTAAATTAAGGCATTAAGTTCAATTTCCAAAATATGATTTTTTTATTCCTCTTTTTAGTCAACTTTAGCATGGGTGTATTAACTTATGCATTGCACTGTATATATTGGTTACAATTTTAACATTCATAATTTAAAAATGTGAAAAGTATAAGATATGTTGAGTTTTTTTCCACTTTCTTTTATCCCTAAAACATTGTGATCTCATTGTCATCTCTTCCTGTACCATTTCTCTTGCGGGAATTAAGAGGCCCTTTAGGACAAAGTTAAGGGCCTCTTAGGCATCTACTCAAGTGTCTGAGAGAGCCATGACCCTCATCCTCAAGACGATACCACACCAGAACAACTAAAGTGTGTACTCTAGGGTTCTTAGAGGAGATTCAAGATTAGAGGGTCCTTAGACAACCACTGAAGACGTGCAGGTCTGTTATCAGCGCCATATAATAAGACAAAGACAAGGATAGAGAGGATAAGTGATATTCAGTTCCAACCAGTGGCCGGCATGGTGGGGGCGCCCCCACACAGCCTGAAGAAACACAAACAAGAGAAAAACTCACAAAGACCGATTAGAAATCTACCTGCCACAGACTAAGCAAATGGCTTTAATGGACATCCATGGAAAGCACACAGAATATTTATAAATAAATCATCAGCTCAAGTAAAAGAGGGCTGAGTGACTGGGAGAGTGAACGTTCCTCTGCCCACTATTATACCCACTGCCATGGAAACCATACAGCACATCAATAAATAAATAATCACATAAAGTGCTGCTCTGAATCACTCTCTCTCCCACTCTGGAGAATAGAGTGGAGGGCACAGGGAGGGGGTTCCACTTCCTCTTTTAGACCGTTCAAAACACCAGACACGAATAAACATCAACCCTTTCACATAAGTACTGTAATATAAGGTGCTAAACAATAGCTTTTACACAAAGTTAAAGAGATGGTTTATCCCAAAATGACAATTATGTCATCATTTACTTATGTTCATGTCATTATGAACCTATATGACTTTTTTTTATCAGTGAAATACAAAAAGAGATATTTTAAAGAATGTGCACGCTGCTTTTTTCCCACAATGAAAGTGGATGGAAACCAGGGAACGTCCAACTCCAAAAAGAAAAAAAAAGCACCATAAAAGTAGTCCTTGTGATAGCTGAGATGTATTTCAAGTGTTCCAATGCTACATGACAGCTTTGTGTAACAGCAGACTGACAATTAAGCAATTGTTCACTGAAAATGCTTTACATTTGTGATCACCATTTACTTTTACTGTGTTCCACTGAAGCAAGTAAATCATTCGTGTTTTGAAAGACAAGAAGGTAAATAAGTGACTATTTAAATTTTTGGGTAAACTATGTTTTTAGGGAGCTTTCTTACATCCGCATGATTACTCAGAATAAAATAGCTTTCACATTACGGATTAATACAATGTAGGGCTGCACGATTAATTGCAATTAACATGAAATCACACTTAAAAACGATTTGGCTTACTGCGATTAAGAAAAAATGTCTGCGATTATTTTTTATGTGCAGCTTGTCAGTGACGTACGGCTCTGTGATCAGTAGTAAATGCTGCTCCATGTGAAAGCACTATGATTTTGAGTCGCTTATAACGCGTCAAACATCTTTCCAAACATTTATGAACCTCTTGTCCAACAAAAGACAACATTTCATAGATCTATCAAATCAGTTCAATCTTTTGTTTATTCAGCTACAGCAATAGTATGATGCCCATAGGGATTTCCTGGAATCTGCGGAGGGGCATATTTAGAGTTTCTGCGCAAGAGCGCCCTCTGGCGTTCAGATGGAGCAGCATTTACTACTGATCACAGAGGCCTGCTGCACTTACAAGCTGCGCATTAGGGATGTGACGGTGAGTATATTTTCCCACCGGTTAATTGAAGAGTCACAACACCGGTAATACCGGTATCACCGGCGGGGGCTTTTAAATCGCTAATTTGAAAGCAAAACTAAAATATTGCACGTCCGCACGGGCATTCTAAGGGGCATCTTTCAAATTAGCGCCAATTCGGGGGAAGATTGCTTGAATGGTGAGTTCATTAGCCTATTATTCTTAATGAAAAACGCAAATAGGCGCTTTTATTATAATTATATTTGAACTCAATAATATGAACAGGGAAAAAATTAAGTAAAAATTAAATTATCTCATGTTATTGTTTTATCAATCAATTACATTTCCTGCCTTTTAAATCTGTAGGATATGGGTAATACTAGTTATATTGTTGATATTTGTTCCCCGGTACAGTTTTGTCTTGTCTGCTTATTGCGTTTTTAAAGGGCTTGTTTTGCTCTTTTTGTGATATCTGGCAACCCTTCACCCGGAGCTTTAATGAAGAGGGTGAAGAGTTCAGAAGAGAGTAGAAAGGAGGGCAGCAGTGTGTATACGAAAAGCAGCTAGTGCCAATTGGCCAGGAGTTAGCCTAACTAATAAAGTAGTTTAAAGTATACACACCTTGCAACCAAGTTAGTATTTTACTCTAGCCTGGTGGAGACTGAGAAACTGTCTCCGCTCAGCCGCTCGGCTCTCGCAGCGGGTCTTTTGCATCAATAAAATGTGATCGGTTTATGCAAGCGTCAAGTTGAGACATACGAATCCAAGAAAGTGATTATCAGCTGGTTCCGATCAGTGGCCGATCATTTGGACTTTTGAAAAATATAATATGCGCAGTTGCATTTTCAGTATTTAGTGATTTAGCCTCAGATACAGGATATGTTGCTTCGCTTTTACAAGCAGGAATTGACAATTTCCACATGCCGTTTTGTTTTCCAGTACCATTCTCTTTGGATGTCTTTCTTCATGGTCACTCAAGGGCAGGGACGACAGCAGTATGTCCTTCATAGAACATTTAGTACTGTCTACTTTCCCTTCTGCCCCAGGAGGAGACTTGATCTCTGCTCTCATGGTGGCTCTCATTAGCAAGACAAATCTACCTCCCTTCAACAAACTCATCAGCCCATTACCAAACCCTCCATCCACACATACAGACAATGCTAATGGTGACGCTCTACCACGGTTAACTACTTCAAACAGAAATACGCCCAAACAAACCCACTATGCGTAAACTTTGGTCAATGGGAGGGGCAGCTGAGAAATACAACTAATTACCGTTTTAATTCCTAGGCTCTCTGGGAAACCTATGCCATTTATTTAATGTCACTGATAATTATCCAGAATAGTTTATGTACACTCTAATGTTAAAGTCGCAATGAAACAATGTAAAGACAAACCTTTTCTTCAGTATTGTAAGACAAATCTGAATGTAACAGACTACTGAAAAAGAAAAAGAAAAAATTTGCTAATTTTTTTACTTTTTGCAAGCACCATTTATTTTGCTCAGTGAAATGATCTAATGGATTTTACAAAGAACAACCTGTTTTTCCTTTTCATCCCCTCTATCTAAATTCCATCAGTTAGAAGGAGGATTTATTCAGTATTGAACCGCTGATGTTTGCAGAACAGAGTACTGGGACGAGCATGTGCATCTGTAATAAAACAGTTGGAGATGGAGATCAAGGGGTCTTCTACGTGTTTAAGCATGCTTAAACAACCTGTTTCAATTGGGCGTCTCTGCTGAGGTATAAGAGCTGTTCTGCCTTGATTCCTGTAGCGGTTGGTATTGGTCTGTCTAGTATCAGTCCTGACTCAAGGGCTCACAGCGCATCTCTGTTGCTGTGTGAGAGCTGATCTAAAAGCCCAGCAGGAAGGTCACCTAACCCCTATTAGAAAACTACTGGAGATTAACTACTTTTTTATTTTTCTCTGTATAATCCAGAATTCAGGTATTTTCCTTGATGTCGAGGTGACATCTGACAGAGACTAATGGATTTACTTCCAGTCACAATAAGCTCTAAGAAACTCTAACAAATCATACAGTACAAAGACCCTGTTGTTGTTAGTTAGTTCAGGGCTAGTTTTCTCCACAACTCTGAATCACATTTAAAAGCTAAAGCTTCTTAAACATTCATATGCTGCAAGGATTCTAGAAGCTTGAAAGCCGTAATCCACAGCTGTAAAGACACCACATGAACAATGCCCGAGTTTGTTTTTAAAATTGAACATTTCAAAACTTGTCAGAAATGTTTTCATTTTCAATTCTAATTAAAATGAATTTAAACAAATCTTATTTACATACAAATGAGTTCCTTAATTTCATAAATGCTTCCTATTTGTTAACTTCTTGACAACTTTACTTTACGTAAAACATATAGGCCTATACTTAATATTCCAAAACAAATTCACAATAATTAATCCGTAAAGCCTCTAATTTATCTCTAATAGATGCAGAGTTTTATAAACAAGTCCATTTGGCGTTAAATTGTCTGTCCCCACCAACCATTCAGGCTATCAACATTTTGGTGCTTTTATCACAAAATTTGCTTGCTAAATGGAAAGCACGCAGTTTGAACTCTGTCACTAAGCACCATTCAATGACAGTTTTTGCATATATTCACAAGAACATCACTTGAATTTTGAGAATTAATCTGTGAATGAACACTTCAACAATTAAATGTTAAGTTTTACACACTGCACTGCATGTAAAAATATGATTGAATCAAGCCATGTTAACAATCTGTCTGTCATACTGCATGACTGTTGAGGTTATTTTTTTCTGCGACTAACTAATTAAAACTTGGTTGAAGAAAACTCTTCTCGTCAGCTAACGTTCAGTCGAACTATTAGGTGGCAGCCCTAGAAGAAATGAACCAAAAGAAGGTGAAGCCTAAAAAGAGCACACCCACCTTTAGATTGGTGCAGGTATGACATCACTTTGTAGGCCAAAACGCGTAAACGAGTTTTAGCACTTCCGGTTCCATCGTCTCAAAGTCAATGGTTTTTTTTAATGGGATTTTGGTTAAATGGCTGAAATAAGGTCTGTGGTGAACACAAGCTCAAGATACTTTCACATTTTAGCCTATTCTACGGCATAAAATCAGTATTACAACACCAGATTTTTTTAAGATGTTATGTGGCGGTTGCTAACAAGTGGCTAAATGGGACTACAGAGGCTGTCGAGAGATTAAACGCCATCAGCTGAACAGGTAAACTCAATTCACTTATAATTGTGCTCTTATAAACTATTCTAACTCAAACTTTCTGGGAAGAGTTTTCAGAAGCTTAGTGATGGTGGCGTTGAATTCTAGCGATCATGGTAGTTCGTTCATAGCCTACCTTTAGCTTTTTAATTCTGGCGACTGCATTTAGGCTTCAGAATTCATAAAAGTTGTGTTTATCTGTGGTAATTATCTTGATGGACAAAACCTGCAAGTATCATAAACTTTAACTGATCACAGAGCTTGTTTTTTGCGATAATCCAAAAGCCTATGGAAAAATCCTATTGGGTTTTTGTCGAGGGAACCAGTGTGAATTTTAACTGTTGGTTGACCTATAAAGTGACGTCATACCTGCACCACTCATTTACGTAATTGCCATGGACCAATGGTAGTTTGAAGCTGTTTACCAGCCGAAGAGAACTTTTCTTCGTTTTAGCCTGACTTTGTTCGGAATTATGTCACTAGTTTCTTATTTTTTTTCCATGGTGGTGGCATACAAACCTTCACCCATACAAGCCTCCACACAATCTTCACAGCATGCTGTCTGGACTTCGTCCCGTGTCATTGTCACACCCTACAGTCTCAATTAAACACACCCTGTTTATTCACACAGGAGTGACCAACACAATGGAGGCTATTGTGATCACAGTGACACAGGCTATGGTACTGGGGGGCAAGCTCTTCTCATCAAGGCACTGCCTGACATTAGCATCACTGTCAATGGACAGAGGGGCCCTAACTGCCTGCCGGCTGCTCGACGGACTTAAATCCTTCAGAAAGGAGACGAAGAACTAAACGAGGAGTGTGACAGACCAAGTCTAAGAACCCAAGGTTGAGTTGGGGGTCGGAGTGGGCGTGAGGTGCGAGGTGTGACACGGTCCAGGCAAATGCAGGGGGAAAAAAAAGCACACATTTGCAACTGAAATCCAGAGCAGTCGCCTATATTTGATTACCACGCCCCGGTGTCACCATGTAGCCATGGCAACCACAGCGTTATAGCCTCCTGGGGATGTGAGTTGCGCCTTCTGGTCTAACGTTGAGGGCATCGAGGAACAAAAAGAGGCTAACAGCAGATGAGAAATATGTGCAGCTGGAGGTATAATGAGAGGATGGAAGGAGGAGGGGTCAGCAAACAAAGGCATTGTCGTTACAGGCCGCATAAAAGCTTGGACATAAGTTTGATTTGCTTTTCAATTGAGCTTGGAAAGGCTGATGGGTTTTACTACAAAAACAATTATAAAGCATGTTCGATAATCTTTGGAGGAAAGCAACTATATGTTCGTTTAAATGTTTTGCCAGTCAACCAGGAAGAGTTGCCAAATACAAATTTGTGGTCAAAGCTTGTTGTTGTTTTTTTACACCCCTCTTGCAGAGAGAATGAAGCATTTACTGTAATGCATATGTGTTTCTGCCTATTGTTTTAAAGTGTTGTTGACTGCTCAACACTTTTTTGTCATGCACTCAAACTCATTAAAATGAAAGTTGTTTAATTTTGTTTTGACTGAAAGATTCAGACAGCTTTGGATGTCTATACACACACTTTTTTTTTTATTATTATTCTTTCTTTATAAAGAGACACGCAAACCTGGTTGAACCTTGCAGCAAAAACAATGACTTAAACTCGTACACTCTGCATTTTTGGGACAGAAACGTGCATACAGCCAAGAGCCAGATCTTATCTATCATTGTGAGAGTCATAATGAGACTAATTAATTTCCCGTTTAATGCCAGGAGAGAAGCAATAAGCAAGGGATCATTTGCTGTGTCCTACAAAAGCCCTCCAGAGAAAACAGCACTGCACAGACACTATTGCCATTCTCTACATTAGCGCAGGATTCGGTACTAATGAAGTCTCTTAAGGCAATTGTGCCCTTTCTGATACAGCCAGCCATGCATCTGAATTCTGTACACTGTGAGTACAGCTAATGTGGTCATACTGCAAATAAAAGCCAATACATGACAACCCTGTTAACAACACAGACACCCTTTTCACTGCCTACGCAACATGACCTGAATGAGTCTACAGTCTAAAGTGCAAAAGTAGACAGCAGAACTAAATAATGTGCTCATGTGACACTCAGCTAGAGTTGTGTACTCGTCTCTCCAGCTCTTCCCTAAGCACAGCTATGCGTTCACTAAGACCACGTGTCAATGTCACTCAGGCGTTATCTGCAGCCGGAAATAATGAGTGCACGTCTGCGTCAGAACATCGCATTTCATCAACAAGTCACGAGCAAAACTATCAGTCCTTTGCTTTCGATCTCAACGAAAGTTCATGTCCAACCAACACATGTAATAAGCCAAACAAAACAAGAAAATAACAGCCCCCCCTCCCTCACTTCTCGTGTTACATAGTTGCCCTAGATTCTCACTACTCGCCACAAACTGAATATTTATTTGTAACCTTCAACTGTAACCTTTAGCATTACTCTGGTGTTACAAGGCGACAATCAGGCGAGTTCGATTAGCGTTCTATTCGAACGTTCTCTCTGATATTTGAGCATTCAAAATTTAAAAGGCGCTTTCGCGACACTTGACGTTTTGAATTGTAATTTTATCTGAAAATATTTTATGACTGCATATCTGTCGTGCGTTCTGAAACTTCCGCAGATAATGTCACAAGAATGCTGGCCAGTCTTCTTTAGAATGAGGATCTTCAGTTAGCGTCAAGCTAATGCGTGGAGCTTCCGAACACCACGCGAAATAAAACAGAGAAGTCCTGGGATATACTTATTGTTTTCGAGTATTCATTCAGGAAAAGTAGACGAATATGACTGGTATGTGCTTGGTTTAATGTCTCGTGTCAGCTCGACGGCAAACGCATGCATTTCACTCAACTAAGTTAGCTAGCAAGATCACATGGTCTAAAATGTTTCTAAAATGATTCTGGGAATAGAACGGACGAGTGTACATTTCAATACGAAAGGTGAAAGAATAAATAAATAATTAATTCAACAACAAAAAACAACATAAACACCGAAATAAGGGAGGTCAATGGCTTGTTATTGACTAGAAATTATTTTTTTTTTTTTTTTTCACGAGACACGTTTCATACTTGTCATCTGATTTAAAACGCGATGGCATATACGATTCCGCTTTAAATAAACAGCATTAAAAAGCGTTTACTTACATTCGTGCATTCTACTGTCGCGTCCGACGACAAAAGCTGCCGTGCTTTCATGCAGTAGCCTTTCGCTCGCGCTGTGTCAAAAGATCAGCAGCTGCTTCCTCCATCCACGCAGCAGCGCGGAGATCACGCCGCACGGCAACGCTTCCGTACCCCCCCTGCCGTCGCCAAGGCAACAGGGCCACTTCAGCCAATCACACCCCCTCCTCTCCGATATCCCCCTGACAACTGCCGCATCGCAGTAGCACTTTTTTAGCAAACCTAAGCAATTGCGTTCAGCACGCGCTCCGCGTTGCACCACGTTATTCATTCGAGGTTTGTGAGGAAAAATCTCGGTGTTATTTCAAACGGTGTCGCTAACCAAGTCGGTGTAGATTCAGATGTTTTTTGACGTCACATTCTCATTGAGAATATGCTTTATATTTAAATGCTTTACTAACTTAGACGGCGTATGACCACCAACCAGCTTACGTTGGAAACGAGGTCAGATGCTGTTGCGTCATTTCGCGGGGGAGACCTGGAGGCTCGTCGTCCAATCGCAGGCTATTGCACGATGTGAAGTAGAGAAGTGCTTAACAAAACTTACCAGGCAAACTTATGTAAGTATTGTGCTCCAAAAAAAAAAAAAAGAGTATCTCTTTGGAAAGTAAGGACTATGACCATAAGAGTTTTATTGTAGCCTACTTTGTTTTCCCCTCTGGTAAATATTAACCCTTTCTGGCTGAAATTATGTTAGAGAGACAAAAATGTCTGCAGCCATAACCAGTCAACATTTTGATATTTTAATAGTTATTTCTAATGTGCAATGTATCAGTTCTGACTGACAGAAAATGCAGGCCTGCATTATCTTATTAAACAATTAGAAAGAAGTAAAAGTGAGTTAACTGTAGCCTCATTATAGGAGCTGTTTATGCAACCCCCATGCATGTTGGGTGATCACATGATTGATTTATGGCATTGAAGTGGGCCGAAGAAGGGGCCTGTCTTCAGCAGAGGACAAAGTTTAGAGGAGATACAGCTTACTGACTTCATTCTCAAAGGTCATCACACGTGACACACTCAACATGAATCTCACGGGTTAATTAAGAGTCGTGCAAAATTGAATACTTTCATTTTGCTATACCAATACCATTTAGTTTAAGTATTTATTCATGTATTTTTACGTTATGCCAATACGTTTATAGAAACCACTTGGCTTTTTATTGCAGTCATCCAGGTTCATATACAATTCAGTTCCACTCACTTCCGTAGATAAGAAGTTCACGGCCATGTGTGTTCAAACACTACGTCTCCATTTATTTGGCCTTAAAAGTCTGAACTACCTAACAGTCATGTATCTGAAACGACTTTATCGTTAATTCAAGTTTTTAGTTTCTCTGAATAATGCAAGCACAATTTTTTATACGTATGGATAGTATTAGATGCAAAGCAGCCAATTTGCCAATGACATAAAACCTCAAGTTACACTGACCCAAACTTAAAGTGTGGAATATTAACTACAGAAGTACTCTCTCAAAATTGTATCCATATTATAGGCTTTTTTGATGAGTACAATCCAAGGAAGAGTTGTTTCTTTGAAGCCTGAAATCTAAGCATGTCTATTTAATAGATTTAGACAACAGACATAGATTATTGCGATATGGATTATCTCGTATAAAAAAACACAGAATGAAGCATAAAAATACAAATACTTGAACCAAGAGTGTGTCAGTATGCGGTTCAGGTTGTTTGCCTGTAATGATGGTGCACATTTACCTAGGAATAGTGGAAAGAGAAGGGTTTATGATTTCATGAGTTATTCTTATCAGACAAGATAAAGCACAGCGCTATAAAAGTCTCCTACAGCGAGGACCTTGCTTCCGTTATTTGCACAAGTCGAGCGTATGCATTATAATATTACAGGAAGGTGACACCTGCAATCAGGGTGGTATCGTCTTATAATAACTGTAATCGAATCATATTTAACAAGCTCTTGAAGGCAGTATACTATTCTGTTCAACCGTAGTGACAGATGTTTTATGGACAGGAAGACAGGCTACAGTTTTATCAGATAGTAGTGCATGTCGAATGTACTGTTAGGATTCAACAAAAACAAACACAACCAGAGTTGATCTAATAAAGTTTATTTTCTTAAAAATGACCAGTTTCTGTTCTTTTCTAGGAAATTAAACCATTTTAAAATTCATACTAGCATCTACATAATGGTTATTGAAGACTTCACAATATATTAAGTCTAGATGTTATGGTACACATGCATAAAATTCAGGCTGCATGAGAAGCCACAGTCACCACATTACACATAGATGGAGTTTCAGGGGCAAAAAGACAATGGGGCTGTAGAGATACTTGTCTCAGCTTTAAAGAGGCCAGAGGCCTCTGATATAACCAACTCCAGCAAGGCTTTTCAAAATCAGCATCGTACTTAAAAACAGGCACAAGTCAGGCCATGGGCCCAAAAGAATGCAATAAAATAGTCAGGATGCACTTTTAACAGTGATGCTATGACCACATGAACAAAAATTAACTGAATGAAAATGCTCAGGGATTGTTTTTTAATAGAAATCTTTTCTTTACATTCTCTGTAAGATTAATGGTCAAACATGTTTCAGAATTCTTTGGGCCCTTAGTTAACACTTCAAACCGCTTGGAGATGAAAGCTCCAAATACTAAGAAAGGGAACTTGAGAATGAGAAAGTTATATACAATAGGCAAAAATAACCCTTTTCTAATAATGGCAGCAACAAAGGTGTTGCAAACATTTCTGAAAATGCACAACCGTAAGTTCCACACATCAATCACTCACATAAAAGAATTTCACTTTAAAGAATTCATCTCATTAAAATGAAAAAAAAAAAAAAAATGCTGGAGGACAATTTAGTGTTAGTTTTCTGATCTTTTCTTTGTTATTCCTCTTTCACAGAAAGAACTTATATGCTGAGACATGTGTATGATTACAGCAAGCCTAATGTGTGCTAACAAAAAAATATTAATAACAATAATAATAATAATATAATAAAATAAAAGACATTCAAATACAGTAAGATTTTTTTTTTTTGCCTGAAAATATAAAACTACATGAGAAAGCATTAAAATCATATTTGTAGATCAGAATAACATATTAACATATTTAAAATAAAAAAGCAAGTGCTAATCACATTGTTTGTTTTTTTTTTGTTGGTTTTTTTTTTGTTTGTTTGTTAATTTTTTATATCATACATATATTTCAGCACATCTGCTGTCAAAAAAAAAAAAAAAAAAAAAATTTCCCCGGGGAGCCATATTGGTATGGCTCTGCCTCTAATCTGAGAAACCGCAATCTGTAGCTCCTAGTGGCTCCGGTCGCGGTCAGATCTGTACATAAACTGCAGCAGAACTTGTCTTGAATCTCCACTTGAACTGAAGTTGCACAGGGCAGGGCGCACAGCGTAGGGCTATGCGATTGGAAGGACCAAATAAAGTCTACTCCCTTCCCAAACACCACCACTGTGGCACCCACCTCCATAATCTCCATAATCCTGAGTCAACATATTGCTTCACAATATTTCACTCTTCCAAATCATCCATCACGCTCCCAAGCAGAAGTGGAGAGAACTCCTTGCATTCTCAGTTAGCAATATACAGGAGTATCTGCACACAGTACTGAGGCAGCTTTACACGGTTTCAGAGTTCTGCATCTCACCTTTCCAAAGATAGTTTCTTTTAAAATGATTAATTCAAAGTCTGACATCTGACGTCTTTTGTTATCCACACACACTTTGCACACCAGGTCTCTCTGGCCCAGAAATGGCAGGCGCTCTGGATTTGTAGGCAGGTAAGATAAAGACCAGGGTGCTGTGATGAAGGATGAGCTCGCTCTCAGTTGTGCTGTAATGTGTTGGATTCTATGGGAGGTGCCGAGTCATACAGAGTGTCCGTGTCATGGGTCGGCTCTCCGGCCAATGTGCAAGGATTGGACAATGTACCCGCGCCACAGTCACAAAAAAACCTATATGGAAGAGATTATAAAACGGATTAGAGCAGAATCTATGAGTCAACTAAAAGTTACAGAAAAACTGTAATTCTGCAATTCACCAGGAACTATAGCTTTCACTTTAACTGTCACTTTTTCCAAAAAGTATTAGTTAAGGCATTTACAGTGTTACAATTTCTATTCTTGAAATTGTCATATTTCACAACATTATTGTTTTTACTGTATTTTTGGAGACCATAAGAGAATACACGGTACACAGTAGTGTATATATTGCACTGACCTATCATGCCGTATAAACTCCACATCATGCCCTTGGTGGCACTTCTTAATACAATTCACACAAATTGCATTACGGTCTGTTGTGTTACAGGTGTGACACCTAATGGAAGAGAAAGGAACATGGTGAAATACAACCATTACTGTTGGTTTTCAAAGCAGACTGCTTCAAGTTGCCTGCCTTCTGATTACCTGTAGAAATCGTGCATGGGGTAGCTGGTGTAACTGGAAATCTTGTACAGGCACTGACCTCTGCTCACTGCCTTTTCTATGGCATCCTGATTGTTCATGATTTTATTATCTAGAAAGTTATGGAAAAGATTTATTTTAACATATCTATATACATACATATTATTGAGGTAAAATGAGAAAGATAGTCGGCTATGAGTTTATAAGATAACGTTTACCTTTCATTGTAACATTGACACCAGAGGCTAGAAATAAGCCTCCAAATCTGTTGTTGAATATTTGATTGCCTTCCAGAGTCGCCGTTGCATGGTTTGTGATTTCAATGCCTAAAGTGGGGGACAGAGAGAGTGTTATTTGAGCAAAATATTAGAAAAATGGCACAAGTTATTTGGGCTAAATATTAGAAAAATGGCACAAAAAAAACCACACACAAATTCCAATTCCAAGAACTCCAGAATGCCCAGTACGCGTTTTATTCACAATCATTATAATAGCACTGCTTTTTAATTATTTCACACCAAAATAACCATTACATAAGACTTAAGACCACTACAGTGGCGGCATGTACGCACTTCTGACCTTAAACCTTCTACCGACCTGCAGCAAAGCCGTCAAATATCCGGTTCTTCCGCAGCACCGGGTGGCTGTTTGTGCTGATGAGAACACCAGCCTGTGCGTTCCTGAAGATGTCGTTCTCTTCCAACAACCCTGAATATGCATATAAAGACATTGCTATTAGTTTCTATGATAATGATTAAACATGGTACATCCATTATATTAATTGGGTAGCTTTTTTGACAGATTAAGCTCAGTTTTAAATCACAAGGGCTTTCATTGGGGGATTAAATCACTAACTGTGTGATTTAGCGCAAGAGAACCCTTGATCCGTGTCTAGGAATCTGTTCTGTTTACATTTTTCTACTTTAAGTCTCCATCAGCTGGCGTAGCATTTCCTGCACTGTACTCATAAGCAGAAAGAAATTTTCCAATCCATTCTTACCCCTCCCGCCATTGAATATGCAAATACCCCCATCCCGTCCATCATGGATCTTATTCCTGCGCAGCGTGGGGTTGCTGTCCGTCTTAATCCACACCCCCGCCATGGCATTATCAAAGATCTCATTGTCCTCGATAAAACCCAGCCCTACGAACAGACAAACAAATTATGTTAAACCAACAACAAGCAGAAACCTCTCTTACAACTGGCCACCCCAATATGACAGCTGAGATCTGTAACTGTTTTCACAATTTACAGCATTACGGCTAAGGAAAGAACTTACTCATAAACAAGCTTCATAATGAGTAAAAAGACAAATGGAAAGAGGAAGTAGATAAAGAACTTACCAGAGTTGTAAACAAGGATGCCTCCATTTTGTCCACCCCAAATTTTGTTTCTTCTGATTTTCGGATTGCTTCCAGTTCTATTTAAAAAATAAAATAAAAAACAAAACCATCATCAATCTTGTACAATGCGTCCAAAAGGTATCAAAACAAATTCAGTAGACTTTTTTTTACAACCAAGAATCTTGAAAACCTATTTGTACCCTTGATACTTCCCCAAGAAGCCAAAATTCAATTACTTCCTCCCTACCTGATCTGGACTCCAGAGTACATATGATTGTAGATATCATTATCTTCCAGTACACCATGTCCATTGTCATAAAAATACACCCCAACCTTTTCAGAAAAAAACAAAACAAAAAACAATATTAACAGGGAAGAATGAAATCTAGATTATATCAAAAGAAGTTTAGAAGTTCCATACCTGTTTTCCGCTGTGTATCCTGTTCCTTCGGAGTACTGGCGTGCTTCCTGTGGTCACCCACACTCCGGCCAGTGTGTTGCTGTATACCTCATTCTCTTCTATTACACCCTGGCCCTTCTCATGCTACAAATAGAAACAGACAGTCATGCTATGACCAATGCATACTGTGCATATTTTTTTGTTAGCAGCCCGCAATCTATTCCAGTCAGCAGTGGTGTAAAGTATTTGAGTAAATGTAATTAGTTACTGTACTTAATTAACTTTTTGGCTACTCTGTAGTTTTACTGGTGTTTATTAAAGATATTAGCAACTTTTAAGCCCCTTTCACACAGAGATTCCGGAAAATACACGGATAAAGTGACCCGGGATTTGACCCGGGTTCATTTGATTTTGGTTCATTCACACTGCCAGTGATTTTCCGGAATCAGAGAGCGCGTTCACACACAACCCGTGTATGTCCCGGATAGACACGTGACATCGATGTGACTTGTAATGTCTCAGCAGCGTCTTCAGTTTGCTTATGAGCTGCGATTTCTTATGAACCACGCTTGTGCATTTATTTCTCTGATTCGATCATAAACTTGCGCATGACGTACCGTTTCACAGCTGGCGAACGATCCTGGCTTCAGCGTCATCACTACGACACGGCATTATTACGGCTTTTGTTCACACAGCGCGCGTTCCGGGACTGAACACGGCAATGTTACTAGGTCCCCAACCCGGCATCGATCCCGGCATTAAACCCGGGTCGTGTTTGCGTTCACACAGAAGGCGTTCCGGCAATTTGCCGGCAATTTCCCGGGTTCAATGCGCTGTGTGAAAGGGGCTTTACTCTCTACTTGACAGCATTTTTTAATAAGTGTATGTACTCTTTACTCCAATACATTTGTGATGAGTAATGCAATTACTCGTTACATTTTGCATGGCACCTAACTTTTTTTTGGCTGCAGTTTATGTCTGAAATAAAGAAGCGATATCGCCATCCTCACTGTAAAAATGATTGTGTTATTAACGGTAAAATACTGTAAAAATACTAAGATAAAAAACGGTAAGATTCCATAACCTTAGATCTAACCTTACATTTAAATGTAAACTTCACATTTGATGCATTTTTGTTGAAATAACAGTTTCTTTTTCTTTTCTGATCAGTTATGTACATTAGGGTTTTATGTTACATCTAATGTTGTTAAATTAATATTTATTGCATTACTTTAGTGTTGTGTGTTACCATGATGGTGTTTTGTGTGAATGACACTGTGCACCTTTTATATATTAGTATTAACTTTCTCAGCGTGTGGAAAAGCGGCTGATGAACTTTGATTCATCATGTGACTTTTTTTTGGTGGTATGGTTTTCAGGTACTCTTTATACCACTGCCAGTCAGATTATGTGCATGCTCACTCACCACATAGATTCCTCCATGCTGCCCGTCATGGATCTTGTTGTGCCTTACTATAGGACAGCTGTTCGTTCTGATCTGAATGCCAGCCAGGGCATTTCCATAAATATCATTTCCCTCAATGAGGCCCCTCCCATCACCAAATATGTAAACGCCTCCTTGGTTTCCATTGAAGATGGCATTTCCCCTAGATTAAAAGCAGACAGCTCATTTTATAGATAAATCAACAAGATGGATCAATCAATTGACAGTGTGCCGAGTGCTTAGCTCAGTACAATCGATACCCAAAATTATTTTCAAGTCTAAAAATAGCAATATAGATTTATACTAATAGGGCAGTGAGGACAAGGGAGACTGACCTTATTGTCGGATCACTGTTGGAGGTGATCCACACGCCAGCAAAGTTATTGGCATAGATTTTGTTTTCTATGAACTGGCCTCGGCCTTTCTCGTGAACATAGATGCCCCCCGTTTGGCCGTGGTGGATCTCACAGCGTACCACAGTCGGGTTGGCATACGCTTTAACCTCAAACCCTGCAATCCTGTTCCTATGGATATTACAGCTCTCAAAGTAGCCCTGCAGAGGGAGACAGAGACAGAAATCAGCTTACTGGCTGCTGCCAAAAACGGATGAAATCTCTGATTGAACAAAAATTAGGAGCAATTACCATGCCATGGTCAAAGGTAAACACTCCTACATCTCTGCCATGGTGGATATGATTACGTCTGATGATAGGATTGCCATGGTTTTTTACCCAGATACCCGCAAGAGCATTGTTTGAGATTTCGTTATCTTCATAAATACCCTGTAACAACAGCACACAGGTAAAAAAAACAAAACATAATACAGTTATTGTGATTATTATTTGTCAGTAAAGCAGGCAATAGTCTTGTCTGCAACTGTATTATCTACAATTTATGACTAACAATCAGAGTGTCAACACTGAGATAAAGCAGATGTTCAAAAATGCAACATTTTTACCAGATGATTTTGCCAAACCATGATGGCATTAATCCATTTGGGTATAAGTCACACTAAGCCTTGTAATTTAACCACTATGTAACTATAGATAACAGGAAAAGTCCAAGCCAAAATAAAAATGTATCATATGGCTTCAGAAGACTTATAACATAGCTGCCAACTTTTGAGTTTAGCTTGGAGTGAGAATTATGGAAGGGGGTGGGAAGTGAAATTGTGGAAAAAAAAATCTTGCATCACAATAAGTGTATTGTGATTGTCAAAACATTTTAGTAGCTAAAATGAATTTTATTAGGATGAGGGACAACATGTTGCAATGTTTACATGGTACAATTTCTGGTAAGCTACTTTTTTAAATATTGCTTGACACAAATTTCACGATTTCAATTCAATTCAATTCTTGTGATTTGATTTAATATTGACTCATTTGGATAAATATTAGGTCCACAAGATAGGCGTTAATTTCTCAAGAAAAAAAAAACTCTCACCTAATGCTTTAAACATACAGAGAGCACTATCAGCTGGTAGTAAAAAAAATAAGGTTAAAAAAAGTCCTCTTTGCTTTGCGATTTTTCTGTGCGTGATAAAAATGGATGTGTGGCGTGAGAGTGTGTGAAAAGTGTGAGTCTCACGGTGAATGCGTGAGAGTTGGCAGTTCTGTTATAATATTGTGCACGAGTCATATGAATCACTTTTAAGAAGCTTTAAATGTTTTTTTCTTCCCTGTTCGTGGCTTGACTGAAAGATCAGTGTGATCCTTTTGTACAGAAAACAGTTGTGTGAGAAACTTAACAGCATACAATCTTAAAATGACATGAGGATGAGTAAACAATGACAATTTCCATTTTGAACAGTTCATTTAATGCAGGTTCCTACCTGTGCATGATCAGTGATGTACAGTCCAACGTTTTCACAATCGCTGATGTTGCAGTGTTTAATGGTAGGTCCGGCACCCTGACCACTTACACACACTGCTGATCCCACTGCGCAGACAGAGAAAGGACCTCAATCACACAGATAAAATTTCTCATACATCAACTGCTAAAATATGCCACTAACAGCAAGGTCGTGAAATCAATTCTCAGAGAACACATATACTGATAAAATGTATACTAAGTTTAAATGCATTTCAAGTCAAATGAATTTCTGCCAATTTAACTGAATGCATGTAAAAAGGACTTCTCCCTCTTAATGCGTCATGTTAATGAAACAAACATTAGGCTGAGGAGCAAAACAATCGTGCCACAAAGCATTTAGATATGAAGTAAGCATCCATCCATGATGCCTAGTTACACAGAATAGACAGGCTATATAGTACCGTTCAAATGATTAGGGTCAGTACTATTTTTTTATTTTAAATTAATACATTTTATTCAGCAAGGATGGACAAAAAAGACATTTCTAGATTTCTATTTCAAATAAACACTGATGAAAAGAAAGTTCAAAAGAACACAGTATCCTTAAAAAAAGTATAACGGTTTCCACAAAAATATTGTGCAGCACCACTGTTTTCATTAGGCCGGTCACAAACGATTAATTTTACGATTGAGTAATCGGATAACTTTTTTGCAGTAGTAAAAATAGACCTAAGGCAAACAATAACCTTTAAAATTACTTAAAATACATATAACAATGAAGCAATTATTATTGCTTCAAATAAAGTATAAAAAAAAATAATCAAATGGTTCAATCAAACACTTAATATGTTTGTATATTACATTATGTATTTTAGCAATCAACCTATGTCCATTATGTATTATAAAAAAAACGAGCAAGAAGGTGGCTGGCCGCACACTGAACTCAGTACAGACTACAGAAGTCTATCAAAACTTTTTTTTTCCTTCTGGATTGCACAGCGCAAAAAGTGCAAAGTTAATTAAAAACAAATGAACAGGAGCAAACGTTTCAGCACATTGCTATCATCATAATGCATTATGTATTATAACAAATGCCTGAAGAGGGCACCACATGCCTGGTGATCGTTGTTGTTGTCACACTTTAGAGCATGTGTCAAATCCTAGTTTAATATTGGCATTAAAATGTCCACTTAATATTGGGCCACTTCTTTATGATAGAAATGCTACAGTCACTGCAATTTCTTTAACAAGAATATGTGGACATTAAAACATGCAAACTCAAAGCGAGGCTTTAAACGTATATAATTGCGATGAACAGTTAGCATATTTAGAAAGATGTTGATGTATTCTCCTGTGATGGCGTAGGTTTATAAATGATTTACCTTACAAATCTGGCACTAAAATGTTGACGTAAAGTAGTTCACTATGGCTAGATTAACAGTGTCAGTCCAAATCCAAATCCGATTATCTTTGTATCCGACTGGAATATGATCTAAAATGATGTCCACACTGTGTATCGCAACTGTTCAGATCCGATTTGTGTGTCCACGCAGATCTTTGACAATACGGCAATGATGTTGCGCTGATGGAGGGGTTTGCATTTGCAATAGAAATGTTGTCTTATTTAAATTTTACAACATGGAAATGTGTAGCCGCGCTGGACTACTGCGTCTTGAGCCTGCCGCAGAACTGTAGGAGGCTGGTATGCACAACTCTTTTTCCGCGCCGGTTTTAAAATACGTTTCAAAAATAATAATTTTCTGCTCGCCTGGCACTTTGCAACAACACAGCCTTGTTTCGGCAGCGACTTTCAGCATGTTCCCTATAAAACGTCTGATGTTTACATTTTACGTGGCGTGAGAAAGTCACATAAACCACGCAAAATCTGATCAGAGCGTTCAGACTGAAGTGGATTTCCTGATATGTGATTTGAATAGGATTTCAAACCACATATGGATGTAGCTTGAAATGGATTTCATGTGCTTTTTTTGGACTGACAGTCTGAACGTAGCCAATCTTGATAAGAAATAGAAGGACGAATTGCAGTAAGGACTAGAGAAGCTAGCTCGTTCGGATCTTTACCACATATTAACTTAAGTTTGTCAATTTCGCGCTCTTTCCTGCTTACTAAGTCCTTCTCTATATGATTTCGCAGCTTCCATGTGTTTTTTCCGTGGTTTAGACATCATAAATTAGTGTAACAATGTGTTCAGTAGTACACAAACAGTGCAATCCATGCCGTTGTTTACATCCGAGTACCTCCAATATGGCCGCGCATCCGGGTAACTGACCAAATCGTGACGTTGGTGCAAACCCTCTATTGATAAGAAATGTCAGCATTCATTTCTTATCAGCATATTTAGAATGGTTTTAAGGATCATGTGTCACTGAAGACTGCTGATGACTGCTGAAAATTCAGCTTTGATTTCATAGAAATAAATAACATAAATATACATTTAAAATAGAAAACTAAATAATAATTTTTCACAATATTACATTTATATAACATTAATATTCGTTTTTTCCTGGATTTTTGTTAACATAAAAACAGCCTAAGTGAGCGCAAGAAATTTCTTCTAAAAACATTTTAAAATATTACGGACACCAAACTTTTGAACAGAAGTGTATTATGCTAGGGAAGCAGATGGTAGTGTAAATTAAGCTTACCTGTGCAGGTGCTGCGGATAACACAGTGGTCGATATTGGGGCTGCAGTTAACCGTGATCTCCAAACAGTGGTGAGCATTATGGTGCTGTGCTGACTTATCATCAGGGTTGAACTGAAGCAAAAAAAAAGCAATATTACAATCACTCAAAAACATGATTTGCTGCAGCCTCTGATCAAAAGCATTAAGGGTGAATTAGAAATGAGCCAGCATTATTATCTAAAAAACACCATGCAATGAGCTAAAGAGAAAAAGCTGTAAAAACTGTTACTCACCCTGATGGTCATGTAGCCCACATATGCATCTTCAGATCCCTCCATAAACACAAACGTTGAATCTCTAGTGTTTTCAATGACAACCTTGTCAGCTACCTTCCCTGAGGCTGAAAGGAAAGAAAACAGGGGTGTTAGTGACTTTAGTCAAAGTATGCAAGGTTAAACATTTGATGTTATTTTCAAGATTTAAAGTTAAAGGATATAGGTAACAAAAACAGGGTCATCAGATTCACCTGCGCCAATCATTGTGATGGGGGATTCGATGTAGATCCATTCATCTGTGTAAATGCCAGAATGCACAAATATCAGGCCATCAAAATGAGCCTCTTGCACCCCTCCAAGTGCATCCTCAATGGTGTCATAATACTGAAAACCAGAAAAGCGCTGTCATTACAATGAAGCTGAAAATGTGTTTATTGAACTTTCTTCAAAAAAAAAAAAAAAATATATATTGTAATTGCTGAAGCCAACGATCCATACCAACATATTCTCTCTGCCTTTGTATCTGGCTGGATTACTATAAAAGTGTTCTGCAAAACCAGGCTTTACATGTGCTCCTTTATACTGTGGAAAAGAAAAAGCAAAGACTTAATGAATACTTCATTTTTTGCACCTGTATTTAATATTTTTGATTGGTTTACCCAAGATGGACAGCTAACATGGTGCAAATGTGGCCTTAGTCACTTTATTAACTTTCGAAGAGTGAATATCATTATTACTCATTGTGACAAATCACAAACAAAATGCATCAGACTGGAAAAATCATCTAAGCATTCACATCCATCCTGATTTAAAGAGGAAAATAGAAACACAAGCTCTCATACCAACTGCTGAAAGCTCTCTTTCCATGGGTTTGGTTGCTCATACTCTTCCGGGTTGATCTGGTAGAACTTCCCCGGCTCTGGATGCATCATGGGTCGCGTGTACTCAAACACCTCCATGTATAGTCTTTTCCTGTAAAACACACAAACAGACAAAACAATCACTAAAGATATAACCTTATGGAAAAGGTCATATCTGAACCAATCCCCCACTAACAAAACATTATGGTGGCTGATAAGCATTTTGATAGCAATTTCAGGTCAGTGCTGAGCTTAAACACTACTGTTCAATTTATTTATTTATTTTCCAAAAAATTGTTTTATTTAGCAAGGATGCATTAAATTAATCAAAAGTGAGAGTAAAACTCTAACATGGTTACAAAAAAAATAATTTTCTATTGATCAAAACATCCTGAAAAAGAGATTACGGTTTCCACAACTGATGTCAACGTTGATAAGAAATGTTTCTCAAGAACAAAATCAACTAATTAGAATGATTTCTGAAGGATCATGTGACACTGAAGACTGGAATAATGGCTGTGGGAAAATCAGCTTTGCCATCACAGAAATATTATGTTTAAAAATATATTAAAATAGAAAATTATTCTAACCTGTAAAAAATATTTCACAATGATCAAATAATGCAGCCTTGGTGATCATAAGAGACATTTTTCAAAGAGATAAAAACAAAAAACATACAGACATCAAACATTTGAACGGTAGTTTATACTGTTCTATTGTGTAAGCTGCAAACAAGACCTCAAGAGACAATTCTGTCAAGATTAGATGTTAGAAATGTCCGCTGTAAAAGCATTACACTCTTATATTTTTTGCAAACCATCCCTATTAGTGCAGTTTCCCTGTCATGATCATCATAACATAACTTTTTAAGGACATTGCGACAATGCGCTGGTTGTCTCAATCTACTGGATCATTAGTATCCCACTTACAGCATGACACTGCCCTTAACATTTTCTTCCATAGTCCAATGAAAGTAATTAATGTACTTCTGCAAATCCTTCTATTGTCAGTATGTAAATTCTCACCAGAGAATGGGGTCATTTGCAAGCTCACTGAAACGCTTGCATACGCAAGCAGCCTGGCACAAGTCCTGCTCCAGCAGGTAGGAGAAGATCTTCAGAACGACTTCATCCGGAAGCTTCTCTTGTAGATACTGCTCTGCAGGGGCAGCTGAAACATTGTCAACAGGGAAAAAATATATATAAAGCAAACTGCTTGCAAAGCACACGTAATTAATAGCAATAGTCCTTTGATAAGCAACAAAACTTTTAATAAATGATCCGAGACCACAACTCTTCACTCACCTGGCAGGTCCTGGGATTTTCCCGACACTCTTGCACGTTTAGCTCTGTGACCGAAATTTTCTGTGGCTGAAGTGGAGGCTCCCTGTATCGCACAAATCAGACATTGACTTGTTAAACTGATTAAAACAACTTTAGTAGGGCTATCTCTGTCAAAAGTACAAACTAAACAGGGTTAGTTTTATCTCAAAAGTGCAAAATCTTTACCTCCATACTGTTTTTTGTGGGGCACACGGTTCGTTTAGGCAACAGGGACTTTCTACGGAGTTGGTATGGACTGTTTTGAGCTCCTGGACCAGATTCTTCTGCAACCATATCTGCAGGGATGTCCTCATCTACAGAGGGCATAGAAAGAAAAAGAAAACAATCCATTCAGCAAAACATATCTCAACCTGCCCTGCACAAGCTCAGACCCCAAGTTCCACCACAAACTCCTGATTTCCATGTTTGCACTGAACATTGCAAAATGTGCCTGCAGGAACAAAACAGACCCATTCTCTCAAGGAAAATAGTCAAATAAAATTGCTGGCTTTCTCCAAAAGCATAGCAGTGCAGACAAGACCTTTGCCCATCAGTAGGTAAGAACATCACACATCGGTGCAAAACTCTGAATTTCCATACTTCCAGAAGGCTTGCTTTTCCATATCTTAACGCATTTAAGGAGTAAAAATCCTAAATGCCTTAACCTTCTTCATACAATTGGTTTTGCAAATGTAAACACCATTATATGTTATCCATAAACCAAGAAAACTACGGCAAAAACGACTGCTAATCTTTATTCAGCTGCAAATGACTTACCTACCTACCTGTCAATACCTGGTGTACTGATCACCTGAGAGCCTTACGGTCTGTCCTTCCCTACAGCACAATTGGTACCTGGAGACAACATCCAAAAGTGAAAGATGAGAAGAGCAGCTAAAGCTTGACTCTCTAAACTGTCACGAATTGTATGGCAACTCACAGCTGACTGGTCCATCGGTAGCAGACTTCACAGACAAGACGGCAAGGCAACAAAAAGTACATCAGGGCAAAATATCAACACAAAAGGAAATCCTTATCTGTTCAGCCATGGCTCTGGTCAGTCTCTCTGCCTGCCTTGTGCCTACATATGCATCTAGTCAGTGTCCACATCCAAAAACGTCTAAAAACAAAGCAGTATGGAGAAGATGCTCTTCCTTTTCACCAAAAACAGCATGCACAGATTTTAACAAAATGTGTACCCAAATAAGAACTTAAGAGCATAACATCACACCCTTATGTAATACAAATACAGATATTACATCATTTTCCTTTCTAAAAAGTCCAACTACCCTAACTAAGGAATATGTTGACAGTGATACGTTGATGCTATCAGGTGGTAATATCCTAGTATTACTATGGTGCGTGTTAAAAAAAAACCATTGGGTTCTTTTTAGTGTAAAGGTTATATTAATATTAACTTTGAGAATATGAATGGTCTGTACACTCAAGTCAATGCATTGTTTAGGCTGATGTTCTAACTGATATAAACAGTAACTGCAAACATCAGAACAAATGTAAACATTGAGGTAGTCAAAATGCACTGATCACTACTGGTCTAAAATAAACCAATAAACCCTAATACATGCTTAAAGAGCATGCAAACCTAACGCATTAACACTTTATCAATGGATTTTTTTCAAAAGAAGACCAGAAAGCCTGTCAGTAGGGGGTCTGTAACCCAGCTAAACGTGGAAACAAAGGTTTCTGATTGATCATCGCAGAAGCACCTTCATCAGCAGAACCCAGGGCTATGTGCAAAGCATCTACAAACCAAACCAACAAAAATAACTATCCGTATGATAAATGTTCCACCATGCACATATCCCCAACAAAAGAGCAAAGAGAGCCTTTATCATACCCCGTTTTCTCGCTGTGAGCTCAAGTGCGCAGCTACTTACGTTAGCTAGCGTGCTACCTAGCAGTGTAAACAGTTAACTTCACAGCCACTGCATTCAAAGCTAACGAAACCCGAATAAACACAATGCAGTTGTAGACATTAATGCGGTGTGGAAAGCAGCACCTGTGTTAGTATTTGGTGTAAATTGACAATGCTATCAACGGCAGCTCAACACTGAATACTACAGCTACGCAGCGCAGATTTTCCTGCTTAAATCCACTTCTCACGTCTCTCTTCCACCTATAACCCACGACAGATAACTTATACCAGACATAAATCAACATTTACCTTGTTATCTTGTTTCTAGGTTTAAAGTTAAACAGGAAAGGTGACGAGTGCGTTGAAAGCTAGCCGTTTACGATTCGGGCTCGTGAAGCCCAAACAAAGCGCGGCCTGGCCTATATATATATGCGCCTCGACGCTCTGCACACAAGCCCTTTTAATCAGGCCGTGCGGCTTCGGAGTGGCCGTGTCGGGTCAGATAGATTAAATACCGTATACGACACGGCACAACATTGAAGCGTTGTTGAATAAAAGGTCCCCGTCTTACCTCTTTCTGCGTTGTTTCTTTCCGGCTGCACCGGGCGCGGCCTCGACACTCGCCTGGGTCTCCTGCTGCTCGCTCTGACGGAGTTCATTTGGCGAGGTGACTTTACCCAGAAAAAATACGCTTCCCTCGAACCTTATTCTGGTGTTATTAGCATTTACACAAATCTCTGGTCTGAAACAAGTCAAATCACCCGTCTACGCCGAAAAAGGACACCAACCCTAGGCAGTTTTTCTTATTCGGGGTGTTGTTGGTGTGTGTTTTTTCGGACAGCTCCCCCCTGTGCTGAGCTCCGTGTCTCTCTCTCTCTCTCCCTCTCTCTCTCTAGCAGGAGGAGCCATTAACATGGACATGGTGAACGTGCACAAGGGGGCACCACTGGTATTCAGCAAGAGTAACATTGAGTAATTGCTTTTAAATATTGATCCTCCAATTTTGGAGAAGTTCAGATTCAAAGTGTTAACAGCCCTGGTGCCATGACGCTGAGATTATAACTGTGTAAAAGCTTTCCCTGATGATTAAAAAAAACAGCTTAAACCAGCCAGAACTGGTCTCCAAGGCTGGTCAAGATAGCAAAAAGTGGGTTATGGGTGGTTCTGGCTTTACTAGTTGAGCACCAGTTTGGTCAGGCTGGGAGACCAGCTAGACCATCTTAAACCAGCGAAATATCGTATTCTGGTTTAAGATGTTTGCACTAGACAAACTCGCCTTAATGCATTACTCTTATAAACCTGATTAATTAAAAAATTAAACTGTCTTAGAACTGAATGAAATGTGTACTTTATTCTGCTTATATTACCAGGTAAACTAGCATGGATTTTCAATTCCAGACTTCCAAATATGATCACCCTCATGAGAGACCCCATCCTAAAAATGTAAAAGGCAGCTCTGTATATATTTCAATGTGCAAACACCCAATTTATACTGTGAAAAAATATATGAATTCGTGTAACATTATGTGGATAATATTTAGTTTATATGACGTTTTCTTTCTAATCATTATAGTACTGTTACTTATACGATTATAGAATAAATATTTTTATTTATTTTAATCTTTATTTTAATCTATTCGCTTTTTTTTATTATTACAAATATTTTAGTTTAATCTTATTTTATCATTTAATAATTTATACATTTGTTACACTTTTCCCAGACCTCAATTTGAAATCCCCGGAACTACGGCAACATGAAGATTTAGTACATTTATAAAAGCACAATTCATAGAAAAACATTTAATTGACTCTTGGTTTCTTTAGAGTTGCTTTTGGGTTTGAATCGAAATTTAAATGTAAAGTTAAGTGTACAAACAAGGTCTGTCTGAACTAAAAGAGTTTATAAACCATTATCTTTGAAATGAGGTAAAATGAAACAGAAAAATGTAAACGTTCCCCAATTTATCCATTAGATGGCGACATTGCCACTAACCAAAATTCAAGTTGTAATTTTAACTGACAGTGCACACACACAAACAAACAAAATATTTAGAAATGTTTTACTCTGAGAGAGGATTAATGGCTACAGAACGCATATAACAAGAAAAAAACATCTGAAAAGAAAGAGATGATGCTAAAATGGAACATTTTTTCTAATCTACTATAGATGATATAAACTTCCATTATACCATAACCAGTTTTACTGAAATGTTGAACTTTCATCCACTAAGACAATGCTTATCCTGAAGCCCTCAGGCTGAAGTCAGTTTGACTTTGGCAGAGCGTGACACTATCTCATTGATGAAGCCATTGTTTTGGCCGATGACCTCTGCCTTGAGTTTGCGCAGCTTCTCTTTGACAGCCTCGTCAGACATGCCTTCAACAGGCATTGATTTCACCTTAGCCAGGAAAGCCTCGATGATCTTCTCCCCCTCCTATGGATAAATTCACAAGACAGCACAGCAGTTTATTAACTGTAATATTTTAATGCACTGAGCTTTGCAAATGCAAACATTTCTTTTAATAACACATCTTACCTGTTTCTCCAGGCAGCGTTTTTTGGCTTCAGGCCCAGCTTCTTCCCCGGCTCCGGAAATATCCTGGAACTCCTCAAGCTCCAAAGCCTTCTCCCTTGCATTAGCAATCACATGCTTGGGGAAGTTAGCAAGCTCTGCCACATGAATCCCAAAGCTCTGGTCACACACGCCTAAGTCAAATCAAGCACATATCATACACCAAGCACAATGGAAATATACAACCCAATCCAAGTTTTCAAAATGATTAAAGAGTGTAGTATGCATTTCTTTGCTGGAAAGCCACATACCCTTTTTCACCTTGTAGAGCATTGTGAGAGTGCTGTCTGTGGTCAGGGCAGTGACGTGGAGGTTACGGACAGTGGACACCTGCTGCGCCAGCGCCGTCAGCTCATGGAAGTGAGTGGCAAACAGGCAGAAGGACTTGAGCCGGGTAGCGATGTACTCGGAGATTGCCCAGGCCAGACCAAAGCCATCATATGTGGATGTGCCTCTGCCTAATTCATCAATAATGATGAGGGAATCCTCTGTGGCTGATCTAAAAAAAACAAAATACAAAACATGACATACATTTATCACAAAAAAGCACAGAAGGCCACAAAATGCACATTGTAAAATAGGGCCGTCAAAATCAACGCGTTAATTTTACGTTAACGTGTTAAATATTTAACGCAATTTGCACAGCATCTGTTTTTTTTCTCCTGCCATCCTTTGTCTAGCATTACAGTTTATGATCATGCACTCATTCATTCAAGTTAGGGGTGTAACGATACCCTCATGTCACGATTCGATACATATCACGATACTGAACTCACGATACGATATTATTGCGATACTCCAAGACATATGTCTTAAATGTTAACAAAAAATTAACTGTTGATTAAAATGCTAAATTTGGTATTATATTGTAGGTGTGAATGAATACGCTTGGACTTGGTGCTGGAAACTCAAATGCACAGGACAATAAAGACACCAGAATAAAAATATTAATGATTCTGAAGCTGAAAATACAGAATTATTTTAGATGAATATGCTTGCACTCTTTCACTGACTAGATATATTTTAAATAATGAAGGCCACTTCTTACTGGTAACATCAGACATTTGGCATTATCAGGACCCACAAATATTTCCCCATTGCTTCATTATACATTATATTCAACATTATATCTAATAGTTTAATGTAGTACTGACACAAAAACTCTGTAAACTTAAATTGTATCACACAGTAATTTTTCATTTTGGGTGAACTATCTACGATACATTGCATTTTTGTATTTCGATATATTGTGAAACGATATATTGTTACACCCCTAATTCAAGTGCTATTTAAACCATTCTCATCGGAAATGCATGCAGAGAAAGCCGCGCCAGTGAGTTTTCTTTTGCTCTTGAACGGACAAACACACAAAATTATGTCAAAATGACTATATTTGGCGAGTATCCTCGGAAGCAGCGCACTCAAATGAGTTAAGTCTTAAATGAATGTGAGAAAATCCAAGTCATGTGCGTCAGGTCTTAGTGACAGCAGCCTAGTAAACCTGCTGCTGTCTGTCATTAATGTTAATCGGAAAAAAAGAAAGAAAAGAAAACTCACTCACTGCTCTTGAATGAATAACCTTTGTAGCTTTAATAAGAATGAATATATATTCAATTTATAGTTTATGTATTTATGTATATACAATTTATAGTTTATCTGAAAATTATTTTAAGTTGTTGATATTTTTAAAAGCCCATTAAATGTTGAAAATTATGGCTTTAAATTATACTGTAATGTTTAATGGCAAAAACTGAGCAAAAAAATATTTAATTGAGACATCAATAGCACTATTGGTAACATTCACACTGGGATTCATTCATAGTGCTTAAGAAAAAGATACCATTAAATGTTAAAAATCTGCCATCTTTATGTTGATTCTACATTTTGGAGATACTACAAGATAAAAATATATTATGTGATTAATCACAGTTTTTTTTTAAAGTAAATTTTCTTAATCGATTGACAGCATTTTTGTAAATGTATCAAATGCATTAAATTATGATAATGTATGCTGGAAGCATAAAAAAAAAAAAAAGTAAAAACTTGCAATGTTAAATGTGTTTAAAAAAAATTCAGGTTCAATACAAGTCACTATGTAATCAAAACGGACAAATCTTGTGTGCATTATAACTGGTTTATCTGTGCACATAGTTTTTTATTATTTTTTATTCATGAGCCCTTGTAATCTTTAATCAAGATAACTACGATATCTCTTCTCTGATAATGTGTTCACCGGCACGAGGGCGGGACAAACCGTCACTCACAAGAGATCACAGCAATAGCACACAACAATCCAATCAATTCCCGATGGACAAAAACAAGTCCCGCACTACATTGTTTCTCGTTCGAGAAGCCGTTTCACTCGGATATACATCACAATAGGAAAGAAACGACTATCGCAACTTCCATTTCATGCCGACTAAGTTCAACTGACCGCATTTGTGGCATAATGTTGATCACCACAAAAAATTTAGATTAGTCCCTCAAAAAATCAAGGTTACAGTGAGGCATTTACAATGGAAGTGAATGGGGACCATTTTTGGAGGACTTCACAGCAGAAATGTGAAGCTTATAAATGTATAAAAGCGTTGTCGTGTGTAGTGTGAAAAGTGTAGTCGATTGGTACAACTATTTTAATTATTTCTAGAGTCATTTTAGGTTCATACCTTTGTTGTTATATATCTTTTTTCACACTAAAATCATGTTCACTAAACTACAAGCGGGTATAGTGAGTATTTTAATATTTACAGATTGGCCACATTTACTTCCATTGTAAGTGCCTCAACTGTAACCCAGACTTTACTTTTAGGGACAAGTGGAAATTGATTGTTGGTTACCACTGAATCTACAAATGCTGTCGATTCAGCTTAACTTGTACTGAACCTGGAAAATTCCTTTAAAAATAATGGGAGTACAAAATGTTTCAAATGTGAGTTCTGACCGAAGAATAGCAGCCGTCTCCAGCATCTCAGCCATAAAGGTGGACACTCCTTTGATTTGGCTGTCCCCCGCACCCACTCGAGCGAGCACACAGTCCACCACGCTCAGCTCTGCCGCATCACATGGCACAAAACAGCCAATCTGTGCCATCAGCACGATCACACCCACTTGGCGGATGTATGTAGATTTACCACCCATATTTGGACCTAAAAATATCAGAAAAAAACCTTTTATCATATAGATTATGGATTAATGCATTTACATACATGAATCTTCAAATTAATGCTAGTGCTCATCTTGTACTCGCTCATTTTTATAATCCTCCAATCAAATAAGAGCTGACCTGTGATGATATGAAACATCTCCTCGCCCCTTGTGAAGGTGACATCATTGGGAATGAAAGCCACATCATCTTGGGCTTCAACACAGGGATGTCTTGCCGCTTTCACAATGAGTCTCCCTGATCCTTTCTCTAGTATTTTGGGCCTAATGTAAGGCACTGGGGCAGCATGGGACACCACGGCAAAGCTCACCACGGTATCCAGCTGAGCTATCACCTCATTTAGAGTCTGTACTGGATCCACATAGCCTATGGTACAAACACAGGGTTACTGAACTATTCGTTCTCAACAGGCTAACAACATTATTAACCAAAATTAAAAACAGCTTAATGTTAAAGGAGAACTCCGGTCAATTTTAACATTGAGCTAATTTTTTTGTACATTTGGAGTGCTGTCAGTACAGAGAACAACGACAAAAATCGGTGTTGCCTACAACGTGTTATCCTCTTTTTAAAATTTGCACCCTGTTGACTTCAATGGGGCAAGTTTTAAACCTGCTTTTAGCCTCTTAACATCCTTGATGTGTCATTACAAGTGCACAGGTCATGTGAGTGATTCCTTCGGAGTGAACGCGGGTGAATCTGACTGCAGTAGATGTGAAAGAAATATATAAAAAATTATGTTTATTCAGCCAGCGCACATACCTGTATTTACATCCTGTTTTCGGTCGAAGTCCACAGTAATCGATTGTCGAGTTCACGCGCGTGATCATAGGTACTAAACCTATGCGAACCGGAGTTCTCCTTTAATAACCAAAATGACTAAAGGATAACGTGTTCAATATACATTAATGTTGATAACCACAGAAAATCATTTTAAACCATAAACCTGGGTAAATTCACAATGAAATTAAAATGTAAATTATTTTAATGGAACTTTGCCGTATTATAAATTATACATGAGATCGCACCAGTCAGCAAACGACAACCAATTAGCCAACGATCCAAACAATTGCAAAAGGACAAAATCAAGTCACCCCGATATTTCTTGTTCGAGAAGCTGTTTCACTCGGATATGTCACTATGTAAGAAAAGAAAATCAGAATGTCCATATCATGCCAACATTATTTAAATGCTTACATTACAACAATTCTTCCTTAAAATGCATTATTTGAGCTGTTGTCTAACCTGCCATTTTTGAAGTACATTATTGCAACATTTGTTTTGACAAATACCATGTTAATAAAATGTTAAAATCATGTGTTCCAATCACTTTAAAGGTATAGCGGAGGATTTTCCCGAATTTTAGAAAAGAACCGCTCTCTCCACTTTTTGAAAAAATGCACATGCGCAACACTCTACCTGCTCCCGAGAGGGAACTCCTATTAAACGTGTGCATAAGAGAGCATGCACGAGCCTAGTTCTCCTCGTGCACGGTCTGTTTACAAGTTGCTGTCGGCATGGCTCATACAAGCCTACTTTCCTTTACCTGTCAAGTAGAAACTTCGCGACTGAGGCATCAGTGGGAAGCCCAACCTGTGCTTTTAGCGCACGCCAGCGTGTGAAATATTCTCCCAAAAACACTCTGGTCTTGTTTCTTTCTTCAGAGGCCTTTCTCTTCTTGTCATACAATTCGTAGACACTTTTTCTCTTGCGACCCTCAGACATTTTGAAAAAAACCCGGTGAGAACGGCGAGCTTCAATGAATGGCTGAAACCGTAGCTCACCACACATATACACCCGAAAGTGCGCATGCGCAGAAAGCGAAAACTACCTAGGGACGAGCACGTACAATGGCCTTACGTAAACATATCACCAGAATGATTGACAACTAGGAGGACCAATAGTCTTGATGATCCACCTGGAAAAAGAAAATCCTCCGCAATACCTTTAAGTGCTCGAGCTCTTTAACGCTGGATGGATTCTGATTGGATTCTGTCAATGTTTTTATCGTTCATCAGTTGGAAAAAATCATTCCGAAAAAGATTTCAACAGTATCATTCCTCTGTGTCATTATTGTTATAGTTGTGGTGTGGAAGTCCCTATTCTCATAGAATTCGAGCAATTAGTATAGATATATGTAACGTCCTTTGTGTGAACGGGCCTTTATTTCATACAGGTTTATTTATTTATTTTTATTATTTATTTTGAGGAGGGGGGTTTTATACTCCTTAATAATATTGTCTCTTTTTTGGGATATTATACTCTGTGTTAATGGTACAGAGAGAGCCTTACCTGTATAGTATTCAGAATTACAATCAGATTAAAGTGAAAAGTTCAAAAACCACAGGGAACAACCCTTTAGAAATGAACGACTCTCACCAGCGGCTATGCTGATGATCTCTTTGACGATGGCGTTCTGAGCCTCTTCATACTCTTCTCTGCTTTTAATGTACTCTTCATTCAAAGAGCTCAGCTTACTGTGAAACACACAACACAATCACTTACTAAGAACTCCAACCATTAGCTGCACCAATATTTGAACATCTCATACAACATCCTTGCCTGTTAGTGAATCGCACTCCGTTCTTCTGAACATCTAAAGTTGTGAATTTCTTGTTGTTGCGAAGGCTCTTTTCTTCTTTGCACGTGACTCGGAAAAAGTAACCGATCTGTGCATTGGAATCGAGCTTCACAGTCTTGGCTGCTTCCAGCCCTAAAGATCAACATTTGTTACTAGTTCAACACCAAAATGCTTAATAGGGAAATGCATTTAATTTCCACACTTTGATCACTTACCAAGCTCACGAGCCGCACTGTTCAAAGCGGCTTGCATGGATTTCTCCAAACGATCCATGTTCTCCCTTAGCTCACTCAATGTGGGATCAAATGAGGGTTTTACTAGGAACTCGTGATGCTCAACCTGACCAAAAAAACAAAAAAAAACAAGTGTTACACATTTAAGGAATATGAGTACTTAATGATTTTAAAGTTTGCTTAAAGCACAAAGTGCAAATGACAAGAGCAGACCTGGTTCATGTCCAGTGTGGTTTCAATCATCTCCTGAAATTTTGAGAAGTCAGAGATGAGGTCGTTAAGAGGAGAGATGAACGCTGCGTGCAGGAGGACCTGATGTTTCCCTGTTAACAGATTAAAATACAGCCGTCACTCATTGTGGTGTCCCACAACAAACTTTGTTGCTCAAATGCTTCGGATGCAAAAATGTTTCGAAATGTCTTTTGGCAGACCAAAGCACAAGTTTCAATAAAAGGATATGTTTCAGTCCAGTCGCTTTTTTATGTACTTCACATTTTTGCTGCTGTCCTAAAATGTATTTTGCCATTACCACAAACAAGCTACGTAGCTGCTTGAATCTGAGTGCAATAGCGCTAGGTTACCATAAGTGGTTTGTAGTTGATTGCTGTCGTGACACACGAACAGCACTGAACGTGCACATTGGCCGGTACAATTTTAAATATATAAAAATGTATCATAATAAACTTTTCATTAACTTAACTGTACAACAAAGGAATTGTAATTGGCTGCTGTTTCTGCATAAAGTGGATCTATGTTGATATATCTAATTTTTTTATCGATCATTTATTGGTAAAGGGCGAGAGACCTGGCGAGTCACATGATTTTTGTCAAAGAGCCAGGTGTGGCTCGCAAGCCATAGGTTCCCGACCACTGTACTAAGCCATAAAACATTTTCACAACCATGTATTGTCCAAATCCATACAAAAGTTAACCAGCAACTTGTGAGTAACTGTTTCAATGCCAATTTTTACTCGCATTTGAGGATTTGAACCCTGGCTAACATGCTAAGGACGTCCCGCAGATGCCGCTGCGAGCTCGTGTAGAGATGTCAGGAGCAATCCGTGCAGGAAATAAATGTATTAGAAAACGTAACATTTTGCAGTTAATTTAGTCATTTTTAAGGCCATTTCACGATTTCAATCATCATACAATTACGATTTATGATCTCGGATTTGCGCTTTTCACGTGGGTCATACTTTTCAGTTCAGACAATACAGAGATCCGTATAAATACTGAAGAAAAACTGCTTACCACAGTATCTCTCCAATGCCAGCACCAGATTCGGCAGTTGCCCCACAGCTTGATAGACCCGATAACAGTCCTGTAAGGTAGAGCTCTGACGCTGGAACTTCTTTGCCATCCGGTTCAGATCTGGAAAACGCCGGAGAAGATCCTCTTGACAACTTTTCCTCAGCTCAGAGTCTTCCACAAAAG
Organism: Rutilus rutilus; assembly: GCF_951802725.1. NCBI lineage: Eukaryota > Metazoa > Chordata > Actinopteri > Cypriniformes > Leuciscidae > Rutilus > Rutilus rutilus. The sequence goes on from NC_140224.1 coordinate 23,876,424, forward strand.
TCTCCACAAGGTCCAGTCTGCACAACATGACCACAAATGCACGGATCAGTTCTAACGTCAACCACACACGCTGTTAATTTTAATTCACATATCATCCACCCGCCACCCACTCGAACCTATGATTTTCTCTGATATAGACATCCGCACCCGATCATCACACATTACAATTTTTCAAAAATACTCATTAAGCATGCTAGTTAAAAATGGCAAAAATTGCATTTCCTAATAGCCTAAACACAGGCTTTACTCCCTTCAAACATAAATTGTCGCTGTTTCCGTCACTGCAACTTCCCGAACACACATACACACTATATTAAATGCATTCATCCCAAGCAAAGGCTGGATATAGGCTTTATGAGCTTATTGTCATATTCACATGAAGCGCTTCACATCACATTCCTAGCACTTGATTCGTCCTGGTTAACTATCTCCCACGAATAATTTCTGTTAAGCTTGAGTGTATTTTTTTAAGCTATTAAGTTATAAACAATAATGTAGGTTTTTTTGCCTTTGTGTTTTATATAATGATATAGGTGCTCTAGCCATTTTTTTCCTTTATTGGTTTCCCCTTAAGAGATAGACATTGTTGTTGAAAATGAAAGTAAAAGAGTGACGCACGTTTGTTGCGTTTTACAATTAAATGAGAGTTCGGTGTCTTTATTTTAATCAACACAATAATGATTTATCTCTCTTCGACCCGTGACCCACATTTCAATTGAATTATTTTTTACCTGGCCTGCCGACCCGCGGATTTTCCGCAGTGTCCACGGATATAACCATGTTAAACACATACACACTACCGTTCAAAATATATATATATTTTCAAATAATTAAGACTTTTGAGAAGGATGCATTAAATTGATCAAAAGTGACAGAAAAGATATTTAATGTTAGAAATGATTTGTTACAATAACTGGGTAATAACTAGGTACTAACCCTGAATCTACCTCTAAACCTAATCTAAGCCCATGCAACCTTATATTACTTATAGTACACCAAGTTCATTTATGTTTATTTTGTGCTGTAACTAGCAGTAAAGAGGAAGAGATGATCGGGGTCTGCCGCTTTGCTTGAACTGAGGTGCTACAACGATTTGTCACACCGCGCTAAAGAGCTCCCAAACAGTATTTATTGTTTGAATTTTATAATAAAATGGACAGAATTTAAAATCTGTGTCTTTGTTTCACATTAAAAGTAACAAAAGAGAAAGTGATAAAAGTGATTTATTGGATAGGAGGCGTGATAAAGTTCTGTTCATTCATTAACTGAAAACAGCATAGCCTGACATTCTTGAGATTTAAGAATTGATATCAGGTCATAAAAATGAGAATCAATTAAAATCAAGAATATTTTTTACCCAGGCCTTATATATAGCAAACAAAAGCTCACCTTTCTTCTATCTTGTTTTTGTCAGTGAGAGGCTGTTTGATCCACTGGTTGACCAACCGCTGTCCTTGAGGGGTACGACATTTGTTTAAAAGGCCTGCCAAGGAGTGTGTGCCAGTGGCATCATCAGAGGAACCCTGAGAAATCATAGAGGAAGAACATATATCAGAACTCAAAATAACCCTTCGCTGAAGAAATAGCATATTTTTGTGTTTTTGAATAACCCCTGACCTGGAAGAGATTCAGGGCCTGCACAGCAGCATTATCCAGACGCATGTACTGGTTGAGGTCAAACGTGGTAATTTTGAAGGAACCGAAATTGGCCTCATCTGAGAGAAGCTCCAGGTATTTGATGACTGCTTCTAAGCAAGACATTGCAATCTGGAAAAGCAAAACCTGGTTAAATCTCCAGGCGAACCACCTGAAATGACACACTTGTAACTTGTTGCAGCGCCCCAAACCTGCTTCTCCATCTCTGGAAGGGCAGCACTGGACACCGTCTCTCCCTTGCGGGCCTTCAGTAGGCGATTCAGATCCTGCACAATGTCTTTGGTTGTGAACTCAGATTTCTTCCTGTCTGTGAGCAGAATGCCACCCCGTTGCACAACCTGAATTATAAATAGCATCCAATATGGATGAAAGAATTATTATGGTTATAAAATCTTGGTCTATGGATGCAGTGATATTAATGGGGTCATGAAATGTATTTCCAGATCTTTATATAATGTTTCTGGAGGTTAGCCTTTGAAGTTAGTGAAGTTTCTTTCATTAAAAAAGTTCAAATATTTATAAAAATGATCATTTTCTATCCTCATTTCCAACCATAGACGGTCTTACTCAAAAGCAATATTGACACACATGAGTTGTGGAAGTCATCATGAAACCAAAATGAACAATTCTTTTTTTGTTATGGAATATTGCAGTATTTATTATAAATTATTTATCCATGCATTTTTTTTTATTATTATTAATCTCCTCAATCTTTAATCAAAATAACTTCTCCCTCTTGCAACAACATTTCTTCTCTGATGACACGTTTACTGGTGCAAGGGCAGGACGACCTGTCAATCACATGACATCACAGCAATAGCTAACGCCGATGGAGCAATTTGCAGAGCGGGCACGGTACGGAGCGATCACTTTAGTCAAACTAAACAGACTTTGGGGGTCAAACTTGCTCAGGCATGGTTCAGATCGCCAAAACTCATAAACAAAAACTCATACGTTAAACTGTGGCGTTACCTTTAAGGTATGAAACTTGTTTGTTTTTATTGTAGAGTGACTATTTCAATGTACCATTTTCTGACCCCTTTAAAATTCTATAAAATTTTCATTTTATAGTCAATATTAAAATTGTACTGTTTTGTCAAAATGTACAAACTAAAACAAATCATTTTAGATGGTAAAAATAAATTTAGGCATCTCAGCATTATGTTGTGCAGAATAAAAAGTGGATAATCATTTTGAGATTCCCAAAAGATTACAGTTAACATCAGTGTTATTAAATTATGTTTTTAAAGATTAACTTTAAGTGAGTATTATGATGGCTAAATGTAAATGTATAGGATATAAACATGCACAGTTAAATACCCAATATCAACCAATACCGTTTAAAGGCAGGTAGGTGATTTGTTCCAGAAACATTTTTCGTTATGCTGGTTGAAAGTCTCTTCACAACCTGATAGCAATCACTATGTTAAGTTGTCTAAATGTATTTATATGTATATTTATTGTCTTTGGAAGTAATAGGACCATGGAATGTTCATCCAATCCAACATCCTACCTGCCTGTCAACATATGTCTTTCCATACCTCCGTGCACCCTGCTCGCGCAGACATCACACGTCATCAGTGTGTTTCATGCTATGCAGAGTTAGACAGATCTCAGTCACGGAGCACCACAACCGAAACAGCAGCCACCTTTTACAGTTCAGCTTATGCTGCATTCACGCGATAACTACTGTAATTTGTAAGAGATGGAAACCTGTAAATTTATAGGCTACTCGGAGCGGTTCTTGACTCGAATTTATGCGTTACAACACTATCAGTGCAGAAATGAATCTGCAGCAGTCAGGTGGTACAGGTCAATGCTCTTTAAGTTGTTTATGTTCATTATTATTGTAATGTTATGTGCTTTGAGACATTAAGTAGTTTAACGCCGTTGTTGTGCCGAATTCTGACCCCAGCCAAATTATTACCGAGGGGGATAATACTTTGTCAGGCAGTTGAAATTCGGCACAACACCGTCTCTCGCCTCATGACGCTTTTGTTTGCTCCCTGCTGAACGCGTGCACGTGTTTTGAAGGAGATGTGGCTTTGGAGACGCTCTGAAGGGATCTTTCAAAGCTAACTCGCTATTGCTAGCCTCTCAGAAAATTGCTTACCCTAATTTTAATAAAAAATAAAAATAAAAAAATAAATCTATTATCAGTTATTAACTGACATGGCACCGATATACCCTGCATCCCTATCTTGTTTCAAAACTCACAATCTGGCATCTATAAGAAAGTTACCTGTTTGAGCTTCCCAAGGTCTCCACCTGCATCTCCTCCAGGAAGCACACACTCTTTGGGCCCGATCTGCACAAGAAGAGCCTCCAGATTGGAAAACTGATCATTGTCTGGGAATTCACACACACCGAGTTTCCGGAGTGTGCTGTCTACATAACCAACACCGACAACACGCTGTCCATCAGCCCCGGTGCCAAGACGAACCCCGACGACACCGGCTGCAGCCTCCCCAGGTCCTGCTCCACTGCCAAACAAAATCTCCTCAAACTGGGTCAGGTTTCCTGGGGAAGCCTGGAACGCAAAATACAAACATGATGAGATTGGGAGGGGTGATACTGAGAAAAATGTATCATAACAGTAAAGAATGTAAGATACCTTGAAAGATATCTGCCAGTCATGATCTTTGCTACTCTTACTGGCATTCTTGAAAACTTCCACCCGGTACTGCCTGACCAGCAGCAGGTCCCTCACAAATGACTCAAAGTTCATCTTACTGAGGACCACACTCTCCAACCTCTTGTTTCCTGCGTAAATTCAAAGTATATTAATTTGACCTTATTACAGATATAATAAAATAATCAACATACTGATGCAGTTTAGGCAAGATGCATATATCTGCACAATAGAAAGAAACAAAGAACCAGATCTAATAATCCTATAACTTTACAGCTAACCTGTTCCCAGGTTTTTGATGACTCCGTTCGTCTTGAAAACCTCCTTAGCTGCAAAAACCGCATCTTTTCCGTGTACCGTATAGTAATCGTTTCGATCAAATACTCTCACGGTGGTGTCAGGTTTCTCAGGCATAGAAAAATAAAAATTCAAGAATCCATGTTCAGACGCACTGTCCATAGACAGATTTTGTTTAGGTTGCACCGCCATGCTGGAATCTCCCGCCACAGACCAGGCGCGCCAGGAGGGTCAAAGGCAAACGGGGCGGAGCTAAAATGACGTCGACCACACTTCAAATGAAGAACGGTTATTTTGTAACAATTCTTTTAAACGTATGCATCGCTACTATCCTGTTAAAACCTTCATTGTGTCCAGATTTAAATAGAGTATAGATGTGAATTGTGCTTTTTGTGATTCACAACCAGAGACTTTTTTTTTGCCATTATGATCATACAAGAAAACTCTTGCAGGATAGGCTATTTGCCAGTTCATTGTACATTTCAAATATAAAGACTTTGAGCTTTATTTTAATGATTTTTGGATTTATCACTTTTGAGAAGCAATATGATTTTGTTTGTTTTTTTACTTTATTTTGTATTTTTTTCACCTTCAAAAAGATATTAGGATTTATATTAAAGGGATAGTTCGCCCAAAAATGTTAATCCTTCATCATTTACTCACCCTCAAGTTGTTACAAACCTGTATGAGTTTCTTTCTTCAGCTGTACACAAAACTGCACACAAAAGAAGATATTTTGAAGAATGTCAGTAACCAAACAGTTGTGGGGCACCATTGACTTCCATAGTATTTTCCCCCCAAACTATGTTAGTCAATGGGGCCCATCAACTGTTTGGTTATCCATATTCTTCAAAATAACTTATTTTGTGTTCAGCAGCATAAAGAAATTCCTACCAGTTTGGAACAACTTGAGGGTGAGTAAATGATGACAAAATTATTATTTTTTGGGTGAACTATCCCTTTAAATCTTTATCCACCTCCTGTAATATATCTATTGTAGCAATTCTTTATATGGCGCTTGTGTATTCTGTGGATTTGAAAAAGAAAGAATATTTATTTGTCTTAACCATTGTCTCTAATCAGAATTGTTCTTGAAGGATTTGGAGATTATATTAGGAGAAAACTGGGATGTTTAGTAAGGATTAGTGTATTTGATGTGCTATTTTATTTTATTTTATTTTATTTTAAGACTTTTTTGCAATACAAACAAATGCATGTAGAGTTCTATAATTATTTATATATCTAATAATCAATTATAATTATAATTATTATATTGGGTTAAGGTAAACACCATATGCATATGAATAATATACCTTGCACACCCAGTTGCTCACATCTAATAAATGTTGAGTCATGCATTAGCCTCTTAGCAAACATTTTTTATTTTATTTTTTAGTAATGCTAACAAATGATTCAACTGAAACTGATATTAATATTACTATATACAAACACCTCTTTTCTGTGTTGTGGCATTGACTAAAAAACAAGTAAACAAATGTTCCACAGCAAAGATGTGCATATATAAAGCTCTTAATATTCTAATATTATATCCAGGGTATTGAATTATATAATTATTATATAAGCCATCTTTTTCCAGAGTGTGAGCTGGAAATACATACATACATCTTATTAAAAAAAAAACCGAGAACAATATCATCCATACGTCATCCATTATGCTGTTACAGTAATAATGTACTATGATTAAGTCCTTGATCCAGCTATTTACTGACCTTTATTCATAATATGATACTAATGTCACAGGACTTTTATTGTTTAACATGCAAGCATAGCTGTCATAATCAACAGCATAGTAGTTCTGAATGTCTAAATCACAGTTATATCTGATTGAAAATAGCTGTTTTGCATGTGTCGGGTTAATTACAGATCAGCGAGGTCACATTTAATGATGGTTATTTGCTTCATTCCCTTGGACGAGATAACCATCCATTCTGTATGAAGCTGTAATTAAAGGACTGTTCATTTGAGCCCTCACTCTGAGCTTCAGTCAAACAAATAGGCTTTTATAAAGATATGGCAAATTGCTGAAAAACAATAGTAGCTTTTAGTTTGCTTGAAGTGTTTAACAGGTAAATTATCCCTTTAGTTCAAGAGACGTGGCTTTGGAAGCCAAACACAACAGAAGTGCAGAAGTTGCAATAGCAGGTAAGTGTCACTTGGTGTCAGAGCTGGGCTAGTGAGGCCAGAATGAAAAGTGATCCATGCCTGCAGGGATTCTACATGAAAGACTCCTTACATAACAGCTACTTCAGCTGTGTGCCTCTCTAAAGTATCTTTACTTCATTCACTGAATGAACAGACCAGGAAAACATTTGAACTGTATTTTAGCCTACAAAGCACAATTTGCATGTGTACATCATACAGGTAAGCACTATGCCAACATATGTGCACACACGCAACCTTTTTCCACTGAAAGTCACTTTCCAAATTTGAGAAAACAGGTTGAAGGACAAACTAAAGCTGCCGAGGCATTGTTATCACATCTTTTTACGCGTCTGTCCTGTTCGGGGTTCGTCCTTAAAGAAATAGTTCACCCAGAAAATAATATTCTGTCATCATTTACTGAACCGCATGTCGTTCCAGATCTGTATGACTGGAACCTAGAAGATCATTTGAGAAATATCTCGTAATTTTATTAATTTTTTTGTCTGTACGATGAAAATAAATGGTAATTGGCAACCTTGGTTACCAAAATATCTTCTTTTGTGTTATGCAGAAGAAAGTTGTACTTGTACAGGTTTGGAATGACATGACTTTTCATTTCTGGGTGAACTATTTCTTTTAAGTATTTTGTTTACATTTTTGGTTAAACTATCAGTTTTAAGATTACACTTCTTACATTCAACAATGATCATTCAATAAAAATCACTTCTTCTGCATTTAATCAAACTTCTGTAGTGTGAATGAAGTTGAAATGTTGGGATGTGTACTACTTGTGGTGTGTGTTTAGTGGAAAAAATTGTGGGTGGTTGGCTAAACTTAAGGCTTTTCCTAGAATTGATTTCATCAGGTACATAAAATTGTGTTTGGCTACACCTAAAGTATGTTTACAATGAATGTATTGTATACAAAAGGGACCGCCACAAAGAACTATGTACACTCCTGGGCAAAAAATGGGCCAAGCCCAAAATGACAACAATGTCCTAAAAACTGAAAAGTTTTTCCTTTGTATTTTTCCGCGTACAGACAACGCCATTGTCAAAACGATCCCCGTTCACACAGAGACTAAAAAGCGTTTGCATTATGCATGCCAGGCCAGTAGTTGGCGATGTCACTTTGTAAAGAAACACTATGCGCCTATAGACTGAACACGTAATACACATGCACATGACGTCACTGTTTTCACAAATTTACGTTTTTGTAGTTTACAAAGAGACAATAGCGGTATTATTTTCAAAAACTTCCACTTTGAACACCGTTTTCAAACGTTTGCGTTTTCAGGCCCCCAAAACGCTGTTGTCATGTAAACGAACAGCCAAAACACATAAAAAGTTTAAACGGCCCCTAAGCTTTTAATTGTCTTAACCACAAATTAAAAGCCATTGCTGTCTCCGAAAAACATCACAGACAAACAAAGTTTTTGGCAGAATATGGAAGTTGTGTGTGGAGTGATCTCAATGAAACACGAGTTGCATAGTGATGCTTCAGAGTGGTGTCTTCAAAAATATGCTGAGAAATATATCATGATAAATGCATTTCTACCACAGTGAAGCATGTAGGAAGAAGGGTCATTGTGGGGAGCCTTTTTAGCTGCTGGTATTGGTGAGCTGCTTCACTGTGAAAAGACATTTAATGCTTTGGAGTACAGGAGAATATTGACTTGCTTCCTACAAATGGTAAGCTATCTAAAGAGGAATGATCGGATATTATTTTCCAACAGACAATGCTCCTGCCCAGAATTGCAAAGACAACCAAGAAGTGGCTTGAGATCAAGTTCACCAGGGTCATGTTTTGGCCCGGTCAGAGTCCAGATTTGAACCCTAATGAATCCATTAGGACCCTAGTTTGAAGCCATTAACATTGAGTGGAACAACACTGACTCTTCTTCCTGTATAAAGTTGTCTGCAATTTGGGGAAGGCTATTCCGTGCTATACGTCACTCTATCTACTGTATACTGTAAAAATGGGCCACGCCAAAAATGCTGGAGAACCATTTTCCAATCACTGGTTAGGAAATGAGCAAGAATTGCACATATACAGTATATAATTTTTGGCTTGGCCCATTTTTGTTACCCAGGAGTGTATGTATATGCCAAAGTATGTATGTAAAGAACCCATGACTGTTGCATTGCCATTGGTGTTATTGGTTCTCAGTTAATTCCATATGGGCCGAGTGAGAGAGTGTTTGTTCTCTGCAGTGGCCTTTCGCGGTGGGATGGCCTGCTTAAAAGGGGGTGGCAGCCTGCTGCAGAGCTCTGGACTGTGGCCAGATGCAATGGTCTGACTCTTACTGCTGTGACAGGGCAGAACTGGGAGCACTGCAGAGGATTAAATCACCAGGACATGGACAGACAGATTTTAAAGTACCCACTGTTGCATTGAAAATCAGTCTTTAATTCTACTTCATAGAACAGAAATCTATACTGTCAAACTTTTTAAATACACAAGTAATGTGCCAGTTCATGCACTCAAATATTTGTTGGGGCCATTGATTCAATGTACACATAAATTGAAGAAATAAATGTAATCTGCACACTAAAAAAAGGACAAATTGAAGTTATTCCAGAATAAGAGTATATATATAAACAGGGAATAAAGTTCGTAGCCATCTCAAGCCACTGCTGTCGGTCTTACAGTGTGACATTAATGACAACTGAGATCCCACAGTGTGACATGGCTTACAGCTGGGATCATGTTCATGCAGTCCAACAAGCAACAGTCATAAAGAACTGTTTATTATAAATCGTGTGCACCTGGCTTTACATCACGGACATTGCGGTTTATTGCTCTGGCCACATCTGCAGTGCTCATGCCTCCCAGCAGCAGGTCTATGGCATCTTCACACATGAGGACATCTTTCTCCTGCTGTTTTTCAGAGTAGAAAGGTCTCTTTAGTGTCCTAAGTTTTCTTAGTGTCCTAAGAACTGTGATTTTAATACCACCTGTTATCTGTAAGTGTGTTAAGGACTGTTCCACAGGTGCGTGTGCAAATATGGTTAATTGAACATTGTTTAAACCCTTTCCAATAAAGCTTATTTGGATTTTACTAAATTACCTTTAAAATACAGTATCCTGAAAAAAGATATATATATATATATATATATATATATATAGCAATTGTGGTATCAATAACTGTAAATCATTAAGGTCATATATACAGCACAAAATGCAACAAGAAGCAATAAAAAAATGATTTAACACGAGGCAAGGACCAGCCCAAAAAAGCTATCAGTTGTTACTTCATTCGGTCATATGTCAGTAATTGCCCTTGTCAGCACAATATATGTTCATATTAGTCTTCTCGTTGTTATCTGCTAAATGGCATCTTAGTAACTTGGCCATCAGTAAGTATTGAACAGTGTGTCTGTGTGTGAGAACAGCCAAGTCTATCAGCTGTCTAAAACTGGGCCATCTGGAGTCAACAAAAAAAAGTCAGAGAGCGAATCTAAGTGTATGGTTAAATACAATGTAGAATTCATTTTGAATTTTGAATGTGCTTATAACTGCATGTTTATTTTGCTATAATGTTAATAAACAAATACATATACAGCCTCTAATAAAGAACAGGATAATTGTACAGAATATTATGTACATATAAAGCTCCTTTTTAAAGTGTGTTAATTATCTGGAGGGTTCGGTGATGTCAAATATAGGCCTCACTAAATATGTGGTTAAATATTAATGCTTTTTGTGAAACTGAAGCCTCTGCTGTACTTGAATTACAGGTAGCATTTTACAATGTATTAGAGACACAACTATGCTGACCAAGAAAGTTTAGGGTAAATATATTATATAAATATTCATAACACATCAGTTTGCTTTTTGACTCTTATTTTTGACTCTCCTTTATAAAGCCATGTCTTAAGGTCACTACTTATTTTTTGTACCATTGTTACCTGACTTGAACTGTTTTACAGTAATCCTTGTTGCAATATCAGTTAAGTTGCACTTTAACCCACCATGTTTGTGCATTTTATTTGCGGCAATTAAAGCTATGGCTGAGGTTTGTTTTAACGGTGGAGCTCTGCATATCTGCAAAGGGCAATAAAGAAGGACGTGACATAATTTATGTCCTTTGTAGATAGAAAATCTGTGCTTCTAAATCTAATCCTATTTAGTGCTGCAGTTATGTATTCTTTGGATCTTATTATTGAATGTATTGTTTTGTTTACACAAAGGTTGTCATATGCATTCAGGCAGTTTATTATAACGCCTCTTTATAGATATATTATGTCAACATGAAGAATAATGTAAAATTTTGCATTAAGTAATACAGTACATATAATAATTTCAATTACAAAGATTGAAATTGAAGATTCCCAACCTCTTTGAACACTAAGCTCCAAAAACCATCCATAATTAAGCTTTTTTATACCACTGATCTCTTAAAGCTCCTGATGTTAATAAAAAAAAAGCCTGCGTTTGCCACAAAACACTCTTTTTATGTCCATTTAATTCTGATTTATTTATTGTTCTTATTGAGAAATCTCACAGAGGTGGTAGATTATATGAATGTAAATCCCCTTTTTAAATCGGCTTTACTGCCAAAGATCCAGAGCTTATCTATTATTAGTCAGGATTCAAGCCTTTGTGAATTCCATTGTGGCACAATCTGAATTGAATTTTGCAGAATTGAATTTGAAACATCCTCCTTCCATTCTCGATGGACAGCCTATGTCAGTTTGGTATAAACCCTGACCATAATTACCATGTGTCGTTCACTTTTAGTGAAGTTTGCCTAAGTTTCCCTGTCTGCCTTCACTATTCAACAACATGATTTTTGGCTGTCATTCAAAAAAGAGAGAGGGAAAGAGATGGACACTCAGAAAGGGAAAGACAATCTCAGTTACGCTCTTTTTCCTTTATGTACAGCTTCGTGAACACAACCACACATACACAGACACGCGTGCCGTGCATACAGGCACACACGGGTCTATGTTGGGAAACCGGAGCCTGGTGTTGCAAAGTCTGCCACTGCTTGCTACAAAGCCTCAATGTGCATTAAGAATGAATAGGTCTTCAATTTCATGGCCCTCACTCCGAGTAAACACCTGAGTGGTCAGGGGCTCTTTATACCAGTGATTATCAGCCATCTGTGTCTCACATGGCTTTTTATGTCCTCTATTACCCATTCACAGACATTGGCATCTTATTACCAAAGTTCCTGGCATAGTTAAACGCATACACATGGTTCACCTGGACTCATTTTACTAGATTAAAATCCTGAGTGAATTAATTCGTTTGAACGTGATCATGATAATGATCATTTTTCACAATGCCATATTCACATTGTGCCATATTCATATATCTGTATACAATAACGTCATGATATTTTATGACACTACAATGTTGTCCAAACCATATAACATTCTCAGCGCAAGACCGTATGAAAAATGTGTGTGTAAAAAGAGTAATTTTAGTATTATTTATACTATTATAGTAGTAGTTAATATTTTGTTTATAGTAATTTTAGCACTTCAGTTTAAACTTACTTTATTCCAGTTAACAAATAAGGTTTTAAGATACCAGACACCCTTCCAGACAGGGCGGAAACTGTTGGTAACCTGAATGAGGCATTAAGCACACATGTTGCCTGTGTTGTGTGTAACCAATGCATGATTCACTCTTTCCCTTAGTTTTACAACCTCTGGGAAGGCAAGTATACAGGAACCACCCAAGTTCATGTTTTAGACATAACTGTTTTCTTAAAAGGAAGCTTGATTCAGTCATCTCCTTTTTGGAGTGGTGGTGGTTAGGGGTGAGGGGGTCCAGAGACATGGAAAACATAAATAGTGAACTCCATGATCCAACATTCACATGTATCACATTTACAATATATTGAGGACTGTTGTTCACTCATAGATAATCTCAGTTGCTCCTGCTGCTCTTTTAGTATAAAAACGCCTCAACCCCTCTCAGCAACAGTCTGTCTTCTCATCCCTTCAATATCCAACAGACCTGGGATATAGCCAGAGACAGGTGGCCTGGAGCTAAGGCAGTCAAGCATTGAGAAGCTGGCTAGAAGCTTATAGGCCTAGAAACAAGGCAGGATCTGGTTGTCGGCATCACTACTTTTGGTGCCATTGTTTTTACTGGCTTTTTGCGATCTTATTAATCAAACTTTTTTAATCATATAGACCTTGGTTTGCTTTCCTTATTGTTTTGGTTGTTAAATGATAACTAAAGCAGATACAGTATGCTTAACTGTCACCATCCTGCTATAGCGGGACGCTTGGCACTCGTTTTTTATAACAGCTACTTTGTTATTTTTTATCACATATTTTAGTATTCATCATAAATCAGGTATCATTCAAAAGCTTACAAACTCAAAATTCATCCTGTGTAAACAGTTATGAAATTGGACGTTGCGTTACCATGGAAACAGTACTCTAAATTCTTTTTAGCGGGCTCCTCCCCTAGTGGGCGGTGTAAGGTTTCATATCACAAAAAGTAGGTTACTTTATCAAACCTTTTCTAATCTTGACAAAACACATATCGTCGGAAAGGTCTGAGTCTCAAGGTTCCATATTTTGTGATAGAAGTGATATTTGGACAGACATTTATTAATTTCTCACAGGAGAATGCATCAAAACAAAATTCAATGGAATATGTGGGTAAACAAAATCTCATAGGAACTTCAATTTTTGTGATATCAACTTCAAATTTGGAAGACAACTTGGTTAGACATATGGCTTTGTTTTTATAGTAATTTTAGAGTCAAAATTATTTTGTAAAATATATATTTTATATAAAATAAAAATATTTTAGGACAGTACATTTGATTTACAGTAAATTGAAACTTCCATAACTTTTTTATACTTTCATTTTTTGAAGTGCTTTCACTTCAGCAATAATCTGCTGTGTCTTAAAGTCCTCATGAAATGGAAGCTGTGATAGTCTTTTCTTCCCTATTCTGACATATATCCGAGTGAAAGGTTTCTCGTACAAAGTGTAGGGCGGGACTTGATTTTGTCTATAGGGAAAGATTAAGATTACAGGGGCACAAAACAAAAAATAATAATAATAATAATGGCCACGGATAAATCATTTATAAATACTGCAATATTCAATAAAAAAAAAAATAGAATTTGATGGTGACTAAATGCTTTAAAGATTCTGAATGGCTGTCAATGCTTTTATTGTTTCATTCTGAAAGTGATTCCAATGATATTGTTCCTCTGTGTTGTTCCCTATTCTCATAGTTTTAGAACAAACTTTACAATTATCATTACAGTTATCATCCTTGTGTTTTACAGTGGCCCTTCTATCAATATATTCCATGTGCATGGGTTTTACCATGCGTTTTACAAGCTCTTTACGAAATATCGAAAGTACGAAGTAATATAATTTATTTTCAAATGGTCTTTTAAAGCGGCAGACTGCAGTGTGCACTTACAATAAACAGAATGTTATAAATGTATATGCTAATACAGTTTATCTAATAGTTAATATCATTATATAGGCTAGTTATTGTTTTTGATGTGAATGGGCCTTATTGTGCATATAGGGCCTAATTACACATACGTTGAACAACTTTTCTTTGAATACACATTTAAAGCATTTAAAGTTCTATGAATCTAAAAATGCCCATGAATTGCACAATATGTCCATACATTAGGCAATAGCCCAACATAGTAAACCTTTACTGAACAAGTTTTATCGTCTGTGTGATGCATTGTAATATTAGGCACACATGTAATTGAAATGTATGTGTTATGTAATTGAAAAAAATCTTAACATTTTAACACTATAATTTTGGCACCCTAAGGGTGGAATTCACAACAGCTCAGGTGATTCCCTATTTCATCTCATGGCATTTACGACCAGGCAAATTCTACAGTGTGTGACCAGGGAGTGACGCATTGCAGGTACAAACGAACCAATCAGAGTCATCCGCACAACCGAAACGCGTACAGTATTCTTCCGCCGTCAGATAGTACCTCCTGTACTTTTGCGTCAATATCTGCCGATTGCACAATAAAAAGACTATTTTGTTTATGAAGAATGACATAAATAACGTTTGCTCAAGCTTTGTTTATGTCCGTGGACAAATATTGCGGCATTTCCGACGCACCCTTAGCCAGAATGCAGTGCGTTTTGGCGGATAAATACAGGAAGATGGGAGGTGTTTATGTACGACCGTTAAGGCGGGTCTATACCAATATTCCGACCACCATTTGTGAATCTTTCACGGAGACGGAGGGAGACTGACAGAGAAAAAGAGAAAATGGTGAGTGCACACCAATATTTCTAATGAATGATGGATATGCGTTAATGAAAATATATGTAATCTTTACAACTATTTGTGCGGAAGTAAGGAAGTCAAGCAACAGAAAAGGAATATTTAAAAAAAAATATTTACAGAAATGTGCCGCCAAAATTACGACTACAGGGGATGGACTGAATGAAGGAATACACGCGCCGCTCCGCAATCTTCAGTTTTTGATGTACTTTGTGTTATATTTCGCTTCGGGTTTTTAAATATCACAGGCTAAACCTAAGATATTCCGCGAAGGGAGTATTACTAAACTTCAGGGGTGTGCTTGAGCCCCTTCACTTTCAGTTTCCTATTCACATCGTAACGTAGTTATTACAAAGCTTGGTAATGGGGTTCAGTAAGTCACATTTTATTCAACCTTTAACATAATTTGCTTCTGTTCTTTACTCTCTGGTTGTGTACCGACTGGTACGTGTGGGCTGTATAACGGGAAGCGTTAAGAAAAGTAGCCGGTTAACATTAAACAAAAAAAAAAACTTGTGTATTGTGCTTTTTAGCATTAAGTCGTGGAGGATTTATGTTTTCTAATTCCTGAACCATCTTAAGGATCCTAATGTTCAGCATCACACATTTTTCTCCTATATCCATTTAGTTTAAGTGCATATGCATGTTACAACGTAGTGATCAGATTGGCTCGTTGTGAAATAGCCTGCAGTAAGTTACTCGGGTTACTCGAGCATTATAGCACAGGACTAACGTTACAACAACAGTAAAAGGGTTACATTAATTTTTTTAAATGACTGTCTATAGTGCCACGAGAGAATAGTTCACCAAATACCAGGAATCAGGTGGGTGGATGAACTGCTGTTGTTAGGAGTGTCTTGTGTTGAGACTTTATTCTCTCGAGCTGATGTCGTAACATTTAGCTGGGAGGGAATCTGAGGTCTCACACGGGTTGCTAGACATGTCAAGAGCACCAAAACACTACGAATTCGTAGTGAGTATATTGTACGCATGATTTATTAATACGATGTTTGCATCTCTTCCCATCCCCAGGCCGATCAACTCACAGAGGAGCAAATAGCCGGTAAGGTCCCTTACTTTCTTTGCTTACACACCCCTTCAGTTTCTGCATTGGCTTGAAGCGTTTTGAAATAGCCTGGCTGTTCTAGTTTGTTATAATTTGCCTTTTAAGGTGGTATCTGAGGCAAATCTGTGGGCATGGGTGGGTTATCGCCTCCTTGAATGTGCAAACTCTTGTGCATAACTTTAGCTATTTCTATTAAGAAAAAAGTGAGCCTAAACTATAACAGATTCTGTACAAATAAGTATAACTGTAATTTCTTATTTTAAATTTTTTGTTCTCACACACACACACACACACATATATATATATAATTAAAAATTCAGTGAAATAAGTGAGCCTAATGCATTTCCTTAAGCTTTAGTATTATTTTGCATGTTTATAGTAAAACATTTGAAATGGGCCAGTGTTTTGTGTAACAGAGGAACGCCGGTTATGCATCTGTAATGTCTGATGTCATATCAAAGGGAGTATCAAACAGTCTCATCAGCTCTGCTCAATGAACAGTGTTGGCACAGAGGGGAGTTTGTATTACCCTTTAGTGTTCAGAACGCTGGGCAAAAACGTGCACTGCTGAAATACAGTCTCACTTGTCACTATAGTTTTGTCCCGACTATGCCTTAAAGGATAAATTCTCCCCATTTAAACTATTTAGTGACAGTGCTGACTCTTGCTGGACCTTCTTGTAAAATGTTATCTTGTGAAATTAAGTACTTGAGGCATCTATACAAAGTGATCTTGTTTTGCATGTCTGCATTTAACTACTGGTGCTCGGCGGGTCAGGTTAAACTCAAAGGCCTAACACTAGTACTAGTGGACAGTTGTTGCCATGGCTCTGGGGTGTTTGCGTGTTTTCCTCGGCACCCTGTCATCCTAGTCATTTATCTATGAATGTGTTTGTTGTTACTGGTCTTGGCTATAGACAACTATGCTACTTTTAGCTGTGGGGACCTGTTTTAAAGTTTAAGCCTTTTCTGACATGTAGTACATTGCATATAGGATCTACAAAATGCCTTAAGCTATGTGGAATCATAATGCACACAAGCAGTTAATTATTTAAAAAGCTAGACATGAAGTTGAAGTACTTTACCTGTTCCTGTTGTTTATTGCTTAAATGAAAAAGTGATTGACATGTTTATAAAAATGTGGTTATGGGACTCAAACTGATTTGTCTCCACTGTTAATTCTCACAGAGTTCAAAGAGGCGTTCTCGCTATTTGACAAAGATGGGGATGGTACCATCACCACGAAAGAGCTGGGCACTGTCATGCGCTCTCTTGGCCAGAACCCTACAGAGGCGGAGCTGCAGGATATGATCAATGAGGTGGATGCAGATGGTGAGGACACATTTTTGCTGCTACATTAGCCATCAGCATGATGTTAACTCTTGCGAGTAGGGTCCAATTTGCATATGACTTGAAACCATTTCCCTGAAGTATTTTATCACGATTCGAAACTATATTCACTTAAAGTGCTGTGTTGCTTATCTGCTTGTGTACTTTGCCCTTTAATTAGGTAATGGAACAATAGACTTTCCTGAGTTCCTGACGATGATGGCAAGAAAGATGAAGGACACCGACAGCGAGGAGGAGATCAGAGAAGCTTTCCGTGTCTTTGATAAGGTAAGGCTCCTGAAAAACTGTTGCATTCATTTAACCTGCTATTAAGGCAAAATAATTTGGATGGATCATTGTTCACTGGTCTTTGTCAGGATGGGAACGGATATATCAGTGCTGCTGAGCTGCGCCATGTGATGACAAACTTGGGGGAGAAATTAACAGATGAGGAGGTGGATGAAATGATTAGAGAAGCAGACATTGATGGAGATGGTCAGGTCAATTATGAAGGTAAGAGTTGTAATTCAAATAGTCTGCATCCATTTTTTTAATTGCACTTGATTTGGAGTTTTGCTTGTTTGCGGTGACTCTTAAAACGTCCCCTTTTCTCTTTCTTTGCAGAATTTGTACAGATGATGACAGCGAAGTGAAGGCCTTGTACAGAATTTCTTGTATAAAATTATATGCCTTTTCTTGTTTTTAATTTCTGTAAAATGTTTCATTTTAATTTCCCCCATCCTCTCCTGCTGTCCAAAGGATTTGCATGTATACTATAAGATTTGAGTGCTCATGCCTCCCCCCAACTCCTAACCGTTGTAAACAATCTGTTAGAAGGAGCAGTTATGGGACCAGGTGATGCGTATAGGCACAGATACTGACTGCGCACAGGCCCCTTTCCCCTTCTGTTGCTCTGTCTGCCTGCCCACCTGACGAACGGTGACATCAAGGGTCCAGCTGACTGACAGTGTGGCGTCTTTGCAACAATTTTGGCATGACTTTTTTTTTTTTTTTCTGTCTTTCGATTTTATGTGGAGGCACAACTCTGCATGGACAATGGACTGAGTATAAATAGAAATGGGAAAAGTCCTCAGCATTGCACTATTGCAACATCATTGAATTCAATACTAACGGGTTTATCGCCAGGTACTCATACACTCTTTTTGTATTTGTTCTGTTCTTACTATGCTTTTTAATTAGTCACTTTTCTTTTGTAACTGCTTATGGCACAACCATGCCTCAGAATCCATTCCAAGTTGTATATTTGTTTTCCAATAAAATTAACAATTTACCCAAAAACTGCTTCCCCTGCCTTTTTGTTTAAATGATTGCTTAGTTGGTTGGAATGTGTCAGTATTTTGGTTAAGCATTAGCTAACAAGGTATGTTGCTGTTATTAAACTGCACCTACAATGGTTAGACCACTCTCCAGTAACATGATGTTGGTTTTACCCACTTACCTTGTCATTGCTACAAGTTTTAGAGTGATATTGTGATTACTTTCAGTGTAATTAGCTTTTAATTAAACACTTACCCCTGGTTTCACAGACTAGGCAAATGCATGTTTGAGCTGTTTTAACTGAAAGCAACTGGCACATATCTTAAAATATATATCGGTGTCATTGTTTTGTGATGCACACCAGTAATGTTTTTTTCTAAGGCCCATATATAAAAGCTATTTAAATGTCCTAATTGAACAAAGGCCTAATCCTGGTTTAATCTAAGCCCTGTCTGTGAAACTGGGCCTTAATGACTTGATTAGTTCAGATGTCTTGCAAGAATTGTGCAAAGAAAGTGGAATTTCTGTTTAAATTGTTAGCTATGTTTGGACATAACCTCTAAGTGACAATCTGTTTGCCTGGCCATCGCTCTGCCGTTTACAGGATTGAAAATAACAGACTTCAAACTTCTTCTGAATGAAAAATGTACACTGAGGTTGCTTAGTCCACTGTTTGAAACAACATTTTATAATATGCTGGTGAACGGCACGGCTATTCAAAAAGCTTAAAATCTAATTCTCAGAAACAATGACTTTTGGTTCCTGCTCAAAGGGTCCTTATTCTGCTAAGCCTTTTCTATCAGACCACTGCAGTCTCCTTAAAAGGGCTTGTTGAAATGATGCCAGAGTTCCCCATGTTGGATACACAACAGATTTTGTAGCTGCAAGGCTGAAATACAAACACTGCCTTGAGTGTTTCATTGTTAACCGGCTGTGCACAAATGGTGATGGGCCTTTGAAGTAATCACGTGTAGGGAACTGCTAGTTTGAGGAATGAGCGAAGGCTCATTCACAATGCAAACAAATGCGAAGAGATGGTGATGGAGACCAATGAAGCATAAGCGACTCACTGTATCGAGGGAGATATGTGTGCATCTCATCTCAGAGAAGTATTTACCACCGTGCTGAGCTTTCTGACGTGTGATATTCATGTTCCACCATGTTTCCTAGCAACCGTGAATTCCAGTCTCACGGGTAGCTGCTCTTTCCCTTTTCCAGTAGGCTCTGAAGGATCATCGGGAGTTGAGAAGTGCTCCCATGTTCACGTCATGTAACTATGAGACTGACTGACGATGGAGATGTGGCGCTCTGTGGGTGTAGAGTAAATAAAAGACAAGGCCAGACTTTATATTTGTCAGGCCAGCATTTGCAGCCAATGGCAATACATGAGTAGAATTAAATTAAATGGAGAAGAAAACACAAAAAAAACCAGAAAGCATATTTTTATTTTATTTTATAATCTGTCTGTGTTATGGATTAAAAGGCACAGCAAAGTCCACTAGACAACAGAGTCATGGGACCTTGTGATATTACTGTGATGCAGGCTAACAATAGCTCTTCCCCTTAATATCAGGTCACCTTTATCACTGTACTATAAAAGATAGCTAAAAAATCTCTCAAGTCCTCACAAGTTCTTATGGTGTTCACTTTAGTCATTTCTTTATTATTAGAAAGAAGAACTGAAAATGAAATATGATTTTTGGGAAGTGGCAAAGCAAGTTATATAAAATATATATATATTTAAAAATATATAAAGAGTCATCATGTTAAACTCTTCCTCAAAAAAAAAAAAAAGGGTTATTGCAATTTTATTTATCATAATTGTAACTATATATCACAATTCCTAACTCAAATCTCACTGTCACTACAGCTCACAGTTAAAATTGTATTGCATATATATATCGTATATCTTGGCTCAGAGTAAAAAAAAAAAAAGCTGCATTTTTTTTTTTTCTTAATTGCAACTTTATATCTCACAGTGTAACTAAAAAAGCTCAATATTAAAAAACTTTCCAACAATCAAAACTTTATCTCGCGTATATACCTTGCATTGTGAATTTTTGTCTTGATATTGTGACTATACACATAACAATTTCAAGATTATCTCTCAATGTACCTATAGCTCACAATTAAAACTTTCTGATGAATGCCTCGGAGTAAAACAATGAAAAAGGTTGACATTTTTACAAATTTTCATTTTCAATTGCAATTTGATTCCTCATAATTGTGTTAGTTGGTAACATTTACCTTGGGAAAATATTGAATCATCCCAATAACAAAGGGGTCTGGTAAATTAGGTATTCCCTGTCAAATATCCATCTCTGTCTTGTTTTTTGGAATGCATCAGCTGAAAAGTGCTCTGCTCATCTGGCGCTCATGTTGTTGCCATCCTTACGATTATTGCTATCACTCAGCAAGGACACAATGCCAGCCATTCTCAGAATGTGTCAGCCACCTCACGTACAGCCTCCCGTACCACATTGACACTTAATAAGATCATCTTTCTCCTCGGGTCCTGGCTGTCCACCCTCTCTGTGCGTGGTTTGGCAATCGCTGTGGCCATTATCACATGTTGCTGATGGATATGTGTGTGTGTGTGTGTGTGTGTGTGAGAGCGCAAGCACACAGCTGCTCCTGTTGTTGTGCCATGATAAATGGGAAAGGGGTGTTTAATGGGCCCCTGTGCACTTTTGTGGTTATTTTTCAATCCTGGGTTCAGGGATGGCTCAGGGCTTCGCACTCCCAGGGCCCAGTTTGTACCAAAAAACAAGCCAAAAACAGAAATCACAGGAGGACGCCAATGAGAACAAACAGTTATTTCATACAAACGCTACGGTGTTGGTCAGTTCAAAAAGCCTTTTCCTCTGAGACAAAATTAAAGCTTTAATTTAAAGGAACAAGATAGGTCCAGTTGTCTAGAAGCCCAAGGTTTGATTAGCCTCCTTGTATGGCAGCCAAATCCAATTCTCCGATTCTCAGCCAGGTTGGCAACTGGTCAAGAAAAAAGTTATTTTAATGAGGTTAGCACTTGGCAGCCTCAACAGGTCTCCATATAATCAGGGTTTGGATGCGCCAAAATTAACACCTCTTCCTGAGTCTCTTTGCCCCTCTTGCCTCTGAAGGATTGAGTGACTACTGCCTTGGGAGTCCGATGACATGTAATGCTGGTGTAACCAGATTACTAGGTGTGATTTAACCGGAGCTGGGTGGTAACTGATTATATGGATTACGTAATCATATTCCAAAAATGTATTCAATTCAATTCACATTTATTTGTATAGCGCGTTTCACAATACACATCATTTCAAAGCAGCTTTACCGAAAATGCACGAGTCCATATTACAATTTAGAATGATCTGTTATCTGGGGTAACTGTCTAAGTTATGTATTTCAGAAATGTACATATACAAAATTAGCGAACACAGTTAGCGAAAACAGTTAGCGAAATTTTTTTTTATTTAAACAATGTAATCATTTAATGCAGAAACAATGAATTCCTGTTAAGTACTTGTAAATATATTATATTACATTTCAAAATGCACAGTTACTTTTTTATTGATACATGATGTGTTAATCACACATGGCATTTGAAAAGTTATACGTAATGTTTTTTTGGAATTGCACACAGACCAGCCATAATCGGCTATAATCGGTTACTGGTCACATGGTCACATTTTTTATGTTTATTTTTGTGTTGAAGTGGTTTATTAAAAAAGAAAAACATGGGTAATGTACGCTTTATGTGTCACCATGTTGTTGATGATAAAAAAATGAAATATATTTTCTATCTCTTTGTATTTTTAAATCAATATATTACTATTATTATTTATTATTATATATTATTTTATATCAATGTGATAAACAAGTTAGGTCAAAAGTATTCAAAAAGTAGTCTGATTATATTAGGCCTACCTACCTTAAATGTGTAACATGATAGATTACATTACTAATAACAATTTTCGTCATATAATTTGAGATCAGTAACGGACTACGGTATTTGTAAGTAATCTACCCAGCACTTGATTTAACCACACAAACACCTGAACGCTCATCGTCATTAGGTTGCTTTACTGAAATCCAATGGACTAAAAATCAAAAGAGATCTGTTTCCAACATAAATTGATCTCTGGAAACTCACCGGATAAGATTGAGTCATGGGAGGCCTGATGCGGACACAATTGGGTCATAAAACGAATCTGTTTTCATTAATGGTGGCTCATTTTTCTGTCTAGAAAGGCACGCTGTAGATACAAGCAACATGCGCTATTTCTGCCCACCTTCAAAGGCCAGGGAGGGGGTGGTGAGAGATAGAGAGAGTGAGAGAGATCGGGGGTGGGAGGTGGAAGTTGCTGAAAATAGTGGAAAGCAATTAGAATATCACAAAGTTCAACCCTGGGGGGAAAAACTGGTGAGATTTTTTGAAACAAAAGAGCTGTGTTTTCAGACGAGCAAAAAAACAGGAGAGAAGCAAAGAAAAGATAGGGAGTTAAATGGGGGAGGGGAATCGTTATGTTAGCGTAATGTAACTCACAGGGATCTGACGCCGGGAGGAGTGGTTCATTTCTGGCACAATGCCACATAGAACTCTTTTCAGGAAAAAAAAAAAGATGTCGGAGGCTGGGATTATGTCAAGAGCCACTCAAAATAATTCTAAAGGTGAAGCCAAGCGTGCTGGAAACAGAGTATGGAGGTCATATAACTCAAATAGAAGAGGAAAAGGACAGTTTAAGTGCTAGCCTGGTTTTGTTGGGTTGCAGTTTGTCTTTGTAATCACTTTTTCCAAGGGCTAGGATGACATTACTGTGCTACTTTTCTCTAATACACGTGTGTTTTTGCCTGCTGAGGAGAGTGAATTAAAATGTCACCTGAATTCTTCCTTGTGCTGTTGACCCAGACCAAATTTAAGGTGTGCAAGGTGCCCTGCCCAAATTTTCTCTAGATTTAGTAGGCAAGATATTTGCCATTCAAACTAATCCCTGGTGAACTGCTTGGAGAAAATATTTATTTCCATGGTTTAAAGAGGCTATTTACCTTTAAAGTCCAAAACGTGAAAGTTCTCTTATCATTTACACAGCCTCATTCGACTTTAATTTTTCTGCAAAACACAAAAAGGAAATAAATCTGTGTTTTACATCAGTGGTTCTTAACCAGGGGGCATCAGCAAACTTCCAGGGGGGCCAATAAATAATTATAATTATTTAAATGTAGTTAACTTAATCTTAAATCGTGTCTACACCAGACATGAGTGACAAAAGCAATTACACTGAACAAAATTATAAACGCAATACTTTTGTTTTTGCCCCCATTTTTCATGAGCTGAACTCAAAGATCTAAGACTTTTTTTATGTTCACAAAAGGCCTATTTCTCTCAAATATTGTTCACAAATATGTCTAAATCTGTGTTAGTGAGCACTTCTCCTTTGCTGAGATAATCCATCCACCTCACAGCTGTGGCATATCAAGATGCTGATTAGACAGCATGATTATTGCACAGGTGTGCCTTAGGCTGGCCACAATAAAAGGCCACTCTAAAATGTGCAGTTTTACTGTATTGTATTTACTGTACAGTCAGTATCTGGTGTGACCACCATTTGCCTCACGCAGTGCAACACATCTCTGTTTTGATTGTGGCATCTCTCTTTGTTGATTGTGGCCTGTGGAATGTTGGTCCACTCCTCTTCAATGGCTGTGCGAAGTTGCTGGATATTGGGAGAACCTGGAACACGCTGTCGTATACATCGATCCAGAGCATCCCAAACATGCTCAATGGGTGACATGCCCGGTGAGTATGCTGGCCATGCAAGAACTGGGATGTTTTCAGCTCCCAGGAATTGTGTACAGATCCTTGCAACATGGGGCCGTGCATTATCATGCTGCAACATAAGGTGATGGTCTTGGATGAATGGCACAACAATGGGCCTCAGGATCTCGTCACGGTATCTCTGTGCATTCAAAATGCCATCAATAAAATGCACCTGTGTTCGTTGTCCATAACATACGCCTGCCCATACCATAAACCCACCGCCACCATGGGCCACTTGATCCACAACATTGACATCAGCAAACCGCTCACCCATACAACGCCATACACGCTGTCTGCCATCTGCCCTGTACAGTGAAAACCGGGATTCATCCATGAAGAGAACACCTCTCCAAAGTGCCAGGTGCCATCGAATGTGAGCATTTGCCCACTCAAGTCGGTTACGACGACGAACTGCAGTCAGGTCGAGACCCCGATGAGGATGACGAGCATGCAGATGAGCTTCCCTGAGGCGATTTCTGACAGTTTGTGCAGAAATTCTTTGGTAATGCAAACCAATTGTTGCAGCAGCTGTCCGGGTGGCTGGTCTCAGACGATCTTGGAGGTGAAGATGCTGGATGTGGTGGTCCTGGGCTGGTGTGGTTACACATGGTCTGCAGTTGTGAGGCCGGTTGGATGTACTGCCAAATTCTCTGAAACGCCTTTGGAGACGGCTTATGGTAGAGAAATGAACATTCAATTCACGGGCAACAGCTCTGGTGGACATTCCTGCAGTCAGCATGCCAATTGCACGCTCCCTCAAAACTTGCGACATCTGTGGCATTGTGCTGTGTGATAAAACTGCACATTTTAGAGTGGCCTTTTATTGTGGCCAGCCTAAGGCACACCTGTGCAATAATCATGATGTCTAATCAGCATCTTGATATGCCACACCTGTGAGGTGGATGGATTATCTCGGCAAAGAAGAATTGCTCACTAACACAGATGTAGACAGATTTGTGAACAATATTTGAGAGAAATAGGCCTTTTGTGCCCATAGAAAAAGTTCAGCTCATGAAAAATGGGGGCAAAAACAAAAGTGTTGTGTTTATAATTTTGTTCAGTGTAGAACCCATTATAATCAGTGATGCTGTCTACACTGGATGTGGTACTTCTGACATGAAGAACAAATGGATTTTTATGGTTACTTTGTCGTGTCCAGTGAACTCTCTCTCTCTCTCCCTCCCTCTCTCTCTCTCTCTCTCTCTCTCTATATATATATGCATGTATGTATAGAGTTTTTTTCAATGAATCAGTCAATCAGATTCACAAAACTTGTTTGAATGATCCATTCACAAATTAGACTGATCTGATTCTGGAGTTAAACTCACTCACTCTATCAGCAGTGGTTAAAGGAAGATTACCTGGGACAACAATAGAAAATGGCTTCAGAAAATTATATAGTGCAGTCATATTGACCACTTTTATTATTGGAAGCTTACATAAAAAGAGTGATCAACAGAGCTTTTAAAATTTCTCCTTTTGTGTGAAAGTGAGTTAATGATGAAGTGCACAACCTCATGTATATATTACTAAGCAATGCCAAGGTTGTGAGTACATGTCCAATCTGACAAATGCTTATATTCTAATCTGGGACCTTTGCCATTAGCACAAGGGTTATAAATTCAGATCCACTTACTCAGTGACTGAATATGATTGCAATTCTGCCCTATTGCCATTGTGCCCTTGAGCAATGCAATTATCGGCAGTTTGACCCAGGGGGACAGTTCCTGTGGTTTGGATAAAAAGGCTTCGGCTGAATGACAAGTAACCCTAATATCATCCATGGAGTGTTTCCCATTATTACCAGAGCAACAACACTCTGTATTAGCCCATCCTTCTTCTGATGAGAAAGAGTAGACCACTAAAGTAGTCACTGGGATGTCTCTAAACAGCCCAGACATAATGGCCAACATAAATTTGGATCAAAGCAATATCACTTTTATTAGCAGCAATATATCCTCCTGCATTCCTAAATGCAAAATGTGAGCCACGAGAACAATCTGTGTTGCGCTTTACGATGTGTGCTTATTTGTCATGTGCTTTCACCTCATCCCTAGATGCCAGTGTAAAGACCGGCATTAAAACCATTCGGCTCTCTCTGACACGGCCCTTTGACCTTCTGGCACAGGTGAAATTCTGGCATCTGCACAAAAGGCAATTTAGTTTATAAGAAGACACATGGTGTAAGTGGTCAAACGAAGATATTTATGACCCAACTGAATATAATCGGATATGAATAACGTTCATTATTGTACGACAATAGATGTTGGTGATCTTTAGTCAGTGATATACAAAGGTTTGAAATTGAGTTTGAACGTTTCTTGCCAGGGATGTGGTCAGTCTAATGTGATCATGTACACTGTAATCCATTTAAGGCATTTTTATGGATGCTCAGCAGGGAGATGGCTCACTCCCCTGTCTCGGATGGCCTTGACTTCTCTAATTGATCCACTAGTGAGACACACCGATCGATGAGTGAATCATGTCCAGCACATATTATTGTCCTCCTGCAATTATACCCAAATGATAATCATGTAAAGATAATTCAGTTTCATAGTTTAGTTCCGGTTAGAATTCTTTAATGGCACCGTGAAATAAAGTGAATTCTCAATTACTTGATTTGGGAATCTTTTGTCTGTGAAATCACAAAGGATAATTAAACAGAACTATTTTCAGCCTGATAGACTGAGATATCACCATGTAAAACTTTTGGGTAATACACTACCATTCAAATGTTCGGGGTCGGTACAATTTTATAAGATGGTTTAGAATGCAAGTCTCTATGCTCACCAAGGCTGCATTTATTTGTCTAAGATCAAAAATTGTTACAATTCAAAAGAACTGCCTTCTGTTTAATTATATTTTTAAAATGTAAATTCTTCCTTTGATGGCAAAGCTTAATTTCCAGCAGTCTTCAGTGTCACATGATCCTACAGAAATCATTGTAATATAGGCTACTGATTTGGTCCTCAATACATTTTTCTTCTTATTATTAGTATTATTAAACAGTTGTGCTGCTTAATATTTTCATAGAAACTGTGATCATTTTTTTTTCAGGATACTTTGATGAACAGAAAGTTCAAAAGAAAAGCAGTTATTTGAAATAGAAATGTTTTGTAACATTATAAATGTCTTTACAGTCACTTTCAGTCAAATTAATGTGCCCTTGCTGAATAAAAGTATTAATTACGTTAAAAAAAAAAAAAATCTCACTGACCTGAAACTTTTGAATGACAGTGAGTGACGGACAATTTATTATCGTTCAGCTGGGCACAGCGGTTTATAGATTTATTTAACAATGTCAGATTTATAGTTATTAAGGCATGAAGTTCATTTGATAATAGCTTGTGCTCAAATATAATCCCTGTATGATCTCTGTTTGCGATCTCACAGGCAGACAGCCATAACTCAGTGTAAATGATTAAAACAGCCCTGTAAGGGATTTGGCTAGCTCTTGAAAGAGAGTGTTGTTCTAAACAATGGCTTTCTGTACTACCAGGTCATCTTTCGAACAATCACTAATGACAAAATCAGCAATCTTCTCTGTGCCGTTGTCCATGCAATGGGTAATCTTCTGATCCAGTGACCTTGCCATGATAGGTGTCCAGTCTCTAACATACGCTTCATTCTACGATTAAAACGCCCACACACCCGTTCCAAGTTACAGAGACAGGTGATATTTATTTGCATACAGCTGCATGCACTTGCATGCTAATGAAAATTAGATCCCATGAAATCTCTGTGACCTCAGATCAACCTGTCCAAAGGAAATGAAGTAATGATTTAGACAGAAGGAAAATAAAAATGTATAATGACACCCCTTAGAATATATATTTCCCCCAAATGTAAATCTTGAGTCAAAAAAAAAAAAGAAAAAAAAAAGAAAGATATGAAATACCAGTGAAGTTTTTTTGGGGGGATATTCACAATATAATATACACAACTCAATATAATATAATATTATATAATAGGAAAAAAATTGAAATAATGAACAATTAGATAATTACAGTGATATGAAACCGCGTAGACCTTACCAGAGCTATCAGAGAAGGTCACATTTGAATTATCCATGGCCTGGAACCCCACCTGCGCTTTTTTCCAGTGACTCCCCAGATGAGATGGCCCTGACAGGGCCTCAGTAATGCAGTCGGACCCAGGTGCCCCAGTATCCATTTTCTCTACACAACACGGGCTCCCCTGGATGGACCGCACTGCTCTATTGAATGACTCTTGAAACTTTGATGAGCTTGAATGGGCCAGTGCTCCACAGACAAAGAAGGAGTGTTGTTTCCCCAACAGTGCTACTATAGGAAGACACTGGGTCAGCCATGGGACATGGATAAAAACTGTTATTAGACACCAATCTAGTGCTCATGCCTCCATGAAAACAGAGGATAATGGGAAACCACTGGCTTATGCCAAAATGCAAACAGATTGATTAGGCTTGTAAACAGGGTTAGCCCCAAGTTCACCTGTGAAGAATAGGATAAGAGCATCTGTTTGCATTTTTCTATATTAGCAGCTGAACTGTAGAATAATTTAATGGAACATTAGGTGATAAAAACCAATGGTATTTATTATTAAATAAAGATTTCTAAAAGGTAAAGGTACATCTAAGTCTCATCAGTATGGAATTACTCTGAAATCCTGAGCCCTTTATGAATGTTTATGAATCTATGTGACATGAATATGCATGGCAGGGCGCAGTTACACAAGCCTGTTCAAAACATTAGATAATCCATCTTCAACCCAGACAGAAATTCCTGGCAGAGGACCAATAACATCTTTACAACAAAGCATTTGAAGTGGAGACGCACTCCTGAGAAACACCACAGATACGCACTTCGAAACCGTATTTCAGTCATTGCCATTAATAGAAATAACAATGCTGGTAAAGCTCTGTAGTTTGTTAGCAAGTTATAATCCTCTGATAATAAAGAAGTCAAGCTTTTGAAAAGCTTCATGCAAAAAACAAACAAGCAGGATCAGGATCTGTGCATACCGAATTAATCCATGTACAGTAATATTGCATAAAAAATGCAGATATTATGTACACCCATTATCGTACATTCTGTATTTATGCGTCATGTTGAAACTTTGCATGGTAACCGAAACTGCCTAAAGGCCTGTTCACGGCAAGAACAATAAGTATAAAGATAACTATGGCAATAAGAATCCATGCAAACGTGAATTTCATGTGAGAGCTAGGTTTCCCAACACAGATTTTGCACCTGGTTCAAGTTGGTAATGTGGATTCACAGAAGCTGCTTGGTTTAAAGGAGAACTCCGGTCAATTTTAACATTGAGCTCATTTTTTTGTACATTTGGAGTGCTGTCAATACAGAGAACAACGACAAAAATCGGTGTTGCCTACACCGAGTTATTCTATTTTTAAAATTTGCACCCTATTGACTTCAATGGGGCAAGTAGTAAGCCTGCTTTTTAGCCTCTTAACATCCTTTAAGTGTCATTACAAGTGCACAGAAAATGTGAGTGATTCCTTCCGAGTGAACACGAGTGGATCTGACTGCAGTAGATGTTAGAGATATTAATAAAAATGAAGTTAATTCAGCCAGCGCTCATACCTTTGTTTACATCCTGTTTTCGGTGGAAGGCCATAGTAATCGATTGTCGAGTTCACGCGCATAGGTTTAGTACCTATGATCACGCGCGTGAACTCGACAATCGATTACTATGGCCTTCCACCGAAAACAGGATGTAAACAAAGGTATGAGTGCTGGCTGAATTAACTTCATTTTTATTAATATCTCTAACATCTACTGCAGTCAGATCCACTCGTGTTCACTCGGAAGGAATCACTCACATTTTCTGTGCACTTGTAATGACACTTAAAGGATGTTAAGAGGCTAAAAAGCAGGCTTACTACTTGCCCCATTGAAGTCAATAGGGTGCAAATTTTAAAAATAGAATAACTCGGTGTAGGCAACACCGATTTTTGTCGTTGTTCTCTGTATTGACAGCACTCCAAATGTACAAAAAAATGAGCTCAATGTTAAAATTGACCGGAGTTCTCCTTTAAAAGTAACTACACAATTGACAACAGACAAGTAACTTTTTTTTGCCCTCAACATTTTTATCAAAATTTAGACAAGACCTAAGGGCCATTTACACCAAGGGTGATAACTATCATTCTAAATCTGTGAGAATGGGGAAGTCTACATCACAGCTGTGTAATGATAAGGTCACACAGAAATGATATGGTTGGGATCACTTTCAGAGCTATTTTTTTCCTGATGGTGATTGATAAAAACATTGACAGCCAATCAGAATCCACATTGCTTTTAAGAGCTCAAGCATTTAAAGTGGTATAGGCAACATAACTTCAGCATGCGCTCATATTAAACAGAATGTGCATCCATTGGTGTGGATGCTGATATAGAAATGACTATATTTTGCATGTGACAATTCACTGAACACTGGCTAATGTACTGTATGTATATAATGTTTATTCTGATGCATTATTTTTGGACCATTTGTATCTTTTATTTTTCATACTGCTGTTGCCACCATTTTACAAGAGTAATAAGCCACTGAAGGCTGAGTGTTGCAGTGATTAAACTGCAGTTAAGGGGGTTTTCGGCATTCCACTTCACATTGTGCCAATGAAAAAAAAAATGCATTTAGTGCCTCATTGCTTTAAATTTGCATTTTGTCGAGCTACACTAAATACCTTGTTACTGGAAAAGCAAGTATTATGAAAACAGCTGCTCTACTGAAAGTAATTATATAGTTTGCTCCTCCTCAACACTGATAAATGTGAATATGTATAGAAATGTGAAGGTAAGAAAGTCTTCTCTTTGCATATTTTAACTCTTTTTCATCTCTCCCCAAAGCTGATGGTCTAGAAGAATGGTTAATCACATTTAAGCAACTGCACATTCCCATTATGAAGAGAAAGGAAGGTGGGCTGATTATACAGATGGTAAAGATGGAGAAAAGAGAAAAGAGGCAAGAATGGGGGAGGGGAGGATGCTCAAGTTAAAGTCTGACATGATTTCCCTTTTCACAAACCCGTGCATTAAAAGAACCTCCCACACTTGAGGGCGAGGAGAGCAAGAGACTTTACATCACAAGTGATGGTATAGATTTCAGACATTCCCACCAAAAGGGAACATGATCACATCCTCCACATAAGCAATCTTCTCCTGGGGATCTTGAGGGTTCTGTTGGGATCTATGGTGTGGGATACAAGAGAATATGATAAGTGGATTAGACATCGACACTGCCTCTGGGAGCCCTTACCTCACATGCCCTGTGTGAGAGAGTTTTTAACCGTTTGCCACACAGTGCTGGTTCTTTTCACGCAAGCAGGCTTCTCTGGAAGAGCGTATTTATCTTGTCAGGCTGCAGGGTTCAATACTGTCATTGCGTAATTGACAGGAATGCTACCCCACCAATGGAATTGAATTACAACCCCCAGAGAGTCTTGACAGGTAATTGAAAAAATGCAGGGGACAGAAAGACACGCTCAGGCGTGATGCCTGGAAACTGCTGTGCAATGAGGAAATCCTAAAACACTGAGGACAAATCAAATTACCACTAGGCCAGAATCAGAAAGAAATGTTTCACTATATCATCCATGCATGGACTGTGTAAGAAATTTTGAGAGACACATGCAGGCTAACATACTCTGATCATGACAGATGGAGGTTGAATGTGTGCTGGCCATGCATGAAGACTTTGTGACGTACAATTCATGCATAGTTACTTTTCTTCACAAGTTACCGTCTGGGTAGTAGAGGAAAAAAAGTAAAGGGAGGGGAAAATTAAGTACACAACACTAGGTATAGTACAATTGTATGATGCATTTTGTTCCTAATTGTCAGGCCCACATAAACTGTATGCTCAAAACATTAAAACATGTCTGAGCTGTTGTGCAGAATGTAGTACCACTGTGCTTAAAATCAGAGTCTCAGAAGATGGGTACACTGTGGTCATAAAGGGATGGACATGGACAGCAACGACTGTGGCGTTTTAGCGATGCTCATTTGGTATTAAGGGCCCCAAAGTGTGCCAATATCCCTCACACCATTACACCACCACCAGCAGCTGAACCGTTGATACAAGGCAGGATGAATCCATGCTTTCATGTTGTTTACACCAAATTCTGACCCATCTGAATGTCACAGCAGAAATCGAGAATCATCGGAGCAGGCAATGTTCTTATATTGTCCAATTTTGGTGATACCCGTGCGAAATTGTTTCCTGTTCTTAGCTGACAGGAGTGACACTGGTGTGATCTGCTGCTGTAGCCCTTCTGCTTCAAGCTTCAACATGTTGTGCGTTCAGATGCTCTTCTGCAGACCTCAGTTGTAATGAGTGTCTATTTGAATTACTGTTGCCTTTCTATCAGCTGAACCAGTCTGGCCATTCTCTTCTGACCCCTGACATCAACAAGGCAATTTCGCCCACACAACTACTGCTCACTGGATATTTGATCTTTTTCGGACCATTCTCTGGAAACCCTTGAGGTGGCTGTGTGTGAGAAATGAGTGAGTTTCTGAAATACTGCTCATCTGGCACCAACAACCATGTTACATTCAAAATCACCTTTCGTTCCCATTCTGATGCTCAGTTTGCTACATGCCTAAATGCATTGAGTTGCTGCCATGTGATTGGCTGATTAGATATTTGCATTAATGAGCAGTCGAACAGGTGTACCTAATAAAGTGGAAGTATTGTTGTTGTTAGTACATGTTAGCTAATGTAATTGAATAATGTTATGAAACCTTCCTTACTGTAAAGTGTTACCGAAATAAAGCTGGAGTTGTGAAAACAGAGTAGCAATTATGAGGAAAAAAGCTCACCGTCACAATAAATAGTCATAATTACAACTTGCCTGAGAACTATCAATTTTTTTTGTGACATGTAGTGACATACATTTAACATCCTTTAAAGCACCAGACATATTGGTGTGACCCTTTCAGTGTGTGCTATAAAGGACAGCACAGTCATCACGTTGAAGACTTCAATTATACAAATCCTAAAATGCACCAGACAGCTCCAACAGTTACTGTCACTTACACAATGTGGTTTCTCCTTCCTTTCCATCTAATTAAAATATTACGGTTTGTCAAATGTCTGACATGTATGCGCTTGAAAATTCTCGCGTCTATTTTTAAAGCAAGGTGGTTACGTAAATCTTCACACAAAGAAGGAGATCTGAATGACGATCTTTTCTGACTGACTCTCGCCTCCCTTCTCCTCCCAGTCCGGTCTTTCTCCGTCCTTTTCCGGCCTCTTCTCTTTCTTTATGTGCATTCTCAGCGAGATGGCTATTCCAACGGAATAAATATTCAATTATTCACACTGCAGTTGTGTAGCTATGCCCTCAGGTCTGCATCACACTAATGGAGATGGCAGGCTGCTTTTACTATAGTAGAAGAAACAGATGACCGACGCCCCCTCAGTCTCAAATCCATCCTGGCTTCCAAAGCAATCACTTGAGATCCTCATTAAAACTCCGTGTATCGATTCTTGTGTTCTGCTTTCTCCTCTTTGGTGACTGACTTATGTCTGGGAATGACTGATTGACTCACAGCTCACGAAAGGCCCAGCTGACACTCTTGAATTATAGAAACTCAAATTTACTCAACCTCAGCAGACTGTTGTGCTTCCTGCCTTTTTAATGCTGTAAACCTTTAGGTCAAACTGGTTTCCTAAAGTACACAGAACGGCAATTATATAGATGATTAAAAAACCTTGTTCCAAACCTCTATGACGTTCTTTCTTTGATGGAGCACAAAAGGTACTGGTCAATCTTTTCCATGTAATTGCAATGAATGGGACATTAAATAATCATAAAAGAGGTCCATATATGACACATGTGCTATAGCCTACTTCTTTCTTTTCAAAGTCTTTTCAAAAACCTTGACATCGGCCCTATTTATCCTTATCGCATTCAGCAGTCATGTACAAATCATTCTTTTGAATCAGATATCTTCAACGAGTCTGTTCATAAAACAGGTTTGAATGATTCATTAACGAATTAGATGCATTTGGTTTTCAAGTCAAGACTCATTGACTCAGTAATGTTCGCAGCAGTTGGCAACCAACTGGACGAGAAGATTACATAACTGTAATAATAATGACTTAAAACGTTCAACCAAAACTGCAAATTCTGTCATCATTTACTTCATTCCAAAACTTACTTTCTTCTGTGGAACAGAACAAAACAAAGTTCTGTGAAAGAAAGTCCAAAAAAGAGTGAATAATTCCTTTAAAATACATCTGATAGATTTTACATGCAATAATGATTTTAAATATAGTTTATATAGTGTATATATTATGTAAACACACACATACAAACCTCCACAGTGCTGACAACAACAACTCTGCCTAATGCCTTTCATGCTTTCTGTTGTCACTTACTTATTTACTTGATATTCTCTTATTGCAAAATGCAGAAAATTAAAATTGGTCCCAGACTAATGCTAACAAGACAAGATTTACATTACATTTGTGTGTATTTGGGCCACGGTTGACATCGCATTAGAGCAATAAAGAGAATTAACTGACCTGAATTAACTGAAATACTTTGTGTGTGTAAAAAGCATGTTAGAGTGGTACCAGAAAATAGTAGGTGTATGAACAATTATTACTGCCCTTTCCCTCTCTCTCTCTCTCTCTCACTCTCTCTCTCTCACACACACACAGGCATACGTGTGTATCTGGGTGATGCAACCCTCTGAAATAATGAGAACAACATTTGATTTTGTCATGCTACATTTGAGCAACGAAGTAACAGCCATTTTGAGATTTACATGCATCTTTTTTCTTGATATGTATTACATTACATTATTTTATTTTGTGAATGTAAATTGTATCTCTGCAAATGCATCCAACCAATCAATTACCAATGAGTTTTTCATTAGATCCGTCCTATTGCGATGTCAACCCTGTCTGACCTTAAACTGAACTCAAAATGATATCAGAGGTTAAACTTGTGTTTCGTCTGTAGGAGGGTAAAAGTGTCGACACCAGTGTGCAAGCAAGAACAAAAGCAGGTCAGAAGTGCTTTGACCTCATCTACACCTACATCCATCTGTCCCTTATCTCATAACACTCCAGAGCTCTCTTAATTGGACAAGAGATGACACTCACACTAACCAAAACCCTGGGGGTCACAACCTCATCATGGAGAGGGAGGCGGAGCTAGAGAAACAGCGATTACAAACTACAGTGTACACAACGTCTAAAGTAAACCATAAGAATTGGATTGGTATAAGTGGCTAAACCTAACAGGGTTATCCCTAACTGGTTATCAGTTTTGAGACATTTTTATAGTTTTACATTATTACAACCCAAATTAAGCAACATATGCTATAGAATTTATGTGGAAAATGAAAAGATAAAGATATCCAAGGGAAATATAAAGGGTGTGCTACTATTTTAGTTTTTATTAATATTATGCATTAGCTTTTATTTTTAGATTTTCAGTTGTCAATTTAGTTGTTTTTTCTGTAATTTTACTGCTTCAACTTCAACTTATTTCAGTTGCCAAGAAAACATTTCAAATTTGTATTTTTATTTAGTTTAGTAATATTTATATTTGATGTTTTTTTTTACATTTTTTTTTTTGATGGTTTTAGTCTTAGTTAATGATAATAAGTAACAAGGCCCCGATATAGCCTATATTTCTTTTTCCTTCTTTGGTTAGGGGGTAAAACGAAGCTGGAAATAGGCCTACATGAGCAGCGGTATACTGTAATTGAACGTCCGACACGTTCATTTAGATGAATATGTAAATATGTGCTGCATGTGCGCAGTTTACTCTCAATAACAAAATAAACACACAACAAAATTGAGAAAACATTTTTTAAATAAAGCATAAGATCATAGCAACGTGGGAATGTTTGCACGAGCTCTGCTTTTTGGCACTCTAGTAAAGTCACGTCACGTTTATTTATACAGCACTATATACAATAGATTGCTTAAAATCAAGCAGCTTTACCGTATTAAACATGGAAAAACAATGTCAGTGTCTCATTTCATCAGAACAACTTCATTTTCTGCTATAATGTTAACACAGATGTCACATCAGTTCGTTCTTCGATTTCGCTTGAAGTACATAGGGGCCTTAACACGTGAGCCCTGCCCATTTCTCAAACCTCTTCCTTCTGATGCCCTAATTAGAGCGGAGACCACATGGGCGTTCTTTGGGTGCCTCTCATACCCGTCAGTCTCCAGGAAGTCACTGGGAGTTTGGTTGGATCAACAAATGCCAGTGTCAAAATCACTTGGCAGCATGGAAAGGGCACGGAGAGCTCCCTTTGCCAAAACTTGTCTCATTGAATAATTTGGGTCAGCTGGGCTCAGCATTTTCCCTGTTAAGCATTAGCTCAGCCTGAAACATTCTCTCTATGCACAGTGATACATATCCTGCCTACAAGGCAGCTATTACAAATATTTTTTTTAATAGTCTAACTAACTCCTCTCTCTCTAATTATCCGCCTCTCTTTTTTTACTCTCCCTCTCTCTCACTGGAATTAATTAGTTTGGTTGTTAGAGGACTGAAGGCCCATGACACAGGTTCTGGGTATTTATAAAAAGCATTGTGTCACCTTCTAATCAGGTACCCAAAAAAACACAACAGGAAAGAGGAAAAAACGCAATATTCATGATTTATGGGAGTGTGAAGAGAGCTCACACCTTGCTGTCTGTTCTGCCTTTACCAAAACCAACAAAAGAACTACAAAAAATTGCAATAATCCCAACCTTTATATTAAAGACCGAGAGGCCAGTGCTCAGAGTTATATTGCACCCTCTTATAAGGAGCTCTTCAGACTAAAACATTCAGGGAATTATGGGTCTCCAGAGAATCCTCATTTTACCTCTGTTACTATCGCTTCCCTTGGATGGAAATAAGTGTGTTGGGAGATGATGTGTTGGATGAAATGGGCTGAAGTGCTCTAATGGAAGAGAAAGAGACAGAATGTGGATTAGCGAGATTTGAACAGACCTTAATGTGCTCTCACATTTTCAGTACTCTTTCACAGAGAAAAACAGTTATTATTGGTGCTTGCTAAGGCAATCTATTGCACTTTTTATGGTAAGGGATTTAAATAACCGTTAGCCTAAGTATTACAATTTAGCACATATTGCACTGTTTGTACTAAGGAAACACTCATGCTGCTTGTTGAGAAAAGGTGAGCTATTGCTTTTCGAAGCATTACTTTCAATTTAATAGACTGAACCTTAGAAACTGTATAGAAACATAATAAAGAACACAGAATGCAGCTAGCAACCACATAGCAACATGCTAATGATCATGCACACTTCAAAGTCGCGATAAGTATTGACAGATATTTTCTTCGGTATTGTGAGTACAAGTGTAATGTTGCGGTATCATTTACCATTGCTCTGTGAAATTTAGGGTACATTTACAGAACAATGATGTACTAAAAAAGTTCTTCCTTTGCATTTTTCGTGTACAGACGACAACGTTATCAAAACAATCCCCGTTCACACGGATCCGCAAAAACAACTAAAAACTAGGGATGTCCCGATACCACTTTTTCACTTCCGATACGATACCGATGCCGCAGCTTTGGCTATTTGCCGATACCGATATCAATCCGATATTTTTATTTTATTCTTGAACTTTTACTAATAATAATAAAATATATGGAAGCACTTTGCTCAATTAGCCACATAAAAACATCTCACTCAAATGGAGAACAAATACTTCTCCAGTATATAGTCCACAACAACAGTTGATAATGAAAGACTGCCACCCTTTATTCAAAAGACCTTGAGATATGTTTGGTAATTGTACCTGAATGAAATTTAAAATGAATTTGCTATATTTCAAATCAATATATTTGTTTCCTTAAAATTTTAATTAACTTTAACGTTATTCTCATCTGAATTATAAATAATTTATTTCTGTATAAAATAATACTACCATTAAAAACACATTTGATTTTCTTTTTTAATCAATGTAGAATGTGTAACTTCAAAATAAACAGATTAGTGCTCTGTTTTAGGACAAGAAATGAAAACCAATGCAATATGATGAATGTCCAAAAGATGAGATAATCTTTGCTTTTAAACAGCATGTGTGTGTGTGTGTGTGTGTGTGTGTGTGTGTGTGTGTGTGTGTGTGTGTGTGTGTGTGTGATTTTGGTTGGGTGACAGTTGTAGATTACAGTTTGAAAAGAGTTTACAGTTTGACAAAAGCACAATGTTGTGTTTTACACAAATATAAGTAGGCTAAACACTTTTTGCAGTTTTAATGATGTCCTGTATGAACAAAATGACGGAGTATGTTTTTATGTTTCCACTGTTTGATCGCGCCCATGCCTCTCTCTCTCTCTGACACACACACACACACATTCCAGCATTGCAATCTTGACATCGCAGCCTGTTCATTTTGTCTATGCGCGTATCTAACAGTAGTTCCGCATTACATTAATTAATGTGCACGCGAGTTTTATTTATTTTTATACCGTGTATTCTCCGTGTAAATCCATGCACCGAACCGTGACGCACGTAACGAACGTACGTTCAATACGAATACACGTACCGTTCCACCCCTAATAGGTATCGGATCATAGGTATCGGATATATTTTTTTCTTCCCTCCGATATCCGATCTAGCGTTCTGGGCCAGTATCGGCACGATACCGATGACGTGGAACGGATCGGGACATCCCTACTAAAAACACTGTATTATGGTGCCAGACCAGTAGTTGGCGATGTCACTTTGTAAAGAAACACTGCGCTCGCCTATAGACTGAACACGTAATATGCACATGATGTAATCGGTTTCACAATTTTTCCACAAATTTGTCGATAACAGTTTTGTTTTCAAAAACATACACTTTTAATCCCGTTTTCAAATGTTTGTGTTTTTAGGTCCCCAAAATGCCATTGTAGTGCAAATGAACGGCCAAAAATTATTGGAAAAGTCCTGCAAACATCTCCAGAGCTTTTGTTGTTTTCACCTGAAGTCCAGTTATTTTGATTCAACATTACGACATAAAAAAAATAGGTTTAAAAAACTCAAACATATGCATTGATAAATTCACAATAAGATCTATAACATGCATTTAGAGAATAGGGTGAAATTTCATTTCGTGCTGACTTTAATGCTTGCACTGTATCATGACATCAATCCACTTCAGCTTCCTGGAGCGGATGGAGGGATTGGGACAGAGCAATGCAAAAGCAATGTCTGTCTGAGAGAGAGAGAGAGAGAGAGAGAGAGAGAGAGAGAGAGAGAGAGAGAGATGGGGACGGGTAATGAGAGGAAGCTGTGATCGATGCTCTAGTGCATTACTGATGATTTGCACTCAGCCAGTTAGTGGTTTTTGGACACATCTATTAATGAGCCATGTCTGTCCTAACATCAACGACATACAAGCACAATGAGACTGGACATGGCTCTTAGTTTGATTATGCAAACACCCACAAACATATAGTATGTTTGCGCGTGCACAAATACACTTAATGCACATTCAAGCTCCTAAAAGTGGTCATCGAATAGAAGCATCTTCACAAAGAGCTGTTTAGATGCGGAGAGAAGCGGGATAACTTAATTTGGTGTGATTCCACCAGAAGAATTACAGAGAAGAGCTGGGCAGGAATGAATTGTGTAAGTATTGCTCGCCCTCCTCCCAGCCCCCACCAGCAGGCAGAGCAGTGAGTCACTCTACCCCCTCACTCTGATTTCACTCAGCCCAGCCATGAGCTCCAGCACTCCTCTCTCAGCTGCTGTACCCAACAGACACATGGATGCACGTATACCAGCAGGCGCATGTTTACCCAAAGAAAGCGAGTGCCTCATGCAAATCAGCTGGGCACATTTTAACACACCTTTCCGAACGTCTACTGTGTCTTATTTCTCATGTTGGGCAGGATGCAAATCCTCCATTTGGATTTACAATGGAAATCACCTAAGCCTGTGTTCAGTTGGATTGATTCTGCCCAGATTTGAGCACAGCTTGTGTATCGGCCTGTATTTCTGCACTGGGAGAGTGAATCACCACCCACTAGTAATCACCTCTGAATTCACACACAGTCACAGTGTCCGTCCCGTGTTCTACACCCACACCCTGCCTACAGCTGACCATCTCCTTATGGAGCTCACACACGCACGCGCACACACACACACACACACTTGTAGGCTATATGTGGTTTACAGAGACTTGCATTGGCATAATGGTTTTTATACAATACAAACCCCAAAACATACCCATCACAAACTTGTGCCATTAAAAAAAAAAAAAAAAAAAAAAAAGTTTAATATGTTTTTAAGCCATTTGGTTTATGAGGACACAGAAAGTGTTTACGTTGTAATACCCATGTCATTATAAATATTTGTTTACACACACACACACGCACACACACGCACACCCCTACCAATACGGTATGCAAACACAAAATTTGCTTGATCTTCAATGGACAGTAAATAGCCGGAAAAGTACCAAAATGTTCCTATAATTACAAACCGGTGAAA
This sequence comes from Rutilus rutilus, assembly GCF_951802725.1. Taxonomy (NCBI): domain Eukaryota; kingdom Metazoa; phylum Chordata; class Actinopteri; order Cypriniformes; family Leuciscidae; genus Rutilus; species Rutilus rutilus. Next base: position 23,917,386 of record NC_140224.1, read on the forward strand.
CATCTCTGTGATTAGCACTTTAAATAATAATTATTATAATATGTATTATCATTGTTATTATAATTGAATATGTCTGTCTCTTTAACAAAAATCAAGACCTGCTTTACATGTTTAAATAAATAAATACATTTCTAGGGGCTAATTAATAATAATAACAACAACATACATTACTGTCAGGGTTCTGTCACTTCTGTCTAGTCTATTTCTTGGTTTTGTGACAGAGCCCTGACGCTTCTGTTTTGTCTTGTCTGTGCCTTGTTTCATGTGCTTTCATGTCGTGCTTTGTCTTGAGCTGTGTTTATCACTGGCTTTTATCTGTGTTTATCACTGGCTGCGTGCTTTCATGTTGTCATGTTTTGTGTGAACGCATGGCTTATTAGGGTTCTCATCGTGTCGAGTCGAGTCGAGTCGAGTTGAGTCGACAGTTGAGTCGACAGCCGAGTCAAGTCGAGTCGAGTCGTTTTCCCCCTCGGGGTAGTTTTTGTTTGTGGCTTTTTTCTTGTGTTTTATTAAATAAAAGCCCATCAACTCTGCACCTGAGTCCTCGCTCCTTCCACCACACCTGACACATTACTGTGTGTTATTATTAAAGATAAATGGCTATAATATGGCCCTATCTCTAACACCAGTCAAGACATGTTTTATACATAAATAATTAATACTTAATACTGCTTTAGAGGCTAAAAATATACTCTTTACTTAAAGCAGGTTTTGATTGTTGTTAGAGAAACAGCCATATTCGCCAAAAGCATGCAGTGATCTTGTGAAATACTTTTGTCATAATGAATCAAAACAGCATTGTTTGCATAAGATGAGATCTGATTATGGAATGGTTGTGTGTTTGCAGAGCAGTATGTTCTCTCTGGTTTGTACACACAGAGAACAGGGCCTTGATGTGCTACTTAAAAAACTCTCGGCTGACTCATCAGCTTCATTCCAAGTGATGCACAGACAAGTGTGAATATGACTCACTCTGCTTGTAGATCTGACAGTCAAACATTTATCAAAGACCAACATCAAGACAAGCAGTAAGCTCTGGCATAGCGAAACACACCACACACACAGTTTCTTTCTACTACAGTCTAAGTAGGGAAGAGGGCCAGGTTTAACCCTTGGCCCTAAAAATGAATCCTTCTGTACTTACCCCCTCCTTCCTCATTCCAATGCTGCAGACTTTCCTCACATGACCTCTCTTTGCCAGTTTCGTTGGTGAAGAATCTCCTTGAGAGAATACAGAGTGGGCACAGAAGCCCGGTTCCAAAACACTGCCTACATAGGCAGATGCCTTCTAAAGCAACATACTACTCTTCGTTTACAATTTGGAACACTCTACATGGAACATAACTCAAACAAACAGCACCGCCTCAAGAGACCTGACTCTCAATACAGAAACTTCAGAAAAAGAATGAATAAAAGAATCCATTCTTCATTACAACAAACTATTTTTATCGTTACTGTACGGTATTGAATAAACATGTTTATTTATAATAACAACTTTCTCACCTCGCCTGGCATCCCCATTGAGCTTGGCACAGTGCATTCTTAGAATTCAGAAAAGCTGCTGTAGAATTTGGTCACAAGTTGGTATCTTAAGAGGAAGCATAATTAAGTTTCGGTTTTGAACAGAGCAAGAGTGTGTTTCCAGAGACCTCAGAAGAATCAGTCGCCCTCCAGAACTTTCCACAGATCCTCTCTGTGTTCAATTTGGTTGGGTTGGGTCAAATATGGACAAACCCAACTGTTGGTTTAAAGATTTTTAACTACGTTTTTAAACCCTACAGTTGGGTTTGTCCAAATCTGACCCAAACATGGGTTGAAACAACCCAGCATTTTTTAGAGTGAGCATAATATAAATCATATTATAATTATATATGGCTTTATATCACTCTATAACCAATCAAGTATGTTAACAACAACAATGGCGCCTCCCATTCAAGCTTTCTGATAAACCTGCCATTGTATTCTACGAATATTCATGACAAATTGCTTTTGTTAAATTATTGCAAGTTGCTTCTGTGTTAAATGCATAAATATGAATATTAATGTAAATAATAATAATAACAACAATGAGCATAATAGTTAATAACTCTTAATGATGATTATTATTATTAATATTTTAAACAGGAATTCTAATTATTCTAATTATTATTATTTAATGTTTTAGGGGCTTAATTATACATATTTCTATTACATAAAAAAAAGAAATGCAAAAAAAAAAAGAAAGAAAAAAAGAAGAGGGCTACAACCCTGTAGAGAGAGTAAGGTGTTACTTTTACCTGAAAGTGTTTACAAAAGTGTAAATTGTAATATGAAGCAGCAACTATAGGTATATTGGCAATGGATTCATGGAGCAAAGCACTCATGGATGGGTGAAGAACAGCAGCTGCTCTTCACCTCTCAGCAGTGAGGACCTCACCTGCCCCAGTGACCCAGTAACCAGGAATAGTCCAGCGTGACCAGCACGAGGGTGGGCGTTTCTTCCCCTCAAACCACCTCACCATGGAGAGTTTATAAATATACTTTCTGCATTAACAGACAGTTCAAACTAATTTCAGAGCTCCAATAAGTCATGAGGAGCGCGAATGGCATCAACCGCATGTTCACGAGTTGCTATTCTTTCTCATGCATTCACACAGCTCAACAGATATCATGAGGAGACCAGATTATGCTTCTTCAGTCATCACTGCCATAATAAATGCTCACGGCATCATCTATATTGTCATTACACTTCTTTATACATAATAACAGACATAAAAATGTAGAATCTCACATGGAGATTCAGAGACAGGCAGTTGCTGTCCAGTCATGTGTCTTGTTATTTAAAGACAACCTAACAGCGGCTCTCGTTTAGTGCATGCAGATGGACACAAGCAGTTGTGTCAGATGCAGAGAACATTGCTTAACCAACAGGAACAATGTCTCATATCCATGGCAAGATTTTCACCACTTTTTACACACAGCTAGAGAGTTACATAACTGAGTTATTCAGTGCTTGGCAGTGCTTCATTTTGGATGCATGACTGTGCTTTTCTTAAGCACTGCTCTACCTTTACATGATCTACAACAGCCCAACAATGAGCACCAAATCAGCTTATAAATGTTTTTGAAGGATCATGCGACACCGAAGACTGGAGAAATGATGCTATCGCAGGAATAAAGGACATTTTTTATATATAAATAGAAAACATGTTTTAAATTGTAATACTATTTTTTATCAAATAAATGCAGCCTTGGGCGGCATAAGAGACTGTTATACATTTCGCAATAATCTAAAAATAAAAGCCTAGTTCTGTCATGAAACTCTAGATAGCGCAGGCTGATGCAAGCTGATATATACAGCGTTAACTACTTGGCACAAGCTGATTGGTTCATATTGCATCTGGAGCCAATGAGCTTGCTGCTCAACATTTAAATGGCTGGTCATCATTCACTATAGCAGACTAATTTTCAGAGTTTATCTAAAACCCTCCAGCTTCCCCAGCTCAACCTGCATAGGTCTTGCTATAGGGTAATTGATATGCTATTTGTGCAGCAGCAGTATGTCTTACTCACAGCAGCGTATTGGTGTATGTATTGGTTCTAGTACTTGCTCTGCAGCAGCAGTAATAATATACAACTACAGCAATAATAAACAGCTGCAGCAATTCAGAAGCAGCAGTGTAGCAGATCTACAGTGGGTACGGAAAGTATTCAGACCCCCTTAAATTTTTCACTCTTTGTTATATTGCAGCCATTTGCTAAAATCATTTAAGTAAAAAAAATGTCCTCATTATTGTACACCGAGTACCCCCATATTGACAGAAAAACACAGAATTTTTGCACATTTATTAAAAAAGAAAAACTGAAATATCACATGGTCCTAAGTATTCAGACCCTTTGCTGTGACACTCATATATTTAACTCAGGTGCTGTCCATTTCTTCTGATCATCCTTGAGATGGTTCTACACCTTCATTTGAGTCCAGCTGTGTTTGATTATACTGATTGGACTTGGTTAGGAAAGCCACACACCTGTCTATATAAGACCTTACAGCTCACCGTGCATGTCAGAGCAAATGAGAATCATGAGGTCAAAGGAACTGCCTGAAGAGCTCAGAGACAGAATTGTGGCAAGGCACAGATCTGGCCAAGGTTACAAAAAAAAGTCTGTAAGTCAACCATCACTGCAGCCATCCACCAGTCGGGGCTTTATGGCAGAGTGGCCCGACGGAAGCCTCTCCTCAGTGCAAGACACATGAAAGCACACCTGAAGGACTCCAAGATGGTGATAAATAAGATTCTCTGGTCTGATGAAACCAAGATAGAACTTTTTGGCCTTAATTCTAAGCGGTATGTGTGGAGAAAACCAGGCACTGCTCATCACCTGTCCAATACAGTCTCAACAGTGAAGCATGGCGGTGGCAGCATCATGCTGTGGGGGTGTTTTTCAGCTTTTTCAGCTGCAGGGACAGGACGACTGGTTGCAATCGAGGGAAAGATGAATGCGGCCAAGTACAGGGATATCCTGGACGAAAACCTTCTCCAGAGTGCTCTGGACCTCAGACTGGGCCGAAGGTTCACCTTCCAACAAGACAATGACCCTAAGCACACAGCTAAAATAACGAAGGAGTGGCTTCACAACTCCGTGACTGTTCTTGAATGGCCCAGCCAGAGCCCTGACTTAAACCCAATTGAGCATCTCTGGAGAGACCTGAAAATGGCTGTCCACCAACGTTTACCATCCAACCTGACAGAACTGGAGAGGATCTCCAAGGAGGAATGGCAGAGGATACCCAAATGCAGGTGTGAAAAACTTGTTGCATCTTTCCCAAAAAGACTCATGGCTGTATTAGATCAAAAGGGTGCTTCTACTAAATACTGAGCAAAGGGTCTGAATACTTAGGACCATGTGATATTTCAGTTTTTCTTTTTTAATAAATGTGCAAAAATGTCAACAATTCGGTGTTTTTCTGTCAATATGGGGTGCTGAGTGTACAATAATGAGGAAAAAAAAGAACTTAAATGATTTTAGCAAATGGCTGCAATATAACAAAGAGTGAAAAATGTAAGGGGGTCTGAATACTTTCCGTACCCACTGTATTCCACCAAGACCAAATACATTAACATTGTCATATCCATAACCATGCTAAAAATCTTCAGAGAGTTGTGAAAATGAAAAAGAAAAATGCAATGTTATAAGTGTCAATAGAAATTTTAAATTCATAAAAAGTTGGGGCAGTGAAAATCTGAAAATGCTTGCTGTTGAGCCTTTTAGTAGTGCGTAATTCTGATGGCCATCACAAGCTTGCATTCGTGACATTTCAGGCTTCAGTACGGTGCTCACAATGTACACTCTATGCAGCATTACGTCATCAAAGTGTGGACTCTGAGGAGGACTGCGAGGACTCAGGGCAGCGTGTGAGACTGCGTCAACAGTGTCCGATGCATGTATCTTATATCACTTAATGTCCTGCATCTTTGCTTCATGCAATAGCTTTGTAAACACCAATCTGTTTGAGTTGACCCACTTGAGGATTCTGGGAGGAACAGTGAGAATCTGCCTAAGATATGAGGCTGTAGAAACTCATGGAGCAAACACAAAACAGCTGTGGCCCACAATCATGTGCCATTGGCTGTTTACTACTCTATAATCAGCCTAGCTTACCAGCACATTTGTACCAATGTTCTGGGGAAGGCTTGAGCTGAAAGAACACCAATAGTAACAAGGTAACAAAATAAAAGAATTAATTACGAGTCAGTGCTTACAGTGCCAGTACACATTAACACAAACATAAATTACCACATGCAAATTTGGTTACATCTTGTGTATTCTCTTAGTTGTGCTTTTGACCCAATTAAAGGATCCTCTCGATCTCTTAACCAATCAGATCCATCCATGAGCTAGGAATCCCCATTACCCTAGCAACTGTGAGGTCACTGAAACAGATGGGGGGAGGGGGGGTGGGGGGTGCTTGGTCATAAGGTTGTAAAATGCAGTTTCTCTCCCTTGACAGTACAGCTGCTGTGCAAGTGTTTAATGCATGCATGCATTCATTAGCACAGGCATACAGGAAGGAACTGAGGGAGACAGAAATCCATTGAGACAGATGTGCTTTGAAATATTTCCCTGCCTGTTCCACACCGCATCGTATTTCACATCGCAAAGCCAATCCATCGCTTTTGATGACAGAAATCAGGGCAGATCTGTGTCACAGCAGATTTTTCAAAAATGGCCAGATTCATTACTGGCTTTGCAATGCGTATGATCAAACTTTTCCGCCGTGTTACATGAGTGATAACTGCAGCCTGAGCACATCAGAGTAGAGAGGAGAAAAGAAAAAGCAAGGTGATGAAACTCCTCCATTCTCTCCTCCAGCGTGACCTATTATTATTCACTGTGAGAATTCGCTCTCATCCATGTTTTAAACTCCCATCTCTCTCCCACAAAGAAAAGCACTCGCTCAAGCTGAAATGTTAATGATGACGGCAACAAATGAATTGCACAACCAGTCCTTGCACGTTTCTTGCGGTCTCTTTGGCTATCTGAAGCCGGGTGACCAAGTTGAATAAAAGAGGACTGGATTATGGAAGGAGAGCAGATGAAAGGAGAGAGGAAGAGAAAGCAGAAGAGCAGTGGAGACCAGGGCAGCGGAGTTGAAAAGCGAGGAGAGTGGGGGCGTATAGAGCTGTCATTTCATCTTAGATTTTCCTCTCTCCTTGTCTCCACTCGTCTTGCTTGGTGAAATGTTAATCTGGCATGGAGTGGAAAACAGCACAGAAGATCAAAAATAGGTCAGAGGGAAAGAAAAGAGAGGGTGAAGAACGTTCCGTCCTGTGATTTGAAATGCACACTGAGAGAAATGAGATCAAGCTTCAGAAGATGCTCATGATATTTATTGAACACAGGCTGCTTCTTGGTACTATGGTTCCAAAAAAACAAGATGAATAGAGACTGCAATTAACATTTCAGATATTTTATGGATGAAAATTGGATCCTTTAACTGCTGTAAAGCGGGCTATATCAGTAGTTTTAGTGGGCTGCGACTCAAAAAAGGGCCGCAGTTCTGTTCTGAACAGCTGAGTGCAAATAATAAACTTTTAGGGGAAAACGCTTCCCTGTGCAAATTTGCAAAAACACAAATTCATCTATCATAACTGTCCATTTGTACATAACATCTCAAAATGTTGCATCTGTAAATAACATCTTAAACTGTATACCTTTAAATAACATATCTGTACGTTAATATATATATTTATTACTGTACTATATTGCATTCTTTTTAATATTATTATTGTGTTATATTTCCTTTTTTATAAATAATTCCTATATGTATATCTGCACTATGTCTGTACTTTCCTTCTGCACTGGAAGCTTCTTCTGTCACCAAGACAAATTCCTTGTGTGAACATACTTGGAATTAAAGCTCTTTCTGATTCTGCATTCATCTGTCAAACTAGACAGATAAGGCAAATGGTTGCCTGACATGACCTAATCCTCAAAAACCATGAATGAAACGACGCAAGGTGAGAGAAAACTTCTCATGCTACATTAAATATGGGTTACGCTTGGTTCTGTGCTGCGTCACTAAAGTAAAAACTGGTTACAGAAGCAAACGCAAATTATCAGCTTGTGCAGTTTCTGGTCTCTTAAAAATATATATAATTCAAAATAATGTATATATATACTTATATACATTCACCAGCTGGATTGCCCTTGGTTTCCACAAGAGGGCACTCCTTCCGTCTTAGTTATCGCACAATGGACTACATATCCCATAACCCATTGCCAGGACTCATTAGCCCTGATTACTTCCACCTGTGTGTCATTACCTTGTTTAGCTAAACCTTTATAAGCCTGGTCAGTTCATCTATTCATCGCCAAGTCTTGTTTGTTGTTATACTTCAATTCTGAGCACTATTCTGGTTATTTGGATTGTTTGCCTGTGTGTTTGACCCTGATTTACGATTCTGGATTACCCCTTAAACAACTGCTTTTGGATCCTCAGCACCGTGTGTCAGAGCAGTTTCATGACAATACTTACATTTACACATGCTACATTAAATATGGATTATGCTTGGTTCTGTGCTACGTCACAAATGTAAAAACTGGTTACTGAAACAAATGCAAGTTTTCAGCTTGTGCAGTTTCCTGGTCTCTTAAATTTGTTCTGAACTACATACATTTTTAAATACATACACAGACACACAAGTGTGTGTATATGTATATATATATATATATCTCAATCTTTCGATCAGTATGTATATATATATATACTTAAACATACACAGCAATATATATCACTTCGTTCTACCATGCGAATCTTAGGATGTGCTATATGTGGATCATAATTTCTCCTCATCCCCTCTTTCTTACTCTGTCTTTCCTTAACTGTGGAGCTAGAAGGGCAACAGAGGGGGTTGGGAGCTAGTCAGACTGCACATTGAGTGGAGTAGGAAAGCAAAAAAGGTTAAAAATATTAAGGAGGTTGTAGATAATAGAGGCACTTTGAACAACAAACGTGCTGAGACAGGAAGTATGCAAATACATGCACACACTCATCATACACCTGCAGAAACACCTCACACTACTTCCCTCAAAAGTTCTGTTTCTATCACAGAGCTCTTTAGTTCCCTCTGGTGGTTGAGACGCAAAAAGCATCAGCACACAAAAATGTAAACCTGAAACCACTGATCGAGAGACTGATAAACGTCAGACTTCACGAAACAGCACCAAAACCGCTCAGCTAATAAAGGCTCTAATGTGAAGCAGAGAGTTTTAGATATATGTACCATCTGCAGTCAGGTGAGGGAATTCACACTGTTTTAAAAGGATAGTCCACCCAAAAATCAAAAATGGTCATAATTTTCTCACCCTCGTGGCGTTACAAACCTGTATGTCTTTATTTTTTCTTCTGTGGAACATAACATAACATAACATTTTGAAGAATGTTGGTAACCAAACAGTTTCAGTTCCCACTGACTTTTTTGTCTATATAATTTTTGTCAATGCGAACCGAAACACTTATTTTGAGGAATGTTAACCAAACTGTTTCGGTTCCCACTGACTTCCATTGTATTTTTTGTCCATACAATGGAAGTGAGTAAATGATAATAGATTTTTAATTTTTGGTTGGACTATCCTTTTAAAGTCATCACGAACTCAAAATTAACCATTCTCATTTTTTACGGAATATTGCAGTGTTTATTATAAAGTGTGCCACTGTGTGCAATGTGCAATGGAGCGAAGGCGGGACATTCCTCCCCTCCAGCAACCCGTCACTCACGAGATCACAGTAATTAGCAAACAAAAATAATCTAATGATCCAATCAATTCACAATGGACAAAATCAAGTCGTTAGAGAATTTATTTCACTTGTATATAAGGGGCCCTATTACCCCCTGCTGATGTCATCTGGCTGGAAAAAGCATCTTTCTCCACTGACAATCATTCAAAACATAAGTATTCTAACTAAATAAATACTTTTACAAGCACCAACATCAAATATTCTGAGTGTATGGTACAGAAACATGCAGTTTCATTTCATAACACATTGTCCACACAATGTTTTCTGTGCTCTTATTTCCCCCCAATATTCTACATCCTTCCTCCATTAACATGCTATTGTATTAAAATGAACACTAATGCTCAAGAGGAACATCAGATGTGCCCAAATGTTTTGCTCCCCTGTGACCTCATAATCATAAGTTGAACCATTTTATTATCTGAAAGCAATTTGCTGTTCACCTATTTTTAATTTGTATTGCTCACATGTAATGTGCATGTGTCCTGCAAAAGCCTGGCCCACAATACTGCGCTAATGTAATCCAACTCTACTGCACTCACTGACCCCCCATTATGAAACAAAAATGTGTGAAGAGAAGTGCTTCTTTCAAAGGAGGCCAGTCTGCTCTAAGCTTCTTGTCCATCCAGCTTTATCTCAATCTCCTTCCACAGCTTCCTTCTCCCCATCACCAGCTGTGCACGCAATCCTCGGCTCTGTAGGCCCACTCGAAGGGGTCGTAAACTTCTTAATCACACCCATCCACCGCAAACTCCTGCAGAGAGAGTGATGGATATGTATTTTACTGTCACTCCGCTGTTCACACTGAAATGAGCAGCCTCGGCTCTCTCGCCCTTCCTGGAGGTAGAAAAAGCTGAGCCTTTTCAAAAATCAAGACAAAGTGACACGTCCAAGGCCACCTTTTCTCCCTCAACACTCACTCATACACACACACACCTCTCTGGTTTTAGCTCTAATTATACTGAGAAGTAGGCTGCTGTTCTAGTTCAGAGCACCCAAGTGGGTGGCCTGATTCACCATCACTGGGCGTGGAGAGGACGGGAGGGGATGAGAGAGAAAGGGAGAGCTGTGACGAAGGAGAAGATGAGCATGGTCCTGCAGGCTGCCCACAGAGCAGCAAGACGTGCTGGAAGATGTTCTGTCTACTCACTGCTGTGAGCTTCCGAGAGATGGAGATCCTACTCATCTTATAGAATTCGTAAAATTCTTTATTATTTGTTTGTGTTTACTGCAATTTAGCGTTTAACAGCATTTATTACTGGTGTTTGCTAAGGCTGACCTTGCTATTATTGGTCATAATATAGGGGTTTGTGCAAATTTCTAAACGTGCATTTAAACTTGCATCTACATTGTATCTAGACACCATAATATCACACATTTGGGTGTGACACATTACTAAACACCTAGAAAATCACATCGAAACCACCTAGCAACTACCCAGAACCATAGATATGTATATTTAGATGCCACATTCGACCGTTCCAAACACATTGAAGTGTCGGCCATCTTGGAACGGTCAAAATTACAGATACTGTTTTCAACCACAGTAAAAATCAATGAGCTTTCCAAAATGCCACAACATTGAGCAGCCTCTGCTTAAAAAAAAGCGAAATAAAGAATAATTAAATTCCTGGAGAAATGGGATAACCTTTGGGGGGAACCTTTTAATGTAACGCCTGTTGCTACTGAAGTCTATTGCAGATAAAGATATTCATATATGTAGGTGACCTCCTGGTTATTGCAATGTTGCAGGACAGTTCATTTGATTATGTGGGACAATGTGGGACACGTGTGGAGAAATAAATGTACTACTACAGTATTATACTTTGTAATATTTATTTACATTAGTTAGAAAGCCTATTTGCCATCACGTTGGATGATATGGATGGATGGTTAGAAGATATCATCACCCTTCACAAACAAGGAACAGAATACAAAAAGATAGCGATGGCACTAAATATTCATAGAGACACTGTTGGAAGCATAGTTCGCAGGATCAAAGTTAAAGGAACAGTGGTTACTCTACCTCGGGACCGAAAAAGGCAACTATCAACAGCTGCAACCATATTTCTGATAAGGCAGGTTCAGAAAAGCCCTTGAGCGACTGCAAAAGACCTGCAACAAAACTTGGTGGCAACAGGCACTGAGGTTTGCTAAATGCATGCTAGAACTCCAAGACGTACACCACTACTGACCCAAAAGCACAAGAAAAGTCAAAACTTTTCAGTCCTATGAATCAGCGGTATGTCTGGAGGAAGAAGAATGAAGCATATGCTGAAAAGAACACGCTGCCTATACAGTTAAGCATGGTGGGGCTCAGTGATGCTCTGGGGCTGCTTTATATCCTCTGGCACTGGAAACCTTCAGCATGTGGAAGGCAAGATGGATTCAATGAAGTATCAGGAAATCCTAGGAGAAAACGTCATGCCGTCAGTGGCGGCAACCACCAAGGCTTGGTTGCAGAAGAAGGCCTGGAAGATTCTACAGTGGCCATCACAGTCACCTGACTTGAACCCCATAGAAAATCTCTGATGGGGTTTGAAGAAGGCGGTTGCAAGAATATTACTGAACTGGAGGCCATTGCTCATGAGGAATGGGATAAGAGTCCTCAGAATTATACATCTCGTTTGCAGCAGATCATAACAGCAAACGGTGTTCTACTAAGTACTGAAGATGCTTGCCATGAAGAGGTTGAATAATTTTGAGACTGCAGAAGACATTAAAAGTCGCATTTTCTGTTGAATTTCACTTGAAAAATGTGTTGTGTTATCCATTTATCTAGTTGTTGTGTAAGCTATTTCAATTACTTTTGTTTGAATTGTTCATTGCAAACAGCTGAAAGTCTGTAAATTCTGCCAATAAACCTGATTTGCAATGGGGGTTGAATACTTTCGACTACAACTGTAAGCCTAGGACACCCAAGCATTGACCTAGCAAAGTACTATAGGACAACATAGCAATGACCTAGCAACCACCCAGAACAGTGTCGGCGACACAAACACGTTTTCAACTGAGGGGAAATACCACATCCCCTCTATCTTACTATAATGTGAGAATCTAGTTATTACTATTGGACTCTCTATTTAACATCTCTTTATCTGATTGTTTGTTCAGTTTGACAAGAAACAGACATGAATCCATCATGAGTGGTTGCTCAGCAACTAGCAGTTAATCGGGACACGGACACCAATAGTCTGATCTGATAAAGAGGTCTAAAATCAAGCCGACATACAACATACAACAGAATAAAAATGAAATATTCCCTATTCAGACAACTACTCCCACAATCTGCATCCAATCCACCCATCACAAAGTCCATGAGTCTGTGATGTACCTGGGCATTCTTTATGTTGGACAGACAACTGTTTGTCATCAACATTAAAACAGACTTTAGGGCAGATCTGGCAAAAAAGACCCTAATGAAGAAAGCCCAGAGGTGAAACAAATGAAGATGAATCAAAAGGGACAGACAGAAAGAGAGAAGGGACTTGCATAACCATGAGCAGCTTCTGGTGATGCGCTGGTTGCTAAGCAACAGCATCCGTACAGCAGCTGCATTGCGACATTGACTTGAGAACACTTAGTCTACAGTTGACCACTCTCTCAGCCTTTGACATGCTTTATACCAAGCTGTGTCTTTGAACTGATCCCAGGTCTTAGAAAAGGCATAAAATATTGTATTCCTACCATAATTATGAAACACAACTGACTCAGGCACACACATGCAGTGTGCAGATCATGGACTAGTACGAGTGTGAGCTGTTATGCTGAGTCACATTGTGCCAACGAGGAAAGAGTTAAACTAATCACATATGGTTGGAGGAGTGTAGGAGAGAGAGGGAGAAAGGATAACGTAGAGGAGAGTGTGGGAATGATATAACCAGGGCAGGAGAGACAGAGTGAAAGATCCAAGTCATTTTTTTTATATATATCGTGTAAGCTTTTCATCCAAAGAAAATTCCAGCATACTAACACTCCAAATGGTTTGATCCACATCAACCTGTCACATATAGGCTACCAATAAAAAACAGAAGGAAAGACAGAAGATGGGACAAGGGTCAAAGAGTTTACTTCAATAATAAATATGGCATCAGAGCAACATGCAGCCCTTATCCCCTTATTGCGACGGAGAAGTGGTGTCTCTGGCCCTCATTTACCAAACAAACGTAGCCTGCGACAGAAAATTTGGTGTACGGTCGTTTCCACGCAAAACTTGGCATTATCAATATGGACGTGAGCGGTGGCTAGGTCAGGTCTCAGCTCGTGTACGCAAGTTTTTGAGTTGCATGAACTTGCGTGCAGCAAAGTAAATCTGGTGAATTATGAGAGCATTTTGTTCATTAAGATTATTTTCTGGACTGACAACCGAAGCTCATTAACCGATCATTATCCGTTAAACGACAAGATTAGTATGTAAATAGTTTTTTTTATTAAAATAGATGGGTGTCTGTGACCCATTCAAAATACCACAAATTTATCACAACTCGCTATCTCAGAGTCAGACAGCTGCCTTGTAACAATCATCCGAAACGCTATGAACAACTCAGAACGTCAGTAAAGAAAGGCATATAGTTCATCATAACATCGTAGGCTATACATCATACACCCGCTATATCGCTAAATCTAACCGAACGAAAAATATACCGATGGCATCACCTGCCATCTCTCGAGACTCCCCTGCTAGTTCCCTGTTAATGATATGCTAAAGCCCGCTGGCACATTGACGAGATTGGTTACAAAGTAGTTTGTGACGTCAGAAACACCAGCGATTTCGAACTGCATTGTCTTTAGATCACTGAAGTTTTAAAGAGAAAATACTCAGCAACGGACCGGTGTTGATCTATGAATTTGCAAATGGTTTATCTTAAAGCATATTAAAACACCACATAGACATACAAACAACATTAAAAACTTGATTTTCACCAAAAATAATTAACAGATAAAAAAAAATAAAAAAATAATAAACGGCATGTACAACATATCAGTTCTAGCCTTGACATTTCGGCCATTAATCATCAAACTTAAGTGCAGTCAGCCAAACATAAAAGTTACTCTGCTCAATTTAAACGGTCCGCTGTACAATCAGCATAAAGCCCAACCAAACACATTTTTGCATATAGCCCATGTGAAGGATGTTTTGAATAGTGGAACAAGCAATAAATTAGATCTAAATAAATAAATAAATCAGATTTTTTTGTGTGTGAATGTGAACCGTAGCAAAAATTATTAGTTGGTTATTAATCTATTAAATTAGATTAAAATAAATTAATACAAAATGTGATTAATATAAATAAATAAATAAATATTTGATTAAAATTAAATAAATAAACAAAAAATAATACATATAATAATACATTACTACAGTGATTAGAACAAAATATATAGGCTAATCATGTTACTGAATTTTTTTTAGATTTATAAAATTCATTTTTCTGTGTATAAATTGGGTGTTAATAAAAGACAGATGCCTTATAAAGGGCAGGGATGGATGATCATATTTGTGGGTCCGTGGCATCTAAAATATTTAAAAACCTTGGTTTACATAATAAATTAGCAACCAAATTTTACATCGCAAATATGGAAACATTTGGATTCCGTTTTGCTTTAAATAGCCAAAATTCATTTTACTTTGACATTTGTATGTTTGTTATAGCCTAATGAAAGCCACTATAGCCCGCTTTTATTTTATAATTTAATAAATAATTGTACAGCTAGGCCTACTTATTGTTCATTCTTGTTCTTTTCTGAATAGCCTACTGTTAAAATTTAAGGGGAAATAAAACCTATAGTTTATAATGTTTTTAAATGGTACATTTTATTCACCGGTATTTAAATTGTGTTAATAAATTGTACACATGCAATTGTAATTAGGAGGTTAACGGGTGTTTTTAGAGTAAGATCCACTTCTTTTTGAGATTGCATCCTCTTCCTGGCCCTCTAGGGGCAAGGCTTCTCAATTTTGGGCCGTGAGATTTAAATGACGATTGTTTTGAGCCACGTACATCATTCGTACGATGGGACTTGGCGGCATGAGATGTTTTCATGAATCACAGGTGAACCCTGTCGTAAGGTGATTTCTGCGCTCGTTTCTACCTTAGATTGATAAATGAGGCCCTCTCTGTCTTTTCCTGTTACTGTACCGACACCTGCTGGACACAAAAGGAAACAAATAATGAAGACTTCGAAACCACTCTAATATCTCAAACTTGCACATGTCGTTTCAAACCCGTACGAATTGCAACCGAGGCTTCAAAATGGTCACAAAAATATCTTAAATGTATCATGAAAGTGGTTCAAATGACCTAGTGCATAATATTCCTTTGATATAGGTATTTTTGAGTAAAGAACAGAGCGAAATTGAAGCTATAGGCCTACATTTCCCTTCAGTGAGTGAACAGTAGTCTACCACTGCTGTCAAGTTGAACTTGAAAACCGGATCAATCCGATTCGTGAATGAATCAATGTAACTGGACAAACGGTTCAATAAAGGAATCTGGATCAAAAGAATGATTTGTTCGTTACCTGCCAAGCGAATAACGACATACATTTCGGTAATATATTGAATGCCGTCAGAAGACATGGCCTATCTTGACACTTTTCTGGTGCTTTTCCATCCCTTTTGAAGCGTGGAATCAGTCCCTCATTGTATGGAAAATTGACCAGTACCTACACGGTTCCCGATGTGCTCCACAAACGGCAGACAGACATAGGGCCTACATAATTGAAATAAACAATACAAACAGATAGAATATTAATTGTTTAGCCAGGTTATCTGTAACTTTAAGAAGTCATGATAGTCAAGTTTTCTTCTTACCCTGAAAAAGTAGGCTCTTTATGATTATATGTCTTTTGACAATATTGCATGTAAGACTACAGTGCAGCATTTCAGATGGCACAAAAGCCCTCTGCTCTTCACATCAAAACTCAATATGACCTTCAAATGTGGCCTGCTCCTGTCAGCACTTGTGTGTGTGTGTGAGAGAGAGAGAGAACAGTTGCACTACATCTCTGTGTTGGCATGACTGAATTCCTAGAACTCTTAATCAATAGTAAATGACTTTTTGGAAGTTACTCTATCAACCTCAATCCAGCTGCCTTTTAGATTAGAAAACATACTTATATTTCTTGCGGACAACTTTGATGTTGAATGTTTGATAAATAGGTCTCCTATGTGTTATGTCTGGTAACTCAATGCCCTCTACATGGATGTCTCACAAGATCCAGCCAGACATGGCATGGCGTGCAGAGGAGAGAATGCAACCCGACCCTTGCCCTCCCCATTTCTGTAAAACAGACAAAGCCTGAATGATGAACCGGCAACATATTATAGGATCGCAACGGGCCCAGCAATAAGAGGCGAGTGACCTGGAACCTTTTCTATGAACTTGCAGAACAGGCTGCTTGAAAGGTACTTTTAACCACAAGGGGGTAGAACTGAGCATTAGAGATGTCCTGAAGGTAAATTAACAGGATTTTTCTTTTTCCAAGTCAAAATAACTCTAGCAGAGGACAGGAAGAATCTTTAAAATAACAAAATGTTTGGGTGACTTGTCTGCTAAAAAAAGGTTGACTATTCTTTTCTTACCTTGTTTAAGCTGGATGACAAGACCAGATGAACCTGGCTAACACAAGATCATGAGAACCTTACTGTGAACTTCAAACCGTTGCGATGCCCAGATGTCTGGGTATATTTATAGCACAGTACAGTGTCTTTGAGGCAGACTCCAACCATGCTGAACTCCAGCAGGTCCCTAAACATTTACCCACTGACCTCAAGTGTCCCGAACAGAAGTGCATTACATAATACTGGTTTGAAGTGACTAGTGCATTAGACTGAGAGATTACATCTTTTTCTCACACCTCCATTTCAATCAATGCAGCATTTAAGTTATTCAGAGGTCTGCTGCAGATAAACTTCCCCAGTACTATTTTTACCTGACTTCAACAGAACACACTGCAGAAACAAATAACCTGACACTTCCTTCAGTTCCAGTCACGCAAGAGCCATTTTCTCAATGTTTGATCATAAATGTAGCACATTTTCATATCAATTCTTCTAATCTAGCTAATCAAAAGTGCTTATTTTCACCTGTTAGCACAATGCTAAACTAGTAGGCTAAGTACAAAAGGCCAACCAAAAACACAAAAAAAGGGTAATTTACTATTTTTAGCACTTGTAATACAAATGTTAAATATGAATATCATTTCAAGAACTAAAAAACTAATCTCAAACCATTTCATTGAGGTGGCATTTAAATTTCATAGAAAATTTTCAATATCAAATTTAGAAGATCCAATCTGGTGTCCGTGTGCTAAATGCAAAAGGAAAACAGGAAACCAGATTACACATAGAACACTTTTATTTTTGAATATTAAGACAATGAAGCATAAGCCAAGAGCACCAAGAGTGACAGCTACTGGTGAAAGAGGGGCATGTGGAGGCCCCCAAAAACAGCAAACTGTTACCCAAAGTCAAAAAAATAAAAATAATACAACAGAGCAACTTAGTAACAGCCTGGGAGTAGGGACCATTTACTGTACATAAGAGAGAATGAAGGAAAGATAAGAGAGAGGACATTGAGTGCGAGTAATTACATTGTACAGTACAAACCTTGCGCAGTGTATAAAAAAAAAATTTAAACATAAGATGGTGAGAGACAGTGATATCCATGTCACTCCAGAACCATGGTGCATGTTTCAGCAAGTGTCTTGAGGGGCATGTCCCAAGGGTCCAATCAGAAATTCAGAGGCAGGTCATGGGTGGCGCAAGAGTCATCTTAAGTGTAATCATTGTCAAGTGTTGTCATCCTGGCACCCAGTCCTAAATCTCACCTTCAGCCCATTCAAACTTTAAGGTAACACGGTTACCTTGGTGATGCTTGTGAATTATTGAATCTGAAATAGATCCAGCAGAATTGAATACATGTCAGCACGTCTTTTATTTCTGCCTAAACATTGCTGAACACAATCTCCCTATAGTTTGTGTACAGAAACATATCAAATAATATTGAACAGAAAGCTTTTCCTGTTGGTAATGTGCAAGGCTCTTGCACACAAAATGGCTTGCAACATTCTCTATAACATTTTAACATAGTATTGTTATTTTCTAGAAGAAACTCTCCAGCTAGGCCAAACACCGCCAATCTAAGCCTTAGTATCACATCTGATGTCATGAATCATGACCTTTCATCTTGGTTTGTGGCCATCTGTGATAAAGTCTCCATCTATGCACATTTACATGTGCTGATCGATCACTTGAGTCAATCATACACCTGATGGACTATAAATATTTTATAATCACATTTAACTCTACTCTTCTGGCGAACAGATAAACAGCAAATCCAGACCTTAAAAACTTGGGATACTAAAACAAGGGGGAATAAAAGCTTTTCGTTCACAAATTTGTCGTGATATTTTGAACTTTCTTTCAGCATACAACACACTTGTATAAAAACTAAAAACGAATGCATACGTTTGTGTCGCATTTTGCTTTAATTTGCTGCAAGATGCAAATTAACCAGACTGGGTACCGCTAAAGTTGGGTTTCTTGAGGAAAGGGTGAAGTATTTAAGAAAAGGCACTTCTGAAAGTTAATTAATCCATACAGTGAGCCAATTAGCACCTTTAGGGTCTAAAACTAGATAATTTTTTACTTCGAAATGTTTATCTTGGAACATTTTAGCAATAATTTTGTGAGAAAGCTATGACATTAACAATTTTTCACCAAACTTAAACCTTTGGTCACATTTATCTAGTTTCTCTCACACACCTTTATGACACACTGCACCAACATCCTATGTTGTCGTAATGTGAATAGAATGATTCTAACCTGAAGACAGTTTCAAAGGAGACCAGACAATTCACATCAGTTTTCACCATTATAGCCAAGCCCAAAAAGATTATTGCATTTCATAAATTACTAATATTAAAAAATATTTCATTTAAAAAAATCTGTCTATATATAGATTTATATATATGTGTGTGTGTGTGATAGGTATCCATTTTAATCCATTATGCCTTTAGTAAAACTAGGGAGAACTATAGGGGGGGAAGAAGAGGCACCATGATCCTCTTCTCCGCCCTTATCTGACTGAGCAAATGCTCCACCCCTGATGAAAACTGGTACACAGGTATAGGTAGGTACACGTCAAGTTTCATGGGTTAGTGCAGTTAGGAGTGTCTGGAGCAAAGCCAAGCATGACACTTTTACAGTTGAGCAATAAGCAGGACAGCTGGCCCCTTCAGATGCCATGTCAACCTGAAACCTGCTTCACAACCATCATACAAGCCGAGGCTCTGTCTAAATTGCACAAATCTCACCCACACCCAACAGAAAGAGATGGTGTGGTGAGGGAGATCAAACCACGCAGTGGTTGCAGTGATGTCACCCCAAAGTTCTCTCCTCAAGTCTTTGAATTCTTCCCAGGATGATCCTGACATCCTTTCTTGTGCAAGGAAAAAAAGACTCAGGATAATGTGCAGGAAGACGACTTTAAATGCATCAGGATAGACTGTGGATTAGTGTTGCCTGGGAGGAGCATATAACAGACTTTTCATGTCAGCAGAAGTCTCTTATGGTTGACTGAGGTCAGAGTCAGTGCAACACACTTACACACACACACACGAGCACACAAAGCTGGTTATATTTGCACTGTACTACCCTGCTGTTAAGGTGTTGTGAGCCTGAGCTTAGCATTTGGCAGTTCTACCTGATCTCATTAATTGAAAAGTCAAAAAGATGTGGGGATCAATAGTCGTATCCCTAGCAGTATTCAAAATGCATCACACATCAGCACCAGGCACATGAAGAGATGTCTAATGGTGTCACTGTCACTCGAACGGTCATTGGAAAACATGTCTTTTCCAATTGGATCACTATTAGTAACAAATCCACTGAATGCACCATACTTAACGCTTTAAATGTATGCAGACTGCTTAAATCAGCCGTTCCCAATCTTGGTCCTGGCACCTCCCACCCCAGGATTGGGAATCGCTGGCTTAAGTGATCTTAGCTTTTTCTCAAATGGGGCAAACAGCACAAGAGTTATAAATATGTCCTTTTCTCTATACTTACTTTTTGGAATCCCTCATTGTATTTAAAGAAATTCAAGTGTGGATCTGACTGATTCTAAAGTGATCAATAAGCTGGTCTTGGTCTAGGGGGCCAACAATGTGATTTTACTTCATGTATTAAAATTCCAAACCTTTCTCCTAGTCGCTTAAAAAAAAGAATCTGCTAACCTTATGTGTACTAAAGATTATTCATCAATTATTAAAATCATTTAAATTAAGCAGGTCTCACAAAACAAGTCAGCTTGACCCAAATCTGATGGCACTGACCTCAAAACCTACTGTCCTGTCTAGAGCAACGTGGGTTAAACAAAGTGAGTGTTTATTCCTGTATATAGGAGGGTGTTTATGCCTAACAACAATGGTCCCAGCATAGCAGGTTTATGTATCGCTTCTGCTGCACCCACTAACACAAGCACAGTTAAGTTAAAGTGCTCTTAATCAGTGCCCAACTTCAAGGGCACTGATAGACCATTCACAACAATACAAAAAAAGACGATAAAGAATTAGTCATCCCCCCCCCCTGTGCAATTAGTGATAGGAATTAATGTTTACAAATCATATTGACAGCAACAGAACGCAGAGTGTGAGTAACAATGTTTTTTGAAAACCAAGCGCTCTCACATCACACCACATCATGTTGTGCACCATCATCCTTATCGCTTCCCGGAAGCGCAAGGAAGCTAAACATTACAGAGCCCTTCTCTTCACTGCAACGCATTTCCAAAATCTGTCTAGATACTTAGTTTAAGGTCAATCCATCTTTCATGGATCTCACTGCCTCATTCTCCATGAGCAGGGTGAAAGCCTTTCTATTTCCTGCTCCAGAATGCCTCTAACCACGGAATGAGCACAGAATGTTACCATCATGGGAACCACTGACAGAGCACCATGAAAGCTAAAGATGATGAAAAAAGCTGGAAAAAGCAATATTTGAACATTACCTTTCATTTCCCCTCCCCTCAGAATTTGTCCACAATATTACTTTGAATAAACATTAACAATGCAATTTTAATGCAAGGGAATTAAGGGCAGGCAGGGAGGTGAACGGAAATGGCTATAAAACCACACAGTCAAGCAGTGAAGGAGTGGAGGAGCACGAAAATATCTGTATCTGCAGATCCCCCTTAGAGCAAGGCCGTGGGAACTGAGGGAGAAGGGAAAATCTGACCAAGACCTCTGCTGTGTCATCCTAGTCCATAAGCTGTAGTGAAATGTGCACACTGGAGAGCCACTGTATTTGTAATTTCTTTGATTGTTAAAGTGATAACAAAAAATGATAGAAGCTTATATATTGTGTTCAGTTTCAGGTCCCTCCTTTCATACCTCCATCCCCGAACATCCAACCCCTCCCCACCCAGAAAAAAAACAACAACAACAACAACAACGACTTGTAATTCCTCCACTTCTGCAAAGTGCTGAATGGACTTCTCCTGTTGGAGAGCTGAGAAGTATCTGCCCTGCCTTACTTGGCCTTGACTGGCTCCCGCTCAAGCCAGCGTATGCGCACCCTCTGCTTATAGTGATACTCCCTGAGGTAGTCCTGCAGAGCAGGGGGCAGTGGCAGTGCCCCGATGCCATCATAGGTGATCCCATTGCAAATGGCAGCTCGAGCCAGGCTTTGCAGGCCAAATGGGAAGGTCCGGTGCAGAGGCACAGTGAGTAACGGCTCAAAGAACATGCAAGCACTGGGGTCCTTGTAGTGCTCCAAGAGGGCTGTGACGGTGGCTGCGTGGAACACACAGGGGTCGTGCGCGTCAAAGCTGAAGTTGTGATTCCACTGCTCGATGCGTGCGTGCAGCGAACGGCCGTAGCGGCGGAAGCTAACGGAAAACAGATAGTCTTCTTGAGCTGAGTCTCGCAGCAGAAAGGTGCCCTCGGGGCGACCATCCAGCAGCGCTTCAGCCTCGTAGCGGTCCATCACACCCCAGTAGCAGGGAAGTGCTGTGATCTGCAGCAGATCTGGAACCAAGCAATGGATGAAGTCGATCTGGGTGTGCACTTTCCAAGGCCCCGGTTGCTTGCTGCTCAGGTGGCCCTCAGCTGAAGTGTGCCGCTGCTTGGGCCTGCGAGCTTGCAAGCAAAGAGTGGTGGTGTCGTCGTCCTCAGAGTCACAGTTAGCTGCTGTTGCCCCCTGGCTATCGCCTAGGCCCTCACCGATTCCAGGGGCCAGCTTAGGTCCCAGCTTATAAAGAGAAGCTAGGGGGGCTGTGATGGCCTCCACTGTGTGGATCTGGGCATCTGGAGGTGGGTCCACACCCTCCTCGATGCTGAGTCGCCTTCTTTCTCGCAAGCGCTCCTCCTCATCTTCCGGTGATGCACAGGCAGCACCAGGGGCATCCGAGGACGAATCAACTGCTGTCACTGTGACCGGTGCAGTGTGCTGTTTAATGAGGTGCCACTTTCGGGCCAGATCTGATCCTGGTGCGAAGGGGCACGTCTCCAGCATCAGCTCCGTAATTTGTATCTTACGTTTGGGTGGTGGAAGGTGAGTGTTTCGAGAGGATGCTCGCAATGGGAGGCACAGGCCCACTGTATCATGGATCTGCTGGCGTAGTGAGCGTGCTGCTCCCGACTCCAACTCCTCATGGCTACTACCAGTCCCATGTCTGCGCCGAGACCGGCTCGATCGACGATCTGTGGTCTCCAGAGAACTCTGGGCCTTAGTGGAACACGAGTGTCTCTTCTTTCCACTCCAAGGTGCATGACGTGAATAAGAATCTCTGCGGGCACCAAGGGGAGCACGAGCATCTTCAGTATCCTGCTCGACTGTGATCTCTAGTATCTGGGGTACATCCGCTACACAGTTATGGCCCCGTCGTGACACACTCCCACTGGTCCTCCATGGCACTTGTGGGAGTGCTGCCACACTGCTAGAGGGACTGGCGGCCTCAAGTGTGCTGTCTCCCTGGGCCTTGTCCACAACGTGGCATACCATGTCTGTTTGCTGTTGAACCTGTGGTGCCGTTTCAACGCGAGAACCCCCATCTGTGTGGAGCAGAGATTGACATCCCCTCTTCAGGTTGCTCCACACCTTGCCAACCTTCTCCATGAGGTGGGGGCACCTGGACCTGGAACAAAAAGTCAGACTTCCATTAGCACATGATGGAAAAAAAACAATGAGATGGAAAACATCTAGTTAAAAAAATAAAATAAAAAAAAAGGCAGACACAAGAGTGTGCATGTGAGTGTGAGGGACTGTGAGATATCAAAGGCTTAAGTGACTAAGACACAGTTTACACATTGATCTTGAGTAATCCAATCACAAGTTCATAATGCTAAATATAGGTGTTAAATGTAAAAAGAACAAAGTGTCTAACTGAATAAACTGTTTTAAAAATGTCAAAATATTTATTAATTTAAATGTCCAAAATATAAAAGATTTACCAGTATAAAACAATTTATCAACATAAAACGAAAAAACAAATGTCCTAAAAGAATAGCATATAATGTCTATTGCTCGTGAATTAACTTGAACACATATACATGTGTAAAAGTATAGGCTACGCATGAGGATGGCAATGTGTCTTTTTGGTCTCATCTTCAGTGGAATTAAAAATATGTTGAATCAGCAAAACTGGAAAAGCCCACACATATACAATCACAAGACATCACAGACTATTTTATGCATACTTCATGCAGTTACAGAGATCATGTGAAACATGCATAATTGAATATCAGTTAATATAGAAATAAAGTATTAGCATACTCAAATAGCAATAAGCAGAGATCAAGTGAAACTTTTACTCATTACAACTGAAATGTTTATATTTGATGTGCTTTACCAACATGCAGTGACATTCACACAATAAGACATGCAATCACAACTTGCAACAGCAGAACCATGTTAATTCCAGGTGTATACAGCAATCTTTCTTGGTTAAATGACCACTTGGAACCAGATCACCCGAGACGGATGTTAATACCAGTTGTAAACAGGCCCTAAGTGATTAAAGTGTTGCCAGGCAGACACACTAAGACTCAAGGCCAGCGCTAAAAATGAACTCGTGGAACTGCTCCCAGTCAACATGCTGCCGTGGGCTGAGTTACAATGCTGGTCTGGGCCTGTCTTTTTCTGACCCGCCATAGCAGAGCACTAACCAGTTAATGAACTGAGAGAGTTTTTGCATGAGCTCTGTAAATCATATCTTCCTTAATCATTATGTAGCCACTAAATAACTTTTGATTTGGCTTTAATAATCTTAAAAAAAGAAAAGAAGCTCATACACTCTTTCCGAACATCAGCATGAATTTGTATTTGGGATAATTCATTAACTGGTCATCCACTACTAACAATTGTAAAATCAACACCATGTTAGACCAGACCAAAATGCCAGAACAGGCCGAATGGGAGTCATCAAAAAGTCAGTAGTGAATCCAGGTGAAGCATGAGCTTAAGGATTGTTTGTGCTCAGAAAAACTAGCTTCTTTATAGAGCTGGTAAGTCCCGCCCCTTCCGCTAACCCCACTGGACCTCTAGGTTGAAAAATCGTCAATGCAAGTGAATCTGAGAAAATAATTATTTTCTGGTCCCGTTTGAATTTTGCCATGAATGTGAACATATGTTGTCTGTGAATTTGTAAAATAATTTTTCGTGTGAAGAATGCTACAATTTAGCGGGTAGAAGGTACGGTTAGACTTTGTGTGAGAGCACTTTGTGGACTACAAATCTGAAAAAAGAACAGCCCATTTTGTTTGAATGGTGACATTTGGGTACAAAACACACAGGCATCTCGATCTGTCTCCATAGATTATCGCAGCATTAGCACCGTGATTTGACAAGTGGAGGGAAAATGTGTTAAGGGGTGACGTCACATAGGCGACATGTAGTCTTTCTCGTTATGTCTTTTCCACAACTGCTAGCCAAAGAATCATACAATATACTGTCAAACTCGTAACATGAAAAATTATATATAAAATTCACAGACAACATACGTTCACATTCATGGCACAATTCAAACGGGACCAGAAAATTATTATTTTCTCACATTCACTTGCATTTACGATTTTTCAACCTAGAGGTCCACTTGGGGTTTAACGGATGGGCGGGACTTACCAGCTCTATTGAGCACATGAACTCTGGATGAACTTTCCACCAATGAACACAAAGCAAGCTGTAAAAACCAAGTGCAAGTCTTTCTATGGAAAAAGAAAGCTGAGAGTGATTTAAAAAAATAATAATAAAAAACCGAGAGTTTAAATTATTTAACGCAAAATATGTCACAACAAGAGAATGCTGAACGAGAGAGAAAAACTTCTATAAATAATTAATGATTGTTCATCAAGTCTCCTGATAAAAAGAACAACAGAATGTAGGTCATGTGGGAGAAAGCTACAGTGCATTATTCACCTTCTCTCAGATGGTGGAGAGGAAGAAGAGAGGTGTCATGTTTAGAGGCTGTTGCGTGTCATGTGTAAATGCACTACATATTTGAGTTGGACCAAATTATGACTGATACCAGTCATCGATTTTCTGTCAGCATGGATTCTGATAGTGATCAGGGCTGGGAAGTGCAGACAAAGTTGTGCAACATTTAAAACTGCATTTGAATTGAGGAAGCAAACAGGAAGTAGACTGCAGGTAGAGTTAAAATGCTTGAAATTGAAAAATGCAGTAAGATTTTTGACACTTTGCTTCTCTAAATTAAATTTATTTTAAGGCTTGACAAAGGCTTGTTTGTAGTGTTGTAGTACTCAGTCTGAGTCCAAGCCCAAGTCGAAGTCGAATCCAAACGCTGCTAAAAATATGGTCTTGGTCTCTGTCCGAGGTCAGTCTTTATCAGACTTGGTCTCAAATCCATCAAGTCCCAGTCAGGACTACATTTTCTATGACCAGGCCTCATGCATAAAACTTTACGCAGATTTCTTCCTAAAAGCGCGCGTACACACAAAAGTGTAAAACCCAGTCAGCGAAATATTGTGTGTACATGCATTTTCACCCCGTGTCCTCCCCGAAATAACCATATATGTCGCCTACAACGCCTAGTTTTACTATGCATGTCCTCTCATCTGCATATCATTTCCATATTCATATCCACATGTTTAATGGTACAAGACATTAGGAAAATATAAAATACGGACTATAAATCCCATTTGTGCGGTCACATAACATTGCTAAAAATCATTAAGCATTCTTGTCTTGTTTCAGAATAAATATATCAAAATATCCATAAAAGCAAAAATGTATAAAATAAGCCTACTTTTCAAATAAGAGGCCTAAAAGGTAAACATAAGTTTTAGGATATTTATATATTTTATGGAAACAGATTTTTTTGCAGTGTAAATACAATTGTCTGACTACAATAGTCAACATTGTGAAAAAAAACCTCTAGAAGAGAATTTTGCTAAATATATGCATTGTATTACATTTTCATTATATTTTACTTAACCTGTTAGGGATGTCTTCGTTATTTAATGTATGTTTGAATAAATCTGTCATGAAAACAAACTAGAGTAGAAACAAATCTGTTATTAAAAAGATGATATAAAAACTGCCTTGTGCAATTTAAATGTTTGAGGTTTGATTATTAAATAAGCTTTTTTTTTTCTTTTTTTAATTACATTTAAAAATTTATTAATTGTATTCAGTAATTGTATTTTTTCTTTTTTTTTTTAGCCAAGTGCATCCTGAATTTTCAGTTTCTGCCCAGAATTTTCATTTCGGTGCATCCCTACAAGAAACCTTGTTGTCTTACAGTCTTGTAGTGTGAGCTTGCCCTTAGCGGCCCCTAAAGAATTAGTTGTACATTACAGAAAATGGCTCTAATTATAAACATAATTTATATGTTTGAATTTCTTACAGCTAGATGATTTACAAGCTATATTTAAAAGAGGAAAGCAAGTCATAATACCCCTGTACTTTTAAACCCTCACCCTCATTCATGTTTCTTAGTACTGGACATGGTGACATTTTGGCTCAAACGGCATCTGCAAAAACCTGCTGCTCAATGTCAGTACAGCAAATTAGGGCATACAGCAAAAGCCTATTAACTTCTCAGCATCTTTATTCTGTCTTTTCTGCCCCTCTTCCCTCTTGTTTCCCTGACTTTGTCCCTTTCAAAGCCAGTCTGAGAGCATAAAGGATGGCCATAAATCTGTCAGCGCAGCTGTGGCGACAATATACATAGAGGCCAACAAGCCTGACCTTTCCCCCAAACTCAGGAACCTTGCTCCACTTCCAGAACGAACTTGCATTGCATACCATTTGTAAAATTGTGGTGCAGGGTGGTCAGAAGAGTTCATGAAAGGGGTCACAGAGTTCATTAAGATGTATTCTGTGAAACTTTGTCCTAAATATGAAGTCAAGGGTCATTTTTTTTTTACTAATTCAAAAGTTGCATACATATTGAAAACACTATTGCACAAAAAGTGTTGCGTAAGCAACATGTTAACACTGGTGAAATGATTAGAACTGTGGTAAATTGATCCTAGGCCTATATAACCTTGCCTTGGCAAACCAGGTTGGGAGGCACACCAGAGTGAATGTAGATTACAGTCACAGTGCACTCTGGTCTCAAAGGACAAATCTATCAAGCACTTCCCAAAACACACCAGCTGGAGATCTTCGACATACTGCCTTTTGAAACCCAACAAGCAAAAGACCAGTTGCCAGAACTGGTAACATATGCTTTTCCATCCATAATGTTTTCTTTCACTCTGCATGTGACACAGAGAGGCTCACGTTTGGCTGTGGGGCTCCCTTGTGTGGCTAAGAGACAGAACCGCACCCCAAGAGCAAACAAACAAAACTATTTTAAAATATTTGGCCCAAAAACAGGTTTAGACAGCATATTGGCAAAAGAAGTGCCCCTTCCTCCTCAACTAAGTGGAAATCATACCCAAACAGCCAAGAAGCTGATTACCCAAGAATTTGCAGTTCAAGATTGAATGACATGCTGAGAATAAATATAAATACTTGTGTATATACATTCTTATTTCATAAATTATTAATAATATTTGGATTTGGACTTATTAATGAATATTTTGGAGTTCAGAGGAGATACCCAGATAATAAAGGAGATATTCAGGAGTCTTTAGGCAACATATACACTGTAAATCCTAACACACAACATAATATAATAAATTAGTTTAAGTAGGGCAAACTTAAATCAAACAAATTTGTTCAAACAAAATAGCTTTTGTGTGTATTTAGAACTTTTTCTTTTGAGTGAACGAAACTGACACATTTTAAGTACAGTAATTTGAAATTTTCATTTTTTTTTTAAATTTTTATTAATTTAGTTTAGACAAACTTTAATTTAACTGAAACTGGGCTGGGATTTCCAATTCCCAGCATGATTTTCGATGGCATTCAAAATGGAGAGTAAATGATAAAATTAAGTGTATATATATATATATAGTTTTTTTTGTGTGTGTGTGTGTGTGTGTGCAAGATTAAGGTTAAGTGGGATATTTAGTTTCATGTTTTGCTATGCTAATTTAGAAAGGTTATGTTGTTATGGTTTTTTTTTTTTGAGAGGTTACCATCATGGTGACGAGTGGAGCATGAGCTGGTTTGAGAACGGGTATTTGTTAAATGTTCTATATTGCCCCATTCAGCAATTGCTATGCTAATCAAGGCATTGTGTTACTAATTAGCAAGGTAGCAGTTACCGAATTAGCTCATTTTAGCTAGTTATGTTTCCACTACTAATAATATTTAAGTTGAGATTACATGATCATTTTAAGTTAAATATCTGAGTTAGCTTAATACTCAAATTAAGTTAAGATCAATTAAAATGTATGATTACAAAATAAAAATATGCTAGTTCTGCTTATAAAACTCAATTCTTTTGAGTTTTTGCCAACTTATTCAGGTTTACAGTGTACTGAAAATATTTCTAAATGAACACAAATGTTTCCATTACTTATTGGATTAACTGCTTAATTAGAGCATTAAAAAAAAAAAAGAAAAGAAAAGCTCACATTCCCCAGCATGATTTCAGAATGAGCCAAAGAGTATCTTGTGAAGCACAAGATGTTCTTCCACTGAAGCAGTGGAAGAACATCCGACTATCTCTATAAAGGAGTTCACATTATCAATGTCACAAATTTGATTTCTTAAGCAAGCTATTAAAAATCTTAAATGTTTAACTATGTAGCCTATCCTGAAACTTTGTTTCCAGGTCTAAATAAAAAAAGCTTTTGGACGCCACTGTAAACAACACAACATTTTCTTACATTTTCATGACAATACATTTCCACCTAAAAATCTCTGAAGTGTTATATAATATATGTATTAATGTTCTTAATGGAAGCCTAGCTTTTTAGGACATCAAATTAGTTTAGCCATTTTATGCATTTAATTAAATTATAAGCAAAAAAATAAAAATAAAAAAAAACTAACAATTGATTCCACTCTTCATACTTCTATAGTCATACACTGAACCAATGACTACAGATTAGAATAAATTACATAATATTCAGCAAACCATTAAGCCAGAACCAGCTTTAGTTTTAGTAATTTTTCCTATACATTTACATAGTACATTTTAAACTTCAGCCTTCACACTCACATACACTGCAGTAATACAGAGCAATGAGATGGAGGTTTGTGAGAAAGTACAGAAATACTATGAATAGCTTTTTCAAATTGTACATTTAGCTCCTCAATTCTACTTGTTCAAATGCAGTTTAAATCAGGATATAGCTGGATTTGCTGATTCAAACTGCATATGAAAAAGTAGAATTATGTGTTTCCCATTAATTACCTAGACTCTGGAGGGCTCCCACATTGTTTCATAATGAACCGAAAACAAATGAACAGAAGTTTTATACTTCACATAACAAAAAAAACCTCTCTAACCTTGTGTTTTGTGCCATTGAGTTTTATATGCATTTAGGAACAAAGCTGCCACTATTATTTTCACATTTACATATCTAATATTTTTGTGGACCACCAAAATAAAAGCTCAACTGCATTTTTCCACCAAAATAAAAGCTCAAGGCTGTATCTCTTGCAAGTGAAGAAATTAGGATAAAAGTAATAAAAGTAATTTCGCTACTGTAAATTAAAATATTATACTTAAACATTCATTTACATTTATTTTAAAATATATACGAATGTATTACGGACAATAATAATATAAAGGTATTATTATTATTATTAATTATAGTCTAATTATTTGGCTTCCTAAAACACCAGAGTGAATATAATGCATATAGACTAAGGCACTATATCACGACTAAGGCACTATATCACGACTAAGGCACTATATCACGACTAAAAAGAGATTTGAGTATACTTTAAAGTCCAGGTACAAGTAAATGCAAAGACGTTTTACAAAAACATGGTATCACTTTGAACAAAAGTTGAACCTTCTCAATTTGAACTCTCAAAAGGCACAATATTGATGCATTTAACTTTAAAATGTTATTTAAAACACAAGAAGTACCTCTGTACCTATACCTGTTTAAATCCTCATTACTCTGCAGCTTACAGGACACTCCGCAACTAGCGTTTCTGCCTTAACCAGTTAGAGCGTATTAGTGGATTAGTGGATCTGTTCTTCTGTTCCCCTTGTTCTACCATTGACCAGATGCAACAGGAGCGTCTGCGGATAAATCCTGGCACCAGATCACAAAACACCAGCCCATTAAATACTATGCTATTCTCTGCTCAGCTTGGGTTTCTGCTACCAAGAACGCTAACAAGCCTTGCCCAGAGCTTCTGCTTCCTGGTAGCGCGGGCCCAGCCCCCTCTGTCCCCCCTCCCAGGTCTCGCCGCCCTTCACCTGATACTGCAGCCAAATTCTACACCAGACATCTCTAGCACCCACGCGCCAGAAGAGGAAGCAGTCCAGAGCAGCCCGCTTCGTCCTCATGCTGGACAGACACTCTACACAGTCATTTGAGAGAAAAAAATATCCACGCTAAAATTCAGTTTCCAGGCATGCCTGAGCTCTTCTGATAAAAGTCTGTGAACCACATGAGATTGAGAAAGAGCCCCTATCGACCACACACACCTTCAGTAACTGCGGAAACTACTTGATGTAAAGCATGCTCTTCTCTGACGGTATGAGAAAACGCATGAAATAAGCATTTATATTATGCAAAGTCAAATTTGAGTAGTACATTAAGTGTAAAAGTCCTACCGAGAGTTTATGATAACATCCACGACCTGGATGGCAGACAGACAGAGTGGATTGTTCTTCCTTGCACAATAGATAAGATAGATATAGAGCCACTGCACTGGTATGTTTTACTTTAGGTGCTCTATGAAAAATGTGGCACTTCGTTTCAACGCTACACCGGTAGGAACGATACAAGCTAAAATCCATAAATAATATTGATCATGATCCATTGTTGTATCAATATCAAACAGTAACAGCATTAACTGTTTAAAAGTTTGGGGACTTTGAGATTAGTTTTTGGAAAGTTATTAATACTGTTATTCAGCAAGGATGCAATTAAATAATCAAAAGATCAACAGAAGAGACATTTTTAATGTTACAAAAGATTTCTATTTTAAATAAACGCTGTTCTTTTGAACTTTCTATTCATCAGACTACCCTGAAAAAAAATGTGGCATGTTTTCCACAAAAACATTAAGCAGTACAACTGTTTTCAACACTGATAATAATAAAAAATTAAATAAAAAATAAAAAAAAGGCATGATTTCTGAACAGCTTTTTTTATAGTAATATATCACAATATTACAGTTTTACTGTATTTTTGATCAAATAAATGCAGGCTTGGTGAACAGACTTGAAGAGACATTTAAAACTTAAAGAAAATCTTACAGTCCCCCAAACTTTTGAACAGTTAATATAGCCTACATTTTAATCTCCTAATTTCTTTCAAATATATATATATATATATATATATACGTATCTAAAATAAAATTAAAATAAATCTATTAGCATTGATATTTGAGACTAGTATGACCCATATAACTTAGCCACCTGGAAGTTACTTTACAATTCATCTGTTAGTTATCTACACTAGTTACAGCATTTATTTATCTTATGCTAATTTCGTCATTTACAGAATTATTTCTAAAATCAAAAGATAATTCACTATGAACAGGAACAATTTTAATTTTTATTAACATAACTAGCATTAAAGAGGATTAAATAAATGCTGTAAAAAAATATACTGCTCACTGTTAGTTCGTGTTGGCTAATGCATTCATATTAAAAATGAGACCTTATTGTAGGATTACAGTGTCACTGATGTACTAGTGAAGCAGCTTTCTAGGAAACGTCTGTTACAACGTATAAGCCCCGCTCAAGACAACTAAAATATCTGAGCAGGCCTTAACCTCTGCACACGGAAATATGCCAGCAGGAGTTTGCAGTCTCTCACTCTCGACTAATTGTCTTGCGTGTCAAGAAAATGTATCGGTGATACCCTGAGCTAGCTAGATAATATTTCAAACGCTTTTAGCAGTGTCATGAAGTTTGCAGAAACAGAAAATGTTCCCAGGCATCCTCAATCTCCACAAACCACACTTTTTGGAAACCAGACCTCTGAAATCCAGACCTTTGTAAAGCTGTAGTTTTAAGGAGGTTTTATGGGCCAGCGGAGGTTACACCACTGTGTATCTTATGCAACAATGGCCCACAACTCCCTTTAAAGGATAGATAGACATTAAGCCTATGTTGAGTAACATTTCCAACTTGAATACATTTGGATCAATGCACTTTTTACTCGTTTGAACATACATAATGACTAGATTCAGAAATTAGCCAGGGTTCAGGGCTCAAATTGCCTACGGAAGTTACAAAAATATCCCAGATATTAAAATGTGGAGGACATAGTACATTTATCTGTTATCTAACATTTGACATATTTTATAATACATATTCTAGGAGTTTCTATTAATAGATTCAGTATGGGTTTTGTTTCTCTGCAGACACTGTAGTGACCTGCAGCTGTCATATATCTGTCTCATAAGCATATTCTAGTGTTACATTTCTTATGATATCTAGTCTTGTATGGATAGTTTTTAGTTTCTTTCATATTTAATTTCATGACTTGATTCATGGCCATAATTGTTACAGATTCAATTGGAAGTTTTTGACAAAGGAAGAACATTTTAAAATGTTGCCCCTATAAAGGTAATATATTGCCATTAAACAAAGGTGATTTCTGACAATGGTCATGATGGTAATAAAATGCATGCTTGGTGTATTGGTGTCCAATTTATACAACTTGCATGCACAAATAGTTACATGTAAGAAATGTGTTAAAAATGACCTTTACCACACAAAGGTTTATCTCATTAACATTAATAGGCTACTAATACCATAGAACTGAATTCAGGTTGGTTTTACTCAATGGCATTGGCCAAGCATTTCTATTGTTTGACATGTCATGAGGATACACCTCAGAATAAACTAAATACTTTTATGTGCTTAACATTAGGCCCATTCAAATAAATAGAGGCCATATTTTATTCACTGATATGCATTAAACCTTCGTGACAAAAATTACAGGCCTTTGTAATAACATTGCAGCGAGTCTAAGTAGCCTAGTCAATCCAGGCATGGAAATAGCGGTATTTTTGTAGTTGCCTCCATGATCCTCTCTACACTTTACCTGATATTATAACTACTGTATATCATGAATTACATTAATCTAAGTCTGTGCTTAACTCGATGTACGTCATTTTAAATATCGCTATGCATTCCTCCTGCTTGCTTTAGTTCAACCGGCTTCGGACATTAGAAAAGGGGGCCGACTGGGGGGAAAAAAAACTACTTAAAAAGCCATCGAACATGCGCGATAACATAAAATAATCGATACGCATTTACAACACACGGAGAGATGAACTCACCGATCCTTCTGTCGTGCTCTTTTATTGCTTTTTCGGGTGTCTTCTTTTGTTTGCAAAAAAAATGCTACCAAGAATAGTCGGGTACATTTTCCCGAGGCTAGAGACGGTGGTGGATAAAACACACGGACGGGAGACTATTGGGACCATAACTGCGATATTCGAAAAGCAAACAGCACATCGATGTGTCGATGAAATCGTTAACATTTTACACTTTGGATTTACATGGCCTACGATCTCCTCATCCCGATGGCATTTCTTTCCCTGACGGCCGATATGGTCGCCAAGTGCAGCAGAGAAGAGAATCAGGAGAGGTGGTGGCAAATCTGCTGTTGACTGACATCAAGGGACTCCAATTGCGCGAAGTTCTGTGTTCCGGCGGATACGGATGGGGAAAGACTTTGGGAGAAAGCGTCACTTCCCCGCTCGAATTCCAGCTAGTGAAACGATGTCAGACTCAATTCCGTAATTCGGTTCTTTTGAACAATTTGTTTAAAAGAATCGGCTCAAAAATGATTCAGACGTTCTTTCACGTGATTACGCCAATACTTGGTCGTTTTGCAGTTTATAGTGTTTCTTGTTTACGGTTTATTATTCATTGCACAAGAAAACAATAAATAATTATATAGCCTCTTTTTAACTTTTAACTAGTAATATTGTATTTCAGTTCAGTTTGCTGCATCCACGATTTAGCCAATAGCGTACTACTAAAACTAATTCATATTTTTACAGGTTTTGCATTCATGAAATACTTATATCCAAAACGGTTTTGACATATGCTGATAAAACTGCAATGAAAATGTTTTAGGCCGTTTAATTTGTAACATTCCTGCTTTTCGGTTATTAAAGTAGGCTAACTTACTTTTCGCCTCATCAAATCCTCGGTTCACTTTGTCTGCTTAATCTGATTAGTTTTCGGTTTATACTGCGAATCGGGCATGTCCGAACAATTTGAGTTGTGAATCGTTGAGACAGCTGTGAACCGGTTCAACAGATGCATAAAAAGAGATCCGATTCAAAAGAGTGACTCGTACAAGATTCATATATAGGCTACATCACTAAATCCAGCCTACTGAGCCCAGACACTGACACAGACAGTAGTGATGGACGACAGCCTCAGGATATGTATAGCTGGTAGTTTGAGTGGAAATTATAAACACAAATTAACTGTCTGCTGACAACATAAAAACAGACGCTCGCGATCGGATCGTAACTTGCATAACGTGTTTCTTTATCTAGTGTATGTAGGGCGATTATGTAACTAGACCAGACTAGAGACACGAGCAACCACAATTGACACCATAACTGCATAGAAAGAATAATCCGAACAAAATTTAAAGATTACTTTTGAAATCGTTCTACATTGGTTCTACGTCGTGATAGGCTACTAGGGAGGGAGTTGACAGTTCTTTGACTGTTCTGGTAAGAGTAGCTGAGAGAAAATTAAACAGTCTTGACTATCATGTGAGTGAGTCTCCCTTTATCCCTGGTTCCGTTCATGCAGTCGTGTGACATGGGTTTATGTTGTGTGACAAAGGCAGGCTGTTCTTTAAAATCCCTCTGTAAACCAGTGTCAACTGCTGGCCTACAGTAAAGTTCATGTGTGCTTGGACTCTAAAGACCTCCTTTTCATCTCCTTACAGTAGGCCTACTACTCATACTCAACATGTGCAGCTTTGATATTCATATGGCTCTTTGTGGATTATAGAAGCATGCGACTTCAGAAAGTCCAAGTCAGCAATATTCACATAAGCAAGATTAGGCAAAAATGTTCTCCCACCTTATTACTCATAGCAGTGATACAACAGTGCTCAGTACTGCTGTTTGTACTTCTCTTTAATTGCTAGATCTTTAGAAACATTTGGACGGAACCGACAAAATATCCTATAAAGGTAACTCTGAGCTCTATTATCCCAACGGATGAATGGAGGTAAATAGAAACATGCATGTGAATGTCATGCAGTAGGTTTCATGCTTTTAGTTTAGTGCATTTAAAGCTCACCTCCCATATCATGCAAATATGTTTAATTGACCTTTATGAAATAATTCCATATTAAAGATCCATTTAAAAAGTGATATAGTGCTCTCTACTGATTTAATCTGCTTAAAACATAAAAATGCCCTTTTTAACCCCTTCCTCATCACCCCCAATTTTGGCAAGTGCTGCATACATGAAATGCCCAAAATAAAAAGGTTACTGCTCATAAGTAATTCTGAATAGAAACATAACACACATACATTTAGAAAGCCAACACTTGAGAGTTTATAGTTCAAGACTCAAAATTAACCAGACTGTTATTAATATTGAGAAATATAAGCTCAAACATATTTTGAACTAAAATAATCTGGGATCACCAGTGATCCCTGACAGGTAAGGGGTAACCACAACACACCAGTCAGACGTATCTGTTGTTGTTTTTAGTGGGCGATTAATGATTGGTATTTTACTTCATTTTAATCTGATCAGTTGCACCGTTAATAATAATGAATTTTGCTAGGCATACATGCTGTTTTTTGTTATCTAACAGTAAATCTCCATTTTCAGTGATGACAGTAGGACTTTTAAAACAGTGAGTTGTTTTAATAAAATTTCTATGGATATTTTAGATCAATGGCTGTTAATAGTCATTGCATTAGCTTTGAGAATTCATGTGAATGAACTGAGAAATCACAAGATCTTTGGCTGAAAGTCAAATTCCACTGAATTAGGGCATAACACTAGAATGAAAGGCAACATTAAAGTAAGGAAATTATAGTAATAATATTTTTTTTTTTTTTATATAATAATATTTTCAGTAACAATATACTCTCTGCCAAGAAGAAACAGTCTGTATTTTACAAATGTGTTGCTATGTATAAAACAGGATTTACCAGATTTCTATATACTCCAGTCTACTCTTTAATCATATTTGTGTGATATTATGCATGGTGCGGTTTTGTCATTTTACTGCCCCTGCCCCTGTCCCTTTAGGTATGTAAGATTTTTTTTTTAAGTTTGTGAAAGTCTCATGCAAGGCAGCATTTATTTGATCATAAGAGACAATAATATTGTGAAATATTACAATTTAAAATAACAGCTTTCTATTTTAATATACAGTGCTGTGTAGAAGTGCCTAAGCATGTTAGTTTTTTCACCAAATAATTTTTCAAATAATCTTTTGCTCTAGTGTGTCAGTAGGAAATATCAGTTTACATTTCCAAACATTCCTCTTGCCATTAAAGGTAGGATAGGCAATTTTCAGAGAGGCTAGCAATAGTGATTTAGATTTGAAAGCATAAGATACCACCCTCCCTTCAGAGCGTCTCCAAAGCCACGCCTCCTTCAAAACACATGAATACGTACAGCAGGGAGCAACACTTGACCAAAAGTGTCACGAGAGATGGCGTTAAACATTTCAAAGCACATAACATTACAATAATAATGAACAAAAATCAACTTAAAGAGGACTGACCTGGACCACCTGACTCAGAGTATAACGGATTTCTATCTCTTCCAAATTACAGTAGTTATGGTGAGAAGGCAGCAAAACTCAGTGTTTTGGTTCAGGAGGAACTGTTAAAGGTGGCTGCTATTTCTGTTGTGGTGCTCCGGCACCTGAGTAACTGGCATCTACCTGCAGCTTAAACGGGAGAGTGAAACAGGGAGCAGAAAGTACAGGAGCACTACTTAAAGGTCTTTAGCAGCGTTAAAGGCAGACTCACATTCAGAGGACCAAAACAACTTCTTGGCAGTACTAAGCAGGTCAGTCAAAGGAGTGACCACTGTAGCGAAATTCTTACAGAAGCTCTGATAGTATCCTACCATCCCGAGAAATCGCCGCAACTCTCGCTTATTATGGGGAGGAGGAAAGTCTAGCTGCTACCTTAAGTTTGGACGAACATATTATGGTCCTAAGCCTTCCACAGACGATCTATGTACAAATACATTTAGACCACTTAACTTCGTGATTGTTATCCAGATTTCCTCGAAGTGGAGACGGGGGAGAAGATCTTTTGTGATTAAGTTGCCGGCGGAGCCCGAGTCAATGAGGATCTGAGCTGTTGACAAGGGTTAGTCACTGATCCTGTCGTTTTTGTGAGAGAGGAAATTATTGGTGGTAGCTGAAAGGTACTCACCACAGGATGAGGAGGACGAATGGGACAGTTCGAGATGAGATGACCCTCAGCTCCACACTACAAACACAGATGGTTACTGATGCGTTGTTGGCGTTCAGATTGAGACAGATGGTAAGATTCAATTTGCATTGGTTCTGGTGCTGGAGGCGATGATAAGTGAGGTGAGTGGAGATTACAGGGTGGTAAGTTTACAGGCTGTGATACGTTGTGCAACTCGGATTGATTGTTGGATCAATTTTCCCAGCCATATAGCGTCATCTTAGATGGCAAGTTGCAGTCTCTGAGAGGGCTTGAGAACTTGACAATATGCCATGATGAGCGCAGCTTTGTTCCACTCACTGGCGGCAGCAAGCGTTCGGAAATGGAGAGCGAATTTCCCTGTTTCAGATGAAATAGTTGATCATGCACTGAGAGAGAATTAGCCGACTGACCAAACGCTTCCTTGAAATGATCAGTAAAGTTTGTTAATGAGTTCATTATGGAACCATTCTGGCCTCAAATCGATTTTGCCCATTGTAATGCTTTACCAGTGAGTAGAGAAATGATAAAAGCTACCTTAGCTCATTCGGTTTGGAACTGTTGGGGCTGCATCTCAACTGAGAATGTCGCTGGTTGAGCCATGGGACTGGCGAGTGAAAGAGAGTGAGGGTGAAGGAGTTGTGCCGGATGTTTGTAGTGACAAACAAAGCTGTTGGACCAGATCTGCAAACAGGTCAGATGTTGTTAGTAAGTGACCTCTGATTTCCATGTTACGTTGTGGTCTGGACTTCTCTCACGTAACAGAGAAGCAGACAACAGGAATGCAGGTAACGGATGTTTATTAAAAACAAAATAAGCAGATGACAGGTTATATGGCAGACTTAAAGGAGCATTTCACCCGTGGGAACATTAATCTTTATTGAAAGTGGGTGATATATGTAGTCGAAATGTAACATAAATTTTGAATTTGGTGCCTTCTTGACCGAGGAAAGACAGAAAGTAACTTTAGGGTGCATTTGTATGGAAGACAACAACTCCCACATTGCACAGCTCCGCAAGCCACTCCCACTAATCCAGAACACTGCCTATGAGGTATCCGCCTATCAGAGAAATCACTCTTCCGTCTACAAAGCAAGCTACCACCAGAGCTTGAAATTAATTTCACACAAAAATTTGTAGTTAGTTGGCAAACTCATTAGTGAATTATTCCTCATTTGTATTTCTTTCGAAATGGTGAATACACCATGGCACCGGGATGTTCAGTCCTCGTCCGTGACAGGCAGGTCTTCTGCCTCGGCTGCAGAAGCCACCTCCTGTTCCTCCATCAGCCACAGCTGCTCTTCGCTATATTGCGGCTCGTAAAGGTAGCCACGAACATCTGATTCAAGCATCAAACTTTCGACTTCCATATCATATTGAGTACCTTCCGCCATTGTCGTAACTTCACATCTGGCTCCACAGCGCCTGTTAGCTTAGCTTCCAAACAAGATGGCGGATATTGCTTTTAGTTTCTGCAAGTGAAGTCCCACCCACTGATCTGTAATAGGTCTGTAGCGTGAGTGGGTCCCACCCCCTGGAAAAATGAGGAACGAGTGTTTGTAGTCTCAACCCCTCTACAACGATATGGGACTTCCTGCTTAGAATGACGCAAAATGACGATTTTTACATCATTATAAGCAGGAACTGCAACACTGAAATCCGTATTTCTCCCGTCTCAGGGGAAAACGAGGGAATAATGCACGACCATTCAAAAATATGACTGGGTTTCTAACGATACAAAGCTTAATGAAAATGGGTGAAGTGTCCCTTTAACTTTTTGCAGGTACTCAATGACTTGAGGAAAGGATGGTGCGATGATGGCAGGTAAACACAGATGCAGAGAGAGTCAGGTAAGTCCATACACAGGTAGTGATTGGTTAGACCAGACAAACTGAGGATGGCATGGGTGAGTATGTGTAGGAGTCCTTAATGAGTGGTGACAGGTGTTGCAGGTTAGTATTCGGGTGAGAGTGAATGAGTGGGCGGAGTTTTAGGGTCTGGTGCTGATGCCATGGTTGAATCGATGACAGTGAGATGAGATCTCTGTGTGGAGCATACCAGCTGTTGTCAGACTCCTTGTGCATACAAAAATCTCACTGGATTATTAAAATGAATGGCAAAAGGAATTGGAAATGTAAACTGATAAATAAATGGCTTAAACCCTTTTTTTGTGTGTGTGAAAATACTAACATGCCTAAGACTTTTGCACAATACTGTATTTTAAAATGTTATTTATTCCTGTGATGACAAAGCTCAATTACTCCAGTTTTCAGAGTCACGTGATCCTTCAGAAATCATGATAGTATGCTGATTTGGTGCTCAGGATTTCTTATT
Organism: Rutilus rutilus; assembly: GCF_951802725.1. NCBI lineage: Eukaryota > Metazoa > Chordata > Actinopteri > Cypriniformes > Leuciscidae > Rutilus > Rutilus rutilus. The sequence continues at coordinate 23,957,981 of NC_140224.1, forward strand.
ATTATCAATGTTGAAATTTTTTTTGTGGAAACCATAATACTTTTTCTTTTAGGATTCTTTGATGAATAGAAAGTAAAAAAAAAAATTTATATACATTGTAAAAGTCTTTAATGTCACTTTTCATCAAATAAATGAATCCTTGCTCATTGAAAGTATTAATTTCTTAACAAAAAATACTGACCTCAAACATTTGAACAGTAGTATACATTCACTGAAGAATGACCATGATATTTTTACAATTTCCTCTTTAAGGTCAACAGAAGAAATAGTCATACAGGTTTGGAATGACATGATTTCATTAGATTTTTTTTCATGTATTAAAGTCATACAGTTTTACTATTGACTTGTTTCACCACATGCTGAACGTAGCTTGTGCTGTATACAATGCATGTTCTTGTGAAGGGAAACTTTTGTTTCAGAACACATGGTTTCTCATATGGCCTGTATCTCAAGCGTAATCGACACAGCTTTCGTTCCTCTTGTCATCAGCAAATAAAAAAAGTCCTCCGCGTGAAGAAATTCTCCACGCTGATTTGCACAGATATCTTTTTCTAACATCTCCTGTATGGCCTTACATGTGTCTGTTAATTGCAGTTTATTTGTACATCACAAACATGTTTCATAGACCCATTCTGGTCAGTTCAAATGTAATGTACTGTATAAGAAAGACCTATAATTGCCCTGTGAATCGGACTTTTCGTGGCTATTCAGCCAGGGTGTTTCCCTGCTTACGGCCTGAGACGCTGCAGGCTTTATCATCCCTGTGACACTACTTGCAGTTTGGAAAATGGATGGATGGAGACCTATACTCTTAATACTTTTTACTTCCGAAAAAAATTCTCACACAGGGTAGATCTTGGTTTCAAAAAAGCTTTTGAACATTTCCACCATTATGGCCCACGAAACGATAGTTCACTGATGACATGACATTTCAACCTTTAAGTTCAAAGTTTTTCTTTATTATATATAACTTTAGCCTTCATTTTTCCTAGTCAGTGTTGCTATTGTTAACTAAAACTATTCAAAATCATTTTTTGTAAATTAAAGTAAAGCTAAAATAAAATAAAATATTAGATGAAAAACTTTAACTTGGAAACTAACTAAAATAAGTTGAAGTTAAAGCTAAACAGAAATAGTAAAAACTACAAAAATGTCTACATTTAAAAGCTAATACTAAAATAACACCAATATATAGTTTTATTGTGTTCACTCTAGAGCTTTTTTATTGTATTTTTTTAATATGAGAATTAATTAAAATATCAGATTTTCAGTTTGGACAACTATAGCTTTTGTTAAATTCACAAAGAAAAGGGTTTTATGTGTTAAATCGTTAATTTGGCTAAATCTTGCAGTATGTACATGTATCAACCCAACAAATGCATGCATGATCTTTCCAGGATTTAAAAAAAAAAGAATCAATTGCTTAAAAACACTTCCTCTGTTCATGCACATGGGTCATGCACAGCCCATGTGGCCTGAGGGGCAAGCATTTTGTTCGCCTGGTCTCCACATTAACATGGCTTATTTGATCTACTTGCATAGATGCTGTGATTCATGGCATGCTCTGATATCTTGATCTTGTCATACACTGATGACGCCAGGCCAGTTAAAATAAGAGCATAACCCTTGTACAACGTCAAAAGCAGGTCTACATTAAGCAGAGCACACAGCTCTTCTTTTTATTTTTTGTGAGCCATGCAGATCGTTCCTTTCAGCTCATCTATGAGAGCCGACTCTTTTGACTCTCAAATGGATCTGCACTTACTGCTTTTACAAATCAGAAAAATTTAGAAATGATTAGAAATTTTAAATGTAATTGTACTAAACCACATAATTTCCAGAATACCATAATTACACATTGTTTGGCATAAAACCTTAACTAATGTAAAAACGTCAAACATTCTTACTGAATGTTGAACTATGTTTGAACTATCCAAAACACCATTGCAAACAAATCATACTCAGAACAAAGTGTGCCATATAACAAATAAAACATAATTATGTCCGAAACAGCAGCATTAGTTTATAATATAATGTAATAATGTGACCACCCTGCATATTTGGGTCACACAAATATTTAATTATTTGTATATATTTTATTTTGTATTTATAAAACGGATAGTTCCAGTCCTTGATACTGATTGGTCGAGCCGCGTTCGAAGCGTTCTAAAAGGAATACTACAATAACATCACATAATGTAATAAGTGTCACATTATTAATATAATAAAATGTTCATAATGTAATCACTTTCTCAAAACGTAATAAAATCTTGAGCTCATATTGTAATAACAATTTTTACATTATGAGAAATATATTACATTATAAACTCACCCAAAACATTGTCATATTGTCATAACTGTAATAGTTTTTTTAAAACAACAACAAACAAACATTTGTATTCCCGCACAGTACATTTTAAAAATCTAAATCAAGTCTTAAACTAATGCACCAGATTTATATTCTTGCAATTATTAGTTTTATTATTAAACATAAAAATCATTGGTATTCCTTTACAGTTTTAAAATGTAAATCATAACCCACCTAAATGCACCAGATTTAAATATCCACACAATTGTTATTATTATTTTTATTACTACCACTGTACTACTATACTATTATTATTAATGTGGATATTATTATTATTATTATTAGTAGTAGTAGTAGTACTTATATTTGCATAAGCCAAAGACACTTAGGCAATTAGTTAAATGAGAATATTAATTAAGAATTATTATGTTTTTTTTTTTTTTTATATACAACAAAAAGGTATACATACTGTTAAATGAAAAACAGTGCATGTACAATACCAACATTATTACATTATGTGCAGTTAGTACATAATGCCTTGTTATTACATGAGTTGCTACAATTGTCTCGTATAATGTCACACCGGACCTGAAACTGTTCATCCCTTGAATTCCATTGTGATGTTTCAGCATGGATATTTTTCCAAGGAACAAATTGTTCTTTTGTCTTTAGTCAGCCACTTTTCCATTTCACCTCTAGAAGGCCAGACTTACCAGAGCCCTTCATCATCATCACAAGGGAAAAAAAGGTCAGGTGACGCAATATATTAATGCAATGGAGCTGCTGGGTTATTTTTGTACATTGCATAATGGAGTAATCTCCTTTTGGTTATATGATCTTGGATTCTGTGTTCTTTTGTACTTTTTGAGCAAAATCATTTGAGTATACTGGAGCATTGTAAGTAACAATTGCAAAATTTAGGGCCCAACAAAATAGTCATAACCAGATAGAAGTGGAAACCACACCACAACTGTTCACAAATCGATGTGAAGTGTACACGTTTTTGCATTATTACTACAGTCAAACCTGAATACAGCGAAAGCATTTTGTTACAGGTAACATTACAATTCAATAAAAAATTACAAAAATAAACAGTAATGCTTTATCACAGCTTATTATTATTTATATTATTATTATTATTTTTAAACATTATATTAATTATAATTTTAATTATAATTTTATATATATATATATATATATATATATATATATATATATATATAAATATAAATATAATTATTAATCATATTATGTTTTTCACTATTGATGTTTTAGAGTTTCACCCCTTCATTGCTGAGCACTTTTTTATGCATCGTGGCCGATTTGTAGAGATTTGTGTTTCTGTCAATTTCCCATTCATTTCCTATAGTCGGTCATTTTTGACCGAAGAGCACAAGTGTGACAAAAAAAATTTACGACCACTTAGCCTGCTCGAATCATGCCTTACATTTTTTTGTGTGTTCACATACCTAATGCCATAAAAGTCACAGAGTTTCGTAATATTCCGTTGCAGCTGTGATTTAAAAAAAAATCTAAACAGATTTATTTTTAATCACAATTCATTGGTGTGTATGTGTATATAAGTGTGTTTGTATGTGTGTGTGTAGGTGGGTGTGTCTGTTTTGCACTCTTGATGTTTTAGAGTGTCACCCCTTCATTGTTGAGCACTTTTTTTCTGCATCGTGGCCGATTTGTAGATTGTACACACACAAATTCTCAGAATTTTTGTGTTTTTGTCAATTTCCCATTCATTTCCTATGGTCGGTCATTTTTGACCGAAGAGCACAAGTGTGACTATTTTTTTTACGACCACTTAGCATGCTTGGATTATGACCTCACATACCAAATGCCATAAAAGTCACCAAGTTTCGGAACATTCCGATGAAGCTGTGATTTTAAACAATCTTAATTAATTCATCTTAATTAATCGATCTTGGATTCTGTGTTCTTTTGTACTTTCTGAGCAAAATCCTTTGAGTATACGTAAGTAACAATTACATAATTCCAAAACGATGAGCACTATGTCCAAGTAAAGCCCTACCAGTTTAGGGCCCAACAAAATAGTCATAACCAGATAGAAGTGGAAACCACACCACAACTGTTACCTACCTGTGAAAAATCACCAGAACAGTCAGAACAATGCTTGACTTGACAGGGTTGCCACATCTAGCTGAATCTGAACCAGATACATGTCACATGTCGAGTCAACCATTAAAGAACTGACCTTTTTTGGGGAAACGAGCTTTGTCACAGAGATCAGTCTTGGATATGCTGCTATGAGAAATAACACTATTTTTAATATTTTCAGTCATATGATTTCTAAACTTGCTTCAATGGATGAATGCTTTGATCAGGATTTGCATTATGGGAACCAAATGATACTATAAGGAATGTGATGAAATGACGACTTAATGAACATACAAATAATGATTAAATGTTTTAATATGCTAAATCATTTTGTGTAATGGTTTAGATTTAGGGGTAGGGGATATCAAATATCATAAGCTCAATCACCATAGATGTCAATTGGAAGTCCCAAATACTTGTAGGTCTTTTTGTGTGCGCCTTTTAAATATTGCCATTGAAATTTATATTATTGGCTATATTATATTTCACAACAACATCTGTATTATGTGTAGGCTACTTATTAATATCGCTACTCTTATTATGATTGTTAAGCTTTTATTTAAAACTTTCAAAGAATTTGGCATGTCTAATACAGCTTATGGGGGTCTAGCTTATGAGTGAGCACGTGAGGTCATATGCTCAAACGTTTGACGTTCATTTGTGTCTTTACATTCAGACTAGCAAATCACGAATCAGTTTCCGCCGTTTGCATGACTGTAACGCATTATTCAATTACACCCCATAAAAAGGGTGTGACATGTGTAAAACACAACGGAGCGCGTGCCGTGCTCACACTAAATCCCGACGTGCTCAATTGGTCACAGCGATAGTGAAGGGCTCCTATAAATGCCACGCTGAGTGGGAGAGACTTTTAGACTGCAACTGCATCTCAACTCAAGAGCACTCCGACGATCTCCTGCCTATACCTGAGGACCAAGAATAGACGTCTGACTGCATTTACGACTAAACTTTTCTTTTATACTAGCCTACATATCAATAGTAATAATTTATTCTCTTTTAAATAGTCATTTAAAGTACATTCAATGGAGTACCAAAAGGCGGCAGAATTGAACGGTTTTAGCAATGGCAAAATTGTCACAGAGTATCTCTGCCGTAATGGCTTTAGCGAACTGACAGTCGATACGAAAAAAGTCGCTGTCCAGCACAAAAACGAGACATCCCGGAAAGAGGCGGAGGATGAGTCGCGGTTACCTGCTCTGGAGGCGGCGTACACAACCATACTGAGAGGTCTGGGAGAGAACACTGACCGGCAGGGTCTCCTCAAAACCCCACTCCGTGCAGCTAAGGCCATGCAGTTCCTGACCAAAGGCTACCACGAGACCATCTATGGTAAGTAGATTTTTTTTTTTTTTTTTTTTTTTTTCAGAGAATGCTAGCATTATAAAAAAATCATAAAATTTAAAGACGAAAGTCTTTACAGCGTTTTAGCACAAACTTACTTCACAAAGTAAGATTACAAGTTTGTCAGCAGACACCGGCTTCAAAATCACTTTCACCGGATGAGGTTACTATAGCAACAGCAGCCAAGCTGCTTGAACCATACGTTATATACATAGATTTCTCATTAGCGGCTGTTTCTATGAATCTATGCAATGTTGTGGCTTCATTGATTCTTACTGTGAGTGAAGACACGCTGACCGTTCCAAGATGGCGGGCGAGCTGACGTGTCTTGAGCGGTCAAATGGAATCTGCTTAAACATTTCTATGTCTTGAACACTTCCAGCTAGGATAGGCTACTCTCGTAATTTGTTTCTTCATTACAGATTTACACTTCACAAACGAAATATGAAATATACCACTTATGAATTAAACATGAAATCCAAATGGAAAATTCCTTTTTTTAATGTAATATTGCAGTATTTAGGCTATTATAAACGTGTTATCCGCGTGTTATCATTATTGTTATTATTATTTTCTTTAAATTTCAACTGCCTTTGTAATCTTTAGTCAAAGTAACATCCCCTCCCTCTTGCAACAACATCTATTCTCTGATGACCTGATGGCGAGGGCGGGACAACCTGTCACTTACATGACATCATAGCAAACGACAACGATCCTACATTTTTCTCATTTGAGAAACAGCTTCCGTTTCATGCTAACTTTAAGATAGCCAATTGTGCCTATAGGGCCCCACATAATGCTAGTTATTATCTGATCACCAATTGGGTTTTTATTAGTTGTTTATGCATATAAATAAAGCCAAAAATTATAATAACAATTATTAAATAAAATTGTATATCATTCTGATCCAAATACTTTTAAGTATGCAATGTTTGGGCAGTCTTTTTACTCATTGGTTTGTCTGACAGTTCCACTACTTTGATGAGGGGTTGTATAATTTACATATACGTAATTCTGGAATTGCTCAATTAGTCAACAACAGATAGTGAAAGCACCCGCTTCAATATTCTGAATGGTGTTATGTGCTACTTAAACTAATCACAGTTTAGTTCCTAAGTTTTTGCCTCTCTCCTGAAATGACCTGACTTATGAGAGGATTTTAATGTGGAAATGATGTGTGTCCGGTAGCAAAACACCATCAAAGTTACTTGTTAAGCAATTAACTTTTGTATATATATTTTTTTCATATTCTACAGATATACTTAATGATGCCATCTTTGATGAGGACCACGAGGAGCTAGTTATTGTGAAAGATATTGACATGTTTTCACTTTGTGAACATCATCTAGTACCATTTTTTGGCAAGGTATGTCTCAATATCCATCAATGATTGTAATGCTTTTAGCCACTCAGTTCACCATGTTAAAGTTATGCTTGATGCTGAGTGCTGGACAAGGCGGTTTCATGGGTTGTGAGGGAATCATTGACGCATACATTTTTTCTAGGCCTGGGAGTGTGTTTAGTGCTGGCAGGTCAATGGGTTCTTTTCAATGAGCTGTATTACATAAGAAATAAACTGATAAATTATTTTATGTTAATTAATCTGTAGGTTCACATAGGATATCTGCCAAGTAAAAAGGTCGTTGGACTCAGTAAGCTTGCAAGGTGAGTATATAACACACACACACACACACACACACACACACAATTTAGTGTGCCAGTCTCAGACGGATGATAAAGGGCCTTGTTCTCACATCAGAGTGGGCCCGAAAAAAAGAACATATTAGTTACAAGTGGCTGAGTTCTTCTGTTATCACAGCCCATTCACGTGAAGCTTAGATCCAAAGCCTGGCACAGTATCCTGTCCCATCTGAAAAACGCCAGACTAGCTGACCTCTGGCGCTGAGGAAATCCCCCTCAACTCCCACCTCCACTGTGGGGTGGTTGTGGGAACCATTAACATTGCTGCCCTCACAAAATATCATGTGCAGCCTAGTGCTTCCTTTGCCTGAGTAAAATACACACAGACAGCTGCCTTTATATCTATTACTGACCTTATCACAATAGTTACACTATAGTTATAAATTTAGGAAACAATATTTATAGAAAAATACTCAGAACAACACCATACAACATGCATACTGAAAAACAGGAATATTCTGCTAATATTGTCATTCCTTGCTCTTAAGGAAATAGCTACCTATTAAATTGGCTGTTTGATAAAAATTTTGGTGTTTTAACTCTGGATTTTGTCCCTCTTTAGGATTGTTGAAATCTACAGTCGCAGGCTTCAAGGTAACTATCACTAGATACTTACCACAAGAAAATAGAGATAATTAGATTTAGAAATTAATACTTTTATTCAGCAAGGATGCATTAAATTGACCAAAAGTGACATTTGTAATGGTGCAAAAGATGTATATTTCAAATAAATGCTGTTCTTTTGAACTTTCTATTCATCCTGAAAAAATGGATCATGGTTTCCACAGAAACATATTAATAAGCCCAACTGTTTTCAACATTAATAATAATAGTAAAATAATAAGAAAAATGTTTCTTGATCACCAAATCAGAGTATTAGAATGATTTCTGAACTTCTGTGACGGCTGGAGTAATGATGCTGAAAATTCAGCTTTGCCATCACTGGAATAAATTACATCTTAAAATGTATTAATATTGAAAACAGTTATTTTAATATGTAATATTTCACAATAGTACTGTTTTCACTGTACTATATATATTTTTGATCATATAAATTAAGCCTTGGTGAGCATAAGACACTTTTTAAAAAAGATTTACAGACTGATAACTTTTGAATGGGAAGTATTGGAAACATTACTTAGATATAAAAAAAATATTGTACAATAATTTCAATGCTAGCATCTCTCAGTCTCAGACTTTACTACTGAATCCATGCTGCCATTCTTCTGTTAGGTCATTTGTGTTTTAGTTTGGTTTTGGGCTGTTCCTGTTTTCCTATGTTCCCTGTCATTATTAGTTGACCTTGTGTAGCTAGATTATGTTTATTACCCGTCTAGCGATGTTTATGCCTGAATATAATTAAATAATGGTTTGTATTTGAAAAAAAACATCTAACGCTTATCATTATGTGTGAGTCGGCTCACATGATTTATGTTTCGTGCTTCAGAACTTCCGTTAAGGGAACATAGTGAGCATCGATGCTCCCTGGTTTTAAGGTGCATTGTGGGACTATTTAAGGAGCGAACGTTTCAGTGCACTGGTAGGATTTTGCGATTGAGACAACCCTTAAAATGGCCGACTCCCTGATCAGTGTCCTGACTACTGAACTAGTGTCTGTTCTCATGTTAATGTTAAGTTTGTCTCTTTGTTTATTCAGTGCTCCTGTGTTTCTGTCGTCTTACTTGTAAAGTTAAATTAACGACTGCTGTTGTAGATCCTGCCTATCAACTCTCCCCGCCACAACCAAACATGATAGTGTTGCTTCCTCAGTGTTTTACTCTTAATTTTGCTTATTGCAGTCCAAGAGCGCCTGACAAAGCAAATAGCAATGGCAATCTCTGAGGCCTTGCAGCCTGTCGGTGTGGCAGTCGTCATTGAGGCAGCGTAAGTATTTGAAAGACAAAACACTGTCTTACAAAACATTCAATCAGATTATGTACAATAATATAGTTAACATATACAAAGTATGCAAACACACACCTAATACTGTACTACATCCTAGCCTTCTTTCTTATAAATCTTAATACAGATCAATGCAATTAGATTCAGGTAACTTCAAAGCTCACAATACAGTACTTTCATTCAGCTTCTGCTTAGTGACTGTCATGGTTGATGAATTATGAATTAAATACACTGCACATGAAAATCTGACCTGAATGGATGTTTGTTGTCGTAGTCACATGTGCATGGTCATGCGTGGAGTGCAGAAGATGAACAGCCGTACTGTGACCAGTGCCATGCTGGGCGTATTCAGAGAGGACCCGAAGGCCCGAGAGGAGTTCCTCGCCCTGACAAAAAGTGCAAAGTGATCACACTTACCTGCCCCAACTCCGTGTGTCTACAGTCAAAAAGGTCAATGATTATTCTCTACGTTTGAAACCCTCCATGGTGCTAAGAGAATCTCACTGAGCCAGACCGTTAGATCTGTCCACCAGCTACTGAGACACAGCTGCATCGCCAACAGCGGAAACTCACTGTTTGCATATACTGAAATATAAAATGTGAATATTGAAGGATCAGTGTCCCTACATGAAATACTTCTTTTGAGAAAAAGACCTGCCATTGAATCACACACGGCTGCCTTAAAACTGATAGAATTATTATCTACGAGTCCTTTTTATTATCTTACTGAATAACAATTACTAAAATATTGCATGAGTTAACATAATGTTTCTTGATCACCAAATCAGAGTATTAGAATGATGTCTGAACTTCTGTGACGGCTGGAGTAATGATGCTGAAAATTCAGCTTTGTCATCACTGGAATAAAATACATCTTAAAATGTATTAAAATTGAAAAGTTATTTTAATATGTAAGATTTCACATTAGTACTGTTTTTACTGTACTATATATATATATATTTGATCATATAAATTAAGCCTTGGTGAGCATAAGAGACTTATTTAAAAAAAAAATACAGACTGATAACTTTTGAATGAGAAGTATTGGAAACATTATCACAAAATATTGTACATAATCCAGTGTAACGTTTTCAGTGCCAGCATCTCTCAATCTCAGACTTTACTACTGAATCCACGCTGCACCTCATCTGTTAGATCATTTGTTTTATTATCTTATTGATTAACAATTACTAAATTAACATATTGCCTCAGATACTTGTCTAACCTTATTAATATTTTTTTTTTGCAAAATGAAGATACTAGAACTAATTTATATATAACTTTAAAAAAAAACAAAAAAACTTGTCACATTTTTGTCATGTTCTCTGATTAGATCATATTCAAAGAGTCATAAGCCAACATGATTTATTGTTATATAAGTCAATGAAAGATTCTATGTGATGTATCTGGGGAATCATTTGTATGTGGTTAGAAGTAACCAATATTGCCATTTTTTACATATTTGTCTGAATTTTATCAAACGAAACAGATGTCAACTATGCCAACTAAAATATTAAAGCACCATTATGAAATGCATTAGTCTCTGCTTTCTTATTCAAAAGACTGATTTCTGCAAGATGTTGTCTCAATTTTATTTACAGAGGTAAAAACAGTCTCATTGGTACAGGTGTCAATTCTTAATTTAATTGATATTAAGGGAATGATATTATACAGTATCTAAGTATTGCTATGTTGTGCCGCCTTGCACTAAAAATAAGGCAAAATAAACAGTGTAAGAGCATTTGCAACAGTTACTGTCTACAAATCCTATTAAGTATGTGGGTTCAAGAGACATCTAAAAGAAATTCAAAACTTATGTAATTCCAACTGATCACTGAAAAAGGAAACAACAAACAGATTTCCAGAAAACATCTGCAACAGTGTTCACAAAAAGAACCAATGGCGGGACAATAAGAAGTGGAAACAGGCTATAAACATTGCTGTACACTGTCTTATATTGGCATGTCACTGTCTGCTTGTTTCATATTTACATTAGATTCTGCAGTAGTGACATTGCCTTGAAAACAGTAGAAAAAAATAGCACTTCAAACTAAATAGATATCTATATCTTTTCGTAATTGGGGGAAGAGATGACATTTAAAAGTAAAAGCCTAGAGTTTGGTAAGGTCCGATGACTAAGACTCAAATGGCAATAAATTGCCATGAAGAGGACGGATTTTCTTTTTTCATAACGCTTGGTATTAAAATGATAAATTATTGACAAAAAAAATAATAATGAATGAGAATATTTACAAAAAAATATTCTCCAGCAAATATACTTATAGAAGGCATCTACATTGTCCAAACAGTGCAAGCCAATATATTGCTCTAAGGTTGAGTGAGAGAAAAATACCACTGACATATTTTCATATAAATACAGTCATAATCCAGTACACTCCTTTCACAGCACTTTCCCATAAAACACTGCAAATTAAACTCTTTTGTGAACCTAAATGATCATTCTCAACACGTAGTAGAGTCAACATAATCCATCCACGAACATCCCCTTCTCAGCTAAACATAAAATCTCCAGCAAGAGAGAATAAATCAAACTGAGGTCTGTTTGTAGTTCTTGGTGTCAATAACCTTCTTCCCACACATGGCACAAATTCCTGCAGAGTAGAAAGAGAGGGGTGGTGAATATATATATATATATATATATATATATATATATATATATATATATATATTTGTGGCAGAAACAAGAGCATTTAAGCATCTCACCTTTCTTGTAAGCACATCCCTGGCAGTAGTGTGAACCAGACTGATGGACAGAGCTTTTGCATATTCTGCAAGTGGCAAATCCAGATTTGCCATAGGGATCAAACCTGTCAAAATGGCATACATATTTTCACTATGTTCATCATAACTCGCATTTGAAGAATGGAAGTATTTTCTTCCCTATAGTAGCATATATCTGAGTGAAACAGCTTCTCGAACAAGACAACAAAATGTAGGACGGGGCTTGATTTTGACCATTGAGAATTGATTGGATAGTTGTGCAATCTTCCAACAACTGTAATATTCCATATAAAAAATAAGAATAGTCTATTTTGATTTCATGATGACTTGAAATGCACTACTACAATACTATTATGTTTAAGCATGACATATTGCTAGCAACTCACCTGGCTTTTTTTGATGTCAGCATTTTATTTTCATTAAGCTTTCGACCACCACTCTCTGTAATATAAAAGTTTTTATGTTAGTATACAGTGTTGACGAAGGATAAACACAAATATACAAATGGGTAGCTTTATCCAATCCAACTTAATACCAGTTGTGTTTCTAGCCCCATCTTTCCAGGTATCAGGAGTGATGACTCGCCCCAGTTTCTTCTCGCCTGTGGGGAACATCAAAACATGCTTAATTAAGTCAAACACCCCACACATTTCATTGACGTCAGTACTGTGCACATATTAATCATCATTGTCGAGATACAGGCGAACCACAGGTCGTTAACTACACAGTGGACTGTTTTGTTTCTGAGAATTCTCTAGCTACTGTGATCTTGCTAACTTAGCGATCTAAAGCTACTGAATACATACGAATCACAATATTAATGACTTAGACATATTGGTTTAAAAATAATAATAATAATTTGATTTACAATATGGTTTACAATGTAACTACTTACACTTCTCGCAAACCATCTTCACAAAATCGTAGCTATTACGTCTAGATACTTCCAGATGTAAAAAATGAAGTTAGACACACTGCTTAGACTTCAGTGACGTTTCATGAAGGATTGTCAAAATAAAAGTCCCGACTAACGCTAATTAAACTAGATGCTTTAGTAGCAAGAAGCAAGTAAAATAGTGTAAAATGTTGATCCAATAATAATAATAATAATAATTAATTATTATTTATTTGTTTTTTTAATTATTAGAATATTTTATTATGGTTTGGAGTAGTATTTTTTTTGGTATGTTTTTGATTGTTGGTGACTTCATTTTCCCGGAAGTAAGTTACACGGGAGTCATGCTTTGTAAATAAACTGTTCACATTTTTTTTGCAGTCTTACTGGCATTCATTCTAGAAAGGTAAAACTTGAATTTGTTCAAATTGTTCAGGTGCTGGAGGAATCTGGTGATCCATTAGTTTAGAAGTTAATTTATTGGATATATAAGTTACAACCAGGGCAGGAAGGCACAACACTCCACTGGTCAGTCTTTACTTCAAAGTAAGTTGAATTAATCATTGAATTAACTGCTCGTTTTAGTTGTATGCAATAGTGTCCTTGCTTTTCTAACATTTCCTGGAAATTATGCTTTTATTGCCAGTCTCATTATCACGTTGGACTCTTATCTGTCTTTCGTGTCCTTTCTTTGACCTTATATGAAATATTTTGAAAGACACGCAAATGGCTTTAACATTTCTTTTGCAATTGTTCATTCATCCCATTAATTTACTTTCATTATTCTTTAACAGGTACCTCCATTTAACTTCCATAATGTGGGATGTTGAGATCAGGGGCATGGCATCCGCTCATGCCATTATTGCCTCCTCCATCTTCATGGCAACTGTGATGCCTGCTGTGTTTTTGGAAAACTTCTCTGTTTATGGGACCCACATGGTTTGGCTGTATTGTGTGGCTGGATCTGTTGCTGTGGTCACCATTGCAGTGTTTTGGCTTCTTGGCATCAGCCCACCAACAAAGAAAAACACATTGAGCTACAAGGTAGAGATGGGCAGAACGTTCTCCAATGATATGCAAACATAATTGATGACTAAATAAAATGAGCATTAAAGTCAGCATAAAACAGAAATTGCGATAGCGTTTTCTTCCCTATAAGGTGGTGCAGGGATGATGTCAAAACCCGGAAGATTAATTCGCATCTGGTTCCCTCAAGATTTTCCTATGGGTTTTTATAATGGAGTTTTTCAATTTATGAGTAAAATAATGTCTGTGGTAAACATAAGATGACGATACTTGGACGGTTTATTCTACAACAAAAAATTACACTCAAACTCCAAATTTTCTTATCTAGGTACTTAATAGGAACGTAACAGCTTCAAAATTTGCGTTATCAATATGTTACGTTCGGTTGCTTTGAGTGTGTGGTACGTATTAGAACAAAATGTCCAATTATTGTCAACTTATGTTTTCCACAGACCTTATTTTACTCATAAATTAAAAAAACCCTATAGGAAAATCTTGAGGGAACCAGTGGCGAATTATTCTTCTGGGTTTTGACATCATCCCTGCACCACTCTATTGTGATGTACCGGTATATAAGAGTGAAACGGCTTCTTGAACAAGAAAAAAATGTTGGGCGGGACTTGATTTTGTCCATTGGGAATAGATTGGATTGCCCTCACACCAGTAAACACGTCATCAGAGAAGAGAAGAGATGACGCTGCAATAAAAAATGAAAAAAGATGTGCATGGATAAATCATTTATAATAAATACTGCAATATTCCATAAAAACAAGAGATGTCATTTTTGATTTCATGGTGACTAAAGTTTAATTTGTTATTTCATTCACAGATCAACAGATTGTCCAGATCCTGTCTGTACTTTCTACTGTCATGCCTCTTTTTTCATTCTGTGGTGGTAATGTACGGCGCACCTCTGCTCGAGTAAGTATTACATGTTTGTTTTGTGTCCAGAAATGTGAAATACCAGATGTATAAGTCACATGTCATGTTGTAGGTCTGCCCTGGAGACGTTTTCTCTGGCCGTGCTGCTGTCCACACTCACAACATTGAGATGTCTCTGCATACTGGGCCCTAATGTACAGGCATGGATCCGGGTTTTCAGCAGAGATGGGTAAATGCAGGATAAACTGTCTACATAAACCACTTGAATCACTACTTGCTCCGTTTACGGTGTGGAAGAGGCTTTGCTGAGCAGTTTGTGTTATTGTTTCAGTGGCTGTAATCCACTAGATGGAGACCTTGACCAACTTTGACAAATGGGTGCAACAGATCTCATTGAGTTTCACAGATAAGGGATTATTGTAGGATGAACGCCTTCAATATAAAAGTAAATGATGCAAAACCATTTTGAAATGGCAATCACAATGCTTCAATCCCCATTTTGAGCAACCAGAGTTGAGTGTGGCTTAATGCTCTCAGAGGAAATCCTGCAGGTTGGGGCATGAGCTGGGTCTAGTCCTTTCCCATTTTCTAATTGTATATAATTTAGCGTTTAAATCTGCATTCCGTAACTTTTTTTGGTGTTCAAAATGTACAAAATGTATATAATGAGCGAGTATATCATGAATCCATTTTCCAAACCTTGTTTTTTTCTTATCCTGAATCACTACGGTACACATATAATAAGTGTTTATATTCAGACTATTTTAGACTGGTTCTGGTCGTACGTGCTGCGGAGTAGCCCAGTACCTGCGTGACTCGTCATAGACATAAACAGAGAGAAGTAGTTCCGGCTACAATATTCTTCCGCAAACGCATGCGGTTCTGTTTATTAACAGTTAGAGCGCCAAAAGTTACGGACTGCAGCTTTAATTAATAATATCGTTAAAGCTTCTCTGTAACATTTTAGCTTAAATTAACTAAAGCTTCACATTGACTGAAGTGTTTTGAAACAAGACCACTGAACGTTTGTACTATAATTTAGTGAGGTTCCAATGGTATGATAGTCAAGAGATACTGTGTGTTTGTACAGCTGCAGTATCTCTGCTTAAACGCTGCAGGAAATCTATCTCTCAGATGTAAATATGCAGTTGTGTCTGTTTTCAGCGAACATTCATAGTCCTCTTGTATCCTACATTACTACACTGTATAAAAGCCAAAAAGCCTCATATTTTATAACCTACATATGGTATTTTTTTTACTGTTCAAAAGTTTAGGGTTGGTAAGATTTTAAAGTTTTCAAAAGAAGTCTCTTAAGTTCACCAAGCTTGTATTTATTTGATCAAAAGATACAGTAAAACCTTAATGTTGTGAAATATTTTTACAATATAAAATAACTGTTTGAAAACTATTTTAAAATGTAATTTATTCATGTGATGGCAAATCTGAATTTTCAGTATACTCTTCAGTGTCACTGATCCTTCAGAAATCATTTTAATATGATGATTTGGTGCTTAAAAAACATTTCTTATTGTTATAAGTGTTGAAAACAGCTGTGCTGCTTAATATTTTTCTGAACACCATGAAACCATTTTTTTTTCAAGATTCATTGATGGCTTAAAAAAAAAAAAACAGCATTTATTTGAAATATTTAATTTTTGGAACAACATAAAAGTCTTTAATCTCACTTCTGATCAATTTAATGCATGCTTGCTTGAATAAAAGTATTAATTTCTTTAAAAAAAACAAAACAAAGAAACGTACTGACCCCAAACTTATGTTCATATAAACACTGCTTCTTTTGATACATGGTTAGTTTGCTGTATTCATGAGCAACGTTTCAGCTTTATTCATTTTCATTTGTTAGCAATAGCAGCAATGTTATGATGAAGCATGTGTCATTTTCAGGGCGATGTCAGTGTGGGACACCTCTCTTCAGATTACCACTGGCTGTAGTGTGATTGGGGCCTGGCTGGGAGCTTTCCCCATTCCTCTCGACTGGGACAGACCATGGCAGGTTAGTGTGATGACACTATTGCAACTGGTCTCAGAAATTCCAGTCATTTCAAAAGAAATATGTCATTTAGCAATTAATGCCCCCTGATGATTTCATGTGACTCTCCATTAAATTTGGCTAGTAAAGCAAAAGCCACTGCAAACTTTGTCGCTTAATGAGTGCTATAATACATAGTTATGCTCAGTGCAGAAAGCAGATTTCTGCCGTTGCAGCAGAATTGCAGTACAGGGTTCCTTGTTTTAAAATTGAGAAAGGAGGAACATGCCAGAGAAATCATTTTGCTTTGTAATATATTTTGGTTTTGCTTTACTTATGTTTATGCTGTCTATTTATAATTCATGCAATTATTGCAGATAAAATAATCCCCCATTGATAAACAAACCCTATTGATTTTTATGAAATGGGCAAAAACCATAAAAACATTTTTAAAAAAATGTATGCAGACAAATGAAACTTGCTTTCTTTTATACCACAATCACATCTATATCTTTATTAAAGGACATTTATCTCAGTATTGGATTATACTAAAGATCATTGTCAAATAGAAAACAGATAATGTGTTGTTAACACTTAGAGCCTTTTTAGACAACATAGACATTCCTCAACCAATCGTGCAGGACAGCCATAAACAGGTTTTGTTGGCATAGAAGGACTGTGCTGGTACTTCAATTATTCATGTGTTGTACAGACATTGATCAGAGGCCAGTGTTTGCCCTCGTTTTGCCCTCAAAATGTCACGCTGAAGTCTCCCATGTGTGCTTTCTGACACGCTCTATACACACAGATGTCTAGACGAGGCCAGAGAGATGAGACTGACTCATTACGGGAGTGAGGAAGCTGTAGGGAGGGGAGTGAGGTTGACGTAGACTCGCTGATGATTCCTAAACACAAGATGATGGGATTGTGAGCTAATGAGAAACTCTGGGGTGGTTGAATACTGATGCTTTTCGCACAGACTCGCTCCTTCTCATTGCCATGACACTATATATTGCAACCCATATCATAATAGTCTTGAGATAATTGAATAATCAATCTTGCTGACATTTTTTTAATTCTGAGTCACTCTTCATATCTTCAGTCATTTATGAAGGGACCATGTATGAATGGAAGAAATCTCACTCTGTAAAAAGACAGAAGAGGATAAGAAAAGGATGGATAGTGTTTATCAAATATTTTGTTGCTATTTTTCATATACGTGCGTTATGTGAACATACTTGGCTATACTTGTGAGGGCCAAATTTTCTCACTTATATAGTTACTTTTTTTGTGACTAGTGAGGACATTTTATTGGTCCTTACTAGTTAAAAAGGCTTATAAGGTAGCGTTTGGGTTAGGTCATAAAGAATATTAGCCTGATATAAAATCGTTGGAAGTCTATGCAGTGTCCTCACTAATATAGTGAAACAAACGTGTGCGTTTTAAAATATTAATATACACACACACACTGTTCAAAAGGTTCATGGTCAACTGGGAAATGAATGCTTCTATTTAAAAAGGATTCATTAAACTGATCGAAATCGACAAGTAAGTTCTATTTCATATGAATGCTATTCTTTTGAACTTTCTATACATAAAGAATCACAAAATTAATTGTGGTTTCCCACAACGACAAAAAACAACAAAACTTTGACACTGACAACAAGAAATGTTCCTTGAGCTCCAAATCATTATATTAGAATGATTTGTGAAGGATCATGTGACTCTGAAGACTGGATTAATGATGCTGAAAAGTCAGCTTTGTAATACAGGAATGAATTACATTTTAAAATATAATAAAAATAGAAACAAGTTATTTTAAATAGTAATAATATTTCACAATATTACTGTTTTACCATATTTTTGATTAAATAAATGCAGCCTTGGTGAGCATAAGAGACTTTTCAAAAACATTAAAACTTTTTAATGGTAGTGTCTATACACTCACCTAAAGGATTATTAGGAACACCTGTTCAATTTCTCATTAATGCAATTATCTAATCAACCAATCACATGGCAGTTGCTTCAATGCATTTAGGGGTGTGGTCCTGGTCAAGACAATCTCCTGAACTCCAAACTGAATGTCAGAATGGGAATGAAAGGTGATTTAAGCAATTTTGAGCGTGGCATGGTTGTCGGTGCCAGACGGGCCGGTCTGAGTATTTCACAATCTGCTCAGTTACTGGAATTTTCACGCACAACCATTTCTAGGGTTTACAAAGAATGGTGTGAAAAGGGAAAAACATCCAGTATGCGGCAGTCCTGTGGGCGAAAATGCCTTGTTGATGCTAGAGGTCAGAGGAGAATGGGCCGACTGATTCAAGCTGATAGAAGAGCAACTTTGACTGAAATAACCACTCGTTACAACCGAGGTATGCAGCAAAGCATTTGTGAAGCCACAACACACACAACCTTGAGGCGGATGGGCTACAACAGCAGAAGACCCCACCAGGTACCACTCATCTCCACTACAAATAGGAAAAAGAGGCTACAATTTGCACGAGCTCACCAAAATTGGACAGTTGAAGACTGGAAAAATGTTGCCTGGTCTGATGAGTCTCGATTTCTGTTGAGACATTCAGATGGTAGAGTCAGAATTTGGCGTAAACAGAATGAGAACATGGATCCATCATGCCTTGTTACCACTGTGCAGGCTGGTGGTGGTGGTGTAATGGTGTGGGGGATGTTTTCTTGGCACACTTTAGGCCCCTTAGTGCCAATTGGGCATCGTTTAAATGCCACGGCCTACCTGAGCATTGTTTCTGACCATGTCCATCCCTTTATGACCACCATGTACCCATCCTCTGATGGCTACTTCCAGCAGGATAATGCACCATGTCACAAAGCTCGAATCATTTCAAATTGGTTTCTTGAACATGACAATGAGTTCACTGTCCTAAAATGGCCCCCACAGTCACCAGATCTCAACCCAATAGAGCATCTTTGGGATGTGGTGGAACGGGAGCTTCGTGCCCTGGATGTGCATCCCACAAATCTCCATCAACTGCAAGATGCTATCCTATCAATATGGGCCAACATTTCTAAAGAATGCTTTCAGCACCTTGTTGAATCAATGCCACGTAGATTTAAGGCAGTTCTGAAGGCGAAAGGGGGTCAAACACAGTATTAGTTTGGTGTTCCTAATAATCCTTTAGGTGAGTGTAGTTTTCTGTTAAAATATTTTGTCATTTAAGTATTATAATAGTATTATTTTTCTTCAAGTTAATATAACAGAAAAAGAATTGCATATTTTAAAATGTTTTATGTGCTAGACTGAAATAAGGTATTAAAATCTATATGAAGCAACCAGACTAAAAACAAAAGAGACAAAATATTAGAAAAACTTTTTTATAGTCAGTAAGCATATTGCGGCAAGTCATTCAATTTACATTTTGTATATCCACTGCACATTTGGCATCAACAGCAAGGTTTTAATCTTGAATTAGGTGCACTCATAAAACCATTGTGCCTTTTGATTTTTAGATTTGCATTCCATATATCTACTATTTATAAAGGCTTTTTTTTTTTTGCTCACAATGTGCTGGAAGCTTTAAAGACCACTCGGACCACTCCACATATTTGCATGGACTGCAGGAAATTCATTAAAAAGAAGATCAACTTGATCATATGAAGCAAAAATTCAAAATGCAAAGCAGTCGGCACAGACCTGAGCGGCAAGGCCACCAATACGTAACGCTCAAAACTATGTTAAAAAAAGAAAGGAAGAAAGCAGTCTCAAATACAAAAAATTTGGTTGGTAAAACACCACAGTGAATCTGTAGAATTTGCGGTCAGTCACTTGTGCTCCTGCAATATGACAGTTTTGATCTCTTCGTTTTTGTGGCTCCTCTGTGCAGGTTTGGCCCATTTCCTGTACCCTCGGGGCAACTACTGGATTTCTGACTGGCCTTGTCGCTGCCCCTGTCTGGATCCACTGGCATCGCAAACAGCTCACCTACAAGCTTAAGTGAGGAAACGAAGGACACACTCACAGGCCACCAGAAACTTGACAGAGAAAAAGATCCAGGCTCGAGTCAAAAACGACTGCAGTGCGTGCTCCAAATCAAAGAAAATGACTCTGGAGGTCACATTTACAACAATACAAATCAAATTTTTTTTTTTGTAGAATAGATATTTAATTTGTTGTATGCTCATAATGGCAGTATATTTATTTGATAATTCCTCTCTTCCTTCTTGTATATAAAGCCAGTTCTGTTTTGAGACATTTTGTAAAAAGCAACTGTTTTGCAACCCAAATTGAGATGCCAAGTTTCCCTTCTTGAAGTTAAATAAAGTCTTACTTCTGTAAATGAACGAAGGGTTTGGTTGTGCTGTTTAGGCTTGTCTGGGTTTCGTACTCGTGCTCGCTGAGCCAGACACGGAAATACAGTTCGATTGTTCTTAGCCATTAAAAAGGGTGTCTCGGACATCTTTACATTTCTTTCATCGTCTATTCTCTGTGCTTGTACGTTCAGCAAATCATTTTGTTGTTTTCCTTGTATCCCATCTCAAAGATTAGTGTTCTTGTGTCATTTCTCCCTGAAGAATGTGTCTTTTTGTCATTTGCCCATAACTTGGACTGTACAGCACCATCATTCATATTTCACAGCGTCCATTGGTTCTCGTTCCTTTAGTTCAGAAGTCAGATTGTAATCTGGATGGTTGTCAATTGGTCACCATCAGGCCTTGCGTTCTTTCACTTGGACGCCCCTGAGCTGGTGTATCATGTGATGAGGCAGCAGTTGATGCAGCGTGGGCCCAGTCTTCGCCTGAGCGTGCCTTTCTTCGGCGCCAGAATGGCTATAATGGCCTCGTCGAACACAGTTTTCAGACCTTTCTGTGTCAGTGCTGAGCATTCAACATAACAGCAGGCACCAATCTGGAAATGCATAGAAAATTAAGACATAATTTTAGACATGCACTGTTCAAATCACGACAATGTGCTGTTCTTTTCACTTTCCCTTTGACCCATGTCTGAGTTCTCTCGCTACAAAGTTTCAGTATTATTTTAAACTTGAGAAATAGGAAGTATAATTTTCCCCTCACCTCCTTTGCTAGCTTCTGGCCCTGTTCTGTCACAATGGGCTTCTCCTTAACATCGTTCAGCTTGGCAATAGTTTTGGGGTCATCCCGTAGGTCAATCTACAGCCAAAAAAGTAGACGGAGAGAGAGAAACAGTTAAGTAGGCTCAACGTGAGGGGTTAAACTGTACAAGGACGGTGAATGAGATTGTTTTTAGAGCAGAAGGCTCCAGGAAATTCAACCCAAGACCAGATGGTGGCATGCGTCTACAGACTTCCCCTTTCACCTAAAAAGTACCACCGCAGTGGTCTAGGAGGGTCTCCGCCTTCCCTGTTTCTAATTAAAATTCCACTTCATCTAAGTTTGAGTGTTTGCCAGCTACTCTCCACAAAAAAAAAAAAAATGCTCTCCATACATCCACTGAGGTATTAGCGAAACCACTACACAGCGTTGCACTTCCTTCACATCTTCCAGTTAGACACATGGAACACAAATGTAAAGGTTTCCTTTAAATATGTCAATGTTCATTGGTTGGTTATCAGCAGAAGTAAAGCTCATGAATGGCTCTCTTCGGCCCTGTCCCAAATGGCACACTCCGGACTTGTGGACTTCCTCAGAGTCCACACTTTGGTGACGTCATGTAGTGCAGACCTATAGGGCCCTTGGCGCGAGTCCACGAGGGCGCATTGAGAGGTATTTTTGGGACAGACTTGATCAGCACACCGGAAATAACGGGCTGTTTTTTTTTTTTTTGCATTACAATGGAAATAATACAAAACAATGAACATGAACATGTGGGGATACAGAGAAAATGAAAGTAAATAATAACAGTAAATAACATATTTTTACAATTTATATAAAACTTATTCTATAATACAGGATATTTTCGAAGCTCTTTTATTGGAGGGGATTTTTTGAAGTGAAGAATAACTGTAAATCATAAGCAAAAAATTTGCAACTAGGTTTGAATTTAAGGTATCTTGCTTTGTGAATATGATATTTACCCATCGTACAGAAAAAGTTTAATATATCATCTAGCTTTTTATTTTCAGAGAAATCAGAGTGAAAAATAACCTTACTGACAGAAATACAGGCCTGGTTGTTGTTGGACAGGAGAAATCACATTTTTTGCGCTCCAACGTCTTATCTCCATGTCAACTACACAGCCTAATTTTACAGTTCTATATTTTGATATTGTGCATATCACCTGGGCATTAGACAATAGATACACCATGCTTATTTAAATGATGTATACAGTTGTACATAATAATACATAATGTTCCATTTGAACTAAGATTGCAATTTTAAAACATAATGAAAATGTGCATGAGTTTCAGATGAATTTACAGGTTTCAATATTCATACTATGTTTACATATGACTCAGTAAAGCCCTGCCATTATTTATTTAATGAATCATAATGCGATCGTATTATTAAACGCGCTATTATTATGTTTGAGACATCAACCACTGGTCGATTACCTTAATGTTTGTATAAACTGTAGGTAACCACTGATAAAATGTACATTTAGGTCATAAAAACCGTAATATTTTCTTCTCAGCCATGTCAACAATTATCCGCGAGTGAAATCTCCTCCCATCTGTTGTCTGATTGGCCTTTCGCAAGGATTCCTGGGTAGTTAAAGTGCGTGAAGCCTGCTTCTATGCGGGCTTCGCGGAAGACCGCATCAAGGGCACAAAGGGGGCGCTGCTGAGCACACTTCAGAGCGGTAAAATGCTGAATGGGACAGCCTACGGACTCGTAGACTCAGCGAGCACGCGCAATTCAAGTCCACGAGACCGAAAGTCCGCATGAAGTGCGCCATTTGGGACAGGGCCTTCATCATGAAGGTTGCATGATATAGGAAAAAAAATAATAATAATCGAATTGCAATTTTTTGGATCAATATGGATAGATAATTATAATAATAATTATTATTATTATTATTATTATTATTATTATTATTAGTAGTAGTAGTAGTAGTAGTAGTAGTAGTAGTAGTAGGAGAACCAAAAAATAAATAAATATATATATATATATATATATATATATATATATATATATATATATATATATATATATATATATATATATATATATATATAAATAAAAAACACTTAAAATAAGAAATATTACTCAACATTTCAAAAAAAAAAAAAAAGTATTTAAGCAGAATATAATAATTTAATTTTAAATTACAACTGTAAAATTACAATACTAATATTTATGGCAGTCCTAATTTATTCATTTTCAAACATTAAACTTTTAACTCTTATAGGATTAGTTCACCCCAAAATGAAAATTTCCTAATAATTTACTCACCCCAATGCCATCCAAGATATCCATGTCTTTCTTTCCTCAGTGGGAGAGAAATTATGTTTTTTGAGGAAAACATTTCTGGATTTTTCCTATAACAATGGACTTCATTGGTTACCATCGTTTTTAAGTCCAAATCAATGCAGTTTCAAAAGTCTTTGAAGTGTTTAAACGAGCTGTACGCGATCACAGCTGAAGAAGAGGTTGTTATCTAGCGAAACGATAGGTCATGCTCACATTTTAAAAAATAATTTATAGACTTTTTACCTTCAATAGTTCGAATTGAGCTGATCAACAAACGGACAGGGAACTACGTTGAAAGGTCACGCCGGCGCCGGCAGAAGTACCGCCCCACTGTTTACAATGCGACCGTACGTTGGAGGATAGTTCAAACAGTATTGTTTGCTATTATATATATAGTAATAGTATTCAGTGAATATGAATATGAATAGTATATGAATAACATTCTGATGAATATGAAAAGTAGTTCAAATAGTATTGCCGGCGCCGGCGTGACCTTTCAGCGTGTTGACGTAGTTCCCTGTCCGTTTGTTGATCAGCTCAATCCACACTATTGAAGGTAAAAAGTCAATAAATTTGAATTTTTTGGGGAAAATGACCTATCGTTTCGCTAGATAACAACCTCTTCTTCAGCTGTGATCGCGTACAGCCCATTTAAACACTTCAAAGACTTTTGAAACTGCATTGATTTGGACTTAAAAACGATGGTAACCAATGAAGTCCATTGTTAGAAGAAAAATCCAGAAATGTTTTCCTCAAAAAACATAATTTCTCTCCCACTGAGAAAAGAAAGACATGGATATCTTGGATGGCATTGGGGTGAGTTAATTATTAGGAAATTTTCATTTTGGGGTGAACTAATCCTTTAAAGCTTCCCTTTATTATGAGAAGACTGTTGGTACGTGTTGCATAATGAGCTGCCCATGTCATTCTGAAACATGCAGCGCATATATTTATTTAATCAAATCACAGCCTTTGTGATTTGATACAGCTCACTAAATTATATTACGATTTCAGATTTATTTCAATTACTCATGTAGCCCTGGTTCAGGGTCCTTGTTCCCATGACTCTCTCTGGCCCCCTTTCGTATCGATTGCGCTGTATTCTGTATTCATCTCACTTCTGTGGTTTGATTAAGACGTGAATGGAACACACAGCAATAAATATGACCTGACAGGACTAGGGCTGATGACAAACCCTCACTCTCAACACACATACATGGGATATAGTAATCACCAACACAATCATAATAAGCCGTTTGAACAATTTCATCGACCATATGTCATGAACACTTGATGACCGAACCTTTTACGATAGGACACAATTCATTATGTTCAATCCATAATATTACCACAAATATAACCACACAACTACAATGCATTCTCACAGATCATAAATATCTGTAGCATCCGTAATTCTGACAGTCAACACAAAATGAACAAAACCAGACAATTAATGTGTTTCTGCAATCTTTGGAATAGTATACTAGGGATGCACAATATAACCTATAGATAATTAATATTTAATAATTGTGCATTGCTTGTTTAGATGTCCTTTTACCATCCATTTTAAAATGAAAAAAGTTCATCTTTGAAAAAAAATAATCTAATAACATTGTTAAATGTTCAGCAAATCTCAAAAATATATGCATTTTTATACTGTACTATACATTACAGTTTTGTGATGCTGAAATTCACTTGTATCATTTTAAAATCATTATTTTTTGTTTTTAGGTGTTGTATTATACATTTATTTAGACAAAATTCTTTAGAATGAAGAATTCCAATAAGAAGGTTTATTGGTATCAGATTTTAATTATCAGTGCATCCTATAATATCGTACCAAGTCAAGTCAAAATTATTTATATAGCGCTTTTCACAATACAGAAAATCATGATATTCATAAGAATCATATTCATGCCTTTGTATTTAGCAGATTAGAACGGGGCGATAATATAGTTTACATTTTGCAATCAATCAGTTTAGATATGCTATATAGTATATATCGCCCTGCTATAGCAAGCGAGTGCACTATATGTATGCGGATAAAGTTTGACATATATCCAAATTTCTATAAAGAGTCAGGTGATAATATAATTACATCTGCGACCAAAAAATAAATAAATCAGGCACTTGAGACTTGCTATATAATATATTGCTTTACATAAGGCCCTGTTTCCATCTGGTATTAAGATGCGTTTTTTGGACGACGCTAAATACAGGTGGAAACGGGGTATAAAATGTTTTGAGTTTGTCCACTTTCGACCACTTGCAGAGGTAGTCGAAAGCGCATTCAATCGGATTGCTTTCGGAGTGGAAACGCTCATGTGGTTGAATGCGTTCGAACAGCCACTAAAGACCGCCTACTCTTCACCTACTGAACGAATGTGTATTCATTGCGGGATGTGTTATTGGGAAGCGCGCTTGTCAGACGGGATTTAAACTTGGGTCAAGATGATAACTGGACAGGACACCAATATAGCAACACTGTAGCATCCTAGTCTTTCGAATGTTTTTGTTACAAATTTGTGCACCGTTTCACATACAATTACAAAAAGAAGACAGTATACTGAATAATATTGTGCCGTTTGTGTAGCAAAGTGTGTAAACCTGAGTGCCGATGAGCAGGTAAGGGACGTTGGGCGCGTACTCCTGCAGCTCAGGGACCCACTCCTCTCTTACGTTCTGGAAGCTGGCCGGATTCACCACGGAGAAGCAAATGAGGAAGACATCTGTCATGGGGTAGGACAGGGGTCGCAGGCGATCATAGTCCTCCTGTCAGACCAGAGGACACTGGGTAAAAACAAGCACAGAGCCTTCTACTGTTCATAAGTCAACAATGGTTTTAAAAAAAAGCATCAAAAGTTCTGAAACATTTACTTCAGTAAAATACCCTAATATGAATTCACTTTGAATACAGTGTAATAATTTCCTTCTCCACAAATCTTAACTAATAGCATTCACCACTGTATTGAATCAGAGTCCACAAATGCTCTACATTGGAACATTATCAGCAATCACTTAAGCAGCAACCAGAAATGACCCGCTGACCCTAATGATCGAGCAGAGATTAATATGATTTAGATTATGACTCGTGACTCATAAATCCATATTTCACTCAACAGCATTTCCTCCATCTCCTCATTCGTCCATTTAAACAGCCCAGAGACATCGACATGTCCTCTGGAAACCAGAAACCCCAGACACTACAACAGATAAGCCTGGATTTACAGGGGGCATGTGACTGATATTTTTGGGAGCTTGTTTTTTTCCGTGTGTGTGTGTGTGTGTGTGTGTGTGTGTGTGTGTGTGTGTGTGTGTGTGTGTGTGTGTGTGTGTGTGTGTGTGTGTGTGTGTGTGTGTGTGTGTGTGTGTGTGTGTGTGTATGTGTGCCCTTGTTTATATTACATTGTGGGGACCAAATGTCCCCATAAGAATAGTAAAACCTGAGATCACCTACATTGTGGGGACCAGCCAGCGGTCCCCACTTTTCAAAAGGCTTATAAATCTCACAGGATGAGTTGTTTTGAGAAAGTAAAAATGCAGAATGTTTCCTGTGATGGGTAGGTTTAGGGGTAGGGTTAGTGTAAGGGGACAGAATATACAGTTTGTACGGTATAAAAACCATTACGTCTATGGAGAGTCCCCACAAAGATAGTGAACCAGACATGTGTGTGTGTGTGTGTGTGTGTGCGCGCAATCATCCATGGTTATTCTTTCTAACGAGAGTGTGTCTAAACTGTAACAGCATGTGCCTCTGGCCATGCGTTGCAGTACAAACGTATCATTTGCAACAGGCACCACTCAGGAACAGTCTTGAGCTTCCAGAAATGAAACCTCAGAAATGTGGCTTCAGAGTTTAATTTACCATGACGTCTCTCATCTACTGTAGGAGCACCTTTGCATCTGAACCGCGAGGGACGTTACTAACAACTGCCGACTTAAGATTGCGAGTGAAAGTACTTCTGCGAGTTTCTGTAACTTGGAGTTCAGGGTTGCATAAGCCTTTATGTGCGGTCATATTAGAGAAATCTTAGTGAAATTTTGAGGCCGTTCACTGTCTATTGTTAATAGTGTAGAGATGGATAAAGCACAGCTCACACAGAAGTCACTTTCAGCTTTCTGTTGGTCAATGTGGCGAATTCGTGGGACCAACTTAAACACAAACGAAATCTGTGTGGGGATTCATTTTTACCCTCACGTGAAACACCATATCGCATGGATTCCTATTAGAATTACTGGATTTCGGCCACAAAATTTCACTGAGCAATGGTACATTTAACCTCAGCTTTAGGGTAGGACGTAGGACACTGGGGGAAAGCTCACTTTTAGCGATGTCAAATACGCACTCACTCAGAACACACAACACAGCCAGACAGTCGCTCATCCATCAAGAAGATTGGCGAGCGATATAAACCTTCTGTTTTTACTTGCAACTGTCAATGTTTCAAGGCCAAACGTGCTGTTCTGTGGCAGAGATATGAACCTGCAATATATAACCTTAAGAATTACAACCGAAACGGTTTGCTACTGCTGTGGGGAGATCGTCCTGTCCCTGACAAATCAGGATTTGTTGCAACATAACCTGACAAAACAAAGTTGAGCAGGTGCATCTGTGGTGTAAGTGAGACTGTTGTGTCAGTGTGTGTTGCCCCTGTGGGCCGACTGCGTTATAAATACACTCGCTGCCCATCCTTTGGCCTGTTCAAACATTCTACAGGGGGTAGGGTGGGAGGGATGGTATTATTTACAGCTGGCCTTTGCCAAAACTGAATGTAGAATAAGCCAACACATCATCCACCCACGTCTCCTGCATATCTCCAGCTACCACCAGAGAACACACATTTAACACAAGTTTACGTCCATGTTGGGAGTCGCTAATGAAATATAGAGATGCTACTAACGTAAAGGAGAAATGTGTCATTTCCAAGCCACTAGCAGCACCAAACAGAACTGCAATCTTTTTGTTCAAAAAGCCCAATCTGGTTGAAGAAGACAACACTGGATCAAACTACTACCTGCTGTCCAAAAAAAAAAAAATGGCGGGATGAGTGGAAATTCATTATTTTTACAATTATAATGCCTGTTGCTGCGGGAGAGAACTGGGAGTAGTAATAAAATATGAAACTTTGTTAGTTTATTGCACAGGGTATTGAAATGTTTATGACATCAGATCCTGGAGTACCCCCAGCTCTGCACAAATCAAACACACCTGATTCAACTCATCTGCTTGTGAGTAAAGACTACAAGCCCCCAGATGGGTGTGTCAGATAAGAGAGAAATTCAAAAATGTGCAGTGTTGGGTGTACGCCAGGACCTTTAAAACTGCAGCCATTTAATCAACTTAGCAGCGGTCTTTTTCAATGGCTCAGGTTTGACTCATATTTTGAGTAGTTTTCACTACATAGGTTTCTACTGTAGCATCAAAAGTCAGTTGAGATGAAACAGACTGCTGGCTTGTAATGAAGCTAAATACATTTTGATTGTTGCCTGTGAAAAGCAGTCGATTAAATAGGTTTTTACATTAGTGCTTCATTCCCTTGAAAACGCCCTGTGACGGCTTATCATGATCCAGAGTTAATAATGAAATATGTGACATTTCTAGGGAAAATGTATGTGTGTGCGCGTATACCTGTGTGTACGCGAGTGCCCTGCTCTTTCGGGAGCTGAGGGAAATGGATTGAAAAAAAGCAAGACAGCAGTCGAATGCGGTGAACCTGGAAACACCCTTCTCTGCTTCCATCATTACCATAAATCTCTCCCTCCAGCTGATACCACTGACAACAGACAGCCTCTGAATGCACACATTTATCCTGGAGTATGAGTACAGTGACAATACAGTCAATTGTGCACAGCTTCTCCTCCACACATAGTACTGTAAAAGACAACTGCTTCTGTCCCTTTTCTATTCTTTGCTTCTTACAAAAGCATATCTGATATGGGATGGAGGAGGACTATCAGCTGTTTGTCATCTGTAATGAGATGCCTAGTCACTAGCAGTTGTAATGGTCATGTATTTGTCCCGAACCGTCACGGTTCGGTGCATACAGTCAGACGACGAATACAGTCGGTCACAGGCGATCCACACTCCAATCCAGAAGGGGGCATGCACGGTAATGCAACGCTGTTTGTTAACCGCCTCAACCGGAAAAAGAGCTGAAGAAGAAGAGACGATCATGCACCAATCCAAAACAAGAGTTCAGATGGCATGCAAGAGCTTGCTAGTAGGCTATACGCAGAGTTTCAATTAATTTTTGTGACTTCATGGAAATGAAACCGGGACGGCTGAAAATGGCATCCTGGTTTTTTTTCTTCTTCTTTACTTTACAAAAGCACAATGTTTCATTTTAATTGTGAGTACACAAATAAAAAAACTTTACAGTTTCAAATGATGTCTTACTCTTACCTGTATGACCATAAATGACGGAGTATTTCAAGTTGTTTCTGCTGTTATCATTATATTAAAATCATAACAGCAGAAACAAAATGTCCGGGATTCAGCTTTTGCGTTCTACAGTCGCCATTCATTATGTTAACTGTGGCGAGCAGGACGAGACTGAGGACCGTGGGAGAACGGTGGCATGATTAGCCCTACTAATGAGCGACACCTGTGAGACGCACCGGTCCCGTATCTCTCACGGAGGAGCGGGAATTTTCTTAGCAATGTTAAACGCACATCAGCCGATCACTTGTTTAGCGTTCATGTAAACACTACATTCAGATTCACCAATCGGAATGAATTCAGTTAGACTGAAACAAAAGGTGTGCATGTAAACAATGAATGGCGACTGCAGAAAGCAAAAGCCGAATCCCGGACATTTTGGACGATCTCGACGGCCGGACATGTCCGGGAAAAAGAGGATGGTAACCCCTACTACTCAGCTTTCTCCACAGAACAAGAGCCTGCTAGCTTAGCTTCCAAAAAAAGATGGCTGACACTATGTGTACATTCTGTGAGTATGATCCCACCCTCTATGGGCGGGTTGAAAACATGCAGGACAGCCCCTACTACTGGCTGTAGTCTTTAGCCTCCGGCCAAAAAATCCCAAAAAATGATTTTTTCCAAATCTCTCGTCTCAGGGGGATATGAGGGTGGAAAGCACGATAATTCGAAAATACTACAGGTTTTCTACTAATACAAAGCTTAATGCTAAATCCTGAAGTATCCCTTTAATGCATCTGGTATATTACTACTCTATATATTGTATAATATATGTTTTATATCAGCATCAGTCAGCATCTATAGTAATATATGCTATACTGTTCGGTGTTCCAACCGTACAGTGTTGATTGTGTCTGGTTTTATTGCAGCACAATTTACAACATTGGGCTAACAAAGCAAGCATCCATCCATCCATCACTCAGATTGCAATTGCCTTGCCCTTTTCTCTTCCCTCAGCCCTTGACTTTCAGATCAGATTCCAATCTGTCTGACTGTACAGTGTTGCTGTAAGATTCCCACAGAGAAAGTGAGAGACCAATATGGTACAGAGAGATGGGGAAAGTGTTTTTACACTGCTTTTCCTATAAAACATTTATCTCAAGAGCCCCTCTGCTCTCCGTTTACTGCATGTATGCATGTCTTCCTGTACTCCCAATTCAATCAGATTTAACCTCAATGTACATGTGTGAGTGACAGACCATAAATTCTGAGGTCCATCTTTGTCTGTCAATCTTCTGTATAGTAAGTATGTGAATGTGTGTTATGTTTATCTGTATGGATTTGCTGTGGTGACATAAGTGGGTCAATCTGCAGTTGATAGTCTCTTTGCTGTTAGCACCTCATTCCTTACATAAGACAACAGGAATCAGAGAGAGAGAGAGAGAGAGAGAGAGAGAGCGAGAGAGAGAGAGAATGAAAAATCAGCAAGCTAAAATTACCCACGAGGCCCACTTATGCAAGTTGAAGAATAAAAGTGGGAATGTAATGGTTGGGTGATTTTCCACAGAAAGTTTTATATTCAGAAAGAAGGGGACTTGAGGAAGGGAAGGAAATGAAGAACGAAAGAAAGAAAGAGGCTCCTCTGCCGTTATCCATTCCAAAGAGAATAATTCATGGCTGTGTTTACTCAGATTAATTGAAGCTTGCTGTGCGGTACAGCAAATAAACACACACACAGGCGGATTACTCAGCCCAGATGAAGCTCAGTCAGGTCTTTCCTTTCACACTTCCTCCAGGAGTTAAATCAGACTCTAGGCAGGTGCTTCAGAGGTGGTTTCCTGCACCTGGGACAACCACCAAGTAAAAAAAAAAAAAAAAAAAAAAAAAACAATTACAGGTGGGAGCAAATGTGGTCTGTAGGGATAGATACAATATCAGTGACCTTATTGGCATCGGTCTGCACTGCAGCTATGATCCATAATGTGGAAGATGTGGAAGAGTGCTTGGTCTCACTCCATTGGCTCCCTGTAACTGCAAACATCAAATTCATGGCTCTGACCATGCGCAGCCATTTTTAGTCGCATTTCCACTGTTGGGCCTGTGCGAGCCAGGGCTTTAAACGGGCCGTGCCGGACTAAAACCCCCGGGCCTGTAGCACAGAGTCCAAAATCTGCTGCATTTCCACTGTCGGGCCAGAAGCTCTGCAGCGCTTCACTAAAACACGCCTCTCAGGAACAACGTCACACTAACCCATCTTTTCACCAACAAATGGAAGTTTTAGCAGAAAACTAATCAAAAAGAAATCACTGGAAACAGCGTGATCGCAAAACAAACATGATAAAAGCGACCGTTTGCTGGCATTTTTGTTGTTTACTTGAATATTTAAAACCCAAGCATCGATGTTTTACCACAGGTTTACAATAAAAAGGGATACATTGATCATAATGAATTCATTTGTGTCACACAGAAATAAAGTGGTTTTCCGTTAGGTCTATTTCATAAAAGAAAGAGGACACACTTAGCCTACTTATTCAGTCGAGGCTGTTTCTGTTTATTTGGTAGTTACATGACATATTTACATTTAGAAAGAATGATAATTTCCACAAATATGCCACCAAAATTACAACCCAAGGAGCTTTAGCACTCTCTCCCAGTAGCCTAGTTATATTTTCAGACAGAGAAACAGAGGAAGCTCCTGAAAAAAAAGTTGATAAATAGACGAGACGTAGGCTACTGACAGATAAATTAAAAACATGATTGTGATGGCCATTATGATTTGTCTGATTTCTTCATGCGTTCATATTTAGGCTACTATGTTTACTATGGTAATGGTTAGCGTGCATAGTCTTTTGCATCGCGTATAAATATTTCTACCTTATACGGTGATCAGAATCCACATCGGATCGCAAACAGAAGGCATTCAAACATGAAAGTGAGTTTTGAGGTAAATTATTTGAAAAGTCTTTAATGCTGACAGAATCATCCGGCGCTGCCGTCTCCAGACTCAGGTAAACCCCGCCTCTGTTCGTAACCACTCCTCTAGCCCGAGCTGGCCCGTGTAACAGTGTTGTGCAAGTGGAAGCACATATTTGACACGCTACACCCGCTTTGGACCAAGGTATTCGGCGGGCCAGAAAACCCTGGCCGTTGGCCCCAAGGAAACCCCGACGAGGCTCGATCAAGCCCTGGAAGTGACAAGTGGAAACGCGACTGGCCCTGGCACGCACTAGCACGCCCGCTTTTGGCCCGACAGCGGAAACACGGCTAATGACTGACTCTGGGACTGCATCCTCCTACTTACCACTTTCCTTTGAAGTCAATGAATAAGCCATACCTGATGGTACCATCACAATGATCCACACACTCAATAACAAGAACCTTCACTCTCTCTGAACCGCTGTGGTGGAATGCTTCAAACTTTTACCTAATCTTCTGAGACCATTACAATCTTCAAGTAATGGTCACTTCTGTGAGCAATTTTTTCATAATGATTACGAATGATCCTTTTCTCTTTTCTGCAATTACACTACTGCTTTAGCTTTTATACTGTTCTGATTTACTCTTGAAATTCCAACCTAGGCATGGTAAAACATGCCTCTACCTACAATTCTGCAAAATTCTAGAACTTACATATACATAAAGTGTATAGTTAACTAAACATACCTAAACAATGAACCCAGAGAGCCCACATCACACCCCATTTATCTCTCTGCAGTCTGCACTGGCTTCCAGTTACGGCTTGCATCAAGTTCAAGACTTTGGTGCTTGCCTACAAGAGTATCAGTCCCAACATAAAAGTAATTATCAAAAGTCAAAATTTCATTCAGTGCAATTTGTGTGCTTTTTCAGTCCTGTCTCCACTAATAAAAGACATAAATATGTGTGTTTGTGTGTGGCTCAAACTCAAATGTCCTTCTTTCATCCCAGAAATAGACTAGAATTCAAAGCAGTTGCGAATAAAGGGAACATATTATGTGAGCACTTCAAAAGTATTAAAAATTGTATGGTTTAAAATCCCTTCTGGTTATCTGGTTGGTCATGAGGTAGACCGAGCCCCAGAAAGGGCAAAAGGCAGTCACATACACTGGGGTGGGATTGAAAAAGCAATGCAGACTGCAGCTGTGCTTCACATCTGGGGCCCCAGTTCCCTCTCTGAATCTTATCAAGAACCTGTCAACTCAACGCCCTGTTAAAACATCACCCAAGAGAATAAAGAAAAAGGTGAAGGACTGAGAGAAGAGGACGAAAGATCAGGATTAGATGGTTGAGACGGAGCTGTGAGAGAGATGTCAACATCTAAGAGTTTGCCCCTTAACTGACACTATCCAGCTTACTCTCTGACTCCTCCTGAGGCCATTAGCATGTCAGGACCAATCAGACGGAGAGCCTGTGAAGACATCCAACTGACATGTATCTGCTTATCTTGCTTGAAACTATTTTTAACAGCTAAAACAGAATGAACATTCTTCCAATATTGCTACCATTTATTCACTGCATAAAGTGTGCCAGAAAACTCTCCTTTCACTCCTCCCAGTGAGGTTTAAAATACATGGCTATATGGAGCACACACTCATTGACACACACGTCTGAGAAGGGCAAGTTACCCTTTGTCATACAAAGGGAATTCTGATGAGGTCTTTTATCTAGTCAACGCAGAACAGAATGTTTATGGAATATATAAATTGGAATATTGTAGTCAAGTGCACAATAATACTGCTGGAAAAAACTAATTATAGATTTGAGATGCCTAAAAGCCAATTCACACTGCGCCAACAGACACCGTCAGTCACCAGATTACAGCACGTCACTTCTCAGACATTCCAAGACCCAACAAACGGCGATTAAAATTTTTTATCGGAGAAAATGAGAGCCGACCAAAGGCAATAGGCGTAACGCACACTTATCTGACAAAACCCGATGAAGTGTCTTTTGCTGTCTGTTGGTGCAGTGTAAACTGGCCTTAAAATTATAAACAGCTAATTAGATCTTTCAAACACTGCTCTGCAGAAGGCATTTTATTACTTTCAAACATTTCAGGATCAAAGAACTAAAATGTTTGGCAACTAAAAGACACGCACACACTATTTTTTTCTGATATAGTTACATAGATAGTAATATAAATACTGGCCCCAAAAGTACATGACATTTTAGTGGAATGTAATGTGGATGTGATCAGTGAAGGTTTTGATCTTTCTTCATGCACCTTGTTGTGTGTGTGTGTGTGTGTGTGTGTGTGTGTGTGTGTGTGTGTGTGTGTGTGTGTGTGTGTGTGTGTGTGTGTGTGTGTGTGTGTGTGTGTGTGTGTGTGTGTGTGTGTGTGTGTTGCTCAATCAATCCTGGACATGTGCAGAAGGTATAGGGCCCTATGATTTCCGATATGCAGAAAACGTCAAATGAATCACAGAATCCACTCATAAAAGTTTAATTTACAGCAAAACACAGAATGGTACCAGAACTTTTGGATGAATAAATCAAAAGTAGGGCTGTACATTTAGTCAAATGGCAACATGAGCTAGCGAGTTTGAATATTAAAGCGCAAAAAGACTGCTACTTAAATCTGAAGTCTGCATGTTCTGCGTGTCTCTGTAAATGAGTGCCGCAGTTTCGTTTACTACACATATACTCAAGCATGCAAATTCCAACGCAAGTTTTTTTTAAACAGACAGCACAAAATAAGTTATTTATCAGGCCCTATTATTATTTTATTTTTTTTATTAAACTGTTAAAGTTTTATTAGTTCAATTGATTAGACATGGAGTTTGAGTATTCAAATTTTATTAAACCATTAAAATGGAATTTGGGAAAGTTTCAGAGGACCATAAATAATCATAAAAGTAGTCCATATGACTCATGCTCTACAAAGCCATGATAGGTTTGTGTGAGAGACAAACTGAAATTTAAGTTATTAACTCAAAATCCTGCTTGATGGTTACCATTTGGTTTCGTTGTGTGGAAAAAAAATCAGCTTGGCTGTGGCACCATAAACTTTTTTTTTTTTTTTTGTTCAGCAAAGGTTTCAAAAGACATGAGAGTGATTAAATGATTTTTGGATTTCTTTAAGTCTGTCCTGAACATCAGCTTTACATTTAACCCTCTTTCCTGTTCTTCAGCTAAATGAATCCTCTTGATCAAGTGATCGGTCATGGTTTCTGTACGGTACTAACTGGTGCCAGCTGTTGAGAGAGGCTGCATGTGGGAAGGGTTTTCTGTGTTTGAACTGCTTCAAAACTAAACCCCTCCACTTGGCCCCCAGTGACACTTCTACACATCTGGCCCACCACTCACATTTTTTTTGTCTTTTTAAAAGATGACACTCAATGGAAAAAAGCCAGTTGAATCAGATGCACTACTCCACTGTTTAAGAGCTTTAAAGTGGATTTTATCTCATGGATTTGGTATATCCTTGCTAAGTCCTGGCCATAATTTTGTCTGTTTGATCAGCATTAAAACAGCATGAAAAAATATGAGTACATGGCAAAATTAATTTAAATCAGTCATCTTCAACTGTTCAAACGAAATTGTCTGATGCTTATTTAATTGTAGAATGGCAAAGAAAGTTTCACAAGACATGGAATCAAAAGTAAATAAATCATTCATCAGAGATCATCAAATACTATGAGATATTCAGCTTTTAACAGTTCAAGCTTCTGAATTATTGGCCCTGGGCGAGAAGGCATCAGGCTTAGAGTTCAATCTACATTTACAGCAAGGTGCTTGGTATTCATGCATACCGACACATAGTGCACTGTTGTGGAAACAACTTCAGTTAGACAGCCTGACACACAACACATGTGACCCTGGACCACAAAACCAGTCACATGGGTACATTTTTTGAAATTGAGATTCATACATCATCTGAAACTGAATAAATAAGCTTTCCATTGATGTATGGTTTGAAAAGTATTTGAAAATCTGGAATCTGAGGGTGCAAAAAAATAGAAACATTGAGAAAATCGCCTTAAAAGTTGTCCATTAATGTTCGTAATTGTGCTGCATTCACTCACAAAAATATATTTTTTATATATATTTATGGTAGGAAATGTACAAAATATCTTCATGGAACATGATCTTTACTTAATATTCTAATGATTTTTGGCATAAAAGAAAAATCTATCATTTTGACCCATACAATGTACTGTATTGTTGGCAATTGCCACAAATATACCTGTGCGACTTACGTCTGGTTTTGTGATCCAGGGTCACATATACTTAAAAGTTAAATTCTAGACATGGACATAGGCTGCATTCAAATAAGCATACTTCCCTACTACTGTAGTGGCAAAAAAACAGGATGGGAAAAGAGTTGCCAGAATTATTCATAAAATAGGCTAGTAGTCAAAAATGATCCGTGTGGCCGACTACTTCCAGTGAGATTCTGAAGTGTGCATCCAATGGAAACTTTACTATCCCATGAGGCTAAGAGGCTTTGTGAATGGAAGTGAAGCGATGCAACTGAACTATCATGACAAAGACAACATGATGAATGTAATTCGTCCGGACAGACATTCACACTATATAAAACATTCTTTTTGTGAAGTAGTTGGTTATTCAAAAGATTGAGAGTATGAGATTTAGGCAAAGCCTTTGCCTTTCAGGATACAGGTTTTAAAATGTCCATTTATACTGCTAAAACTCCAGATACTTATTTCTTTAGACTAGACCACCTTGGAGAACAATTGTCAAAGGCCATATGGCAACTTAAGATCTTTTTTCAATGATCACTTTCAACATCTTGGTTAAGACACAAAAACAGAGGAAGTAAAGATTTCAGATTTCTGTTTCATTCCCACAGCTTTACATGTTGATCTTTCCTCTGAGAGTCACCAGTGTGTGTTCACCTGTTGAGTTTGGTGATGAAAGGGACCGTTCATCTCAAAAATGAAAATTCTGTAATCTAACCCTCACACTTATCTTGTTCCAAAACCATATGACTTTCTTCTTTCGAGCACAAAAGGAGACAGACAGAATTTCATCCGTTTCCATATGACGAATACGACTGAGACTGCCAGCCTGACTGACATCATCTTTTTTTGTTCCATAAAAGAAATTAGGTAATACGGGTTTGGAACGACATGAGAGTGAGTAAATGATGACAGAATATATTTCTGGAGGAATGATCCCTTTAAATCAGATGCATATGATGCCAAAAAGACTCTGAATGGAGTTGATTTGAACAGGCCACCATGTACTTTGCCTGTATTGATCGAGTTACTATTGCTAATGAAAAAGCCTCAGGGCCAATGAGAGAAGAATGGTTTAACCCTACCTGTCCTGCAGTGTCATACAGCCCCAGCAGGTACTGTTTTCCCCCAACGGTCACACTCACTGAAAACAAAATCACAAATTATTATTTTAAATATGATGAAGCTTTCATTTTGATTAAAGAAAAAGGCTGTTTCTTTGTTTTCTCTGTTGATCTTTGAACAAGTTAAAGAAGAATGCAAATCGATGTTAATTTCTAATCAGGTGAAAGAGGAATGCAAATTTGTTTTATTTATGATCGAGTGAAATAGATAGGCCTACTCAGTTTGGTTTTATTTATGTCTGTTCAGGTAAAAGAGGGATGCAAATTTCTTTTATTATTAATTTCTCATCAAGTGAAAGACGCACTCAGTTTGGTTTTATTTACTTCTAATCAAATGAAGAAGAAAGTAAATAGGTTTGTATTTATTTCTGATCAAGGGAAACGTAATGAATCGTGCCGTAAGGATGCAGATGTGCACCAGTTGCATCCTCAGCCCACAGGTGGTTTCCATTATAGAAACACAAGCGCAACACAATGCAAGTGACTTCGAGGTCTTGTAAATACCACTAAATAAACGTTAAATACATTTATATATCAAATACACACTGAAATATTGATTAATGTTCATTATGACCCAGTAACACGCTGGTATATTTACCTGCATAATGATCAAAAACAGTGGGCACATATTCCTCTGGAAAGGCGTCGTTGGCATAGCTCATCAGTAGACAAGTTTTTCCAACGGCGCCGTCGCCGACAACCACGCATTTCAACATGATGCTGCCGGTTCCGTTTGCCATGACGATAATAAAACGCTTGAATTCACCATCTTCATCTGCTAGAGATATATCCCGCTTTATTAGAGCTCCCGTTAGGCGTAACCGCCAGCAGCAGCGCCGCGCTCGGTCTGCAAAAACAGCTGAAATGCCATTTCCTCACCCCGCTTCACAAATTTGGCACTGACTGAGGTGTT
The DNA here is from genome assembly GCF_951802725.1 of Rutilus rutilus. Classification (NCBI taxonomy): domain Eukaryota; kingdom Metazoa; phylum Chordata; class Actinopteri; order Cypriniformes; family Leuciscidae; genus Rutilus; species Rutilus rutilus. The sequence goes on from NC_140224.1 coordinate 23,997,875, forward strand.
CCCCCTTTAAATACTGGCACACGCCGAGCGCGTGCCGCTCCAGCGAGATGGAAGCAAGCGATAACTTTCGCGTTGTAAAGACATCAACCTGAAAAGCGCGTGCACAACACTATACGCCCTCTCCGCTGTCCCACTTTCCCTACTTTCCAACACCAGTATCACCTCCTCTGACTCTTGAGCCCAACGCGGATTGACTAGAGACATAGGCGGGGTAATAACTCTGGATCAAGGGATCAACTATAAAAATAGGTTATTATGTCTGAATCAAGCCATGATTAAACATATAGCCTACCAGTCTGCATCTTCTGGATCTGAGAGTCAGACTGAGACGAATTCCCCCATTAAAAGGGCAGGAAGTTCAGGAATAAAAAAAAGTACTTCAGAAAACACCTCAGAAAATTACATTGCTATTTTCCAAACATATGTGGGCTCAAATAATAGGCTACATTTACAGTAATACAGTAGGCTATTTGTGATTCAAATATTGTTTATGCCAATTCACTCACTGTCTCGGTTGTCTGTAGGCCTACTCATGATCAAAACGATTTAAAGGTTAAATTATTGTGATTTAGGCTAAACATGAAATAAATTGTTTTTATTAACTGATTTAATAACATTTGTTTGCTCTGTAATGTTTTAACACTGGACTTATACTGACAGCAATTTATAATCTTCGATGAAACATGGACTTGACTATAATTTGCTTGCTTTTGGCAGAACGGGGTTTTATTAGCTAGCAGTTGGTATTCTTATTTATAAGTTTATAAGTTGTTGCTATCACAAGTCATATTTTTTTCGTTTCTGCACTTTCTAGATGATCCCTAACACCTGATCGCAGTCCAATCAGCTGGAAGCGGGCAGGCTGGTCAAGGATGCGCTGCTGTATCACTTTTGACAGCTACTGCAGGAGTCACGTGACCAAACAATTACCTCATACCTTGTGAGTGAGTGTGTGCGTCTCTGTGCTCTCTCTCTCTCTCTCTGTGTGTGTGTGTGTGTATGGATCTTGTGTGGGCGCGCACCAATAAAACGGTGTGGTGCAGACGCGCCCATTCGCTTTGACATCACTGTGTCTGTGCAGATTCTCTTGTCAGAATAATTGTATTTTTAGATTACTTAGCAACATTTCATATTTTTTTGTGTGTTGAAAATTTCTTGGGGACTAATGAAGAGCTATAAAACAAATTTATATTAGCGACAGAGATTTTTACGGTTGCTCCCATTGTGTTAAGCTATTTGCACAATCATTTACAACTAGGAGTTTACTGATTCATGTCACAATAATTGTGTAGTTCATATTATTAAACGACATTTTCAGGAACATTTAGATTCAATGATAAAAAATCTTATTCCTAGCTGTAAATTTCCAGATGCAGTGTTGCTGTAATGACTGAATGGGTTTTCATACAGAAATGTCAATCTTTCTGAACCACTAGAATGTGGTGGTATAGTCCACTGCTTCTTACTGGACTAATACGAAGCTTTGTAGGTTTATCATTATTATATTTTAACTGACTGGGTCACTGTGTCAATCCTTTAAAGGTATATGCTACACTGAGTCTTTTTTTCCCCCTCAGCATTAAAAAGTTGTACATGGTAAAAAAGAAAAGTATTAAAAAATAAGTTTCAAATTATATATTCACATGATTCTGACCAGTGATTACAGAGTTCACAACACCTGTTCCTGAGGAGGAGTCAGAAGAAGAACATCAGTCAGATTTCGAGGCAGGTTTTGCTTTTTAGATTTTTCTAAATAGTTCATCTATTATCATCTAATCATCTAGCATTTCAGATATGTGGAATAGTTTTTTATTTTATTTTTATCAGGAGGTTTTGGAGATCCTCCACTAGATCTCATGCATAATGGTCTGTCTTTTACTGTTCTGACAGCAATAAGAGCGAGACAGTGTGACATAAAAATTGTATTATATCTCCCTCTTGTGGAAAATTCAAGTACTTCAATGCGGATGACAGGTTCCCACAGGGGTTTTTTCAAACTGGGGTCCACTCCAGGCAGGAGGAACCCCCCTCTCAGCAGCACCTCACTGCAGTACACGAGATCCAGGGGGCGGAGTTGGATCTCTGCATTTTGATTTGTCGACAGATTCCCAACACGTCTTATTTTACTCGTGTTGTTGCTCTATCGTTTCCGACCGCATTGAGTCGTACCTAGAGTTAGATATTCTTTTGACGGAAAAACAAACTTGCTGAAAACTAATTTTATTTAATAACGTTTTAAATAGTTACAAACACTGTAGTTTTTACATTGTGTGAATGTGCAGTGCACCTTTAATTACGTATAGTGGTGGGCAATAGCCAAGTATTTTATTTGATTTTTTTCATTTGGAGAAACGTTTGATTTTACTCCAAAAAAAATATAAATTTTTTTTACGTTTCACCCTCCCTGAAAAGCCTGTGGTTCCTTTTTACATGCAAGAATAAATATCTCTTAAAAAGATGTGTATTCTTTGATTGGCTGATCCTTTACCCCTCTCAGTAGTCCACATGCACTTTGACTTCAAACAGGCTAAGTAGGCTATATTAATAAGTAGGCACTTCTACTTTTATTTGAGTAATATTAAATCAAGTTCAAAATCAAGTAGAAAATATGTGTGCTTTTTCCATCACTGATCATGCAACTAATTGACTAAATTATGGCGGCACTCATTTTATACTTATAAATGACTTCACAAGGGCATCTGACATAATTTACATAACACAAGAGCATCACTTACATAAAAACATGCACAATGCATTACCAGCACAATAAAATAGGAAAGAAGAAAAAAACCTTTATTAACACACAAGGTAAAACAGACATTTTGAATACAGTAGGGAAACTTTGAAGGCAAAACATAAGGAAAGGAAAACCACATTGGGAGCACATAGTAAGCACACGCAGAATAACACTAACAGTAGAGGGAAACCACAGGACATTCAAAATGACTCATTCATCCTTTCACACTGCACTCCAGGTAGGCCCTATGCATTGTTAGTTGTTGCCATTGAGTGTTTTGCTTTCTATGATGAATTAAAACGTCACAAAAATAATGAACATTGAAATATTTACTTTCTTTGCTAACCCATAGGATATGTAGGTCGAGGAAGAAGGGGGAAACTTATAAAAATAATCAGTGAAGACACCCACCCAGACTTCTGCAGCGAGTTCTGCCAAATCTGTGCTGACCAGTGCAGTAGGCTATGTCTCCACATTGCCTAGCTACAAGTTTCCAGTATAGCTGTTTATCTGGTTAGCGCTATTAAACGACCTAAAGTTAATGGATAGCGGACTAGTTAAACATGTCTTGGCGTTATCAAAAAGTATGGACACTGTCAAAACTTTAACATATATTTAACTGTGATCATTACTTATATGCGCACACTGACTAAATTATGAATCTATTCTCGACTATATTATTAATCAAATGTAGACTTACATTGATAAGAGCAAACGTTGGCGACCACGGGCTGCAACTTCACCAATATGCTGCTTCATCTGATGGGGGCAAACTAGATATAGTGGGAGGAGTTGGATCTGGATCCAACCCCGCCCTCTGGATCTCATGTTCTGCAGTGAGGACCATCATCTCTCATGGGGCCGCAAGAGAGTTCGAGGAAGGTCATGGAAAATTTTGAGAAAAACAGTGTAAAAAAGTGTGAAAAAAAAAAGAATAAAGATTAAAAGTAATAAAAAATAAGATTAAAAGAAATTAAAATTAAGATTAAAATAATTAAACATGAAAACATAAATGAGTAAAATAAATAAAAATGTGATTATAATAAATAAATAAATACAATTTTAATAAATAAATACATCTAACAGTACAGTAGAGTAGACTTACCTTGGGTCACTTTGTAATTCAGAGAAATGTGCATGGTCAGCAGTGTACAGTTGCATCAGCTGTATCTTCCATAGAATCCTGTTGTCTCGGATGCTGTCAAGGCCTAGAATTTAGAGATGAAATGACGGAGGATACAAGTGCAACGACACCACAATTAGTACCTGAGTAAGAGTAAGTTGATTAATTAGTAAACACAGAGAGAATACAATCAACAGAACAAGGCGCAAGACTAATTAAACAAAGAAAATGAAATTAAACCGGATAAGTTCGTGACATGTTTTTTTAATTGCTTAATATTTTTGTAATTCAGAGATGAACTATTCCTAATGTGAACTCTTAATCTTATATGATCAGTGATTTACTGATAAACTGGACTAGACGTTCTGCTATTGAACAGTAAATAAAATTAAGATCTGAAATAATTTTTCGTAGAATTATCTTAAGTTAAAGGTATAGTGGAGGATTTTCCTGAATTTTAGAAAAGAACCGCCCTCTCCACTTTTTGAAAAAATGCACATGCGCAACACTCTACCTGCTCCCGAGAGGGAACGCCTATTAAACGTGTGCACGAGAGAGCATGCATGAGCCTAGTTCTCCATGAACTCCATCTCCTCTCTCTATGTTTACCGTGTCTGCGCGGTGCGTGGTTCGTGACTTGTGCCAGGGCTAGCATCGCTAATCATAGCTTACATTAACTTTTACTAGCAGTGATTTTAAATGGATTTCTCCAAATAGCATGCCAAACTTTACCTGTCGAGTAGAAACTTCGCGACTGAGGCAGCAGTGGGAAGCCCAACCTGTGCTTTTAGCGCCAGCGTGTGAAATATTCTCCCAAAAACACTCTGGTCTTGTTTCTTTCTTCAGAGGCCTTTCTCTTCTTGTCATACAATTCGTAGACACTTTTTCTCTTGCGACCCTAAGACATTTTGAAAAAACCCGGTGAGAATGGCAAGCTTCAATGAATGGCTGAAACCGTAGCTCACCACACATACACCCGAAAGTGCGCATGCGCAGAAAGCGAAAACTACCTAGGGACGAGCACGTACGACGGCCTTATGTAAACATACTGTATCATCATTATGCACAATTATGACAATTAGGAGGACCAATAGTCTTGATGATCCACCCGGAAAAAGAAAATCCTCCACTATAGGCCTACTTTTAAGACATTTTAACATTTGCAATTAGTTGGTTAGGCTACTTTAAAGCTTTAAAGTTTAGTGATTCATCTGTACCAGACATGAATACAATTGGAACGAATCTATTTTGTAAAGAAAAGTACAAAAGTATGGTTTCACGAACAAGGCTTAAGTCCAAGACTAAAATACATTATTGAACTGTTTTAACTGAAAGCAACTTGCACTGACATATCTTAAAATGTGTCAGTGTCATTGTTTTGTCTCAAGATGCACACCAGTAATGAATTTGTTTTTTTTCAGGGCACATTTATAAAAGCTACTTAAATGTCCTAATTAGTCTTTGTGAACTATTTATTATTGATCATATATCTTTATAGACAAATAAAAAGAAACAACACATAGATTGCATGTTTTTAAATACTAGTTTTTAATGTAAAAAACAAAAACTCTACTTGGTCTAGCCAATAATGAGTAAGAAAAAAAGACACATAATAATGTAACTTAATTATTTTTGGTATATTTATAATATATATATATATATATATATATATATATTTATTTTTTTCACAGTAAAAGATTGAAAACCCCTGCTGTAGCATTCAACATTAATTATGCGTAATTAGCTTCTCTGTGAACAGGAGCTTCTTGATAAATATATGCTTTCTAATCACTGTTCCATCTGCCTCCAAACCACTAGATATTTTATCTTTATCTTTGTGTCAGCCTTGCTCTTGGGCAAGTAATGATTCACAATTCTTCACAGTAGATACACAAGCCATTAAAATAAGACAGAGCAGGGGCAGAAGCTGCAAAAGTATACACAATTTATTTATCAAAATCAATACTGAATAATGTGTGATAACCCTAACTATGTATGCAAAAATATTTTAAATTATAAGGTTATAAATTTGCTAAAAGATTGTTACAATTTTTAAACCCTTTGATGCACAAGCTATGCAAACCCCTTCTAATGCACAACATGGGTCTAAAATGACCCCTATTCTAAATGACCCATCTATGCAAGCATGATAAAACAACAAGACAACATTTTGTTAAAATAACCATTTTAGCAGTTATTTAGAACAACACATTTACTGTAACACTTAAAATATGTTTATTTGCCACTTTGTCACACATAACACATATCAATTATAACACTGAAATTGAACTGTATTGTATCTGTAGTGCAACTTTTGTGAATTGTTGTGAATGTGACCGAATGAAAGAAAATAAAACTGACAAAATAATATCACATGGATATATACAATTGGCATATCAGTGCTTACATGTCTCACAAATGACAACACGTTTGTGCTCCTTGTACACAGGCCTGGTGCACCCTCCTTCCAATGTCCATGTGGCCTGGTGGTGGCTTCGTTTTGTTTTTTAATAATTGGTTACATTTATATAGCGCTTTTCTCTGCACTCAAAGTGCTTTACATATGGAAGGGGGGAATCTCCTCAACCACCACCATTGTGCAGCATCCACCTGGGTGCTGCAACGGCAGCCATAGTGCGCCAGAACACCCACCACATACCAGATTATTGGGGAGAGGAGTCATATGGGGATAATTAGGAGGCTATGATGATGGACAGAGGCCAAGGATGCTGGGGTTAAACCCCTACTCTTTTACAAAGGACATCCTGGGATTTTTAATGACCACAGAGAGTCAGAACCTCGGTTTAACGTCTCATCCGAAGGATCTTCCCATATGGTTTTGAAGGTGGGACGTGCCCTCCAAGCGCCTCTTCATATGTGGCATGACAAGCTCTTTGACCAGCTCCTTCATGAATAGCTGTTGTGCATTGGTTACACCACCCATGTAATCAGGTTGTTGTGCAGTGAAGTTGGTGTAGGCATTGAGGGTGGCAACATCTAGCACATTGTAGTATTGGATCATTTGTGGTTTCTTCTCAACACTGTTATCATCCACTGCTTTTCATCATGCATGGTGCTCAGGAGGACAACAGCCTTTCCCTTCTTTGACACATAGATACCATGGTCATGTTGCCTTTGAATCCAAATTCTGAGCTATGCTTCTCCCTTAATTTGGATGGCTTCATGACAGGCAGTATGTCCGGCTTGTTCTGGCGAGGAGTCCACTGACAGATGTAAAAGGTGACCAATAGCATTTATTTATGACAACAAATAAAAATGACAAAATATGGATATATATATATATGAAGACTTCAGATGCAAAAGCCTCTAAGTGCCATCTGAAATTTTCTTCTAGAATGGTCATTTTTATCAAGCTTGTATGTTTATGTTCAATTATTTCACTTTAATGGCAATGAAAATGGAATTATTTAATTATATATTACACAATTAATAGGTCATTTTCATTGCCATTAAAGTGAAATAACTGAACATAAACATACAAGCTTGATCAAATGAGACTCATTGTTGGTAAGATGATCTGGGACTGGATTATTATAATTCTTATAATGGATATATATACATATATATATATATATATACATATGTATATATAGCCTATATATATATATATATATATATATATATATATATATATATATATATATATATATATATATATATATATATATATATATATATATAGTTCCAATGGCAACCAATAGATGGCGCAAATGGTTTATTGTAATACCCAGTCCCAGATCGTCTTACCAACAATGAGTCAAAACTAGTCTCTGTCAATAAAACAGAATTATGTTTTGTTAAAACAGACTTTTTTTTTCACTTTCGGAGCACTACGGTAAAGAATTCATTAACAGTTTAATATCTTAAGATCATGAATTATAAACCACAGCAGGGAATTAAACTACTTAATGACACCATTTCGAGGAGTTCGAGAAGAGGCTTTCAAGTGACTCAATAGCACTAAAGCGTAAAGAGAGAAAGAAATGCGATGCTGTGGCTAACACGAAAAAGGTGCAGTGAGTATTAGGACTAATAAATAATGTATGGCTCCGTGAAACATTGCCTTTCCAGCAATGTGGAATGTAATTGTTCGCCTGCGGGCTAGTAGTCCGATGTCAGGCCAAACTAATCTCGAATACACGAATCCTTAGCTCAATTCATCTCAGCCCTCTTCATACGTCTGTCGTTGACTCTCTCTCTCGTCATTTTTTCACTTGCACGTGGCCTGAGTTGTTTTATATCCCTCCCTCCTCTTCTGTTTTTAGTTGTTGTTGTTGTTGTTGATGATGTTTTTTTTACACTTTTTGATATCTCAGAGGACAACGACTGAAGAGAATGAAGGTGGGAGGGAGAATTTTGCATTAATGATTTTGCATTGCCTGAGTGCCACTTACCCTTTATTAAACAAGAGATGAAGCAGCTCTATCTGTTTATCATTTCATTTCTCCCAGGACAGTCGTCGAGTGCAAGGCTATAATTTTCACTCTCATGGATATTGATGAGAATGAGATGTATGGTAAGAGACAGACAAACAGTACGAGACAAAAGGAGGTATTATCAAACTGTTGGTCTATAATATATTTATTTGCATTATATAAAGCTCTGTACCGAATGATCGCCAAATTGTGTGAGCGCTATGATATACAACTACTTGTTATGCTGAATCAAACCCACAGGAGTCTTCATTAATATATCAGCTTGACTGATGAGCATTTTGGGGAGCCACGTTTGAGAAGTTCCCCTACAGCTGTGACAATGAGAAAGAAACAAGAGCCATTTTAATATTAGAGCAGCTCGACACATTTGACTGATCTTTTGAAGGAATAGACATTCATTTTTAATTTCCTTCTGAAATATGAAGTTATATTTCATTGAGGGCGTTAAGTTTAGGATTAGAACATTATTCACATCCTGGGAGAAGAAAGAAATACTTGATGTTTCAATCAAGTAAGGGAAGGAAATGACAGTAGCCATGTTGTGTGACCTGAATGGTTGCTATAGAGAAGCTATAAGAAGAGTAAATATTTGCCTTGCATTGCCTTGCCTTTCTTTTGACTAGAACAGTTGTAAATATTTTATAACTTACCTAAATTTCATCTTTTGAGATCAGGGAGCAATTACAGCGATTTTGATTGGTTCTGCTTAGGTGTATCTAGTTGATTTGAGCGGCTGGCCCCTTGAGATGGGTTTGTGGGTTCATGGGCCATTACTGGATAATTTAGGCTTTCCAGTGCTCTGGTTTCTAGTAATCTGCTTGATTGAACTCACTTTCGGTTACACTGTAATCATTTTCTGCAGGGCCTGTTTCAAAGTACGGGAAATGACTCTTGTGTTGCCTTGTGTCAATATAAATAATGCTTTGGTTTATCTGGATATCTGATGCTTGGAGAACATGACTTTTCAGGGTTGGCTGAAACTGAGAAAGATATATTTAATGTTAGCAATTCAAGTTCAACCGGAGCATGCAATGGGTTATTGATTTTTGTCAGAAATCTAAGTGGGCATTTTATCAGTGATTAGTAGCCTCAGATTGCTTCATTGAGCAAAGGTGTTAAGTCAGTTTTGTGAGAAAGGTGAATCCGCTCACAGCAGACATCCTACATCTTACCACTAGTACACAATTTCTGCAAGATCTGAAGAATGCTGAGATGTTCCACCTGACATCAATATAAACCATATTGCATAAACTGTCATGAATCCATTCCTTTTGCCTGAAGACACATGTTGTATTCCACACTGAGCATCTATCAAAGGTCTGGCACTATACTGCTGTAAGACATGGGGGGGGGGGGGGGGGGGGGGGGGGGGGGGGGGTTGGGGGGGGGGGTTGGGGGTGGCAAGTCATATTTGGAATTAGATGAGGTCAGATACTTATGCATTTAATGGATGGGGAGAAACTCTTTCTGCATGATTACAGTGGTACACCAGTAGGTGGCGACATGAGTGTTTTTATCGTATGTCCTGATTTTGCAGAGTTAGATGCAACATTCTTGTCCTAACCATATATCCCAACCCCTAACCTTAACGCTATAAGTTATGATATAAGTTATGAAATGATATGTTAATAACGCTGATGTAGAAGCACAAAACTCTGGTTGTAAGCCTAAACAAACTGTAAAAACAAACTGTAAACTTGTCCCTCAAATCTGATTGGTTGATTGGAATTCTGTTCCAGGATCAACAAAGATGTTACATAGCCTACATCAGTTACATTTAAACCACGTTTACTACTGTGTATTGCTCAGAAAAGGAACCATTGATTCTGTTTTGTGATTCATAGTAAAAAAATTTACAAAGTAACTGGCAATACTGTGACTAAAATGTAAGTTAGTATATTTTTTACGTTTTGCTAATAGAACTGTTGTTTATAAGCAATACCACTTAAATTAAAATTGCTTAAATGTAAACTAAATTATATATTCTTCAAACTGCCATGTTATAGCTTTACCAAATATAGGTTACAACACAATCTCATGGCAATTCGTAACTATTTACGTTTAGGCGATAAGGCAAATTTGTGGCTAATTAGCCTGGGTTTCCCCATGCTGCCTTGCGCGCAGCGCGATTTTATTCACGCTGCTAGGCAGCCAGGACACCATGGACCAGATTTTCCCCTCAAAAAGGGAACCAATCACAGAACGGGGAGGGAGCAGCAAGACGATGACGATGTCTATGCGACACACCGAAGCAGTTTGTTTATATCTATGGATCCAACATGGCATCAGACGCGAAGTTACCTTTCGATGCAGCCTTAGATAGTGTTCTAAGTAGTTTAGAACGCAAGTTTATTTCGTCTTCTTCCTCGTCGAATTTCTGTCGCTCTACATACGTCATCTGGTATAATTGAAACGATTGGCTATGAGCTACGTACAGGCGCATTTGATAGACATTCGTAGCGCCCAATAAACGGCTCTGGGCATTCGTAAACCACGCCTCAAATACGAGAAAATGAACATGTGGTTCCCAGACCACGTCTCAATGAGAAGAGGTCTGACGTTAGCCAGGCTAGTGGCTAATTAGTATGAATCTCATTTGTACGTTTTTGTTTTCCGTATGCCCCAGTGACAGACGGTTATGTTTAGGCTTACTTTCTAAACATACAATACGTACACTGTACATACAAAATTGCCACCTTGACCATGTAAAATAGTTACGTTCACCTGTATTGATTATTTCTCTGAATTGCAAACTGATTGTTCAATGGGGCTCCACTATTTTTATAGAAGTGTGAAGATAGCATATAGCAGATATAGAGCTACAGGACTTGATCGAGTCCAGCTGAAGCTATTTTCAGCAGGACCTGTACTGCATTTCACACTGGGGCTCGACTAAGACCAGGTCACGTAGGAAACATGAAGCAGCAGAGCTAATCAGAACTGCGATCACGGCCCTCCTGCTTCTCTCTCAGCTCTAATGACCATATTCACTCCCTTTGACAAGACCGGTCACAAAAGCCCTCGCTCTGTCTCCAAGACTGCCTTTCTTCTTCAGAATAAGCAAGTGCCGTAGTAAAGAACCTTAGTATAGTTTCCTGAATGCATCCTATGAGAAATCAGCTGATAACCCAGCTAATAAAAATGCAGGAGTGGAAATCATTTAGAAGTGCCATTCATACTCAGGGTAATTTTTGAGAGGCAGACCACGTTTCCATTATCCATGAGATAAAAGGCTAGGAGAATTACCTTTATGTCTTTTTGAGGGTTTCTAAAACTTTGTTGTGGTAAATTTTTTGCTTCAGAACAACCAAAGGCTTTTTGGCACCAGCTACTCACAATGATAAACACAAACAGCCACACTCTGAAGCATGAGAGGAATACTAATGAAATAAGTACAAGCATATCACAAAATCATTTCAGCGTAATCTGAAAATGGTTCTCTCTTCATTCTTCATTACACTTCCAAAACCTCCAAAGCTATAGCATCGATTACACATCCTTCGCTCGAGAGGATTTCCGCCTGGGCTCTGCTATAATACTTCATCAAACTGTAAAGAAAAGGCAGCACAGGGAATAATGTATAGTGACCTTCCCCCACAGCCAAGTTGATTAACAATAAGGCTGTTTTGTGTGTGTGATGTAAGGATTCTGTTCTGGCCTAGTTGACATATGATGGCAGAGCACCATTACAGAACCCATGCTGAAAGCTGGAGAGCTACAATTATAGTCTATCTAAACACCCTAAAGTGCCTGCAGATCTGGGACAATCAGAGAATAGTGCACTCATATGGCTCTGCAGAGAAAACCCATGCTCTCACTGAAGATCACAGTGAAGGAAGATGACTGTGGCCAACATGAAGAGGTATAAGATTACCTAGGGGACATCATGGAGATCACAGACATAAGGCTAATGTTTAGTAAAGATCATAGAATCCTCAAGCATAGCCGTTATTGCAGTGCATGTCTGTGATTGCTACGAATTAGTTAGAGTTCAGTAGGGGAGTGACTTGATATGTTGAAATCTGACATAGTCAGATGATACAAGTTGATGATAGAAACAAGTTATTATGCTTTCACTATTCGTTAAACCCTCTTTGTGTGTACTTTTCTGAACAATGTCTGAAATTTTATTAAACTTGCTATTGCTAGCACTTCTTGTGTTCATTGCCTCTGAATCACTTGTTCCTCATTTGTCACTTTGCATAAAAGCATCTGCTAAATGAATAGACAGCGACATGATTGTGCTTTATACAAAATCAATATATTGGAAGACAAAAAAATAATAATGGTAAATATTTTTTATGTTGCCCTTTGTCATCCAAATATTGTCATTTCACCAAAATGTGAAATGCTGACCCCAAATCCATTTAATGGCTCAAATGCATACTTAACATTTAAGTAGTAGGTCGATTCTTTTTGGCATTTTCTAATCTAATGAGACCTGATTATAAACAAAATGTCAACTTGATAACATGCTTCAAACGCCATGCATTAAAAATGCTACATTAGTAATGTTTGGGGTCTCAGAAGACCCCCATAAAAACATAAATAAATGCAATAAACAAAGTTTTTATTTAAATTTCATTCATTTTTATTTATTTTGTCTGTAGTCAAATTGATAATTCGGAAAATTTATAAAAGTCAGATTTAAAAAAAAAAAAAAAAAAACATGCTTAATTTGATATGACAGAGAGCTTCAGTTATATACGGGCTTTGATTAAGTCAGAGGAAAACAATTAAAGAATGTATAGGGTAAAATAAAAGTTATAAAATTATTTTCACATAAAACATAGGGTGCTTTGGGACCCTGTATAAAAAGACCATTTCATCTGTGAAAACTGTGAGTGAACCTGACAAAGATCCTCATACTATCACAAATGACAGATTACTGATTACACTGAAGAGAATAAGAACAGATTGTTATCTTCTTTTCAGGATTGCTTATACTCACTATTTGCCAAAGCCAGACACAAATAGTTCCATAGTTTTAATTCAATGTGAGATAGAAAGAGATTGTGTGTATTGTATTTATTGTGAATGGAGGAGAGGCTTATTTCAGTAGCTATTATGTGCTGTTCTAGCACCCGAATGAGATGTGAAAAACATGGTGTTTTTAGAAAATCAATAGCATTGTACTCCAGTTCACCTTCAAGTGCCTTTTCTGACAGATTCACATTTTACATAATGCAACAACACAGTGTGCTAGAAAATACAAGATTCAACTTTTTAAAAGTTAAAGTAATTTAAGTTGAAATTACTTAAACATCCAAGTTTATTGTACTTAAACATTTTAAGGCAGCAACTTTTTTTTTACAGTGAGATAACCTATATTTGTTACTTCGTAATATAAAAAGAAGCAGTCTTTTCCTGATTTACAGATGATTGTGTCATTATGAATGAAATCCATATCACATTCTGTATCTGATCTTTCAGTTTGATTGCTCTCTTTTATTAACATAATGACTTGGGGTGTAACAATAGCCTATATCGTGTCACAATATATCGCAATAAAAAAATGCAACAATATGTATCTGGATAGTGACAATATGTAACATAGTTCAAAAATTCAGAGTTTTGGTGTCAGTACTACTTTAAACTACTATATATAATAATGCAATGGGGGAATATTTGTGGGTTCTGATAATGGCAAATGTCTTACCAGTAAAAAGTGGCCTAACTGGTCAGTGACAAGCATGTTCATCTAAAATAATTCTGTATTTTCAGAATATTTCCAGCATCATGAATATTTTATTCTGGTGTCAACATTGTCCTGTGCATTAATAAAGTCCAAGTGTATTCATGCACCTACAATGTAATATCAAATTTGTTTTGTTAACCTTTTGCAATAATATCATATTGTGAGTTCAGTATCGTGATGTACAGTGGGTACGGAAAGTATTCCGACCCCCTTAAATTTTTCACTCTTTGTTACATTGCAGCCATTTGCTTAAATCATTTAAGTTAAATTTTTTCCTCATTATTGTACACACAGCACCCCACATTGACAGAAAAACACAGAATTGTTGACATTTTTGCACATTTATTAAAAAAGAAAAACTGAAATATCACATGGTCCTAAGTATTCAGACCCTTTGCTGTGACACTCATATATTTAACTCAGGTGCTGTCCATTTCTTCTGATCATCCTTGAGATGGTTCTACCAGAGAATGTCTAATAAGGCGAGAAGTTTCACTCTCAGTACACTTCCGGCTTCTGAAATGGTTGCAGTTCCACTTTGATTCCATATGAGGGCGCTCACAGGACGAGTGCAGAATGAATGGAGGTCTATGGCAGTATACCCATAAAAATCCACTTTTCTCAGGATATAATTTTTTGTCTAGTAATTTGAATATTGTATTCGAAAGGAGATACAAATAAATTACACATTGTTGGGTGTTCGATTTTTTTTAGAGTCACTTATTTGCTTTAAAAAGTCTTTTAAAGTGTCAATGACGTCATACACATCGTACGACCAGAGATACTGATTTACGGCAATCCTTCACTCACTCTGGTGCCTTCGTGCTCTCCACTTTCTTTTCTCTCGAGGCATCGACAACACAGCTGACACAGGTACATACATGTGCTAGAAGAGTTTTTGTTTTGTTTGTTTCTGGTCCCGCTTCGGATGCTGCGATGCCATCAAGCGGTATCTCTGGTCGTAATCAGTCCTTCACTGACCAATCAGCGTTCATTAGCAGAATGCTAGCGTGTTTTGGGCAACAACAACTCAACCTGTAAGAAATCGAAAGGACATAAGTACTCGTTCATTCAACTTTCGACCTATAACCCATGTTGTACTTGCAAAACCTACTATAGAATCTGAGATTTCTCAACGGCAATCGGGTGAAAGAGACAAATTTAGCCGTCTAGCCCCATAGACTCCCATTCATTCTGCACTCATGGGCGATCGCCCCCAGTGGAACTCTGGTGGAACTACAACCAAAATTCAGTACAATAGGACTTAATAGGGAGTGGGCAGGCTCTCCGTAGACGGGCTCTGGTTCTACACCTTCATCCAGCTGTGTTTGATTATACTGATTGGACTTGATTAGGAAAGCCACACACCTGTCTATATAAGACCTTACAGCTCACAGTGCATGTCAGAGCAAATGAGAATCATGAGGTCAAAGGAACTGCCTGAAGAGCTCAGAGACAGAATTGTGGCAAGGCACAGATCTGGCCAAGGTTACAAAAAAAATTCTGCTGCACTTAAGGTTCCTAAGAGCACAGTGGCCTCCATAATCCTTAAATGGAAGACGTTTGGGACGACCAGAACCCTTCCTAGAGCTGGCCGTCCGGCCAAACTGAGCTATCGGGGGAGAAGAGCCTTGGTGAGAGAGGTAAAGAAGAACCCAAAGATCACTGTGGCTGAGCTCCAGAGATGCAGTCGGGAGATGGGAGAAAGTTGAAGTAAGTCAACTGCAGCCATCCACCAGTCGGGGCTTTATGGCAGAGTGGCCCGACGGAAGCCTCTCGTCAGTGCAAGACACATGAAAGCACACCTGAAGGACTCCAAGATGGTGATAAATAAGATTCTCTGGTCTGATGAGACCAAGATAGAACTTTTTGGCCTTAATTCTAAGCGGTATGTGTGGAGAAAACCAGGCACTGCTCATCACCTGTCCAATACAGTCTCAACAGTGAAGCATGGTGGTGGCAGCATCATGCTGTGGGGGTGTTTTTCAGCTGCAGGGACAGGACGACTGGTTGCAATCGAGGGAAAGATGAATGCGGCCAAGTACAGGGATATCCTGGACGAAAACCTTCTCCAGAGTGCTCTGGACCTCAGACTGGGCCGAAGGTTCACCTTCCAACAAGACAATGACCCTAAGCACACAGCTAAAATAACGGAGTGGCTTCACAACAACTGCGTGACTGTTCTTGAATGGCCCAGCCAGAGCCCTGACTTAAACCCAATTGAGCATCTCTGGAGAGACCTGAAAATGGCTGTCCACCAACGTTTACCATCCAACCTGACAGAACTGGAGAGGATCTGCAAGGAGGAATGGCAGAGGATACCCAAATGCAGGTGTGAAAAACTTGTTGCATCTTTCCCAAAAAGACTCATGGCTGTATTAGATCAAAAGGGTGCTTCTACTAAATACTGAGCAAAGGGTCTGAATACTTAGGACCATGTGATATTTCAGTTTTTCTTTTTTAATAAATGTGCAAAAATGTCAACAATTCTGTGTTTTTCTGTCAATATGGGGTGCTGTGTGTACAATAATGAGAGAAAAAAAGAACTTAAATGATTTTAGCAAATGGCTGCAATATAACAAAGAGTGAAAAATGTAAGGGGGTCTGAATACTTTCCGTACCCACTGTATATCGAATCGTGACTTGAGGGTAACATTACACCCCTAATAAT
Organism: Rutilus rutilus; assembly: GCF_951802725.1. Classification (NCBI taxonomy): domain Eukaryota; kingdom Metazoa; phylum Chordata; class Actinopteri; order Cypriniformes; family Leuciscidae; genus Rutilus; species Rutilus rutilus. The sequence continues at coordinate 24,014,561 of NC_140224.1, forward strand.
GACCAATGACCATATATTATAGTCACTGATGAAAATGCAGAACTAAAGAAGGAATTGTATGTTGGCATGTTAGAACGAAAATGTGGTGTGCATTTTTTGTTAAATCTATATATAAAAAAAATCAAAGATAAAGAGTCTGAGTACTTTATCATATTGGAACATGATGAAAAAAAAAACAAATAATTTTGAAAGAGATTTGTCTTATTTATTGCACCTGTAAGCACTTCAAAGCTTTGGCAATATTTCAGCTCATTACAGTCAGTACAATAAAGCTCTATTGACTTTTTAGAGAATGAGAGAGAAAAACATAATCAGACTGAACATTTTAAGCAAAGAGAAGGTCAGAGTGGCAGCTGAATAGAACATCACAAAAATGTTTCATAAGAGTGAAATTGTTTAGGATTTCTATAGACTGTTTTTTCCAGAAATATCTCTTCAAACCATATTTCAGTTGCTATCTTTGCGCAGTGACCACAGGGAAAATGTTCCAGGGGATCTAGATAACATTGTTCTCTTAAATCCACCAACAGAATTAGTTGTGAATCCAACTAAAATAAGGCTCGAATACAATACAATGTCCAAAGGCAGTAAGATAGAACAGATTGTGGCTATAAAGGATTATGTTTTAAATGTACACCATTCAAAAGTTTGGGGCCGGTAAGATTTTTAAAATATTTTTGGAAAAAGTCTCTTATGCTCACTAAGGCTGCATTTATTTGATCAAAAATACAGAAAAAAGAGTGAAATTGTGAAATATTATTACAATTTAAAACTATTTTCGGTTTAACATATTTTTAAATGACATTTATTCCTGATGGCTGCTGAAAACTGCTTAATATTTTGTGGAATATTCTTTGATGAAAGTTCAAAAGATCAGCATTTATTTAAAATAAATTTTTCGTAATGTAAAAGTCCTTACTATCACCTTTTTAGTGGTTAAGGTTTTTTTGTTTTGCTTTATGGTGTTGCTGTTTGTGTTTATCACTGTGAGTAGCTGGTGCCAAAAAAGCTTTGTTTAGTTTGAACCTCAAATAGTTCAAACAGTTTTTTTTTTCCAGCAAAAAGTTACCAATGGCCCTTGATCTTTACTTTGCTTTATCCATGATGTAAGCGCAGGTAAAGTTTGCACTCGGCTCAAAGTCCCATTGATTTCTCTCTATGAGAGCAAGTAGCTCTTAAGAATGTGATATTTCAGAGGATTATGGCATGAGATTACTGATCCTGTACAGGTTTATTGTGCCACTGTTGTCTTATGACTGATGTGGATTGTACAGTTTCGACTGTGCAATTGTCTCCTGAACAGACTCTTCAGACTTTGGCTTGTTGTATGGTTGTGGGTGTTTGTCCTACGAACAGTTGGTGTGGCTCAAAGCCAGCACAAATGCTGTAGACTGCTGTCCCATCCTCCTTTCCTCCAAGAACACTGTCAGGATGAGTTAATGGATTCTAGTAGTCAGTGTTTCTCAACTGTTCTCCATTTCAGGAACTGTGATGGTGTGAATGAAGGACGGAAATAACCAATGTCCGTCAAGAGACCAGAGAGAGTTTATGTATGACTTTTTTGAAATTCTCCAATAATAGGTATGAACTGAAAGAATGAACACATAACATTCATGAACTGGAGATGTAAACAAAAATGCTATATATGATGATTATATCATTTTTTATGATCAAAGATCCCGAAGAACATCTCACTACTGGTTGTTATCAGAAAGAGGGTGAGAAATATCAGCTTGGTAAGATATATAGGCCTATGTAAAAATAGTAATATTTTTATATTTAAGTTGGTAATTTTTTAGTAGCTATTTTTTGCAGTCTTTAGTGTCACACACACACACACAAAAGTGGCTGTCGTAAATTTTTAAGTACAATCAACTTGGATGTTTAAGTCATTTCAACTTAAATTTACATTAAACTAAATTAGTTGAATCTTGTATAACTTAAAAAGTTGAAAGTTACTTATTTTGACGAGTTAAAGCAATGTTATATGTTGTCATCATAACTTATTGATCATCCGTTTTTTTTTTTTACAGTGCATGATCCTTTAGAAATCATTCTTTCAGTGCAGTATTTTTTTTGAAACTGGTATATTTTTCCGGATTCATAAAAATTTCATTAGCATTAAAATTTTATTTTAATCAATTTAAAGCACGCACACACACACACACACACACACACACACACACACACACACACACACACACACACACACACACACACACACACACATGTCTGGTTTACTATCTTCGTGGGGACTCTCCATAGACTTAATGGTTTTTATACTGTACAAACTGTATATTCTATCTCCTTACACTAACCCTACCCCTAAACCTACCCATCACAGAACACTTTCTGCATTTTTACATTTCCAAAAAAACTCATTCTATATGATTTATAAGCTTGTTTACCCATGGGGACCTCAGTTTAGGTCCCCACTGTGACACGAGTCCCCATGAGTCTGTGTGCATTCAGGTTGAAGTCCCCACCGGGATAGAAAAACAGGTACACACATCACACACACACACACACACACACACACACACACATGCTGCTTGCTTACTCAATACATACCTCTCATTGCTGGTTGTTGCAGAAGGAGAGTCAGAAAAGAAAGAAGGAGAGCACTGTGTATGGAAAATAAAGAATAATCAGGAGACATAAACTGAAAAGACAAAATAATAGAGGAAGACAATTAATTAATCATTAAACTCTTCTCTGTAATTAGCAAGAACCAGTTTGTCTGTTAATCCCTTTGTTCTTTTTTTCATTACAATGCATTGTATTTACTTGACAGGCAGCTCTGCAGTTTTTAGGGAAAATTAAATGTAGGCCTATAACCAAGAAGTCAATAATGTATAAGGGCTATTAAGGAAACCACCAACTCGAATGCCACATGTGAGAGATAATCAACACGCTGTTCCTATAGAGAAGAGAGAGAGCTTTGCTTTTAGCCAAGTGAGCAGCAGGACTACAGATGGAGATTATCAACTGCTCACTCGCTCACTCTCTCTCTCACTCTCGGCTTCACAGACTGGTGTCTTACACCAATCACACTCCCAAATAAACACGCTCTCACTGCGCACCCCATGATGTCTGCTGCACCCTTGCTAATTCTTCTCTAAGGATTTCATGAAGAACTGATTTCTAGAACTAGATTTCGTAGCTAAAGATCAGTTGGCCCAGCCCTTGCCATAGTTATTAAACATAAAATTATTAAACAAAACTATGCAATACGGAAGCTAAGCTGGCCAAACTGATTTTTTTTTATTAATTTTTTTTTAATTAATAACAAGTAGCTAGCCTATTATTCTATTATTCAGTGTCACTGAATCATTCTATATTTTTTTATTATGTAAAAATCAGTTTAATACTTTTGTGGAAACCCTGATAAAAAAATGTTTCCAGGATTCTTACATTTTACATTAACATTAAAATGCTTTTACTGCCACTTTTAACCAATTTAAGTACCATCATGAACTAAAATGTACCTATACTGTGTATATTATACAGTTGGCCCAGCCCTTGTTACACTGCAAAAAATGATTCGTTGAATTTAATTAAAAAAATTATCGTAAGTGTTTGCACACAATTGGTTTTAGCTACATTTAAACAAATGCATTAAGTTGAACTAAAATTGATTAAGTTCAACTTAAAGGTATAGCGGAGGATTTTCTTTTTCCGGGTGGATCATCAAGACTATTGGTCCTCCAATACTAAGTGTCAATCATTCTGGTGATATGTTTACGTAAGGTCGTCGTACGTGCTCGTGCACACGATTCACACAATGGCGTGCGCTCACAACACAGGTTGGGCTTCCCACTGATGTCTCAGTCGCGAAGTTTCTACTCGACAGGTAAAGTTTGGCATGCTATTTGGAGAAATCCATTTAAAATCACTGCTATAAAGTTAATGTAAGCTATGATTAGCTCGTGCATGCTCTCTCGTGCACACGTTTAATAGGCGTTCCCTCTCGGGAGCAGGTAGAGTGTGCATTTTTCAAAAAGTGGAGAGGGCGGTTCTTTTCTAAAATTCGGGAAAATCCTCCGCTATACCTTTAATGCATTTGTTAGCTAAAATCAATTGTGTGCAACCACTTACGATACCATTTTTTTTTATTAAATTCAACTAATAATTTTTTTCAGTGTATTAAACATAAATCAGTGCAATATACTGAAGCTAATGCAGTAGTAAAATCAACCTGGCAAAAATGTAAAAATTAAATATTAATAACATGTGACCACCTGGAGCACTGTTTCAGACGTCTGGCTCACTTTACATAATTTAACGAAAAAAATAAATAATAATTTTGAATTTCTAAATAGAGCCACAAAACAAACACTCTGGAGGATCGAATCCATTGTTCATTCATCCATTCAGGCTAAATAAGGCAAACAATAGAGATCAAGAGAAGGCCACAAATCAATACTCTCAACATGTATAGCGGTCACGTCTACATTCAGACTTGTGTATTTATTTTGATATAAAATGCACGCCATGGAGAGATGAATAATGTAAACAGAATTAACCACATGCTATAGGAAATATGTGGACATCTGGAAAGAGTCTTGTGGTTGCCATGGCTATGTGGTTTTCCAGTCACAGGCTCATAAAAGAAAATATTAATATTGATTGTCTTGGGGAAAAGTCTTACCTGAGGCTATTAGAAGAACAGCCGTACTTGGTAGAGATTATTGCCCTCTTTAAAATGCTCTGTGTGGCCGATCACTATAGTTGCCAGATTCTTCAGTAGTAAGCAGAGTAACGGGGTGAATCACAGCCTCTCATTGTCATAGATTGTTTCACTTTGCTTTGTGCTCTGACAGCCTATCAAGAGCCAGTGTGCAGTTAGACAGCCTGTCAGCCTCATGTTGTGTTATTACCTCTGACTATACAGAAATGTGGAAAAATAGGATTTCAGAACAATAGGAAACCTTTCTTTGCTCTACAGTGCTTTGGCCATGAAAGAGACAGATTCGAAGGGATTATTTGGAAGTCCTTTTGTGTACAGTCTCCTATAGCCTTGTTGCCATGTGAACAGCCTGAGCAGGAAATTCCAAGCTTTTCAAGAGCCATCTTATAGACTGTATATATAGTATACATAAGTAATCAATTTAACCGTAATGTTTTTTCTTATCTCTGATCAAATATTGTACTGAATGTCAGACTTCAAAAAGAGAAACCGCAAGCAAACAAGAATGTCAAAAGGTAATTGCTTTTAATTTGGTTCTACTCTTTTAAATTAAACATGTACATCTCAGAGAGCCAAAGCTTAAAAAAAAAAACCTCAATTTCACAAACGAACAGCTTTGCTTCGTGCATTTGAGAGGAGCAGCAGCATGACAAGTCCTTGGATGCTTTAAATATGACCTTACATTATTATAATATTGCATTCAGTGGGATTTCATCAAATGCATTCACCATGTCTGATTCTTGTCTGGCTCCACATTTCAGGAATACTCTGTACATCTTGTTAAAACACTTCCTATAGATTTCTCATTCTTAATTGGGTTTCACCATGAGACACTTAACATGCCCAAGTGTGTAACAAACACATTAAAGGGGTGGTTGAATATGATTTCACTTTTCTAACTTTAGTTAGTGTGTAATGTTGCTGTTTGAGCATAAACAACGTCTGCAAAGTTACGACGCTCAGAGTTCAAAGCAAAGGGAGATATTTTCTTTTCAAGAAATTGCTTTTTAAGGATTACAACAAAAGGCTATAGAGACTACATGACATTCCTCCCGGGTTAGTGACATCACCAACCCTAAAATTTACATAAACCCGCCCCCGGGAACGCGATTTATAGATTATCATGACAGAATATGCTAATCAATGATTAGAAGATAACTACACGCATTCAGAAATGTTGTCACTTCTCGAGTCTCTCCATCTTTCTGACTTCGGTTTGAACATAAAAGGCTGAAAGTGTTTGAAATTTCCAGTGCATGTCTGTGTGAGATAAAAGGACACAAGCTCTCGAAGCTCCGCCCTCTGTGCCGGGAGCAGAAGCTCATTTGCATTTAAAGGAACAGACACAAAAACGGTGTGTTTTTGCTCACCCTCAAAAAGTGACAACTTTCACATATGCTATATAAAAATATCTGTGGGGTATTTTGAGCTAAAACTTCACATACACACTCTTGGGACATCGAAGGCTTATTTTACATCTTGTGAAAAGGTCATTATACCACCCCTTTAAACCAATCAACACTACTGAAAAGTGTGAGGTCTCAAGGTTTTTAGTTTTTTTTCTTGTCCTCTTCCCAACAATCACAACCCTCTTCAGTCATTACCTAAACATGATTCTCACAATCAGTGAGCCATCACACATCTGATATAAACCATCTTTTGCTGATGAGGAGCTATTTACACGATACCATTTTCAACTAAAAACATTTAGTTGCATTTTGGCCTCTCATTTACATGACAAACTTTGTTTTCGGGGGCATGAAAATGCAAACCTTTGAAAAGGGGTTACAAAGTGGAAGTATTTGAAAACAATACCATTATAGCCTCCACGTACACTACAAAAAAACTTGTGAAAACGTTGACGTCATGTGCATGTGTATTACGTGTTCAGTCTATAGGCATGTAGTGTTTCTATACAAAGTGACATCGCCAACTACTGGCCTGGCAGCATAATACAGTGTTTTTGTCATTTTTACACATCCATCTCTGATAGGACTATATAAGTCTTGGACTCTACAGTGGTTCTCAACCAGAAAGTCTCAGTTAGCTCCAAAAAGGGCCACAAAATTAAAGTATTTTATATAAATTAAAATATTTTCAATACCTTGTTATAATTTCTTTAAGTTAAAAAGCTACAGGAAAAAATATTAATATTATTCAAAATCTTATTTTTCTTCAATATATTTTTTTTTAATCTGGTGAAATGCATTATTTAGTCAAATAAAAAAAGAATTTACATGACTTATCCAATTGCCCTATATTCTTTACATTAAAAAAGGTTAGCTTGTTTGTTTTTGTTGTAATTTTAGCAAAAGAACAAATAATAGCATAGAGCGGGCATCAAATATTGATTTTCGGGGGCTTTGGTATTAGAAAGGTTGAGAACCGCTGTTCTAATAAACACAACTAACAGCGTCACATTTGTAAGAGGAACTGATACAAGACACACAAGTAAAATGGCATTGTGTAATAGAAGCTTTGTTCAGGACAGAGTGTCTGTTCATGGTGATTGATGCTGGGAGGGATATTGCTTATATTAATGATAAGTAGAACAAAGATACAGATCACAAATGTTATTTCATCACTGATGATGTGAGTCGATGAAAAGAAGAAGCTGGGTACAGTTCACTTGTTTTTGGGCTGTGCTGCTATATAAAGAGCCACAAGACAGTAGAGAGCTCCCCCGACTGTCAGAGCCATGGTGGTCCTGTACAAGAGCCTGTCTGGAACACCTCGCTTTAGATGGACAGGAATCTCTTCTGAGGCCTGAAGAAGAAACAGGGAGAGGGAAGAATTAATGTATGCTTCTTTTTTCCCCTGTTAAATAATGAGATAGTCCATCCAAAATTGAAAAATGAACACAAAAGATGATCTTTTGAAGAATGTCGGTAACTAAAGAGTTTCAGTTCTCATTGACTGCCACTGTATTTTATGTCCATACAATGGAAGTCAATAGGAAGCGAATCTGTTTGGTTACCAACATTCTTTAAAGTGTCGTCTTTTATGTTCATTAGAAGATAGAAAGGCATACATGAGGTGGAATAAATGATGACATCATTTTCCTATCCCTTTAACTCGACTACATAGCTTAAAGGGATAGTTCACTCAAAGAGCATGCACAGAGTCCAAATTAAACAATTCCCCATCGTAAGTACACATTGATGGCCTAAGACACGAAACGAGCGGTTTGTGAGAGAAAACGAACAGTATTTATATAGTTTTTACCTCTTGTACACAACCACGTCCAAGTGATCTGAGGGCGCGCGCGCTTCCTGGTGTGTGACGTGTGCGCGCGTTCTAGCTTCAGATCACTTGGATGTGGTTGTGTACAAGAGGTAAAAACGATATAAATACTGTTCGTTTTCTCACACAAACCGCTCGTTTCGTGTCTTAGGCCATCAATGTGTACTTACGATGGGGAATTGTTTAATTTGGACTTCTCTGTGCATGCTCTTTGAGGTGGTGACCATAGACCTGCATTATATGACTGACAGACAAGAACGGTTTGACCTAAAAATATCAAAATTGAAACTACTGCGGAAACAAAGACACCTACATCTTGGATGCCCTTGAGGTAAGCTAAAACATACCAAAATTTAATTTCAAAGTGAACTATCCCTTTAATAGATCACATACACACCTGAAATAGCTTCTGGAGGTCTTGAACCTTGTTGGCACCCATATACTCCACTGCAGCACCTGACTCAGACACCAGTTTAGTTGGTGTGGCAAAGATGATTGTAGGGGATTCAGAAGGTATATTTGACCTCAAGCCCTAAGGAAGTTTACAAACAGGTAAAACATTTTCACTAGGACTACATAACATTTTTACTCAAAATGTTTTTACCCCACCCCTGATTTTTTTATTCACAATTTCTATTTGATAAAATATATTAGTGCTATAATAATGTATATCCTTTATAAATGTATTGTTTGAATATTTTATTAATTTACATGACTTTTCCAAGTCTTTCATTATTTTAAAACACCTCCCTTGAAAGTTTCCTGAGGTCCCCCTAGTGGGCCTCGACCGCCTGTTTGAGAACCGCTGATGATGATGTATCAGATGTTGCTCTTAACTATTGCATTTTGTTGTGAAATGAGTTTAGGATTCTACAACCAGTGCAGAAATTGGTCAGATGTCTGAAAAAAATACTAAAATCAATGCTACAACCATTTTTTGGAAGTCATAGTAATTAAATGTAGCTCAACTAAATAACTGTATTCAGGAAGTAGATTTTGGTGTGGATAATCAGGTCTCAATCCGCTTTTCTTTATCAATAATAATTATCCCGTATATCTAACGACTGTTTAAAAACAATTCTATGGCTCTCAATCAATGAGCAAGTAGCAGCAGATCAAGGTCACTGAATTAACCTTTTAGAAACGGAATAGCGCGCACATACCTGAGGGTTGTATGCGGAGGTTGGCAAAGCTCCGGTTAGTCTTTGTGTAAACCCACTAAATTTGTAATACATTTTGGTAATTAGTGGTAACCGGCGAGGACGAGGTGAGAGTGACCGTCGCAAATCAACCGGCTTTTCGAGTGCGTAAGGATTTGTCGCGCGAATATGACGTCATTAAAGCTAAAAACGGCTATGAAGCTGCCCTGTTAAAAGTCAGAAATTAAAATGCTGGGATTTTGTTTGATTTCGTTGATAAATATAATTTATTATAATATTTTTTTTTAAATCATCTGTGATCATTTTGTATTTGTTAGTATGGCTGTTGTGTGTTTTAGAAGCTATTAGGCTATCTTTTGAGCTTGTGCTGTCAACTGATTAAAAAAAAAAAATCGCGATTGATCGCACCTAACATTACAATTTTTAATATGTATTTAATTTTTTAATACATAATTTCACACTGAATCTCCAAATTAATGTTAACAACATTAAGATGGTATGGACTATTTTGAATATTTTTTTATTTTTATGTGAAGACTGCTTTAAATTAACTTAAATTAAAAGTTGCTATACTTTTAAAAGCCATACTGTCATACTCAATTTAATCTCTCAATTAGCCTAGCCATACACTCAATTTTCACTTTATCCCTAAATAATGTTGAGTTTATTAATCCCATCTTGTAATCGATATTTTTTGTTGCTAGGAGGTTGCTAATAAAATGCTAAATAATATATATGTAGCCTACAATAACAATTTTATGGAAAGAAATAACTACGATGTCTAGAAATCAATTTCAATAGTAACGTTAGGCTACATTGGGTTTAATTTGTCTTTTAATGAGATCTACCAATATATATTGTCAGTGCCGAGAACTTTCACGTGAATAAATCATAGACGGAATAAATGCATAGATCTGCGAAATATGCTTTGTGTACCGTATATATTGGTCTGTGATTAGAACTTTTGCCAAGCGTGTCAGAGGTTACGTTTTCTATAGTCCGCACTCGTGTAGTTTTGTTTTGTTTTGTTTTTTCTCATCGAAACCGAACATGTTCATCAGTGGTTATCAACCAGGGACACGTTTGTGTTCATTTTGTTTTGTGATGATTTCACTGGAACGAACAGAGTCTACTGTATCCTTCATGACACTGATAGCAGCGGCAACGAGCACTTGATTAAAAAAAAAAAAAAAAAACCTTTTAGCGCTAGATCGTCTCTTATTTAATAACGAACTAAATTAATGCTCTGCCAGTAAACTGGAGGTGTTTTATGTATTTGTATTAGGTAGCCTACATCCGTGCCTCGAAATTTTTCAAAAAGTGGTGGGGACAATATCGACCTTGAGAAAAAGTGGTGGGGACAATATCGACCTTGAGAAAAAGTGGTGGGGACCATAGCATATAAAGGCTAGATGTCTTAAGGCGGAGTCACTTTCGGCATCACCGGCGGCCATCTTACCACAGGGCTCAGTGAATTAAGGTAAGTGAGCAGCACGCACACAAATCCTCTTATCTCGGTGAAATCTTGACGGATTTACAAACGGTTTGGTTTCTTACAAACGTCATTACCGTGGCTATAATTCTTTCATATGGAAGTCCATTTGTATAATTATTCACATGTATGCAGTTTCATAGCTACATCTCTGACGTTAATAACAAACCAAACCGTTTGAAAATCGGTAGAAAATTTAGCAAGTTATGGTTATTTAAAAGTACATGCACCATGTTACCAGTGAGTGAGCACCCTGTGGTAAGATGGCCGCCATGTGCGGACGTCGACCTCCATTGGCCAGCAGCGCGGACGAGACATCTAGCCTTTATGATATCTATGTCCCACCCGCAAATTACGCCTATGCTCCATATAATGTGATACCAGGCCCTGCTATTGTCACAGAAGGTCAACATGTGTTCAGTGATCTGTATCTTTTCTCACATCTTGGGGAATAATGGTGGAAATGTGCACGAATGTTTTATTATAACCGAAACGTTAAGGTGTTGTCACGCCTGGTTGCAGCAGGATGAAATAAAAGCGCAGGATTTAATTGCAACAGTCTTCTCTTTATTAAACAAAACCAAACAGGCCTACTCAGAAATCATTTTCTAGAACCATAGGCAGAGAACAACCAAACATAATAAGACGAGAAAGGACCAAGAACTGAACAGAACACAGGGGAGACCATTATCATACTAATCAACGAAATGAGACACAGCAGACATAACTAATCAAACAATGAGTAACTATATCAAGAAGCGGGAACAAGGAACAATCAGAGCAAAACCAAGGCTGCATCCGAAATCGCAAACTCTCTTGAGTAGTTACTTATTTTGAATAAGTAATTACTTCACGACTGTTATAACAGCATATTCTATAGATGAATCTGTATTTATGAATGTAATTCGGACGTACTGCCATATTGTCATTATCATGTGATCTACCAGTGTCAGTAGGCTTACCAGGCCGCTTCACTGCCCTTAATGAATCCTCTCCCGTGGCCTGATGGGATAGTAGTGTCCATCATATGCACACTTCAGAATCTCTGGAAGTAGGTCATCTGGGTACTTCTTGCCTACTCTTATATGAGTAGGCTACTGTGAATTCAGACATACTTCTTTTGTCATACTGTTATTATAGTAGGTGTAAGCGATTTCGGATGCAGCCTAAAACTTAAACACGGGAAAAAAACAAGATGTAACCTGACAGGTGTGCGGCGTGTGCCTGTACAGATATTGCTTTTCAAAAATAAAGCCACCCTAATATTCACTGGAGTAAAAACGGGCACCTAGACACAGTCATCCCTATTTAAAACATTCAGAGGTACTTTGCCTTTGCTTAACATTTTTCACATTTGTGCCACATTCTTGTATTATAATTAGTTAAATAATCAGGCTTGAATCAGTAAACAATTCTTTATTTTCTTCATAGACATAAATAATCTTGTCTTTACCAATTAGAATACATTTTAGGTTACAGAATAGAGCTACATAAGATTTCATTTGCATCATTATGACCCTTTTAAATAGCCACAAATACAGCTACAAAATGACACAGCTATGAAGGCATATGTCTCCATACAGATGCAAAAATAAACATTGTGTGGTGTGACGTCAACCAAGCAATGCTTCTGCAATTATAAGATCCCAACACTGACATGACGATTTAAGCTAAAGACAAATTATGTCATTATAGGATAACCTGAATTAATCAATGCACTCTATCTTAATTTTGACATTATAATCAATTTAGCTAAAAAAAAAAATCTGTATTATATAGTCAATATGTTTCCAAACTGTTCTTGATGCTTAATAAAATACTTTTATAAAATTGACTGTATTCCCGTCAATAAATCTAATCATGTGCAGCATATCTTATTAAATACACCCCAAAATCTTATTTTCCAGGAGACACAAACTCAGAAAGTCCCTTGAATGAGGAAAAGAGGTTTGATTTTGTGCTTGTATTCAAAGAGGAAGGAGGAAGCGAGTGACAACCCTCCTACTGGTGAGTGTGTGGGTGAGGTGTTTGCTAATCAATTTAGTTAACGCCTCTTGATTCACACAGTCGTGTATGGACAGGTTGCAGACTTGTCGCTGTCTGGATGAACAGCTGATGTTTGTTTTTTTGTGGCTTAGTAATGTTAACTACCATTCTATGAGTAAGACCTTTAACTTCATTTGAAACTGCACATTCAACAGTGGCTTTGATGTCAAAACAATCACAGTATTTGCTTCCGGATCGCTTCTATGTGGCCACTCTAAAACCTTTTACTTTGGTTTCCCTTGCTTTGCCACTTTATTGGGAGCTGAATTAATGATTTAGCAAGTCGGAGGGACCTCTCCATGGAAACGTGAGAATTTGTGTAAGCTCCTTCTAGGCTGGAGCACTGACAGGACACAAGGTCCCGCCAGATGCCCGTTCCAGGCAGCCTGGCCATCTGTAGTCGTCAAATGTCACAGTTGTCCATTTCATACACTGAAAAATGCTTTTGGATCGGGTTTATTCGTTCACACAGGAAGGGGGTTACAACACAAACATTGGCTTATGTATTTCCTTTGGATCGTAATTCTTTATTGTGCACTTTCCAGCTTTGATTTGTCTCTTTTGTCCTGTTCTGTTAGTCCCAGGATGGACAGAAATGGTTCCAGATGCCTGTAATTGTCAACATCGATGTGTCCTTGAGTACAGAGGTACTTGTGTTATTATTTGGATATAATAGAGAGTCTAAACGCTGATTTTTTTTTTTCCCCCAAACAGAATAGCGCTATATTTTAGATCTTGGTACAAAATAAAGGCACAGAAGAGCAGGTGATGTTGCTAAGCTGAAGACCAGCAGGTTTCAGAGGATCTCATGACGAACTGTGCAACAGTCAGTTGAGAAACTCAGAGGAGAGACTTCGCACGCAGCGTGCTGAGCGGAATTTGAGTTCTTGGTAGCACTGCACAAAGCTGTGGTAGATAAAGGTAATGGGCAGAGCCAGCAGCACAATGCCACTCACAACGCACACGCCACCCAGCACGCGTCCCGGAATGGTGATGGGATACATGTCTCCATAGCCGACGGTGGTCATGGAGATAATAACCCACCAGCAGGCTGCCGGGATGCTGGCGTAGTCCTCATTGCTAGTCTCCAGGTCAAGGCCGTGCTCCAACAGCTGTGCCAGGGCGCTGAATATCGCCATTGCGACGCAGACAAACACCAGCAGCATGACCATCTCGCGGTAGCACCTGCGCAGCGTCAGTCCGAGCGTCTGCAGCCCGAGGAAGTGACGCGCCAACTTGATTAGCCAAAAGACGCGCATCATTCGTAATACACGCAGGGTGACTCCCGCTCGCTGTAGCTGAGGGTTTTCTCCTGTCAGCGCTGTCATAGCGACAGACACATAGTAAGGAGTGATCGCCAGCAGGTCAATAATATTAAGGGGGCGGCGCACAAACTCACATTTGTCCCGTGAGACAATGAAACGCACTATGCATTCGGCAGTGAACCAGCCGATGCAAACCGCCTCGATAATCCTGTGTGAAATGGGGAGAATGGAGAGAAAGAGATATGGGAAGAAAAACACAAAGAGAAAGTTAGAGGTTATGACAGGGATTTGATTACAGTTTTTTGTTTCTGAGTTCAGTGCAAGTTAAACTCAAGTGACAGCTTTTGTGGCATAATGTTGTTTTACCACACAAACATTCATTTCCACTCATTCCTCCTCTCCACTCTAAAAAAAAAAAAAAAAAAAAACGGTTCAGTGGGATTATATATAGAACCTTCTTGGCTCAATTTTAAAGAACCCTTTATGCCAAAAAGGTTGTATATAAGGAGAAAATTACTGCATAATAATTTTATGTTTAACATGTTTAGGTTTTTACACAATGAATTCAAAACAAATCCATAACTAAATCCTTTTGCAAACACCTAAAAGGTTCTATATATGGGGTGCCTGACAGAATCTTTTAAAGGGTTAGTTCACCCAAAAAGGAAAATTCTGTCATTAATTACTCACCCTCATGTCGTTCTAAAGAAGAAGACTTTCGTTCATCTTCGAAACACAAATGAATATCTTTTTGATGAAATTTGAGAGATTTCTGTCCCTCCGTTAATAGTCTATGCAACTACCACTTTGATGCTTAAAAAAAGTTCATAAAGAGATCATAAAACTAATCCATATGAATTGAGCGGTTTAGAACAAACTTTTCTGAAGAGACTCAATCGTTTTATGTGATGAATAGATTGAATAGGCTTTTATTCACATATAAACATTCATCAACTCACACATCAGCTGTGGTAAACAGGAGCTCAAGCATGTTTGCTTGAAGTGCGAGAACCAATGAGGTTCATTCTCGTGCGTCAAGCAGATAAGGTTTGGTTGAGCTTCTGTTTATGTTCACTGATCAATGTTAAAATGTGAATAAAAGCCTGAATTAAATCTATTCATTCACTGTAAAAAGTGAACAGTTGGACCAACTTAAAAAAATTACTTCAGTTGGAAACACCTAAAGAAATTAAGTTTTCTCAACTTAAATTATCACGGTTTATCGTGAAAAACGTTATAATTTAAGTTGAGAAAACTTAATTTCTTTAGGTGTTACCAATTTAAGTAATTTTTTCACTTTTTACAGTGTTTAAAGAGATGGAGTCTCTTTAGAAAATTTGGACTAAACTGCTAAATTCATATGGATTAGTTTTACAGTCTCTTTATGAACTTTTTGAAGCGTCAAAGTTTCAATGGCGTAGCGGTCAATCGAGGGACTCCATTGACCGCTCTGTAAAAAAAGAAAAGTTGACTTAACTTAAAATTATAAGGCAACTTGCTGCACAGATTTTTTGAGTTGACTCAACTAATAGAGTTTACTCAACTAGAGATGTTATAGTTGAGTCAACTCAACTATAGAGATGTTTTAGTTGAGTCAACTCAAAAAAATCTGTGCAGCAAGTTGCCTTATAATTTTAAGTCAAGTCAACTTTTCTTTTAAAAGATCTTCATTTGTGTTCCGAAGATGAACATTTTCTTCTAAGAGTGTGACTGTGTTTATTTTTGTTTTCTTGTTCTCTGTGTAAGCGCCTTGAAAAGATTGCTTTAAAAACGCTATATAATTATTATTTAAAAATGTAAAAATCTAGGTAACAGTATGGCACTTACAATAGAAGTAAATGAGGCCAATCTGAATCTGTTAACATTAAAATACTCACTGTTTCAATAGTGATGGCCACAAAACATGCAATATGCATTTTAACACGAATTTGTAAAAAATACTACATTTAGTCATTTAGTAAAAAACGAACCTTATCTGTGTGAAGTTCAATCCAATTTAATCCAACTTTCTCAATGCAACAAAATAAACTGTAAAACCCTAAAACGACTATAAAAATGACAACATAACCAGCTCAAATAATACACAAGTTATAGAAAAATTAATGTAAGTGCTTTTATATAATTACGCTTCACATGTCTGCCTTTAAAAATTGGTCCCATTCACTTCCATTGTAAGATTCTTATTGTAACCTTGATTTTTTTTCTTCTTAAGAAAACAACATTTTCGTGTGGTATCAACCTTATGCCACAAATGCTATTGATTCAGATTAACTTGTATCAAACCTGGAATATTCCTCTACTAAACACTCCCAAGAATATTATCAGTGAATGTGAAAATATAAATAATAACCACTAAAAATGTTGCTAAGTAGCCTTCAAATAAGTTTTAGCTCTGTTATTTTTAATAAACAAGTCATGCAAAGTGTTTAGATAAGATTTCATGCAGCCATGCGGTCAATGTGCTTTCTATGGAAAATGTCCTCTCATTCAGATCGTGTAAACAGCTCCAGTGTTTTGTTGACAGTGTCAGTGTCTATGGAAGCTGAAAGGCAGGAAGTTGCGCTTGCTTAGTAGTCCTTGATCTTACGATCCTCCACACACACACACAAAAAATAGATTTTATTTTTATATTTGAGTGCACATTCAACTTAATCTCCTTTTAATATTTGAACAAAGAAATTGATTTGTGAAAGGCTGCATCTAAAAAATTTGCCCCTGAATTTGCACTTTCACTCTGAATGGTTTTACTGTAATGTTCAGAGCAAATTTATAGACCTGTGACAGACTTATAATTACAGTGAGGACAGCAGTTTCGGCATGAATGCATGTAAACAGGGCCAAGAACACTGTGCAATAAGAGAAGATGTGATAATATATGTACATGTGCCCACAAATGCTAGAATGCTGGGTTAACAGCAAGTGCATATATAAATATGCTAATCATTCCTCAGTAGGCATGATGAACATAAAAACTATACATTTGGACCTCTACAGGCAACGAATGAACGGACATTTAAAGATGAATACAAAGCATGGGAATGATATCCACATTTTTGAAAATACTGTAAGACTGCATGCATGAAAAAACAAACTGGGTTTATTTCCAGCTCGTCACACACACATATGAGAACATACCTGAACCCTGAGACAAACAGGGGCCACTGTGGGAAATGGAATCAAGACTGCACTGGATACATATAAAGAAAAAACCTTATGCCCTACTCACAAATACTTCCAGAGAGAGAGAGAGAGAAAAGAGAGAAGAGAGCGAGAGACGGCGACAAGGGAATACCCAAAATGACAATGTGACCTAATTCAGGGAATATGAAAACATGACTGGAATTTTTAATCTCTGATGGAGAGAACCAGGAAGATGTCATGTTCACATTGGATGATGATAAAATGTATGCATAATATAGAATATAGAGATTTAATTTGAATAATTTCTACAGCCGGTCTAAATGCAGGGAAGACTAGTGTTGGAACACGACGCGTGTCATAACACCATCAGTTTAACCAATTAAG
Organism: Rutilus rutilus; assembly: GCF_951802725.1. Classification (NCBI taxonomy): domain Eukaryota; kingdom Metazoa; phylum Chordata; class Actinopteri; order Cypriniformes; family Leuciscidae; genus Rutilus; species Rutilus rutilus. The sequence goes on from NC_140224.1 coordinate 24,031,982, forward strand.
AGAAGGGGTTCAAGGTCAAATATATGTTCAAGTTCAAAAATAAATCACCACCCTCCTGAGGTAACAGTAAAAGTTTTAATTCTCTTTGTAAAAATATAATGGATCCAAGGGTCAGAAAACTATTTGAAGGTAATAAAATAGGCTCATTTTCATCTGGATTATAATTTGATTTGTAATCATGTTAGTAGATGCTAAATGTCGAAATGTGTATGATCAGTAGGTTCTGTTATTTAATTTGATATAGGCTATGTGGAAGAAATTGAATGTTTAATTATGTTTGTTATAATTTAATTATTTTCTTAATTATATTCATAGAATCTTAGAAACATGATGGTAATTAGATTAATGTGGTGTCGATACATATTCTTATTAATATGTGTATGTCCTTGTTTATGACCGGACAAAAGTTAATGTGACTGAATGTATGACCGAGACAGAGAGTCTCCATTCAACGGTGTAATATGATTAAGTATGATAGACAAATCTAAACAATATGTTAGTTATGGCTAAGATGTATCTTGATGTAGCCTCGGGAAAACAACCTTGGGGGAGGAACAACTATAAAGAATGAAGGATACCCCCCCACTCGTTGTCACACTCTGCAGGCACTTTGTAATGACCTTTCCTTGCAAGGGAATACATAATTGTTAAAGACAATTGATCCATGTTTGTCTCTTATTCAGTGATGTAAAATTGTTTGCCACTACAGCTATTTAAGATCCACGCAAGCTGAGCAGAGAAGGGTTAGTAACACTACAAAGAAAACACAAAATGGGAGCGTTTATATTGAGTGAATGATTCACAAACACGCTATCTATTAGTTGTTTTTGCATATTAACTATTTTGGACAAATAACTATGATTAACATAATAATTGAATGCATGGAAAAATATAAAATCTTTGTTTTAAACCAGTGTTTACCAGTTTGTTTGAAAACCAGTGTTTTCGACTGGTGTTACAACTCGCTCCTGTAGTCGTGAGATAGGTTGTACTTACTTGCCATGAATTTGCACAGTTGGGGGAATACGTACAGACAGATGTGAGAATGTTATATTTAAAGTTTGAGAACGCAAAAACTTCTAACAGTTACAGACGTAGAAACAAAATGTGTTACAACATTCCCCGGTCTCCCCTGCAGAGCTCATGCTGACGTCAGATATTTTTGGCGACGTCTACTGGCCAATCGAAGTACGTCAGTTAGAAAACAAATATCACCATCGCAATACTTCGCAGCCTTCAGCTTACATTATCAGGATACGGATACTACTAATATGTCGTTTTTGTATTTTTCAATGCTAATATTGTTTTTCCTGTAATACATATTAAAAGGAAATTAATCAGCAAAAATATAAAAAATGGTAATTGAATTTTACATCACATGCTTAGAAAGTCCACAGTCTTAATTTTCTGGAAACAGAAAAATTGTGTCAGCGCACTAATTAAGATTTCAGTTTAACTTTAATGTCAGTGTTGCTTTCATTTTTAATGGGGAAAAGATGGTCTGAATGGAGCTCGCAAAGGAATAGGATACAAAACATGGTAAGAATCAGACAGACAATTCATTAAGTTCAGGGGGGCAAACCTGTGCAGTGTGCAGAAAAGCACGATTCCTTCAATTATATATGGAGCTATGGAAGGTGGGCATGCTCATAAAGCTGAGCTGTCCTGTGGCACTTGCATCTCATTTTTCATAAATGTATACGTGTACCACATACCACATAATTTGAATTCATGCATATACCTGTGTTCTTCCACTGTATTGTTTTTTGCTGTATCCCAGTCCGGCAGAGTGCTCGCACAGAGGATGACCATAGACATAATGACAAAAACCACTGACACTGATGCCAGGATCTGCGCAGCGAGAGAAGAAGCTGGCTCCTCAAAAGTCCTCCTCATCCTCTCCAGCCACCGCGCGTTCCCTGTCTCCGGGGCGAGCCTGGTGACCTGATCCTCCTCACTTCTGGACTCCACCTCTGCCTTGATGTCCTCCTCTGAAACGTACGTGAATGTGTCGGACATCCTTTCCTCCAGTCGTCGCTGGCAACAAAACTCCAAATGCGAGCTCTCCAAACCCCAGTAGATCATCTCGTTGTAAAAGGAAAGCTCGCACATCTGCGGGACAAACCTGAGCTTTCCAGATCGGACATAAAGCATAATAAAGACAAACGCCTCAGAGTGCCTGTCGAAGAAAAACTCGTTCCTCTCTCGGTCATAATCATCACATACCTCCAAGACCTCCTTTTCAGAGGAGCAGCTGTGGAGTCTGCTCACTCTTCGGAGGGGAAAATCCTTGATAACTTCTCTCGTGAACGCATACTTGGTGCCACCGACGTTTAGGATGCATATATTCTTCCCAAACTTCATTTTGGATCAGATTGACATCATCGATTCGAGTGAAAAAGAGAGAAACGACGTGCAATATGGCTTAATGATGGTCATAGTTAAAATCCAGTACATTTCTGTAAGCACGAGGAAAAAAAAGAAAGAAAGAAAGAAAGAAAAAGAAAAAACGCTCAAAACTCGCGAATCCAAATCAGTATGTCAGATTATAAAGGGATTTTTTTTCTTCCAGGTTGAGCGCGTGTCACTTATAGGGGAACCGTGGAAAAGTGACTTGTTTCTTTGTGCATCATCTAAACTCCAGCCTTCAGTGGGCTGTTTCATACAGTGATGTCACAGATCGACAAGCCTATTGCGCTCTCGATCATGAGCTTCCGAGGTCGGGCGTTCCCAAACGAAAAACGAGTTTTTTACGACGCAAGCATGGGATTTACAAGTGAACTTGCTGCACTGTTGATGAAGTAGACCCCAGGGGATATGTCACGTTGGGGAACTCAATAAAATATTCAATTTTAAAAATCAATGCATGTTCTTTCCCTTATTGGTTTTCCAGCCACACCCTAAAACTAAAATCATACATTGAGCCCTAGCAGTGTTGTGCAAAAGAGATTAGTTAATTTCTAGAAGCGATTTAATTTTGATCTTTTTAAATCATGTTCAAGAAGTGAAACTATTTTATTGCTTTTGATCAATTTCCCCGTGTTTTCGGTCGGCTGTTTAGAATCAGAATGGCTGACGAGTCGAATTAATCACTTTTCAATGAATCATTCCAACAGGTTACCAAAACGGTCTGAATCGATTCGCGATTCAGCCTGAATGATTCGAACAGACTCGTGCGCTGATCAGTTACATAAACAAGTAGCTTAGGTAGTTCTAACTTCATTTTGTTTTTATAGCATCTAGGCCTTTTTGTTTTTGTGTTACACTTTAAAATAAGGTTTAATTTGTTAAAATTAGTTAACTACATTAGTTAATGGCAATACTTCTACAGTTTTTTTTTTTACTATGGTCAAATAGGCCTATCTGTGAACATTAGTTAATGCACTATAAGAAGCCTATGAACGTGTGAATGGGAATTACCCCGAAGGAACTGTAATATTGTATTGGCACTGCAGTATTGTAGGCCTACAACTGGAGGTTGTTCAAATTGTAGGTGAAGTCAGATTAGTAGCCTTGAGAATTTCCACGACAAGCCCTTGTTGTGCAAAAGAGATTAGGCTATTAATTTCTTAGAAGCGAGGTAATTTTTTTAGATGATTATCAAGAAGCGAAACTATTTTATTACTTTTTATTGACTTTTCCCGTGTTTTCGGTCGGCTGTTTAGAATCAGAATTGGCTGACGAGTCGAATTAATCACGTTTCAATGAATCAGCCAAAAGGTTACCAAATCGGTCTGAATCGATTCTTGATTCAGTCTGAATGATTCGAACGCCTAGCTAGCCTATCTTATTATTTTTTTAATCAGCATCTATTAGTTAGATTTTTGGGTTACACTTTACAATAAGGTTTTTTTATAAACCTTTTATTAACTAAGGTTAATAAATGCTGTAAAATATATATTGATCATTGTTAGTTAATTGTAGTTCATGCATTAACATTAACTATTGAGACCTAATGTAAGTGTTACATTTTTTTCAATGTAGAGTAGGCTACCATCCATGCTTCCCACAGTTAAAGCTATTTTATTGACTAAAAAGTCTTACATTATTTTTAATTTTTTTAAAAGCCTTACATTAAACATTATTGTTTATTATTTGTAATATTATTATTTATTTATTTTATTAAATGTACATGACCAAGTTTGATTTTATCCTCTGTGCAAAAAAAAAACAAAAAAAAAAAACAATCATGAGGGTCAAGTTGTGGGTTCAGACTATAGATTTCATTCACCCTCCTCCTTCCCTCCCTCCCTCCTCTTTTCTCTCCTCCTCTCTCATCATCATCAGGAAGCTGCTGCGCTCGAGCCTTTTCTAGCGCGTGAGTTACTGTATTGTACTGTGAATCTCGGGAGGGGGGCTGCAAAAAATCTCCTATTCTTACAGAGGTTCATCCCCCGTATCTATAACATCTTAAGCCAGTTTGCTTTATAACAGGTCACAGGACGTAGATGTCTTTTTGATTCACATATTTATTTTGTTTTTATTTTAGTTTATGGTTTGGTTTTTTAACACTCCGGGAGGGCAGAAATGGCGGCCAACATGTACCGGGTCGGAGGTATGTCCGTCTATATTCTGAATTAACGCAAGTCAAAACACAGGCACCGCCGCCAGACCTGTCTGGGAGGCAGGGGTTCATTTCAGCGCAATTCCCGCAACCGGCCGCTCACTTTTAAACTCTTAACACGTGCAGTGTCCTTGCAAAAGAAAGCGATAACGTGGATGAGAATATTTTGGTTTCTGATGTGGGTCAGGCCTCTTAAACTATCATAGCCGCACTAGCATTTTAGCAAGCAGGCTATGTTGCTAGCTAGCCACATCATAAACAAATAATCACTACTATATGTAAAGCACATGGGAACACTCATATATAGCACATTTCTCTTGGTTTTGTCCATATAGGATAAATGCCAGATATGCTTGCGACCTGGCCATGCCGATTTTTGACGCCGATGTTTTTCTTTGTGATCATTTGTCTCATTTTTTGGCACGTATCCATTAGTTACGGGTCCTCAATCGGCACGCAAGGTAGCAACGCGAGCTAGCATTTAACAGCAACCCCTCACTCGGCTTTCCACAGAGAAACCTTATTGAGCTTCTGCCACTTATTCACTGAAACATTATGAATATGCACTATTTTGAGGTGTATTTGTTGTCATGCATCTAATCATCAACACGTCTTTACTATTTAACCGCCGCGTCGTTTGTTTGTTTGTGGCATTAGCCGGCTACATGATAGTCAGTGCCGCGGAATTTGACATTGTTTCATGGCGCCGTTAATTCAGTGCCATTGTAACAGATTTTGCAGCTTGGGCATACTTTCATTGAATCAATTGGACAGTCTGTGTGATAAATGATTACATTGCATTGTTCTAATGTAACCCGTTTCTTGTGTGCTCGGTTATGCCGAAGATACATGTATCGGAATGTGACTCAAATGACCATGAACAGAATTCGGTTGTTTGCATGAATGAAGTGTTTGTTTACGAGCATGCAACTGCATATTCTCCACTTATATTGCTTTCTATGTGTATATCAAACCTAAACACAACATTAGAATTTTGTCAGATCTCAAATCCCATTTGATAAGAGTTTTCTGTAGCCTATGTAGTAGGATATTTGTATTAACACCCCATTGCAATGCAAGCAGTACATTATAAAATGTACCATTTATACACATTTTCTTCATTATCTAAAGTAAGCATTTGGAGGTATTATTTGAATTAAATGGTCGTTTTATCTTTAATGCCTTGTACTTTATGAATACTTTATTCATTATACCAGTCTGTGAATTTTACCGTTCACATAAAAATAAGACCATTGGATAACTTTTTCTTATTTTAAATGCCTTGTCATTGCAGAAATCATTCCCCCCCATAGGTAATAAATGGATTACTATGGTTTCTGGCTCGAATATATTGTTTTGAACTGTAGCTATACCCAATTTTTTTGTATTTCTAGCCTGATTTATTTGGTCTGTGCACTTACAGGAAACGTGGTGTGGTGTTAAAGCATATATTTAGTATGTGGAGTTGTATGTTGTGTGACATTTTAAATGGGAGAATGAGAGGCAATGGTTTCCAGTTGTTTTTTTGTAATGTGAATTTCAAAGTAATACAGTCCTCAAAGTCATCCAAGCCCTGATGTGTGGTTTTCATATTGCTAACAAAATAATCCAGTGCATTTTATCTTCTACAGATTATGTATTCTTTGAGAATTCTTCAAGCAACCCCTATCTGATCAGGCGAATAGAGGAACTGAATAAGGTACATTGGCCTCAGGGCTGGGAGGGAGAAGTCTGGGTTGGTGGACGCTGGGTGTACTGGTAGGGTGTCGACGCAACATTGTCACGACATCGACACAACAAGCTCAGCCACTTCACCCGGAGCCAAATTACTTATCCCTTCAGCATTTTTGCTATCTCCAACACTTGTTTGCTGAGAAACTATATCTGTGTGATATATGGAAAGCGACTGACTGCTTCCAGGGGTCCCTTTAGTGATGTATGGTGACGCCTGGTGACCTGTACAATATCTGTATTATGATCAAAGATGATTCAGCTCTTTAAATATTAAATGCTGAGGGATTTTTTTTTAAGAAGCCCTGATTTTGCATAGTCCAAATGCACAAAGCAAAATCATCTCATTATGCTTTCGTTGTCAGCGTGCTCCACTGCACAGTATTGTCATTGGTCAGTCATCAAATCTACCGGTGACATGACACACCTTTTGACATATTTGTCAAATTAGAGGATTCAGTTGTCAGGCAAATTCAGTTCGCTTGCAGGTTGTTATTCTGCTCTGGCCTTTGCCACGAGGTCTGTCAAAAGTCCAAACATATAATCACCCCGTGGCCATTGAGCATTGAGATCTCTTGATAATGCACTCCGTCTGCATTATTCTTCTCCCACAACCTGTTATTGATATTGATTGTCCTATACAATAGGAGAAAACAAGCTTTGAGGGATATTATTAATTACATGAGTTTATGGATGTGTGGTGAATTTTATTTATTTCAGAGGCATCAGCTTAACATGTAGTGAGATTATTGAATTATCTTCAAATGGGGATTTTCTCAGGAAATAATATTTATGGTATTAATTTCAATTATCTTGATTTAATTTAACATTCGTATCATGCAACTAATTGTATTATAATTTTTAATTGATTGGCAGCAATAAATAATTAGAATTTTCATCTTGTTTAACTACTCAGGATCTCATTTAAATCTTGTTTATCAGGCGTATATTGTCACATGCCTTTTTTATTTTTATTTTTATTTTTATTGGGCTGCTTGTCGTTTTTTCGATTGCTCCTCAGAGGAGTGCAGACACAGCCGGCGTTATAAATTCAACACTGCACTGCTAATTAAACATAATAGACTGCAACCTCAGGTTTAAGCTTTTTCTGTATTAATTAATTGAGGTGATTAGGTTCAGTGTCCCCAGATACTGCATGAAGTTTCCTCACGGTGACCTTACTTGTCTCCGCTTTCAGACGGCTAGCGGCAATGTGGAGGCAAAGGTGGTCTGTTTCTACAGGAGAAGGGACATCTCACAGAGCCTCATCCAGCTGGCTGACAAGCACGCAAGTGAGTGAACATGAGTGTTTTCCAGGGCAATGTGAATGTATCGTCAAGGAAACCAAGGGTGGTCTGTGACGTGGCATGCATGAGTGGTCATTTGCATGATAATTAGAAGTCATTTGAAATTGCTTTTGTATGCGTCTGTGCTCTGATGCCTGTGTAAGTCAGCAGGGGAGCTGTAATCACTGGAGTACCAGGACCAGATGCCAGCAATTGGGCAGCAGGGCTTCCTAATTTCGTAATGTTTCAGAGGCCCTCAACAGATTTGTCTTTATCAACTGGTATAGGACCAGTTTCGCTTGACTCAGTGTTTCAGTGCTGACTAAATGAAAGAGTGTAGGAAAAGGATAAGTGAAATACATTTGTGGGAATGTTGTTTAAAAGACCCCCGCTAGGCATGATGAGCAGTAGCAGTGAAAGTGGTAGTCATCTCATACTTGCATATAACTAAATTGTAGCATTTCCAGGAAAGTAAACAAAGCTGGCCTGAATAATTTGTGTGTCCTAGTTTCATTTGGGGACTGTTGATTTAGACGGCAGAGGTATATTTCTACACTAAAACGGTCTAGTCAACACTGGCCTCCTCTCCAGTTGCAGTTGGTGAACTTGGTCAGCAAATGCCAAAATCAGTTGTTTACTGTTTTTAAAGCAGTTTTATAACAGTAAACAATTGATTTTGACAGGCAACATGTAGTCACAGGAGTGTATATAAAAAAAAGTCATTATAAAATAGCCGATATATACACTCCTGTGACTACATGTTGCCTGTGAACTATAAACAGCCATACAGTTAAGCTATTCAATTATATTAATTGGCAGAATAATAATAATAATTACTCTCTAATTACAATAATGCACTCTACTGTTCAAAAGTTTGGGATTGCTAAGATTTTTTTTTAATTATTTTAAAAAGTCTCTTATACCAAGGGTGCAATTATTTCATCAAAATTCAGTGTTTTGAAATATTATTAAACTAATGGTTTTCAATTTTAATATATTTTTTTTTAAATTGCAAAATGGTATTTTTTAAATGTTATAATGTCAGATTCATCAGCAGCCATTACTCCAGTCTTCATTGTCACATGATTCTTTAGTAATTATTCTAATATGCTGATTTTGTGCCCAAGAAACATTTCTTATAATTTTAAGAACGGTTGTGCTGCTTAATATTTTTGTGGGAATAATTTTTTTTCAGCAATCTTAGTGAGTAGTGAGTTTAAAAGTAATAGAACACTTTTGTGACATTAGAAATGTCTTTACTGTCACTTTTGATAAATTTAATGCATCCTAATGCATTACTTTCTTTAAAAAAAAAAATCCACTCACCCCAAACTTTTGATTGGTTCTGTAGCTGGTAGTTAACAATATACGACTAACCTAAGTTTAAGGAAACAGGTGCTACTTTTTTATTTATTACTTAAAGCTACACTGTGTAATTTTTTTAAGTTGATTCTTAGAAAAAACACTTTGTTCTTTCAAAATGATATGTGCTCATTAATGTGTAATTACTTCTACCAACTAATCAAGTATTCTCGTAAGCGTAGAATCTGCCATTTAGAATGCATACGAGCGAGTCGTTGCGCCTCCATCTTGAAAATACATTAGCCAAAGAGGGACGTACCTGGAAATTCAAGCTTCGCCTTTCGCGCTTTAACACTCAGTGGCACCGTGACGAATGCGAGGGGGAGATTACTCGCGACTGCCAGCAGATTTGAAATAATACGGCCACCGTAGGAGTTAAAAAGCCCTCGGAATGGGAGGGGCTAGAAAGTAATATTCAGTTGGTAGTCATAAACAATTTCACCACTAGATGGGAGAAAATCCTACACAGTGTAGCTTTAAGTATATCATGTTATTGGATGTTTCCACAGTATTTTACTTATTATTAATAATTATCATTATTAATGTTTTTCAAAAACTCCAAGTTGCTTTGCCATAAATATTGCTTTCAGGGTGTTTACACAACGTACTAAAAACAGAAAAGTTTTTTCGTTTGCTTTTCTTGTTTTTTGTTTGTTTGTTTTTCAGCAAGGTTGTCAAAATGATTCCCGTTCACACAGACCGTTGAATGGAATATAACGCTGTATTTTGCATGCCAGGCCAGTAGTTGGCGATGTCACTTTGTAAATAAACACTACGCGTCTATAGACTGAACACGTAATACGCATGCGCATGACGTCACCGTTTTCCCAAATTCGTGTTTTTGTATTTTAATAAACGGAGAAGATAACGATATGGTTTTCAAAAACGTTCACTTTGAAACATGTTTTCAAAAGGTTGTTTTTTCAGGCCCCCAAAACGCCATTGGCATGTAAATGAATGGCCAAAATGCATAAAAAGTGTAAACGGCCCCTCAATCATACGATCAAATTAAGATTGCAAAACAAATGGCCACTCTACTCTAAAGACTACAATTTGCAATCAATTACACTTTAATCATTTGTGTTGATCGCAACCCAACACAGTAAACACCAAATGACAATAAAGATGGCTGTCATCTTTAAGATCTGCTTTGTGTATGCAAAAAGTATTTGCATTCGGCTCATTCGGTTGGTCTCCTCTAATGTGGCTGCTAATGCAAACGGTAATTTATATGCGTGACCATGCCTTTTGACCCATTTCTAATTCCCTTCGTACAGAGGACCTGGAAGAAGAGAAGGAAAGCCCCGCAGAGCCAGACCTCTCTGAAAAACAGAAACATCAGCTTCGCCACAGAGAGCTTTTCCTTTCCCGGCAGTACGAATCCCTCCCTGCCACACACATCAGGTAAACCAGGTTGAACACACATTCAAATGCTTCTAAATATATGATAGACCAAAACGTGCCATTTAATCCTCAGTTCAAATTTTCAAGGGGCCGTTGAGGTAAGATAACAGCCCCCATGTTGCACAGCCCACACTAGGATATGAGTCACAGTTCTGCAATCCATCCTTTAACTGGCCAATGGCACCCCAGGGCTTTTGTAGCACCCGCTGTGATTCAGGTGATAAATGCATTAGCAGCCTGGAGCCGGGTGGCAGTGCTTATTATCAAAGGGTAGCCTCCTATGAGAAACATTAGTGGTGGTGCCGAGGTTTGGAGAGGCCTGCTGTGCTTACTGAAATTGATATCGGCCTCCAAATAAAGGAAATGTCACTCCCTTTCTTCTTTCTTTGTTTTTTTTTTTCTTCTTCTTTTGGCTTCTGTGATCCATAAATATTGAGCAGCCATTGCAGAAGGCTAGCTGGCCTTTTCATGGTATAATGTATTTTGTGAGGAACTGGACACATCAAGATTGAGTTCAATTTTATCTAAAAAAAATTTGCTCTGTCGCCCAATAAAATACATTTAAGTATCATCTTAAATACTTCGTACATAAGAGTGAATCTTAATTGTGATTATGCACCAGCTGAATCTGAGTTACTGATATGAAATTAGCAATTGTAATTTATTTATTTTTGTTAAAAATACCATTTGTAGGTAGGTTTCTTCAAGCATTCTAACCAGCCATTGGCACTACCAATGGCAGAAGTTTGAGGGCAAAGTGCCAATAGCTCAGCAGTTTTCAAAATACACAACTTTTTCTGTAACAAGCTACTTTGTCCAAGGAGTAGTGGTGTATTGCTCCCTTCTTAATAAATAAATGAAAAAAACAAAATGACAATTTTTGACAACAATATTTTTGTCAGTTACCACAATCTAGCACTCTGTCCGCTTTAAATCAGACACATAAATATAGTAGTGCGGTAAGGTTGCATGTGCACCAATGTGCATGTGAATTACCTGCGTCTGTGCAGCATCTCTACTAGCAATGAAGTTGTAAGTTTAATTACTTCAAAAACGGCGACATTGCCAACTCCTTCCTAAATAATATAATGTATGCGATTGAGCAGTGAAGCAAATTTATTAAAAGTCGTGGGTCAGCGTTGGCAAGAAATTTATCTGCTCCTGTTTCTGTGTGAGAAGCACGATCTCCGATCTTTGTGTGCGAGTGACGTGTGTGCGCTCGATTCAAAGAAAGCAGAGCATAAATGTAGAATGTGATTAAATTAAATTGGAACTACCTGTGCATTCTACAGTCTTTTAATGCACTAATATAAGTAAGGGATAATGTAGAGCGAGGCAGTTGTTATAGCGAATACAACCCCGACAGTCGCGTCGGGGTCTTGAATCAGCCTGAAGGGGTTGTATTCGCTATAACAACCGCCTCGCTCTACATTATCCCGCTTATTACATGGCTACCTACCAAATAAATCAATGATTTGACACAAAATATTGATTTAAAAAGGAGTTTATTGATTTAAACACGACTGTATTGCTTCCGCTAAAGAAAATGGTCCGTTCCGTCTCTACGGTTAGAATCCTGCGTCCATAGCAACGCTCTGTTTTTCATGGCAACGGTGTGTTATACTTCGCAGCGGTCTGTTATCAAGAAATAACAGACCGCATTCTACATTAGAATTCAACCAAGCCATGTAATAACTATATATAACGCACCCTTACATCGTTGCAAACCTGTATGACTGACTTTCTTTCTGTGGAAAACAAAAGAAGATAAGGTAAGGTAAGCAGACAGTTTTGGCCACCATTGACTTAAACTGTGTGAACAAAAAGAGAGTCATACAGGTTTGGAATGACATGATGGTAAGTAAACATTTTAATTTTGGGAATATCCCTTTAAATTAGTAGCTTGGGTAGCTACAGTTTCAAAGTAGCTTCCCCAACAGTGCAGGTTGGATGTAGACGTGGCAGCGTTCGTGGATCATGGAAGCACAGAGAGATTAGCATCCGCTTTCCACTGTCCAATAGCTCCATAATGATTTTGTTCAGCGCTTTCTCATTGTCTGTGTCTGTCTCTTATCTGTTTCCTCTCTCTGCCCTTTCTCCTTTAATTTCCTGAATTTTATTATAGTCCTCTCACCCATCTGCTCTTTTCTCACCTTTTCATCTTTACTCATGTCACCATCACACACTCACACATTCTTCTGTAATCTTGCACCTAGTGTCTCCCCCTTCATTCCCCCTTTTACTGTGCTGTGGATTAGAGGATCTGTGGATACAGCTGGATGCAGAACATAACACATTGGGCTGCATGTTTTAATCTTTTTTTTTTCTTTTTTTTTTTCTGGGGTGGTGGAAATAGGGGGAAGTGCAGTGTGGCCCTCCTGAACGAGACAGAAGCTGTGCTCTCCTACCTTGAGAGAGAGGTAAAGTCTTTAAATGCTATTTTGTATCTGATTGATTGGATGTCTAATTTGAATGAATTATTGTTTAACCATTGCTTTCGCACTCTCTCTTTCTCAGGACACATTTTTTTACTCATTGGTGTACGACCCCACACAGAAGACACTATTGGCCGATAAGGGCGAGATTCGTGTTGGTCCACGCTTTCAGGCTGATGTCCCAGAAATGCTACAGGAAGGTTAGTTTATATTATTATCATAGATGTCAGTTTGTTTTAAATATGAATATTTAGCTAATTAGCTTGAATGTTTTTGTCTCAGTGAAAAATCTCAAACTAGAGCATTTTGTGCAAGTAGAAGTAAACAATCAGTTGTTGTTTTTTTTGGGGCTGGTTGCGGTATCTGTGTCCGTTTGAAAAGGTGTTCTAGGGCAGGGTTGGAAATTAAGATAGGCTTGGGGCAAAACTGCCCCCCAAATTCAAGATAAGGGGACAAAAAATGCCTCTGGAACAAAATCTATTATGACTGTTGAGATTAAAGTGAAATGTGAAAATGAAAAAAATTGTTGATTGCTAACATTGCATCAAAGATTTCTTTTACGTGTTTTTTTGCAATCAATCATGCACATTTCTTTTTATCGTTTGAATGTAATGGCCAATCAGAGGTGTTTAGAGTCACTGGTGATTAACTCCAGTTGTTAGTCACCAGTAGCGCAGTGGTCTGGAACCTATGGTCCACTGTCCTTCGCTTTTGTAAACTGATTTTGTGGTCACAGTTATGAATATGCAACTTCTGAAAAACTCCTTGTATTCTATTTTTTTAAGTGAGCAAAATAAGGTTTGCAAGCCCATAGCGTCAGAATGCCAGTCTGTCAGTCAAGTCCAAAGCGATGCTCTGTGCCGTAGCAATGTGCTATGGCAAACGACGCCTCAAACTGTCTGGTGGCAGATACGTAAAAATAAACAGGAATTTTTCTTGACTTTTGAACAATTCATTACATTTTCATACACATTGTCATAGTAAGATTCAAATGCATTGTGTTTTATTGACCACAGTATTATTGTTGATAAGGGGCACTGTTGATTAATTTTGAAAAAAGGGCAAGGGCTTGAGCCCTGATCATTATTACAGTATCAAGAGAAATAATCAACAATAATGTTGATAATGATTTGCCATATTGCAGTTGTTGTGAAAATACACGTATGCCAACTTTGAGTAGCATTTAACAATTTGTGTAAATAAACATGCCATGGCAGATGCAGCTTCTAGGAATAAATTTTTTTTTTTTTCATGAAAGTGATCCATCCTAAAAGTAAAATGTGAAATGAATCCTGCAGGGGAACAGGGGTGAAATCAGACTCTGTGAAGTGTGAAGGCATCCTTAAGGCTGAGACACTTGACCAATGTTGGATCGTCGTTGAGTGTATTGTTTTTGCGGTGTTTTCCGCAGCGTAGGCACAGATCCCCATCTGTGGCTCTTTGGTCGATTCAGAAGGTTGAACTGTTCAGCTCAGCAAATCAATGTGCGAGAAGAAAAGCATGCGACAAAGCAAGCAAACAACGAATGAAAACAACACCAGTGCCATTTGCAAATTTCAGACATATTTGAAAAAGCTATATTACGAAAACCATCTGTGGTGAGCGAGATGGGTGCAAAACAATGGTATGTAAACGCTGCGTTTTATATTTGCAGTCCTAGCTCTTCCAATTTCCCTTTTTGAATGACGCATACACTCTACTGCCACCTGCTGACATGGAGAGTTATTTCCTTTTACACAAGCCAAAATGTACATGCTGCTGTTCTGTAGTCCTCGTGTGTTCAAGCACAACCTTTTAACCTGACCTGAGGCAAAACCACAGTCCGCTAGTTCTTCAATGCCAGTTTGGTGTATCTGGGCCTTTAAACCAGACTAGATTTCAGAATGAGTTACATTGAGACTCAATGCTTTTTGTTTTTTGGGAAGGTATCTTTAGCTGCTTTTCCACCGTCGGACCAAACTGTTCTCATTGCTTAACCGTGCCGATCTGGCTCTGCCGGATATGGTTTCATGTTCCACTGTGGGCCTGATAACGGAGCTCTTTGGAATGTAATACAAATATGGCAGTCATTGCCTTGGTAACGCAAGAGTTTATAGACGATATGAGATTTAAATGGCGACCGCGTTATTTCTTTTAATTGTATTATTAATTTAGGTTTATGTCGCTCAAATAACACGCCTAGCCAGCTGGAGAGAAACTGGTAGCCTGGCAACAAACAAGTGACCAGTCATGAGTGGCTACGTCACTACACGCATTCTACCAGCACGGTTCTACATGATTAGCCAGCCGTACTAAGGATTCCGGGCAGAGAACGGTTTGTAATTGTGTAATTGTAATTGCAATTATGTTCTCAAGTGGGAACATAATTGGAACCGTACCTTAACGTTCTTTGAAACGTTCAGCCCACCGGTGGAAAAGCGGCTTTTGTTTGGGGACTGGGAGGGGATTATTTTGTGGAAATAGTAGTCTCGTTGGGTTGTTGTGTTGCTTATTTGCAGTGTCAAAATGTCACAATGAGTTTGGATCGTGAGCACCGCTGCATCACAAGAAAAACTTCTCATTTACAGTATCGCCGTGTTCCACCAGTCAAGTGTGAAATTGCTCTTCTGTCAGTCTGTGATCCCCACTTTGACTCCAACTGTAAGTCTGTGACCCTGCTCCACTCTCACAAACTTACAAAAATGTCCAGTCGACAGCTCCTATTATCTTTAATGAGAGGCCAGTGTGAGCGAAGCACTTTTCAGTTCTAGATTTAGATTTAGTCTAGGTTTTAGATTAATGAAGTGCGTCAACTTTATAAATGATATAGTTAAACTGTAAGAAATGAGATTTGATCTGAACCCATGGATTCTGACCATCCCGGTTTGCGTACTTTTTGTTTTATTTTATTTTTTATCCAAAACGATTCATAGTTCAGCATTTACACAACGCAGGATTAAGTGCCTTGCTCTTCATTCTAATGACAGGCTGTTGGGCTGATGATGATAATGCCTGTCATCATCATCATTCTTCATGATCTTGCTAAGCAGGCTGCCTTCCTTCATTACCGAACGGCAGGTTTGATTTACGTGTTAATTCCCATCGTTGCCACGGGAACAAGTTGCCTGGTTGTCTTGACAGATTTGTCAATGGCAGATTTTACCCACTGGTTTCACACAGCCATCTCTGATGAAAGAAAATTTCTCTTTAGGAGAACCTGATGACAGAGACCAGTCTAAAATGGAGATGAAGATGTGGGACCCAGAGTGTCCACTGACCAACAAACAGATTGACCAGTTTCTTGTGGTTGCTCGGTATGTCTTTGGATGCTTTCTACATTTGATCCATGCCATATTAATAATTCAACGCATCACAATGAATCAGTGACCTTTCAAACAGTGGTTCTTAACTGTTTTTCTTCAAGGTGAAGATTTTATATTTGGACAAAATTCTAAAGTAGTACACACAAATGTCTATAAAATCAAACACTAAAATTTAAGTAATATTACATTAATTATATATTGATGATTAGTTTTCTTAAAAAAAAAAAAAAAATAGTCTATACAGTTTGTTTGGTTTCTAAATGTCTTTTGAATTTTGATGGTTTCAAGCCAGTAAATCTTTACACAAAACACATTGTGATCAACGCAAACCATGTTCGTCCATGTATTGAGTCAGGTTTTTTTTCTTTTTTTTTTTACCTGTATTGTTTTGTACATGGCTTTTGAGTAAGAGATTAAACATTCCAACTTTTCTAGTCTCTGCAAAGCAACTTTAATTAACAGGGCTGAAAAAAAAGGGGGAGGAGGGATTTCATTGTCGGATTAATCACAATCTTCATTTGACTGATCTCAGTATCGATTCTTGGAGGCAAAATTTATACTATAACTGAAATATACACAAATTGAATTGAGAGCTTGTGAATTGGAATAAAATCTGTATTGATGCCCAGCCCTACTTATAAATTTGCATCAAACAATTGGATCGTTTTTATATGCAACCTGTTTTTTGGGTCGTGACCTGCCAGTTGAGAACCACTGCTGTAGAAGATACTGGAAACTGTGTCATTTTTTTTTTCATCAAATTTGCATGATGAATCCGGTGATCTGTGTGCAGAGCGGTTGGTACTTTTGCTCGAGCTTTGGACTGCAGCAGCTCCGTCAGACAGCCCAGCTTACACATGAGTGCCGCAGCAGCCTCACGAGACATCACACTGGTACCCATCCCATCAGCACCATCTGTCTCGGCATATCCACTGGAGATGTGTAAAGCCTGATTAATTCTTTCCCTGTCTGGTTCTCTTTAAGTTCCATGCTATGGACACCCTGCATCGGCACGGTTATGACCTGTCCAGCGCTCTGAGCGTGCTCGTTCCTCAAGGAGGGCCCGTGCTGTGCCGGGATGAGATGGAAGAGTGGAGCTCTTCAGAGGCAAACTTGTTCGAGGAGGCGCTGGAGAAATACGGCAAAGACTTCAACGATATCCGGCAAGACTTTGTGAGTATGCACAGAAAGTTGTGGTGGGGGAAGAATTCATTCACTGATGCATCATTTCTTTTTCAAATAATTCTGAATCCGTCCAAAAAAATTCTTTTAAACACACAGAATTTTTTTTTTGTAACAATATACAATTTTTACTTCGTAATTGCTAGTAAATTTGACAAATAATTACTTTTAAAAAAATGCCAAGTAACACATTGAATTAAGTGAGTATTTTCTTGTAAAACGTACTCCAATAATCTTTATTTTATTTTTTAAGTTTAAAAAATCTTTTTCACAGTGCATACACTACTGTACAAAAAAGTAATTTGAAATATTATTACAATTTTAAATGTTTTATATTTTAACCCTCAGGTTGTGTTCAAAACCCTATAACACTTCTGGTGTCTCCGGTCAAAATAAAAAATATAAAATGTCTCCTGGCCTATAAAAAATTGCTTATAAATCACTTGTCATGCTATATTATCACCCAATATAGGATTCAATCTTTTTGTCAACTTGTTTTCTTTCAATTAGGACTAGTTTTATATTTCTATTTGCATCTGATTAATTGTAGGCCTCATTTATTGAGAGTAGGCATCTAATTTTTTGAGTTAAAAAAGCATTATTTATGAATAATTTTCACAATATTAAATGAAATATGAAAAAAATTTGCTCTGTTGATCACACTAGTCTACTTTAATGTTTCACCAGGAAGTTTGTTTTGAAAAACTTTTATTTTGTACAAAATGTTAGATGCCTACATCCAAAAAATAAGATGCCTACTCTCAGATAAATGAGGCCTACGATTAATCAGGTGCAAATATAAATATAAAACCAGTCCTAATTGAAAGAGAACAAGTTGACAAAAAGATTGAATCCAATATTGGGTGATGATATAGCATAACAAGTGATTTTATAAGCTATTTTTATTTTGTAGGCCAGTCATTTTTGACCAGGAGCATCACAAGTGTGACTCTGTGCCATTTTTTACAAAATAAAAGTTTTTCAAAACAAACTTCGTGGTGAAACAATAATGTAGACTAGTGTGATCAACAGTGCAATTTCTTTTCATATTTTAATTAATATTGTGAAAATTATTCATAAATAATTATTTTTTTACTCAAAAAATTTGATGCCTACTCTCAGATAAATGAGGCCTACGATTAATCAGATGCAAATAGAAATTTAAAACCAGTCCTAATTGAAAGATAACAAGTTGACAAAAAGATTGAATCCAATATTGGGTGATAATATAGTAATAATAGGTAATAGAGTGATTTATAAGCAATTTTTTGTAGGCTGGTCATTTTTGATCAGGAAGATCACAAACCCCCCTAACAAAGTACTAAAATTGTCAAAAAACATTTGAGAAGTAGTTACACCCTTTGTGAACAAAGTCACTAAGTTTCAGTCCAATGCGATAACATTAACATTAACTAGTATTTTTGGGAAAAGAAAACTTTCCCCGGGTCAAAATGACCCGAACACAACCTGAGGGAGAATGCATCTAAATGTAAATTCTGGGCCGAAACCGAAAATTCAGGATCCACTTGGCCGAAAACTAAAATTAATAATCAATTAATTAATAAAACGTATTAATAATCAACATTCAAATAGCTAAAACTGAGCTATACAAACATTTAAATTGCACACAAGGCAGTTTTTATATATATAAACGTTTTTATAACACAATTCCAGTTTGTTGGTGAAATATAAACATTTAAACGACAATAAACTGTAATTACTCGTTTTCACAACAGATTTATT
Organism: Rutilus rutilus; assembly: GCF_951802725.1. Lineage (NCBI taxonomy): Eukaryota > Metazoa > Chordata > Actinopteri > Cypriniformes > Leuciscidae > Rutilus > Rutilus rutilus. Next base: position 24,050,991 of record NC_140224.1, read on the forward strand.
CAAACATACATTAAATAATGAAGACATCACTAACAGGTTAAGTAAAAATATAATGAAGATGTAATACAGAGTATAAATATAGCACAATGCTCTTCTCTAGATTTTTTTTTCTTGCTAACTAATCATTAATCATTGATTCTCACAATTCATTCAAAGCCACAGATTCGTTCACGAAACACCGCTGTGTGTTGCAGCTCTGCTGTGGCTTTCATTGCAACTTATTTTGTTGCAAAATAATACAAAACAAACTGACAATACTGTATCTAAAATGTACAGCACTTTTGTTGAACTGTTGTATAAAATCAATGTAACTTTTGCAGTCGTGTGGATATTTGGGAAAAATTGCATTCTTGTTTGTATGATATACTATCACCATTAAAAACAATAACTCACACACATGGTATGTTTTGTATCGACCGAAAGCTCGAGTCATAAATCGATCTCTATACACAGGCGAGAACGGCAGTAATGTAGCTCAATTTGCTAAGGCAGCATACTATGCACTCAACCTATCATATTATGCACATTGCTGGTGTGGATGTAGTCAGTTTTGACTGCAAACATGAGGTAATTTGATTGGATGCTGTATTTGAGCTGTACACACATTTAAATGCTCGGTTTTAATGTTATTTTAAGGTGGGGTAGAATTACCTTGGAAATCCATAGTTCTCGCGAGAGCACAATTTGAATTTACTCAGCGAGCCACTCTGGCATTGAGTAATGATGCTCATTAACTATTCCCTTGTAGCCGAGCTGCACCAATCACATCGGTGTATCTGATATAGGCGGGCCAGAGGCGAGCAAAACTGTTGAAAAAAAGATAAAGTGTAGAGGAGCAAAAGCAAAGAATGTCACTTCAAATGATAGGATGGAGGAGTTGCAGCAGAGATTAGGTGAAGACATGATATTCGGCTGAAGCCATGGGAAGATTGGAGCAGCTGAAAGGATTGGATCTGGAGTGTGTTACTTCTTGACCTAACTGAGAACATTTGATCTGCTCATTCAGAGACAAGAGTACTTATTTGTATAGGGAATGGAGTGAAAGCTTTGGTATTGAGGTGAGAACACAAGGAAAAGCTGTTTTCTATTGCACTGAGAAATTGGATTTTTACTCTGGGGCTTTACTTCTCAAGATGGAATGAAAAACAACTGCTCTTCTACTGAGCCACTTTGTTGCACACAATAAGAACTACTGGTTCACAAACACCAAATAGTCCATTAGAGATGGACTTGTTAGGGTGGTTTAAATGTCAGGTTTTCACTTTCCATTTCTATCTTGAAGCAGTCATTAGTGATTGATTTGTGCTGTGATTAATGGATAGAAATGGATGATGTTGAACATTTATCATCATCACCCCTGCAGGGTTCAAATACCTAATCGAGCTTGTCTGGCTGATTCTGCATTAATTCTGTACAAGTGGATTAGACGTTTTACAGGGTATATAGCATTAAAGTTCAAGCGGCCTAATTGTTGTATAATTGTTACTCATGAAATTGTTAAACTGTAGTAATAAGCTATTATAATGATGTTACCTTTTTAATACTGACAACCTACCAAAATGCATGTTGTCACCTCATTTACAGAATGAAATTTACTAAAGATTAAAAAAAAAACGTTATCAGTGATTGTCTCCCCATGTATAAAAAAGTGACATTTATTCTTAATTTTTTGATTAAACATTTGTAATGTCATTGTTTTATAAAACTCAAAAAAATACAAATATTTTAATTGTCATTTTTGTAAAGCATAACAGTTAAAGGGTTAGTTCACCCAAAAATGAAATTTATGTCAGTAATTACTCACCCTCATGTTGTTCCAACCCCGTAAGACCTTCGTTCATCTTCGGAACACAAATTAAGATATTTTTGATTAAATCTGAGAGCTGTCTCACTCCTCCATAGGCTTCTAAGACATTATAACTTGCTGGCCCAGAAAATGTATTAAAGACATCGTTAATATAGTCCAAGTGACTCCGGTAGCTCAATCTTAAGTTTATAAAGCGACGAGAATACTTTTTGTGCGCAAAAACAAACAAAAATAACGACTTTATTCCACTTTTCATTTCCTTCTCTCTGGGCCTCGAGTCTTTTCATGTAGTGTTTTAGCGTAGTGCGTCTGTGCACGTCACCACGTATCACACACATGACCAGCATCGCCCAATAGTGAGCCTACGTGGTGACATGCAACACAGACGCGCAGCAAGTTATAGTGTCTTAGAAGCCTATGGAGGAGTGATCCAGCACTCAGATTTAATAAAAAATATCTTAATTTGTGTTCCGAAGATGAACGAAGGTCTTACAGGGTTGGAACAACATGAGGGTGAGTAATTACTGACAGAATTTTCATTTTTGGGTGAACTAACCCTTTAAGGAGAACCTGGATTCATAGAGAAGAACTGTACTCTAATGATTCTCATCCTTATTCATTACCGGGTTCAAAAACCGAAAGGAAGGCAGAGAAACCAGCAACTAAAAATACATAGCAGCACCTCAGGATGTTAATCTAAATGTTCTTCATAACACCAGCTGTCGGCACAGAACACCTTTGTGTTCATTTTTATGCTCCGCTCACCCTCGCATAGATGCGGGCCAAAAGTGGGGGCTCGGCCAGCTTTAAATTAAGATTTCTTCAATTCTTTGCGACCGTTTCATGCACGTTTCCTTGCGCTCAGCAGGTGCTCATGAATAATCATGCGTGTCTGCATGTGATTCCAGACATACCATGCTCAGACTAAATATTCCTTGAATTCCACCTATTTAACGAATTAAGACAAGATGAGCTGTATCTTCAGAATGGCACCTTCTTTCTGACATTTTAAATGACCTGTTTTATTTCAGCTTCCTTGGAAGTCACTGACCAGCATCATCGAGTATTATTACATGTGGAAAACCACAGACAGATACGTTCAGCAGGTGAGCAGCGCTTAAATGCTTGAAAACATTTTGCTGTATTTTTAATAGAAGAAACACTAATAATCTGGAAATCTCTTTCTCTGTTTGCTCTGACTGTTCTCGATCTCGCTTAGTGCTGAATGTTTATGACTTTGTACAGAAACGACTGAAGGCAGCTGAAGCAGAAAGCAAGCTGAAGCAAGTCTACATCCCCACATAGTGAGTGTGGACATCTTTAAAGTCTCAAATGCATCTCCAGTGATCACTTGCGCTCAGGTTTCGATTTTGCATGTTTATAAACCTGCTGTAAAAGATTATAGTGTGAAATGTAATTTGCTTTTCTTCTCACAGCAATAAACCCAACCCTAACCAGATCTCCGTCAGTAACGGCAAAATGGCAACTGTGAATGGTGCAGCCGGCACAGGCAGTTTCCACACAGCCGGAGGCGGACGCGCATGTGAGAGCTGTTTTGGTGAGTAAGGACCCTCTTCGCCTAATTACAGTCAACACAGCCATCCAATCAATTCACTGCTTTTCCCGAAGGACATGTCACGCCTCCTGTTATCAGTGGGGCTGGATACTGCATTTTCACCCTTTTATCTTCCAATCTGATCAATCAAAGCTGCCGCATCACAATCCATGCGCTCTGCAATGATTAGTCTGGGTCAATATTGCTTTTTAGTAATGAACTCACATTGGGGAGCATAAAAGGATTTGAATCCCTCTCGACACCTAATCCTTTCATTGTGTTGTAGGACATCGCGTTATATTTCTTTTCTGTTTGCAATTAGGTTTCCATGGAAGTTAAGTATTCCTTTATTTATCTAGACAATATGACCCACCAGGCGTAGTTATTCTTATTTCTTTCATTTTATTCTTCTCTGTTGACAGGTGTACAGTCTGCTCAGTGGTACTCTTGGGGTCCTCCAAACATGCAGTGTCGCCTGTGTGTATCCTGCTGGATGTACTGGAAAAAGTATGGTGGCCTGAAGATGCCAAGCAGAGCTGAGGGGGTAGAGGAAAAAACGCCTCCAAGCCCTGCACCCAATGTAAGTACTGCTCTCAGTTTGGATCTGCATTGAGGTGCACACAGTATATACAGTGCTATGCATAAGTTTAGACACCCATACTAAAGTTGACTAAAAAGAGGAATAAAAAATCATCTTTTGGAAACTGAACTTAATGCCTTAATTTAAAAAATTAGGAAAAATCCAACCTTTAAGGACACCAATTTTCTTTGTGAATGAATAATGTATTGTAAATAAATAAATGTTCTTCCTTAAAATACAGGGTGCATAAGTTTGGACACCCCTATGTTAAATTCCCATAGAGGCAGGCAGATTTTTATTTTTAAAGGCCAGTTACTTCATGGATCCAGGATACTATGCATCCTGATAAAGTTCCCTTGGCCTTTGGAATTAAAATAGCCCCACATCATCACATAGCCTTCACCATACCTAGAGATTGGCATGGTTTTATTTCAGTTAGCCTAATAGCTAGTTTGATTTGCATTGAGAGATGATCTTATGGAAAGTACTCCATGCCAATCTCTAGGAATTTAACATAGGGGTGTCCAAACTTATGCACCCTGTATTTTAAGGAAGAACATTTATTTATTTACGATACATTATTCATTCACAAAGAAAATTGGTGTCCTTAAAGGTTGGATTTTTCCTAATTTGTTAAATTAAGGCATTAAGTTCAATTTCCAAAAGATGATTTTTTATTCCTCTTTTTAGTCAACTTTAGCATGGGAGTCTAAACTTATGCATAGCACTGTATGCCGTTCAAAAGTTTGGGGTCAGTAAGTATATATATTTTTTTTTTTGAAAGAAAGTATATTTACCCAGCAAGGATGTATTCAATTGATCAAAAGTGACAGTAAAGACATTTACAATATTACAAAAGACTTCTAGTTCAAATAAATGAACTTTCTATTTATAAAAGAATCCTAAAAATGAAGTATCATGGTTTCCACATTGATAAGAATATGAAATCTGCATATTAGGTAAGGGTGGGAGTCTTTAAGCACCTCACGATCCGATCGTCTCATAAAAGCATTTTGAGATGCAAGTGTTTAACCACTTAAACACGCAGTCGCACACAGCTGCATGACATGAGCGCTCTTCACAAAGCGCACTTGAGCACTTGAAAGCAGCCGTCTGTTAGTAAGTGAGATTTGTGTTTTGAATATATATAAGCCTACTGCATTCCAAGCGGCATAAATGAGGGGAAAACAATCAATTTAAAAGGGAAAACAATGAAATACTGGCGGACGAGTCTGTTAATTTTAAGCGTAACATTAGGCAAAGCCCACGTTTTTTACAGTGCATTTCCTGTGCAGTGAAGCCCGCGATTGCCCTTCTAATTCGTCTATATACTTGTTTGAGGGTTTTTGAGTGTGTGAAATTGGCAGAAAGCAGACTATGGCTAGAGCACACACCATAATGCCATCGCTCATCTGCGGTTAAAACAAATTAAACTACTTACTACTTTTCTTCTTTCTGATAGTCTCAGAATCATTGAAGAGAGAATCGTGATGCATTGGAGAATACATTTTTTTCCTTTCTTCTCCAACCCATAATGTGACGCCAAAGACTTCAGTAATGAATGCTGATAATTCAGCTTTGCCATCACAGGAATAAATTACATAAAAAGAAAAAATATATATATTTTTTATATATATATATATATATATATATATATATATATAAATTGTTTTTTTGTTTGTTTGTTATTTATATATATATATATATATATATATATATATATATATATATATTTATTTATTTATTTATATATTTATTTATTTATTTATTTATTTAAAAAATTATTTTTTCTTTTTATGATATAATATATAATAAGTATATATATAGATAAGCATTAAAGACGACTTTCAAAACCATAAGAAATCTATTCTTATTGACCTCATACTTTTGAACGGTAGTGTTTGTATAGGGATCATGTTTCAGCACAGGGGAATATTTCAGCGAGCCGAGTAAAATACTTGGTTAATGTTTATTACCCTGCTATTCTACTGTTCATTATTTCATGTTTGTTCATAAAATATTAAATTATGCAACTTGAAATGTTGATGTATTTGTAATATAGAAATTAACATTAGCCTAAATTAATGAATGGGAAAGTCGAATAATTTTTCTTTGTTGTTGTATATAACCATATTGAAAAGTGTTACCATAGTGTCATCATCATATAAAATAATTGATATTCATCTTGGGAGCCAATAATTCACTGCAAAAAACATGTTCATCCTGGTTTCAAATGAACCAATGTCAGATTGACATCTGGAGGATTGTCCCATCTCAGAATTTAAAGGGTTAGTTCACCCAACAATGAAAATTCTTTCATTAATTACTCAGCTTCATGTCATTCCTAACCCGTAAGACTTTCGCTCATCTTTGGAAATCTGAGAGCTTTCTGTCCCTCCATTGACAGCTATGCAGCTGACACTTTGACGCTTCAAAAAGTTCATAAAAAGATCGTAAAAACCATATGAATTGAGTGGTTTAGTCCAAATTTTCAGAAGGGACATGATCGCTTTATTTGATGAACAGATTGAATTTAGGTATTTATTCACATATAAACATTGATTTCTTTATGAACTTTTTGAAGCCTCAAAGTGGAAGTTGTGTAGCTGTCAATGGAGGGACAGAAATCTCTCAGATTTCATCAAAAAGATCTTCATTTGTGTTCCGAAGATGAACGAAAGTCTTACGGGTTTGGAACGACATCAGGGTGAGCAATTAATGACAGAATTTAATTTGAAGAAAGCCATTATATTCTCCCTCTCGCTTTCTGTTGTTTTATCACTGTCCCACTTTACATTGTTTTTCCTATATCAATCCTTAATTTCCTCGTCTGTCTCTCCACAGGAGATTCGTTCTCGTGGCCACGGCGCCCGTCAGTCTTCTCACATGGTTCCAATGAGGAACAGCGGCAGCCCCAAATCCTCAATGAAGACCAAGCAGGCTTTCCTCCTGCAGGCCACGCGCCTCACCAAGCTGGCGCGTCACATGTGCCGCGATCTCATCAGGCTGCGCCGGGCCGCGCGCCGCCCCTTTGTGCCCATTAACTGTGGTGCCATAAAGGCGGAGTGTAAGAGCTCTTTAAATTCCTAACTTCAGCCTCGCGTGCAAACGCGCACACACACCCACCCACCTACACTGTCCCACCCGCTCTGTTCCCCGACCACACCTGTCCACATCTCGCTGTCATTCCTCCCCTCCATCTTCCTGTCTTGTACTGTTTTTATTATTATTATTATTATAATTATTGTTATTATATTTTATTTTGGTTTTTGTATTCTCCCCACCCCATTTCCAATAAAGACTGCCTGTCCTCCATATTTTGCGTTTCAATCATCTTTTCAGTTCAAATTCACTTTCCCCACCAACCTTATTGATTTGGTTTAAGGGTATGTTGGCGATGTTGTTTAAATTGAACATAAGCACATTTTTAGCACTTCTCTAAGTTTGTTGAAGAGAGTTTTGTATGCACACATTACACACAAAGACTGACAAGATGCTCTATTATGCTTGCTTCACCTAACATTGTAATTATACTTGAAATTAAATGCATATCATAGTCTGAGCCTTATATTTATTAAAAGCTTCAATGAGAGACTTGAAAGACTATATATATATATATGACATGGGGAACTGATTTGTTTAAAGGTACTTATTTTTTAAAATGTGCTTTCTCCTTTTTTCCTCTTAAGAAAGATAAGCTGTTTTGGTTTTACATTCTTTTCCCCCTCAATATGATTCCCTGCACTCATGTTAGTATTTTTAATGCTCTCGGCGCTACTATTGAAGGAAATGGGATATATTTTTGTTGCTTCTAGTTATTTTTTTTGGGAGGATTTTAATATAAATTCGGTTTCAGAGTTGGATTGACGCAGTATAGGATTTTAGTGTGTAAGCGTATGCACATTTTATATGTAAATATATATTGTAAATGGTCACTATTAGACTGGTCAAAACGTCTTTATGACCTTTAAAGTCGAACGTGTTGGGACGTTCTCAGGACAGTTGGTTGTAGCAGAAGGATCTCTTTGCTTTTGCACTGAACAAACCCCCTCCAATGTCAACCAAGGATCTTTTTATAATTGTTTAGTTTATTTTCAGAAGATTTTACGCATAACCTCATGGTCAAACGTAACCATACAATTAGTACTAGAAAGTACACACATTCAACACATACATGTTTTTGCATTTTGCTTTTGGCCTTTTTAAATATCATTTGTTTATCCATTATAAAGTGTGCAATAAGATTTATTTTTATTTTATTTTGTGTGACAGATCAAATGTCAAATATTCAGATTATTTGTTACATCAACAGACTAAAGTACAAGAATTCTTAATGGTGCGTGCCAAGATTTGTAGCCTAAATAAAGTCCCTGTCAGAATAATCTATGAAGATATGTACCTTCTCAGTGTGGAATGTTGGTTAGTGTACATGCGTTATGTCTCAGCTTTAATTTTTGCCATTTCTACTCAACTGCCTCTGAATATAGACAGTTTCATCACTGATTGTACCCGAGAGAATGTTAATGTCTAAGGGCAAAATGTCTATTTTATTGAAGCAGAATGGTATAAAAAACAATATATATATGTACTATGATGTGGAATAGCTAATTGAATTGCTATTATGTTGTGCAGCCAATCAGTCATTCGGTAGCTAACACTGACAGGCTGTTCAGAGGCATGTATGTAATGAGATGATGAAGTGTTAACTCTTCTGTTGTGCTATTCAGTAATGCAAAAATGATGGACTATCAGTCTCATCATCGGTGCAGTTTATGATCTAATTAATTTGATGTTCAATAAGTTGTAAGGAGTCATTTACAAAACACTGAGTCATGCAATTGGAACAAGAGTAGACGTATAGTTCATTAGTCTTATTTGTTTCTGTTCTTCTGATTTTTAAAAGTTGAAGTTTGTCCTCTTTAAGAGTTTGCACACTAGTCTGTAGTTTATCAAACGGACATTTTTAAATGCTGAGGAAGTTGGTTCAATGGCGTCAATTGATTAGGACTTTGTGCCTTGGGAAGTGTTACGTTGGCACAGAAAGGAGAAATGGCACTAGACCCGCAGTTTCAAAGAGAATGGTATGCGGTTTATGCAATAATTCAAGATTTTTGTGGGTCTTAAATAGTTACTGATTAATTATTTGTCACAGAGTGCATGCCAAGTTGACGTTAATCAATGAAATACTAAGTTGGAATGAAAGGGAAACATCCCAGCAAGCAATTTTGCGTTTAAAAGACGTCTAATAGCCGCCCAAACACAGCCCTGACGTGACGTCTAGGCTAAAACGAGACTGAAAATTTAATAGACGTCTAACCATAGCCTAAGAATACGCATAAAACATGTCAAAGAAATGAAACCAAACACCTTGTAATCAACTGTTGACTTTGCTTACATGATGGAATATCCTATATCTCGCAAGTTATTTTGGCCAAAACGACATGTAACCAAATTCAAGGTTATTTTTGGCTTGAAGTGGGTTACTTATAGCCGGACTATATCGGGTCTATAGTTAACCGAGACTCTGAATTGCTCACTGGGATGCATCTCTTATATTTTTCAAAAAAATCACAAACTAAAAACCTCAAAAATATGCGACAAGCTTTGAAAACAAGCCCAAAGATGAGTTTACAGATCATGGTTGCCAGCCTTTGCTCCGAGGACAGCTGTTTCCTCTTGACAGGCACTTGTAAATAGGTCAGTTTTACAGGGAGAGCTCATATCAACAGGGAAAGAGAGCCAATCACCTGCTCTACATCCGTCCAATCACACGTCCCTCTCGGTTTTGCATCGCCCACCTCCCATCATGTGAAACCTCCATTCTATGCTTCCATTCCACCCCTTTCTCCACCCCAGACATGTCTGTATGTATCCCCGGCCATAAGAAGTTGTTCTGACATCTGTGTCCTGAAGCACGAGGGACCCGGGTGGGGGCATGCTTTTTTTGGTTTGTCTCTCTCTTTTATTTTTCTTTGTGTGAATGTCTTGTGGGTAACCAAAACACAAATAAAACCATGGCTGAAACCATCCTGAGTCCTTGTAGTTTCATGTGTCTTGTGTACCTGTCCATCACTCTGTCGCACGCACACCGACAGGCCAGGCCGAGCCAGAGCGTCAATCGTGAGAAATCGGCTCCTGCCGTGCCTTCATGACTTGTGTTTACATGCACACACTCATAAGAAGCTGCTGTGAATGCAACATCACATTTGTTTTTCCTCTTTCCAACCTCATTCAACATGCTGGCTAACCAGGTTGTGTCCAGCATCTTGCCTGCCCATCAGAGACCGTGCATGAAAATCATGGAATAATCAAGTTTACCCCATCGAAATGTGACATACAAATGAAAATGTGAATCATGAGAGTTTAATAAAACACATTCGCAGTCATGAGGATTCAATGGTGAAGAAAACTCTTACGGAGAGTTTAACACAAAGCTTACGGAGAACCTCCCTTAAGGCACAGGTTTCATTCAATTTAAGGAATGGATTTTGTGTCAGAAGATAATGTATCACTCAATTCAGCAAGGTTTTTTTTTTTACATTCGATATATTGTTGAAGAGGTAAAAAAAAAACTGAAGTTGTATCGGTACATCTTTAAGACAGTTTCTCTCCAAGACATCAAGAAGAACTGCCTGAAGAGAATGGCTTTAAACAACTTCTGACTCGTCTGGAGTTTTAATGAATTTTAAACGAACTGAAGAAAGTTGGAGTGATTTTAATGGGTTCGTTGCGGTCAGATCAATACCCGGGAGTTCAGCAGAAAGATTATATTCACTAGGGCCTAAAGAACGAACAGTGGAGAAAATGAGATTTGACTCTTACTTGCTGCTCCCATGAAAATGGTTGTCTGGTCAGAAAGATTAGTCACTGTGTATCACCGCAACATCCATCAAGCCAGCCTGTTCAGTTTGCCTCATGTTGGTGTCTAAGTGTGAATGTCTCTTTCTTGCTCTTTGACTTGCTTCTATCTCCGTTTGTCTGTTCTGTACTGCCCGTCGATGAATAGATATGATCCGGGTGTCAGAGGGCATGACAGGGCGACCTATGAAGCCCAAATCCTCCCCGAGGAGCACCCTGACCAGCGTCTTGCAGTACCTCGGTGAGCCACACAACATTAGAGCTGTATCCATTGGGATGTAACTCTCGGATCACACTGAATCTGCTGTCGTTTCAGAGTCTCGTCCAGCAACTCATGTTCAGCGGCCTCACCGCACCCCTGGCCTACAGGTGCAGCCCCCACGACGCCTGCTGTCCTCTCTTCCCAGCCATGGCCCGCTTGGCATATTGGGAAAACGGAGCTACCATCACCACAGCCGGGTTGAATCCGCGGAGAGGAGGGCCGGTGCTCCAGGACAAGGTGGGTTTACAATTAAAATGCATGCTTGTATAATATTAAAGATGGATGTCATTATAACATGCTAATACACACCTCTTTTTTTCATGCTAGAAAATCCAGCTCATATTGTGGGACCCATTCTGGTAAGTAAAAATGACTGGATTCACTGGTATCACAAAACATTACATTTTGCGGTAACACTTTATTTTACAGTGTCCTGTTACATATGTTACATGTACTTACCATAGTAATAACAGTAAATTATGCATAATTACATGCAACTAACCCTCAACCAAATCCTAATCCTACCCTAACCCTATAGTAAGTAGGCCTACATGTAGTTGCTTAATACTACTCATTACTTAAATATATTACACTGTAACAACGACACCTTAAAATAAAGTGTAACCCATTTTGCCTAGTTTTTATTTGTTTGTTTATTTATTTATTTGAAATGGATAAGTTGGTGAAAAAGTTTTTTTATTAAACTAAAATACAAGATATAATATAAAATACAATGAATATAAAATAAAAAATGTATTGCATAAATCCCATACTTCTGTTTGTGCTATTATATAAGCTGCCTGTTTGTTTTGTTTTGTTTTGTTTTGTTTTGTTTTGCTTTGGTGTGTGTTTTGTTTTGTGTTTTGTTTGTTTTGATTGTTTTTTGTTTGTTTTTTGTTTGGTCTTAGTTTTGTTGTTTTTCGTTGTTGTTTTTTTGTGTTGTGTTTTGTTTAGTTTTGTTTGCAAAATAATTCTAAAGATGAGTAGGTACGTCCAAACTGTTGATTGATACTTGTTTCACTACCTAGACTGAAGCAGGAAGGACTCTAGGCATTACCGTGTGCTTTCATTAGACTGGAAAACAATAACTTTTCATTTGTGTTGACGAGACAAATTGTACATTTTTAGTTTTTAAAATTGCCTAGTTTTTATTTGTTTGTTTATTTATTTGAAATGGATAAGTTGGTGAAAAAGTTACTTTTTTATTAAACTAAAATATAAAATGTATTTATTTTACTTTTGATTACATAAATCCCAAACTTCCATCTGTGCTATTTCATAAGCTGACTGTTTTTGTGTTGTGTTGTATTGTTTTGTTTTGTTTTGGTGTGTTTTTTTTTTTTTGCAAAATAATCATAAAGATGAGTAGGTATGTCCAAACTGTTGATTGATATGTGTCTCTCTACCTAGACTGAAGCAGGAAGGACTCTAGGTATTATCGTGTGCTTTCATCAGACTGGAAGACAATAACTTACTAGCATTTGTGTTGCTGAGAGAGAGATTCCATCTTGTAACATATCAAATGCAGATATTGTTGATGCAGTGAATTGGTTCAGGTGACAGCTTCAATCTCCAGCCTTTGAGTTTTCCCACTGATTATTGTGGCTGGGTAAAATGGAAATGAGAAGTGAGAGATGGCAAAATAAACACAAAGGCAGTCACTGTTCATCAGTGAGATGAATAAAGTAAATATAGTGGACGGATCTTCACCTCATTATTGGCCTGTCAATTCTAAAAGAAAAATATTAGAAGTTGCTTTATTATTTCAGTTGTTTATCACTCTAGATATTATTTTTTACATGTGGGACCAAATAATTTATTGGTCCCAGTTTGGGTCTGGACCTAAGACACCAATATAATCAAATTGCTTTGTTATGAAGACTTTTTTTGTGGATTTTTTTTATTTAAAGTTTATTAAATGTCTATATCTAGTATTTGTTGGGGAGTAACAAACTTCAGAGAGAGTAACTAAGTTAAAAGACTTAAAGGAATAGTTAAAATAGTTACAATTCTGTCATCATTTACTCACCCTCAAGTTGTTTCAAACCTGTATGAATTTCTTTCTTCTGCTGAACACAAAAGAAGATATTTTGAAAAATGTCGGTAACTTAACAGTTGATGTACACCATAGTATTTTTTTTTTCCTACTATGGAAGTCAATGGGGTACATCAACTGTCTGGTTACCGACATTTCTTAAGTAAAGGAGAAAGAAAAAAACACCAACAGAGTTATAATAACCTGCATTATTCTGCTTAATATATGACTACTTAAAATAAAAAAAATAATAAAAAAAAATAAAAAAATGCATGGGCAGTAAATATTTTAATGTATAATTATCTTATAGTTTTTAGAATATTTTACAGCTTTCAATAAGAAAAATAGTAAATTTCAACACAGAAAACAATCGACTTATCAACAACACAAACACTAATTTTATTCATGTGAAATTTGATGTATGTAATATATAAATGTATTCATTTTTATTGCTAATATGCTCTCTCAACTTCTCAAATTTTGTTTGTATTGCTTTAACGAGAGACTCTTGAGCTAGGCATTGTAAGAAAAATTTATGTGAACGTCGAAGATCTCAAAAATGAAGTTTAGGTTACAGCATAGCAGTGGCAAGGTACACAAAGCACCTTGGGTTCACCGGCGTCAGAATGAACCCAGAACATCCAAATCTTACACCTTTTATCCTGTTCTTAATGTAAATTAAGTTGCTCTTTTTGCAACAGCTGTGGTCTGTATGTTAATGAAGTTGTGACACCCCATTGTCTGAGAAGGTTCTCTGTGTCCCACACCCAGTCCCATTCTACAATGTGATCAACCCAGATGGTGAAGAAACAATATAACTTGACTTTCTTTCATCTCTATGATAATTAAGCCATTTTGCGGATGAGCTCATTCTAAAATATATTTTGGAGTGGAATCTGGGTCGAGGCAGACTACAATTTCTTACAGCATCAATCAAATGTTTAATGTTCTCTATGAAATTAATACTGAGTCCTTTGAGGTCATTTTGACTTTAGTCGGTAACTCTTAGAGTTTCAGTGTTTAAAAGTATTGGAAGTAGTTTAAGATGCCCATTTCCTTTGCTTTTTTAGCAGCATAATGGAAGCAGCACTGGTGGCTCTAACCTTCGCGCCAGTGGCCTGATGCTCCGTAAGAGACGACCCAACTGGATCGATGCCCCCGATGACAGCTTCTTCCTGGTTTCCCGAGAGACGAGGTGTGCAATCTGAACCTTGCTGTCCATTTTGGCACTGTTTCCCATGGCATCGCACTCCTCAAACCTAAGCTTGTTCTGCCTTGTTCACTAAGAGACACTGAAATACACTGGCCCGTACATAGATCTTAGAGACGAATTTAATAGAAAACAGCAGGACAGACACACTCCATGTCAAAAAGGAAACCTTACCTTGTTCTTTCATGATTGGCACCTGCAGAGATTATCCCCGGAGATGGCATGACACATCTGATTAGGTTTCCATCATTTTGATTCAACCTTCACTTAAGAGTGACTGATCTTGGTGACAGGATTGGCACATGTGTAATTACTGCATTGGTCATACCCAGTGACAGTGGCGGGTACGAGGGTCTAAGCCAGAGTTGTCAGTGTAGGAAATGGGCCAGTCAATCTCAGACGTCAGGGACAATTTTTCAATAACAAAGATCCTATAATTACCAATACCCATGATCCCATTAATCTGTGGTGGCATGGAGAGACAACCGAAAACAAATGATTTTTTGATGCAGATTGAGGTTAGTTTTAATCCAGAGAGATGAGACTCCACAGGTAACTTAACATTCACAAACACACATACGCTACCAGTCAAAAGTTTGAGCACACAAGACTGATTCAATGATTCTCATTATCCTAAAACCAGTTATGCTTGATAAACGCTTGAAATGAGTTTTGTAGACAAATTTGATATTTTGCCTAATATTTGTATGTATTTATTTATTTGAAATGGGTAAGTCGATGATTTATTTTCATATTTTATGAAAATAAAATATAAGATTGATTGGTTTAACTTTTCAATTCAATTAAATCACTTACTTCCATTTTTGTTATTTCATAGTTATCCTACCTTTTTGCTTTGATTTCTTTTAAGTTTTAGTTTAGTTAAGTGTGTCCAAACTTTTGATTGCTGGTGTACCTTGCAGAGATGCGCATATTTTTGTGAATTGTCTTTTTTTATGTTCGTATAACAATGTATAGGCATAACAAAATCTATCAGCAGTGTTGTTTAGACTGAAGATGGTCTCCACAGCCATCCTCCATCAATTCACAGAAATGTGGAGAAAAGATTAGCTTGATATTTGCTTTTAATTCTCAGTCAACTGAAATGAAATTAAAAAAGGATTAAGATCTGCAGACATTATTGGCTCACTTTTTTACCAAACATGTAAGACTGCATGAATTTTACACATTCACATGCTAATGATTGAAATCCCTGTTTGCAGTGAGTTTAAAGTACAGACTGGATGTGAAGTGTGTCTGAAGTTCTAGTTACATTCAAATTAAACTAAAGTTAATTCACTACAAATAAAGATAATTTGTTTTGAGCAGGGGAAATTGGACACGATTTGCCCTGTTGTATCATGGATCAAAGTGTTTTTTATCTACTTTTTAGTGACTGTTTGCTTGTCTCGTTTTGTTGCTGCAGCTGTTAGACACCTGACCATGGTAAGATCGCACGCACCGTACACAAAGGCTAAACCACATTACCTGTGGAGTCTTGCAAAATGTATGAAATGTATAACCAAAAGAGACACTCAATTAACCTGTACACTTAATATGAAGCGCCATCCTGGTGGCTTTTGACACCTCAACCTGCAAAATGTGTTTTATGCTTAATGTGGATCAGATAAATAGAAGGCAGATAGTCATAATAGTTCACCCACAGCAGCAAGGGGTTTGGTTTTAACATCTTTGGCATTGAGAAGTAGATGTGAGCTGAAGCTTGAAGAAAAATGCCTCTCCATTACAGCCACATCCATATGAGCCATGACTTGCACAGCTCCCTATGGCCTCCAGCACTGGAGCGGATGCTAGGCTAAATTTAGCGCCCCTGCTCTGAAAGATTAGCCTTTAACAAGGCAGGAGACCCAGAGACAAATTGGATCGGGTCTGTGGCTGAGCCTGGTTCTCTTGCGGTTTTACACCATCATCACACTCTGTCAGGAGTCTCTTTCACTGAAATTGCAATCAGTTCTACATTCAGATGTTGGAGTTGATGTTAAAATAGGTTTCATCAACTGAAACCTTTACATTTGAACGTTTCTCACTATATAGTATTTGTAGCGTTAAATGTTTGCAAAAGAACTGATCAAATCCATCAGTGCAAAAGCATGCAGCCTAATCACAGTTACATTGAGGCTGTGTGGTGTTAATTATATGTCTTTGTGTTAATTTAGCGTCATTTGTGAAGTAAACAGAGATGCTATAAATGCAAGCACACGTACACAGTACGTGGATTCTGGACTGTCATTATATATTTCTAACGGTTCTTTTATTAAGGGCTGTCCCCTGTGGATGCCTGTAGGCCTCATTCATTTTGCATGAACATTAGACCCAGACGATTCTTTCCTTTCTCTTTATGTTATGGACCTGATCACGACTCGAGTAGAACGTTATTTATGTCACTAAGCCATCGATCTATATTGCTTCTGTAAGGTCTAATATCTGTAACATGTGCCAAGCTGAACACAATTGCACTGTGATACACACAGGAAAACCAAAACCAATTCCAGTTCAACTTTCTTGATATTTTAGAAATATCCTGCTTGCACACAAATTATTGCACAACACAGGGTGTTAGATGATAGTTTCATGAGCTTTCAAAATTATTGCAGTGCCTCTATTATGGGCTATATATTGAACTTTTGATATATGATTTGTAAAAGTTTTTTTTATAAAGAAGCCTCTTATGCTGAACATTCACACCAGGAACGATAACTATACATATAACTATTACGATATATTAGCCACCAGCGGACGATGTCTTTTTGTTTTGTCGTCTACCGCTTTAAATGCTCGAGCTCTTTAAAGCAGGAAGAATTCTGATTGGTTGTCAATGTTTTTTATCGTTCATTAGCTGAAAAAATAATACTTTTGAAAGTGACTACGATATCATTTCTCTGTGCCGTTCCGTTATTGTTATAGTTGTGGTGTGGACTCTGCTATTCTTTTATAGGCTATTCAAAACGATTGTTAGAACTATATATTTATGGTTATCATTATAGTTATCAACCGTCCTTGGGTGTGAACAAGCCTTAAGGCTGCATTTATTAGATAAAAAATAACAGTAATATGGTAAAATTTACCTAACTGCTAAAAACATTATTTAGCAAATGTAAAAATATAAAATAACTTTCAGGGATAATAAGGAATTTTTTCATAAATAATACAACAAAAAACATACATTTATCCAGCTCAGCCATAAATCAAACCCCCAAAAAAGTATCTAATGTATTGTTAAATGTAAGTTTTGCATGATTGATGACATTACCAAAGACAATGATATGTTATGTTTTATTTTCCTGTTCCTCTCAGGAAAGCCAGGAGGCTGCTCTCCCGTTCACAATTAAGAAGAGCATGTAGACAACCATGTGAGCAGATCAGCCTACGCAGGGTCCCTCAGGGGCCGGCACAGGTACCTGTACTGGCGCCCCCTCACCCCAGTTTACGGATGCGAGGTCCAATCGTCATCCACGACTGACATTCATCTGCATTGTTCTCCCCAGTCTGTCAGTTTATGGTTTGGAGTTTCATTTGCCTATTAAATTTGCTTCCTCTTATTCTACTTCTTCTAAAACTTTCGCTTCCACCTCTGGACAGAAGGCTCATAATAATAATAAAGCATTTAGCTAATAACCCAACCACAAAAAAAAAAAAAATGATACCTGTATATTCAGCACCTCCTTGGATGGCAGCCTACGGCTCTTGTTTCAATATCTTTCTAAGTACTAAATGCTCATTAAGTTTCAATACAAGCGCAACTTAAAACACTTTTACCTTACAGCAACATATAACGTCGGCTCTGAGCACTGAGAATCTATGGCTGTGGCAACTAAACTTACAGGGTTCCACAAATGTGTATCATGTACAGATCAACGCTGATGCTGACCATTCAACAGACTCTTTTGAGAAGTGTTAGTGTACTCATTGTAAATTCAGTTAGCTCTGCATTGAATGGTTTCCTTTATTTCTCTGTATCTTCTGTGCGTATCATGACAAGTACAAGTTTGTGAGCTGTTTTTATATTGTATTCATGCGAGGACTGGATTGGATGTTGATTTACTGGGTAATTGGTGGTTTTAACTGAGAGCATGTTTCAATCAATTCTTTTAACTGGAGATGTTGTAATGATTTGTGGAAGTCAAAGCTTTGCAACTCTTAAATAATCATTCAGGACATTATGGTTCTGTTCCCCTCTTTCAGATGCCAGTAATACCCTTTAGATGTTTGTAAGACATTTATTTATTGGCTTCTTAACAAAAAAAGCCAATTTTTCAGCACTTCACCAATTAAAAATGACAAACTGACCCTTGGCAGAAGTCATAATTCAAATTTGGCTAAGGGAATATTCATTATCCCGGCTGTGTATATAGCATGTAACAGTGAAACAATAAGCTATTTTGTTTTCAATGCCTCATACATTTTTGTTGTATTTCATTGTATGTCACACATTTACTGAAAAATGCTAAATAAAAAAGCGCAGTAAAGATTGTACGTCTGTGTAATAGTACAAAAAGCGAACGGTGTACAGTATAGACAATTTAGGGCAAAATTATAATTCATTATGTCACTTTTCAGAGTTCAAGCCGGTCTTAAAGGGATAGTGTTCATTTTCTATCATGACTTTCTTCGGATGTATAACAAAAGAAGATATTTTGAAATATACAATGAACCCAATGGGGCTGGAAATTGCTGTTTTAGACCACACTGACTTAAATGGACAAAAAAAGTTGAAACATTTTTCAAAATATTGTCTTTAGTTTTCCGGAAAAGAAATAAAGCCATACGGGTTTGGATCAACATGAGGGGTGAGTAATTGATGAATGAATTTTCATTTTTAGGTGAACTATCCCTTTAAGACAAATGTTATTTTCACCCTCCCAATTGCACTGATTGTAACAAACAGTTTCTCAGGTAGATTAAGGTTTTTTTCTGTTCGTCTTCACACTCATCTTGAACTTCGTCAGCCCCGCTGAGTTGGTTTTGCCTTTCAAGGTGTCGCGGAACCAAGCGTTAATGTGGCAGTAGATGACTGGATCCAGTGCACAGTTCATGTAGGATAAAGCTAAAGAGGCATGAAGGCCAACTATGAGGAATTCAGAACAGGGAAACGCTTGAAGTAAGATGCCAAAAGTGACTGTAGGTAGGAAACACAAAACAAACATGATCACAAGAAACAGAAGAACTCTCACTGCCCGCTTCACCCTGCGGTGTGCCCCCTTAGACTGCCGACAGTGGACGTGAGAGAAAACACGCACAAAACTGAAGACCACCAGTGTGAACCCAAGCAGGACCTCCATCAGCTGTACTGAATTATATATCCTCATTTGAACCGACGGCCATGTCCATGACAGATAACTGTGGCATGTGAGCTTCGACGAGTTTTTCTGTGATGCGAGAGCCAGGTTCAAGGGGGCTGGAAGGCGAAGGAGTAGGACACCCACCCAAACTGCGCTAACCAACACTATTGCTTGTCTCACACTCATTCGACAAATGCGATGGTGTGGGTGAAGTATCCTGAAGAAGCGGTCCACGGCTAAAATTGACATGAAAGCCATGCTTGTTGAGTTGTTTACAGATATAATGTACAGAACGAAGCGGCAAAAGGATTCACCAAATACCCAGTCTTCACCACGGAAGAGATAGTCTATGAGGAAAGGCAGCCCAGTGAGGAGTAGGAGGTCGGATATTACCAAGCAGAAGACATACACATTGCAAGCTTTCCATGGAGACTTGAAGAACAAAATCCACAGAGCAAACACAATTCCAGGCAAGCCAAAGATGAACTCCAAAATGAGAACGGGCTTTAAAATGGAAGAAACAAGAGTCTGAGACTCCATGCAGGAGGTGATGTTACTCATGATGAAAAGCAGTGCGACCTCGTAACCTAAAAGTACATTAATATTGTGTTAAGACAGTTAATAGGTAAAACACAGGAAAATCCTGATACGCATAAGTGTCACACATTTATAATTTACTATTAAACTTTAGGGGTGAGTAGGGCACAACCTAACGCAGGGCTAGTTGTAACACATGGTTTAAAGTTTCCTCACATGCTAGCATGACAAACTTAGTGTATTTACTTACAAGTCAAGTCAAGTTTATTTATATAGCGCTTTTCACAATACAGATTGTATCAAAGCAGCTTCATAGTATTAAATTAAAATAATACATCAATGTTTGTTTCTAGTGGAAAACGTCCACGTTTGGTAATGCTGATCAATAGTATTGTTGATTGATTAATTAAATTAAATATCCCCAAATATCCCAAAATACAAGTTCCCATACCAAAACTATATAGAGAAAAAACAGCAGCAAAATTTAATTAGCTTGTTTTTAATTATTAGAAAAATTAATTATTTTCTATGAAAAGTTAAAAAATTTATTTTATTAAAAAATATATATTTTAGTCTGCATTGTATATCTTTTGAGTAGCTAGTTCAGATAATATTTTAAGTTGTCATATTATGGTAGTTACATTGTGCCCATGTTGTCACAGTTCGTTTCTTTTGGGGTAAATAAAGAAAAAGTAGCCTTTGCACTCTAATAATAAAACAAGACCACACAATTGTAGCCCCGTTCTCCCCATATAGGCTGCGAAATACAAAGATATTGTATTCTGCTCTAATAATAGTGAATTCTAATCCCCCCAAATTATGTTTTATTAATTCTTAGTCCTTAATTAGTACATATCTGGCAAAAGAATATATAATCAAAGTAAATTAAATGCATTTTCAGACTTACCATACGACCAGGGCAGGAGTTATCGTTGTTGTGGAGGAGATGACAATTTTGTAACTGACAGTAAGTTCCTGTGTGAGGAAACGACAGCACTGTGAGCAGATGAGTCACGGAAGATCAAATTATCTTTACGTTTTTTGTTATTGTTATCGTTATCATCTTATTTAGACAGATCGCAAACCCGCATTAATGTCATATTATGTATGCGGTGAATTTCTGACCTTTTGACACGCTGGTAAAATATCATAAACTTTTGTCAAAATGTGACGTCAACTCTGGGCAGTAGAGCACGTGCAGCCATGACGTCAAATCCCGGAAGACTATTTCGCCAGAGGTTCCCTCGAGATTTTCTAATGGGTTTTTATGATGGGGTTTTATCAACAATTTAGTTATTTCTCTGGGATTGTGTCTTCGTATAGAGATTTCTATTTGATTGTGAAAAGCATCTAAATTGCTTAGGAAGTGCAGATCTCTCCCAGAAGGTCTGGGAGTCTCCCGCATATTGATAGCTGCTCCCTGACGCCCGCAAATAGTAGGCTAATCGGAAAAACAATATCCCGGAAATCGAGCGAGCGACAGAGAAAGCTTTTTCAACCTGGTATTAAGATCATGCGTGAATGTGAACCGATTTTAAGTGACAAGTGGTCTGTCAAGACGCATTACCGAGCTGTGACTAAGGACAGTGGAGGGTGGAGAACCTCTCATCTTTTTCCTCATACTCAACTAAGACTTCCCTTTTTCTCTACAGATTTAAAAGTTTTTGATGACTCATTGAATGCAATTACTAGAATTAATAAATTTAGCTAAACATGTCTTATTCTGAAAAAAAAAAAAAGTTATTTGTAGAATCTAATGCTTTTCCTTGTATCATGAAACAATAAAATAATTTAACTCGAAAACATGTTTATGAAGAAATAGACAGATATGTTATACAGTATCCTCCATGTCTGTTTGATGTTAAAATGTTTTCTGGCATGTTTCTTAAAAGTTAATAAAAATGTGATGCAAAACGTCCAAGTATCGTCACGTTGTTTAACACATACCTTATCGTCTTCCGGGTTTTAACTTGGATGTGTGATAAGAATAGATACATTATGATATATTAAAGACAAAAGTTCAAACAATGTAATTGAGTAACGTTACTTAGTTTAGTGATGCGACAAACACCCAATGGCGTGGATTAACACGCCTCTAATTGATTTGAAATAGGCTTTTTAATCGCTCATGAACTGTGTTATTGCATAGAGTCGCCAGAGCTCCAGTGGCGCAATCGGTTAGCGCGCGGTACTTATACAGCAGTACAAAGCAGAGCAATGCCGAGGTTGTGAGTTCGAGCCTCACCTGGAGCAGAGTTTTGCACGATGACAAAATAGGTGGGCTTCTACCTCTACCCAACGCGTAATAACGCTGGTACACAATCCTACATGATCACTTATCTAATACGTCGGAAACAGATCTATCAAGGATGTCATAACTCACAGTGCCAGGTAAAACCATGGACATCTATGGGTAAGACTGTCATTGAGCAGTAAATGTGTGGACATTCAAAGGAAGTGCGTTGTGTGTGAGTAAACCAGACAACAATGTATTTGGCGTTAATGGCGGAACGTAGCCTCTAAGGGGCAGCATTGACTTAGTAGACATTCGCCACGTGTTAAAACCTCAACGCTCTGGAACTTTACTCTGAAGTGTGTGAGTCTGAGAATGATCAGGAATGGCTATTTTAAATATACAATTCATAATTGTACAGTTTATTTTGTTTTATTATTTATTTTCACTTTCCCCCCTTTATTTTACATCCGGATGTAGCTGTATGTTTTCTTCACAGTGAAAATCGACAGTATACAGTGTTTTCTTTGTCACCTTTCCTTTAACTTTAACTTTACATGGTTGTGTTTTTAAAAGTCTATTTTTCTTCACGTGATTTAGAGGTGTGAGTTGGATGATGATGTATCCTTACTTAGTCGCAGAACCAGATTTTGCATGCAGCATGTTCCTGGATCAACATCAGTGTTATCCACATCATTTCCCTCTGATTTTAGGGATAGGGTTAAGGTTAGGGGTAGGGATAATGTTATGACTCAATTTTCAGACAGGAAAGTTGTTCCAGGATCAACAAAATATATTGACACAGCCACACGTCTATATCAGGACGTGCATTTTAGTCATCCAGAAACATCTCATCACATCAGTGGCTTCATATGTTTCTGTTCAAATTTATGTTCTTGGCACACTTTTTACTTGTAAACATCACATTTACACATAAACAGCACAGCCTTGTCAATTCTTTTGGTCTGATCAGATTTCATCTTAGCTCTACCACTGCCAAAACTATCATGTTAAAATCCCACAAAAGAACTGCTTTGGGTTCTTGATTGAGAAACAGCAGAATACTCGAATAAATTATTTCACATTCTTTTTGATTATAGCTAACAAGCTGCAGACTATCCATCCATCCATCCATCCATCCATCCATCCATCCATCCATCCATCCATCCATCCATCCATCCATCCATCCATCCATCCATCCATCCATCCATCCAACACACTACCTATAATAAGCAATATCGTATGAGATACATTTTTATAATAATTTCTAATTATTATTTATAAGCATATTTAATATTCAAAACACCATTTATCAATTAATTTTTTTAAATGACTTACTTTGTTTCTCAGTATACATGCTTAGCACTTGAGAAAGCCCTGAACTCAACAAGGAAAAAAGGGAAGAAAAATAAACGCCTTTATGTGCGGAATGAATGACCATCTTTAACTTCTCAAGTTTTATTTTATTGCCTTGTCACGGCTCATGGATTACCATTAAAGTGCAATCAGCATGAGTGCCTGTGTATGAGTGTGAACCTGTGCTTGTAAAGTGTATGAGCGTGTGTTTGAGTGAACACATTGAGTAATCAGTGGTTAAAGAAAGGAGAACATTGTGGGAACAAAATTTGAAAAATAGGTTTAGGCGCACTTTTTTTTAAGAGAAGGAGAGAAAGAAAGTAGATAGAGGAATCAAGATAATAGAGAGAAGAACGCGCACACACAATGAAGGAAGCCGAGAGGATTGTCTGGATCAGATTTCTGTGGTAATGGTTGGGTGGGTCAGTGGTTAAACTGCTTCTCACAAACACATTCCAGAGCTGAGGCAGAGCGCATCTGGTGTGCAAGTGCAGACAAGCAGAGCCAAGAGCTTCCCTGCAGCACCTCTCTCTCTTTCTCTCCCTCCCTTTCTCTTTCTTCCTCTTGGGCTCCCTTTCCACACATTTTTTTTTTTTGAATTCTTTAACACCATGGTTAACCCTCATGTTCTGTTTGAGGTCTCAAAGACCCCAGGGCTATTTCAATAGCAAAAAAAAAAACATACGTGGCATGAAGTACAATGTTGACTTTTTCTAATCTTATCAGAATTTATTATAAACAAAATTTCAAACTGATAGCAAATGTCCTCGAATTGAAAATATCACATTACTCATGTTACATTTGGGGGTCTCAAAATGGCCGCAAGCAGAAACAACATTACAAACATAATATACATTTTAAAAAAAAGAATAAAAATTTAAATAAAGCAATGAGGGTTAACTAAGAAGCTTCTTGGCGCTTTGTTCTGGTTGCCCATCTGTGATTCATGATACAGTCATCATAAATCTTCACTTAGGATTTAATGCTAGTTAACCCGTTAGTGCATCTGTTACTCATATGTGTCCTTCAGTGGTATGTCTATAATATACGAGCCATTTACACAATGCATAAAATCAGCTTTAGCTCCTTTACACAAACACACATGTGCCATTACCCATAAGGCCCTGTCAACAGGCTCTGGGAGTTCCTGTCTGGGGAAATAAGGGTTTAAATGAGGGAATTGATACTTGGGCCTGAATGTCTGTGCCTTTTGTCCTTACTTTAGCTCAAAACATGACTTTGAACTACTCATTTGAACACTAACGTATAGTGCAGTTACCAGTTACTCAATCTTACTCATCAGCAACCTTCTGCACATTAACTGATTTTTCGATATGAGTTGTGTCAAGATGTTTTTTGTTAGGTTCAGTACTTTCATTTGATTGAAGGACAAGATACATTCTCCACTTACTTGTTTACATTGCTTATGTTGTGTTTTCTCTCAGCAACAGTAATGCGACCCTTGGAACATTTCGGTTCTGTTTTTTCTCACTTTTGGTGGAGTCGCTAACAGCTGCTTCGGTGATTTGTGCATATAACATTCTGTTCCTCCCCTCCTCCGCCGAGACACTCGGTGCTTCTTCTTTTCACGCTTTATTAAAGCATCCTAGTTTCTGAGTTCAATTTCTTCACTTTCACAGATGAAATCTTTATTCAGCCACATAGGGGGGCATATGGTTTTCATTTTAAGTGTGACTCACAGATAAATTGGAGAAATATGCAGTGAAATTCCTGATTAAAACCTTGGCAGTCTTTTTAATTCTCTCTGAGTCATGAATCTTGGGGGGAAAACCCATACCATTTTAACCTTTAACCCTCAAAGTTGAGTCTTTTGACCACAGAAGCACATTGTCTAGGATTTCTGCCTTCAAAAAATGCAGAATTCTTGGCAAAACAACCAAAAAAAAAAAAAAAACCCAAAAACATGACATGACATTGTCCACACCGCCTTGCGAAAAAGAATGTTGGAAGTACACAAAGTAGTGAAAACTGACACGCCAAGCTGGCCGGATTAAACTTTGAGATGTACCTAACGTTGCTTTATGCGTGATGGAACTGACATGCTATCATAATCGCTCTCTTCTTATCTGTTATTTTTTTTCCAGTGACTGAACCTCATTCTCTTTCACCCCTATTTGAGCCAAGATAACCTGCGTCAAACATATCACTGAGGAATGTTTCAGAGAGGACTTTTAATCAAAGCTGCAAATGTTTTTCTAGAAATGCATGATTGAAAGTAATAGGACTCACATGAATTCCAATCAAATGGAAGTTTTGTAAATCTATCTCTAATAAGTCTTTTGCTTCCTATATGCTTAACCCTTAAATGCATGAATGTTTGCCAGTCATTATTTCATTTTGGGTCTTAAGCGACCCGGATCTACCTATCGCGGTAATATAAAACTCTCTTGATATTAGAGTAAAAATTACAGAAGAATAAAATAAAGCATATTTTGTTACCTTTTGAACCTTGGAAGGGTTCAGTTTGAGCAGATGTTTTATACCATCATCAATGTCCTCGTCAGAGCTCATTTCCCAAGACATTCGGCATCTGGATCATATTCGCGATCTCAAACATATTCTCAAAACTATCATTTTCGACATCTTCAAAATCAATATTTTGATCAGTGACAGCTTCTTCACCAGATGCACCATCAAGTGGCAGTGACACTAATATTTGACTGCATTCAGTATTTGCTCTGCTGTAAATCGCTGAGGCATTTCAAACTTTGCTGATGATACGTCCTATTCGTTTGTTTTCTGCCTGCTGTAACTATGAGTGAAACGTCACTTCATCATTGTGTATCAGACATTGCCACCTTGTAATAAAGGTGAACTGCACTTATTCAGTCATCAAAGATTCAATTATTATTGTGCAGTAAAAATAAACGTAAAAACCTCGGGTCGTTAGCAACACTATACAATTTTTACAAAAAAATGTATGGGAAAACAGGCTTTCTTTTATAATTTTATTCTTTTTTTCTTGTTACATTGTTTATAATGGATTGATTGAGGAATACTAAGAAGGTTAATGTCTATAACTTTAAAAAGTGAATGAGGAGGAGGGTGGTGAATGACATCCTGGGTCACTAAATTATGTTTTATTAACAAAGTTCGGGAGAAGCACATTCAAATCTAATCGTTATGGGTGGAGCTCATCCAGTCAACTCAATTAAAATCAAGAGGTATATACAGCAGATTTTACCGCTATTTTTCAGCAATCCCTCCACCACCCCATCTCCTCACTTACTAGTCCTATCCCAAATTCCGAGCTCGGAACCCTCCCCTCGGACAGCACGCCAAACATGCACATCCTTTACTCTATCTAATTATATGCAAGTATGAACTCGTGAAAGACCCAATGTATGTGTTTAAGGGTTAAAGTCAAGACGGAGCTGACAGCACGTTGTTTGATAACATCTTGAGCACTGTTCATTGTTCCTCTGACATAACTCTTGTCACACTCATCATGCCATGTCATATCAGTGTCTGACAGGTTTCTGCATGTTCTAAACTGATAAATGTCTCATAGAATATAAATGAAATAATACAGACTTATAAGGTTCCCAGACAATTATGCTTGCCGCTCTTGTCAACTCCTGTGGATGAGAGTGTGTGAATAGGGATGATGTTCCTGGAGAATGTGGTTTCTGCGGCCAGTGAAAGAGGGTCTGAACTGGCAGTCCCTGAGCCATGGTGTTTTCAGAGGAGGACATGCAGTTCCTGTTCTTCCAAATGCTTGGGAATAAGTAGCCGCCAAGCTGTGGCTCCAACAGACATTATATCTTGGCTTTTTGCACCCTTCAGCCTGCAATTATGACTAATTTTAGATCCGCTGAGTAACAGGCAAAGAGGTCAAATGTCCACGGTTCGTATTTTGAGCTCTGAATAAATGTTGGTCATATGAGAAACCACAGTTGCCTGAATCTCCCTCTCTCTCACTATGCTACCATCTCTCCTCCCCGTACAGGGAATATGAATGGACTGTTTTGTCACTCACCACATACCAAAGGTAAATGAGGCTATATAAATTTGTGTTAACACAATTTTATTCATTAACAAAATGGCTTAATATACTTCTGCTTTTTACATCTGAAAACAAAAACTATCATAGGCTGGATGTTCAGTTGTAAGGGGGATGTTGCCCAACTGCGAATATCTTGGACGAACAAAGATTCCCATGGTTGTTGTTTATTTTTATAGGAAGTGGAATTATTTCCACAGAAAATGGAGCTGCAAAAAAAATGCATAAAGCAGACCACTTGGACAATGCTGTGGCAGGATGTTCTTTTTTGTCATTTCCTGTCACTGGGATGTTTTTCATTTGCTGACTTGTATTGTGTGATGAGTCTGGTGCCAGTAGGATAGCATAAGGCACAGTGGAGTTCCAGCAAATTGCAATAGTTTTTGAAGGATCATGTGACAATGAAGACGTGTGGCTGCTGAAAATTCAGCTTTGCCATCACAGGAATAAATTAAATTTTCTTTTTTTTCAACTGTATTTTGATCAAATAAACGTAGCTTTGATGAGCACATATATATATTTTTGAATCATTCCAAACCTTTGCCCGGTAGTGTTTGTGTATATAGCCTATAGCCTACTTATTTTGAAAAAGTCAGCATTTTCAAATTTCAGACAGAGCCCATGTGTTTCTTGTATGGGATCTATATCCTCAAAGACATGGTCTGTACTGTCAAAACCCCTTCAGTGATTCGTGCCATATAGGCTTTATTTAAAGAACATCAAACAACTACATTCAAAGTGTTTTGAAACATGGACTGGCTTATGGTAATGTGATGGTGCAAAGCTTTGTACATTACATTGCGTGTCAATCCTAAAAGCCATGAACATGTCTTGGGATCAACAGGCTTTTAAGATGAACTCATTTGAGGTTTGAATGTTTTTTGTACCATCATCTGGTTCAGCTTGAAGCACAGTTTCCCTCCTTCCCACCACCCATATGATACTCCCTCGGCTCTTAGGGTCTACTAATGACATCACAGCACACATCTTGATAGACGTCAAACATTTTCCACCACAACCAGGTTCAGATGGCAACACTAATGGTCTCCATATGAAGCATGCATAGAAAATGGTCGGTGGGAGGAAGGGATAGGGCTTTGCTGAGCAGAACCAACCGTGAGAATCTCAAATAAAGCCTATGCGACATGTAACACATCCAGTGAGATTGATATAGCATTTATAGAATTTGGTAGGCTATTTGTTTATTATAGTATTTAGATGAAATCCTAAAAGTAGGAAGAAATCAGTGGTGTTACCACAGACAATGTTATTATGACTTTACCCTGTCATCATCTCTTTGTTTCGATAACTCTATGGTTCATGGCAGTGATTAAATCATTGAAGGCCACTGGATCACTGTGCTGTTGGTTTAGTAGGCATTCCTATTCTATTGCATGTATCCAACTATATCTGGCTGGAAGTGAGTCACTTGGCGCTTTCACATATGCAGGCTTTTCGGGACTTTTAATGGCATTTTCCCACTTAGTAGTCGTTTCTAAAAAGATGAAGACATTGCAATTCAAGTTATGTATTGACGTTATATGTGAACAAATTGTAAGAGCAATGCCAATTCTTATTGAAAATGAATGATGTCACATCGCGTTGTTGCTGCAAACCGACTTGCCAATTCTCGAATGTAGTTCACATCACTTTCTGTTCGTTTGTTTTATTGACCTTATGATTTGTTACTGGCTATGCTCAACTGTAGGCTGAACAATTGAAGTTAAATTCAGATATTTGATTCTGTACCCTGTTTGATTGTGTGTAAAGTCGAAGATTAAAAAAAAGAAGTTCACTTCACTTTTACACTATCTCGTTGACCATGCACGCAAGAACCAATGAGGTTTGTTTGTCCTTCTTCTCCTTATATGGTGTTTCCCTTTCATATCACTCTTTTAAAGCAGTATGATGTTTTATTTGATTCATTTTGACAATATCATAAGATTTTCTATGATATTAAAATGTTCTTTTATGTATTTTACTCCTCACTGCTCATCGTCTGGCTTCCAGCATCATTCTTCCCTGGTTTCTCACTTCCTCCTGGATCTTTCCAGAGCTCCAGGGAGAGTGTATGAAAAACTCTCTCTTCTCTGTTTCTTCCTGCAATCCTTTTCCCAATTATGTTGTGTTCAGTCATCCAAAGGCCACAGTTCCCCAGAGTTCACTGTCTTGATTCAAGAGTTTGGTTAAATAAATGACATACTCATTGCTTAAGAAGAATTTTGACATCAAGGCAATTCAATGAAATCAAAATAAATTCGTTCAGAATAAAATAATAAACAGGGATAATAGGGGTCTGGTAAAACCACCCAAGGATGTTCTCCCGTGAACATATGCAATTATAACACGTTCGAACAAAAATATAATTATACACCATGTACACAGTGTCAGAGGCATCATGCTTTAAAATGACTGCTAAAATTGATAGCCAAATGTCACATATACATACAGTGTTTTCAATAATTTAGTTATTAGAATGTCATGTTCCCATTAACTAAATATGTGTGGGTGTTTGCTTTTATACACAGTATCATTTATGTTTGATAACTCAAGCCTGAGGCCTGGAGACCATGTACCTCATTCATCACCAGCAGCATTCATCAAGCATAAGACAGCAGATGCCGGCAAAAAATGTGTGTAAAATATTGATGCCATTTTCCTTTTTTTCAGGTTTAGCAAATACACATTACTAAAAGCACAACAGTTCCCATAAGATTGTCAATTTATACCTCAAAAAGGATGTGCATTCTCCATAGATATGACTTTCATACCATATACATCTCTTTTTATTGTTCATCTGTATGCTTTGTTTTCTCTTTGCATTTATCCAGATGACACCTATGTATTATTTAGCAATAATCCTCTATATTTATTCTTTCCCGCAATCACCAGAACCAGTTCTGACTATAGAATTTGTCATTAAGAGTGTAGTAAGTCTCTTCAGCTGGACAATAGCTTATTTTTAGATGATGGCAGTCTAGCTTTCTTCAACTAAAAGAAACACTTATCTCTCCGGGTTCTTATACTAACTAAAAACTTCAGAGGGCATAAGGAGGTTGAGAAAAACTAAAAGAAAAAACAAGGGAGGAAAGTAACTGAGGTTTTGTAGAGTGTAGGCTACAGCTGGAGAAAAAAATGCATCAGAAGCCAAATGAGTTAATTGTATACTGCTCTTGGCTATCTGGTACATTGTAATCACTGCATTGGAAACTCCCCTTGCTTCTGCAACAGAACATTTGTTTCCTCTGGGACAAATATGAGATCTGTTGAAGCTGCTGTGGCATGTGTGTAGCTTGACCCTGCATTGTGAAATGTTCCTTCATCAATCCTATTTTTAGTTAGCGGTAGTCGTATAATGTACCGACGCTCAGCTTGGCCATATCCCTTTGTAAGGCTGCATCAGTAATCTGAGCATTGACAAAAAAACATTCCATATCAGTCAACACATTTTAAATTAATTTTATTGCTCTCTGTTTCGTCTGGAGACCCTCCAGATCCTGAGATGTTTGAGAGCACTTGTTTAATGCAGATGCAGTCTATCTGTCAACAGTTTTGGTGTTTGGTGATTTTTTTTTTTTACGTAATGCCACCTGAATGTGCACGCACACACGCGGATAAGGGTCCGTCTACAGTATACAGCTGTCTCGATCACTTCTCATAACAGTTCAAACAGGCCTGGTTTTAAAAATAGCTGCAGTCTAATAAAGGCAGATGAACTGGTGGGTCAGGGAGGTGAAGTGAGGTGAAGAGAGAGGAGTGGGGTGGGCAGAACATGGGGTGACTGGCTCAAGTAAACATATGCTTGCTTGAAATTTGTTTTCATAGAATTACTAGAGAGAAGAGATGTGATTGGATTTCAGGTTCTTCAGGTTCAAGGCTGTTTAGATGCATCCACGGTATAAGCGTTAGCTGATATCCAGGTCGGGATGGAATTTACCAACTTATTTAGAGACTTAAATATGGTGAAATGTACTGCACTACACTCTTATAGATTGCTAAAAGCCAACATATTTAATAAACAAACATGCAGGGCGAAGATGGCGCGTGTGTTGTAGAAGTGTCCCAAATTATGCACTACATACTACTCTGCCATAGAATGCATTAATCGTAGAACTGTACTAGTCTTGTATGGAACATTTGACTTTTTCTTTCTACACAGAAGTATTTGCCATTTTCCATGTCAAGCTAATGTTTCATCTGACGTGTTGCTGCTAGCTTTAGCACTTTTAACTCCTCCCCATTTGCTATGCAGAGAAAGCTGAAACTGTTGAGTACATAAAGTGTCCTACATTCAGGTACTCATAGTGCACTGCAGATTTCACGAGAACCTAATCATATTTTAGCGTGACATTTTATTCCAAAATGTTTATACCATTCAAATGTTTGAAGATATATTTTGTAAAGAAAAGCAAGGATGAATAAAAGTTAAGATGTTTAAAAAAAAGCTTTTTAAAAATGTTTAAAACTGTTTTCAACATTAATAATAAGAAGAAATGTTTTCTTGAGAAGCAAATCAGCAGATTAGAATGATTTCTGAAGGATCATGTGACACTGAAGACTGGAGTAATGATGCTGAGAATTCAGCTTTGCCATCATAAACTGCATTTTAAAATATATTAAAAAATATATATTTTAAAATTGTAATAACATGTTACTGTTTTTACTGTATTTTTGATCCAAGAAATGCTGCCTTGGTGAGACTTCTTTCACAAACATTAAATCGTACAGACCTCAACAATTTTAACGGTATGTAAATGTGTATCTCAGAATGAGAATATTTGATTTATGACAGATGGAGGCAGATACTTGCTTCCTCTGTGAGTTAAAGTTAAGGCAGAGCTGATCTCGCTGGCTAGCTGCTGGACAGCAGATAAATATTTGAAGAGAAATGAAAGAAGGAGGCCTAAGCCAAGTCCAGGGTAAAGTAAGCTTTCCAAATATTTAAGGAGTTCCACAGTGAAAACACTCCTCTCACTTCAAATAAAATGCCCGGAGAGCTTGCTCTAATAAAAGCTCAGGAGGATTATTTATTTTTGAACCGAGAGTTTGGATTAATGAGAAATAGGGCAATGAATGTGATTGTGTTATTCATTAACCCACAATAACTGGTTCTCAGGTATCTGCCCTCTGTAAGATATAGCAGCCTTCATTAGTGTCGCCACAGCACCTGCATCCACTAGGGGGTGGTCTCATGTCACAGGACCTACAGGCAAAGAAAATAGAAGTTGTTTTTATGGCAAGCAAATACTTATTCCTTTTACCTTGATGATCTATATTTACAATTTTTTAATCTTACTGCACAGCACATTGTTGTTTTTTGCTTTGTGCCTTCAGAACAACCAGTCTGTGCATCAGAGTGGGGGCCTGGCTGGTGCTGCCTGCTGGTGACCATTGCCCACAGGGGTCTTCTAATCGTCCCAGTAATCACTATAACTTCAACAAAGAAGGCGCCCTGCTGTGGAACGTTCCGGAGTCGTGTGTTATCTGAGAGCGTGGTGCTGGACAGCCAGCTGACTTTGACAAACACAGCAGAGCTTTTCTGCCAATGCAGGGTCAGAGTCTCACCCAAGACAGGAAGAGCAGTGTAGAAACATATTCCCTGCTTCTTATGGTTATCATAAGGATCAGCTGTTGCATTCCTCCATATATCTTAGAAATATCATCACTGTTATCAAGTTTCCTTTTTTAGTTTAAACTGGACAAAACGAGCATAGAGAGTTTACTCAGCTGCTACTATATTTAGGCATGGCAGACACTTTTATCCAAAGCAAACTAAAGTGTATCCAGAATATATATATATATATAAAATCAGTATATGTGTTCCTTGTGTAACCACTCAACCCGCTCTGAGCAGGATTCAAACCAGGGTCTCCAGTGAGGGAGGCAGGAGCGCTAACAAGGAAAGACCACAGCCTCTAGCGTCAGTCGCTAGTGTGTCTCTTGAGGCCAGGGGAGTGAGGTTTGAACGCACAGCTCTTACTGGCCTACGTCTGTTACACTCAACCCCCTAAACCTCACTTCCATACGGGTCATGGCACCAAATGTAACCAGTCCTACTCGATCTGCTCCGAGCAGGATTTGAACCAGGATCTCTGGTGTGTGAGGTGGGCACACTAACAAGGACACTAAAGACCGCAGTCTCTAGAGTGTGTCTTGAGGCCAGGGGAGTGAGGTTTGAACGCACAGCTCTTACTGGCCTACGTCTGTTACACTCAACCCCCTAAACCTCACTTCCATACGGGTCACGGCACCAAAGGTAACCAGTCCTACTCGATCTGCTCCGAGCGGGATTTGAACCAGGATCTCTGGTGTGTGAGATGGGCACACTAACAAGGACACTAAAGACCGCAGTCTCTAGAGTGTGTCTTGAGGCCAGGGGAGTGAGGTTTGAATGCACAGCTCTTACTGGCCTACGTCTGTTACACTCAACCCCCTAAACCTCACTTCCATACGGATCACGGCACCAAATGTAACCAGTCCTACTCGATCTGATCCGAGCGGGATTCGAACCAGTCTCTTGAGGCCAGGGGAGTGAGGTTTAAACGCACAGCTCTTATTGGCCTACATCCGTTACACTTGTGAATTGAATCCATAACTTTTGTGTTGCTAGAACCTGTTCAGCTACAGAGACAATACTATACTGTACTATACTATACTATACTATACTATACTATACTATACTATACTATACTATACTATACTATACTATACTATACTATACTGTAAGTATAGCTTAAAGGTGCAGTAAGTGATTTGTAACATACTTGCAGCCAGTCAGCAGTAAGGGGCGTATACACTCATGATGGGGGAGGTGCTTGTGTTGCATAGCGTGTTTGTGAATTTAGGGGCAGATCTATTAAGATATGGGTATGGTCCTTTTCTCAGAAATCACTTACTGCACCTTTAATATATGCTGCTACAGGCAGGAGATCAGATGGAGAAGATTAAAATATACACATTTATGTAGTATAGTATGAGTGTCTTTAGTTTGTTTTTGATTTAATATGATAGTAGTATAATTGATAGTAGTATAATTGATTTGATTGAGGTTACTAACATCTCTGCCTGCCCCCTTAAAACACTAATTGAATGAGCAAAGCCAGCCCAGCACTACTTGAAAAAAGCCCCCCACATCTGGAAATGATTGGTTTTGTTTGTAAAGCTAGAAATGTATGGAGCGACGCTTTCATAATTATGTCCTTTAAAATTAGTAGATGGTTATTCTACTTTCTTTCTTTTTGTTCAAACAACAATTGCTCTTACAAGTGCATTCTTAGAAATATCTCAGTATTTTTGTCCATACTATAGAAGTCAATGGTCACCAAAACTGTTTGTTACCAACATTATTCAGAATATCCAAGTGTTCCACAAAAGAAGCTTAAGTCATACAGGTTTTTCTAATGAAATGAGGTTAAGTAATTGTTAACAACAATTGTTTTTGGGGGAACTATCCCTTTAAGGCTTAAAGCTGTGGTTTGAGCTCCTAGCCAAAACTGCATGTGTCGAATCCATCTGTTAAATGTTATAGATGCCACTAGAGCTAAAGAGGAAACTGTTTATTGGCTGTAAAATGCAGGTGATAGAAGCTCAGTTGAGAAGTTGATGTGGCATATAACAGCACCCTCAAATACCTTCAGCCTAATGTAGCGTAATACAGCCTGTCAATGAAATGGGTTGTTTGACAGTCTTTCTCAGATGAAAGCTGACCTCTTCTCCATATCTTGCCTCACTGTGACTAGAGAGAGGGCTCACAGATAACCTGAGAAGAGTCACAAGAAGAGTTATGGGGCATTTCAGGTGATAGTTTTGCCTATTGTAAACAATCAAATCCATGATGTGAATGTTAACTAGGCATGCATGATATAAGTACTGTATCAGATATCGGTATCAATTATTCAAAAATAAATTGTATTATTGTAGAATGTATTGCATTGATTTGTATTGCATCATATTGTAAGGACGTGATGCCTGAATTTACTTGTAGCATTTAAAACTATTGGGCCGGGCCGTTACTAGCTATTTTGATTTAAGGATTAAGGATTACGAGTGCACATGAATTTAAAATAAATAAACACTGCAATATTCCATAAAAAATATAAGAATGGTCATTTTTTATTTTAATGGCGACTTTAACAGTTTTGACAGATAAATTAATCTATGCTAAGATTTAAATAAAACACATAAAATCCTTATCCTTATCTTATCTCTCTATCCACTCCAGGACCCCCCACTGTGTTCATCTCCTTCAGAAACAGGAAAGACCCTTCTCGTCAGCTCCAAGCTCTACTCTTACCTCTGTATCTCCCATCTTTCCACAACTTGATGAACGTCACCTCTTTGGAAGGCTAACGTAAAAGATTCTGGAGCGGGGGTTGGTGTTCATCTGTGTTGATGGTTTTACACCAGTGCTTCGCTATGGCTAGTTTCATATGTCCTTTCCAGCGTTGAGGGATGAGTCCTGTGAGGGGAAATGACGCTGTTGCCGGCTAAGCCAGTACTGGTTGCTCAGCAGGAGTCTAGGTCTGTCCACCTGGAGAGGGCAGGGGGCACTGGGGAAAGGGTCAATGACACCGCTCTCAGAGCAGTTTCCTGTGTTCTTAAACATCTGCAGCCCACTGGGGTTACATCACTCAGCGTCATCTGCAGCTGTCAACCCCAGCACACCAGCTTCCCCAATGTGCCCGGATCCTGCTCCTGACCCCCTTCCTGCCTGCCCCACACCACTCCGCTTGCCTGTACCACCCCTCCCCCCAACCCCAGAGATAAACAGCGGCGAGTCAGATTACCCAGAGTCCCCACTCCTCTGAAGCAGCCCATTCACAGGCCCCTGGAAAGCGATAAGAGGATGAATCACAGCACTGTTCTGAGTACTTTGTGGAAGCCGTGCCGCTCAATCTAAGAGGCTCTCTTTGTGTGTTGATGCTTCAGCTGTGTGTGTGTGTCTGTGTCCATGTGTTTCAGAAGTTAGTATGTGTGTGTACTGGCAGCAGGACTATTTCTTTAATATTTAAGGCCAAGATGAGCGACTCTTGAAACTGTAACTAATGACCTGGAACAGAATGACCTGACTAGTCTGTACAAGAACATGCTGAGCATGCAGGGCTCAACGATTAGGATGGTCTGCTAGCCAGGAGACAGTTTCGGAGAATTTCATGCCATATGGAACTGACACTTGCTCTTTAGGAACAGTGCTGCAATGACATTGAAAACATTAATTGATCTTACATGCTTTTTTAGTCTTGCAAATTTGAACATTTGGTTTAATGTATTTTACATTGTTGTTGCAATGGTTGCTGCAATGGTTGCTGCAAAAATGACTTTTAATAGTTCTGGAAGCATCTGTAAGAATGTGCAGAAAACAGCTAACCAACTAGTAAAGTTCTGCATATGCCATTGTTTTTCAGCAATTTTAGCAGTTTATACAATTATGGAGTTGTCTTTTATAAAGACAAAAATAATAATTTTAATGTACAAAACTTGTAAAAAAAAAAAGCTGCTTCAGACAGCAGTCAGATTTCATGTTGTAATGGCTGATGCTAAATTCCATTCAGCCAGCCATCAGAGGGAGCCCTCTCCCGAGTAGGCTACTAGTAATGGACCTGTTCTTTACTGCCCATTTCCTGTTTGTCTAATGTATTTGAGCCATGCCATTTCCATGTATACTTTGCAAAGTATTGCCAGTTTCACTGCACTACCGCGCATTTACTATTGTCTGCTGTTATGACTAAAAAATATGACTACTGTGCCTGTTGATTAGATATCGTCTTTTGGATTACTGTTTTCCTTGTGTTTGCCTGGTTGGACTGTTCCCTGCATTTTGATCTTCAGTCTGCCTTTTGACTACATCTCATTGCCTCACAATTTGGATTTGTCTGCTCTGTTTTTTTTCCCAATAATCTTCCGCAAATGGATTCTAAACCTGCCTCTATTTTGAATCTGTCACAGAATATAACTTAAGGCCAGAGTACAACTGCTTACAACTGCTCAAAGTATATAAGGATCTATGAGCCACCAACGAACACCTCATTAAATATGTCCACCCTTTCACATCTACTCAAGCTAACCTGGTAAGATTTGCATTTCCTGATAAATTCGATGGCTCCGCTGAGAAAAGGCAGGGGGATTCTACACTATAGTGATGTTCCTACTTACCGGAAAAGCTTTAGACTGGGCTGCAGCTGTTTGGGAGAAAGATTCAGTTTCAAACATCCTTTCATTACTTCGTGCAACAAGTTAAAGAAGTGTTCGAATATCCAGCTGGGGGTAAAGGTGTTTCTGTTCAGCTGCTTCACTCACACTTGGACAATTGATCAGCAGCTGGCTTGAACGGCGTGGCCTTTGAAAACTGTTTTCTGAGAGGGGCTTAACCACAAGTTACAGGCAAGCTAGCATGCAAAGGTGAGGGTGCTACTCTGTCTGAATAAACATGGCTATCAGGATTGATAGCTTGCGTCAAAACCCACCACAATCCAAAGTACCTAACCCTAACTTAATAATGGACCCATTTGCACTGGCATAACCCATCAAACTGTTTCAGTTACCCTGCAGATTGAACTGTTTCACACTGAAGTCATTTCACTGTTTGTCATTGACTCTCTCAAGAACGTCATCATCCTGGGCCATCCATGACTAGCTGTTCATGACCCATCCATCTCCTGGAACCAAGGTAAGCTTACCAATGGTCAGATTATTGTCAAGCAAATGTCACTTCATGTCACTGTTTCCATGCCATGTCTCACTACTAGCATTGAGAGCCCAGAGTACCAAGAACTTGCTGAGGTATTCAGTAAAACCAAGGCAATCTAGTTACCTCCTTATCGTCAATAGGGAATGTGCCATTGAACGGTTACCCAACGCAGCCCCATCTAAGAGCAAATTATACCCTCTCTCACGTCCTGAAACCCTAGCCATGGAGAGCTACATTGAAGAAGCCCTAACATCTGGGTTCATCCAGCCCTCAACCACACCAGCAACAGCAGGCTTCTTTTTCATGTGAAAAAAGATAGTGAAATCTGCCCATGTATCGACTACAGAGGTTTGAACACTCTGTTAAATACAGGGAACCACTTCCACTTGTCCCCTCAGCACTGGAACAACTTTGTGAGGCACAAATTTACACACAGTTTGACTCATCAGTATCAGAGAAGGGGATGAGCGGAAAACTGCATTTATCACCACTATGGGGGCACTATGAGTACCAGGTCATGCCCATGGTCTTGCCAATGCACCAGCAGTGTTTGTGTCATTGCCTATATTGACAATATACTTACATATTTATAGAGCAAAGCTAAGGACATTAAGCATGTCAAGACAGTCCTCTTACGTCTCCAACAGCATCAACTGTATGTGAAAGATAAGAAATGTGAGTTTTACACCACCCAGACTATATTTGTCGGCTATAACATCAGCCACCAAGGAGTTGAGATGGACGACGTGTCAAAAATCCAGGCAGTATCTGAGTGGCCTAAGCCTGACACAGTCAAGGAGCTCCAACAATTCCTGAACTTTGCCAATTTGCAATTTGTACCACTGGGTTATCTGAAATTACAGTCTCATTGCAGCCCCTCTCACATCTCACCTCAATGGTAAATCCTCCAAGTTGTCATGGACTGATGCTGCCCAAAAACCTGTAAGTCCCTTAAGAACTGTTTTACTACTGCCCCATTCTCAAACATCCAGATTCCAACCTCCTCTTCGTGGTAGAAGTAGATTAGATTGTGGGATCTAGGAAGTCCTGTCACAATGCCATGATAATCCAGGCAAGCTTTACCCATATGCTTTCTTTTCTAGAAAACTGAATGCAGACAAATTAAATTGCAACGTGGGTCATAAGGAGTTACTCTTCTTGAAGGCAGCTTTAGAGGAGTGGCACCACTGGCTAGAGGGAGCTGTTCTTCCATTTCAATTAATCACAGATCACAAGAATCTTGAATATATCAAAGGAGCCAATAGACCCAATGCTGGTCATTGTTTTTCACATGCTTCCAATTCACCGTCACTCACCAGCCTGGCAGCAAGAACAGAAAGAACAGCAAGGCCAATGCTCTCTGGAAGGGATGATCCACCTCATCAACAGCCACATAATGGTCCTAGTCTACCACCATCTGTCATCATTGCCCCCATCAGTTGGGATACTTTGGAAGAAATTTAGAGAGCACACCAGACAGACCCTGCACCACTAGAATGCCCACAGAACAAACACAATGTACCTCAAGCACTACGTCAGTGAACCAGTCAGTGGATGCACATCTCTCTCAGCACTGGACACCCAGGTATTTACAGGACAATCTCACTGCCAGTAGACATTGTCTCCGATCGAGGACCCCAGTTTACCTTCAGAGCCTGGCAGGCCTTCTGCAAATAACTTGATATTAACATCAGTCTCACTTCAGGGTGTCATCCTTAGGCTGACACACAGGCCGAGAGACTTAACCAGGGGATTGGCAGATACCTCAG
This sequence comes from Rutilus rutilus, assembly GCF_951802725.1. NCBI lineage: Eukaryota > Metazoa > Chordata > Actinopteri > Cypriniformes > Leuciscidae > Rutilus > Rutilus rutilus. The sequence continues at coordinate 24,091,204 of NC_140224.1, forward strand.
GTCCTATTGTAGTCAGGAGCAACAAAGGTGGGGTGACCTCCTCCCATGGGCTGAACATGCACAGAACTCCCTCACTCATTCCTCAACTGGACTTCCTCCATTCTTGTGTGTGCTGGGTTTCAAACCTCCAATGTCCCCCTGGTCAGGGGAAACCCTCTACAGTTCCAGGGCTGGATGACTGGATCAGGTGTAGTGACCAGTAGTGCGACAGTGCACACGTCAAGCTACAACGAGCCATATGTGCCCAGCGGATTCAGGCAGATTCGCGAAGACGTCTCCACCCTGACTATCAACCTGGTCAAAGGGTCTGGTTGTCCACACATGACCTCAAGCTCCGGCTAACCAGCAGGAAGCTCAGCCCTAGGTATGTGGGTCCTTTCAAAATATAATGTCAGATTAACCCTGTTACGTACCGTATAGAGCTTTCTGCTCATTATCAAATCTCTCCTTCCTTTCATGTCTCCCTCCTGAAACCGATCCACCCAGCATCTGGCCATGTTACCACGGATCCTGAACCGCCGCCTCCATTGAAGATTGATAAAGCGCTGACCTATATATAGTGAAAGAGATCCTGGACAGGCGTAGAGTTAAAATTTGTTAAAATGCCCTAGGGCCACAAGGTCATAAGCAACACACCAGTGGCCAGTGCCTCACGCAAAAATAATCAAACCTAGGATAATTAACCATTTGCTTATGTAATCACATTACACACACTCCAGAAAGAAAATACATGAATACACAAAGAGTGTAACAAAACTTCATTGTATCCACATATTGAGCAACGTTACCACTTTGGTTTCGAAATTTGCATTGGGTAGGTTGTTTTGGCGAGGCAAAACACACAACCAGTTATTCGCCACTGACTGTGGTAAGTTAAATAAAGGTCGGGATAGGTAGGGTCTAGACAGACATTAGGTTTTGTCCTGTCACTCCATCTTTAACGTGTTTTATGAGCACTGTTGGGACCGCAGGCTTGTGCAGCCGTAAACTAACAACCTGCATGTCACTCTCGAATATGCACTTGGCAGAGATAGACAGTTTGTGGCCGGATGGGAACTCTATTTACAGATGCTCTGTCAGCCCAGACCATATTCAAAATCTTGGATTTCCCCTCTTGCACTGGATTGCTATGTTTGTAATCAAGTTACTCATCCACATGGCTGGAGTCATTGACATTTAGTCATAGGTTTTTATTGATTGATGTTTATTAAATCAACATTTTAAAAATTGTTTAATCATGAACTTGATAATATTTAATCTTTTCCTCTTTATGAAATGGACAATTGAAATTTAAAGCCTGATCCATTGTATTGAAAGGGTGGTGAATTTGTACCTAATCATCAGCAGGATTCAGCAGGTAATTATGAGTCATTTGTCATGAAGTGGCAGGATGAGCAGAAAGCTTATTTGTAACGTCCAGTAAATCTCCATCTTCACTGCGATTCCACACCCTGTCACACCTGATTTTGTTTCTCATGGGTATATGCCAGCCTTGGGTAACCCCACTCACCCATCTTCTGTTTGAATAATATCAAGGGTTAAGCTCATCATTCAATCTGACACAGATGGGCCAGTTGGAAAACAGCGCCTGTGCTCAAATCTCAAGTATGTCCAAAATAACAGCTATTATAGCCATTGAGTGGGTGTGGTGTGTGAACTGTCCCGGAGTTGCTGTTATCACTCCAAGGTAGCTCTTTCATGGCTCATGGTTATGTTTGATGCTTTATTTAGTTTTAGGTTTCATTGAAGTACCAACATTGTCTCACATTTACTGCTAAAATGATCCTAAAATTATTTTATATTGATCTCAGATTTAATAAAATAAAACACACACACACACACACCTACACACACACACACACACACACACACACACACCCACAAACTCAGCATATTTTTCACAGAAGAAAACTGTAAAAATCTGGTGAAAAATATGAGAATCAAAAGATTTCAACAAAAGTCTTGATTTTATCTCACTTTAATCCTATTGCTAGGAGAAACAGTTGAGATGTCAGAGATCTCATTTGAATTTTATAATTTTATGAATCAAAATCCGGACTATTACAGCAGCCACAACATACCTGATAATAGATCAGCACAAAAAGGGAATATCTCTTTTATGCACAGGTCCTGTGCCACAGAACTGGCAAAGCCCACTTTGGAAAATAGTTTCCATAAGATGGCTCCCATGGGTTTATAAATAAAGCACATACTGAGTGAGTTACTCATAATCTCCTCCATGAAAAATCAATCTGACTTGTTTGGAGAGAAGTTGTGTGGGGGTAATAGAATATTGTAAACCATGCTAACTTGTACCATCTGTGACAATCTCTCTCTGACTTTCAGCTTTTGTAAATCTAGAGTTATTTTTGGTCCAAGCCATAGTGATGAAGGACACATGGACAGCTGCAGTGAAGAATGATTCTGCTGATGGTTTTCCTATTCAATTTGAGATGTTATGGTTTGGAATCGTTAAAGACATTTTTCAACAGTATATCTTTGACACAGATACTTTTGGATGGTAAGATTTGCAATAATGCTGAATGTATATAAACATGTAATACTTTATATAACACAGTAGTAGGTAAAATATTGATTGAACGTTCTCGATACTGATTGTTAAGATCAATCTCTTACTCTGACGCACTTCTGCGGTTGAATACAGCAGCATGACCAAATAAGTCATATTTTACATAAGTTTGCTGTTCGAATTGAATGCCTGTAAAATAATGGAAAAAATATTGAGCTGCCCTCGTGATAGCAGTGTAGTTCGAGTTTGAATCAAAAACATTCAGCTCAACCGGAGTAGACTGATTAATGAACAAATTACTCATTTGACTGATATGCTAAAATGTAAAGAAAAATCTTTATTATTTACAGCAATAGCTGAGAGCGGGTTTGTTTCATATGTACGCAAATTTGTAACTTCAATAGCCAAGTGAATCTGAATCAAACTGAATTGAAATTAGAATTACATTGAATTGAGAGCTTGTGAATCTGAATCAAATCAGAAAATATGTATTCATGCACAGCTGTAATAAAAAAGCATGGAATCAGGTGGACTTCAGAGAAATACAGAAGCAAAGGCGGGCTAAATTTATTTCTGCTCACAGCCGTGTTTTATATAAGGATGTGGCAAAAATGCAACGGCTGGAGAATCTTCTTTCCAGATGTATTCCATCTCAGGAAGATCTCCTCTCCCCTGACCCAAATCCCACCTCCGCCTCTGATGTCGTAGGCCATATAAACGCCTCCACTCATAAATATTATTTCAAAATCGGATTTAATAACTTGCCCATGACGCATTCTTCCCTCTTGAGATCCGTCAGTGGACATCAGAGAACACCATGGGGGAAGAAAGGCCAAAGTGACCTCCAGAAATATCCATCCTATAACAAATCCAGTAACATACTTAAGTTAAAAAAATTACTTCAAGAGAAAGAATGTGTTTGTAGACGCCGCTAAATCAGGCTCAGTAAATAATCTAAAGGTGCTCAGAACCATCTGGATTTCCCTTTTCGTCGTCCAAAAAGGTTACGGCCCCCATCAATGTCCAAACGTCAGATATCTAAAGCTTTCTATCTTTTTCTGTTTGTCCTTTTCTTTTTTGCACCGACCTTTGTCTTTCTTTCCAAGTGTTCATTCTTCACACTGTAATGCATTAAACTGACAGGCTTTAAAATAGAGGCAGACGCAGGGAGGTTTGCAGGCTTGACACTGTGTGCGCAGGACACCAAGGGGAAAAAGATGAAATCCAGACCTTTGAAAAGACCCACATATGCAGTCCAGGCAGGGGAGGGTTTGACCCACAGCCTCCCTAATCTCCAGCTGAATTATCCAGAAGAAATATGTTAGAGCTCTGTGTGTGTGTGTGTGTGTGTGTGTGCACAGGAAAAGAAGAGGGCAGGTCAGTGGAAATAAGTTATGTAACCGACTCAAGGGACGCAGAGGAATAGGAGGTCATAGGAGGGGCCGACAGTGAAGCGGTAGGAGTGAGGGGGAAGGAAAACTAAACACAGAGCTCCTGTGACACCTAAACATGGTTTTATTCTGCTGCATCAACACATTAGGCCTAAACCTAAATCAATGGACTGAATTCATGCAGTTTTTTTCCCCCTCCGGCTATTGTATACTAAAGCTGTTCGATTTACAAAAGAAAGGCCTATGCCGCCACCAGCGTAGCAAAATGAGCACAGTGTTCCTGTTTACAAAGAGCTCCTTAAAAAGCAAATTGATTTCTCACACTCTTTATGGCCGTATGCTTTATCCATGTTCTGAGCAACTACGCTAGCTCCAATCTCTTTTCCCTCTTTATTTAAGAAGCAATTCAGGCCCGTATTCATCTTTCCGCCAGTGTTCCTCGCAGGCTCGCTGTCTTTTAGCGAAAGCAAAAGGCTTTCATAAGAGCCGTGCAGCTGTTTGTCTGCATAAGGCTGGACATCAAAAGCATCTTTGGGAGCTCTTTTCTCTATTAGAGGAGAGAGTGGAGCATGCAGGGGTTTGGGGCTACATTCCACTAGATCATTGTTCCCAGAATGCACCTTTATCTTCAACTTGGGGGACCCAGCGGAAAGGGGGTTTTAATCACTGTGAAGCCTTTTCAGAGAAATATTGTAAGAGCTTGTGTGCACATGAGAGAGAGAGGAGGAAGAAGAGGGAGAATTGGTTTCATTCTTTTTTCTTCCATTCAGGTACCACAGTCATCATTCTCACAGCAGTGACATTGGTAATAGCTGGTAAGTCTTGGTGAAGTAGCAGTGGTTTAGACCTTGCACTTGCCACATGCATTAACAAACCTCAGGAGTGACATAATGAGCAGCCGTCTTTATTACAGTTTTCCATCTCCAAACTGATCACACTTGTAACACAGCTAGCCATTCTTTCAAAACCTGATCTCATGCTATCATTCTAGTTGTACGGCCTAAATATTTTAATTCTACATAATCATTGTTTCAAAACACAAGATTGTGATATGTAATGAGAACATTTGGTTTAATCACCGAAGCACAACGGTATGTTCTTCTTTATTCAATAGCAATGAATGCAATTTACGTTTTAAATCACACTTGTTGCTGAATTATACTGTAACAGGCTACAGATGCCACTATTAGAAAATACACTGTAAAATGCTATACTTCTATGCCATCTGTCTCCCTTCTTTTGATGCATCTCTAATTAATCTGTTATAAGTTATAGTCATTGTCTGTTTCCTCTCCCTTGTCACATAGCATGACATATAACCTTTACACATACATTTTGAATATGCTGAAATGTCGGCCTACATGGACATTAAACAATCTAAAGTGTAAAAATGTGTCTGTAGTGACATTTTACCATTACATATATATATTTTTGAGCCGCTATCCACGTCTCAGCAATATAAAGAACATAATAGTTAAATGTACAGTGACAATAATTTTAGTTATATACTATTACATAGATAATTTTTAGTCAAAATTAGTTGAATACGGCACCAGAAATCACACAAGACAGAATGAAACTGCTATAATGGCAAATTAGTTGAGTGGGTTAAATAAACGTAACGGCAGTGAACATATTTGATTAATATTGTTGATTGTTCGTACACACAATACTGTATAGATGCTTTCAATATGTTAAAAAGGTATGTATCACTGTCTGTGCAAACGCATGAAAATCTATGAGCCACACTTTAATTACAAATATGTACAATTATAAATGAGATCACAATTCTTCATCAGACTTCACACAGTTAACACGGATTTCACAATAAAAGCAGCTGTCATAGACAAACACACATAAATATATAATATCTTCCTGTTAAACCGGTTTGTGTTACTGTTCACAGTCATGAAGCAATTACACAATATATTTTTTTTTTTTACCATCACAGAAGTTACAATATCTCATGTCTGTCAACACAGAGATTTTTATTTGTGTCTGTTTGTGGGGGGCAAGTCTCAGCTGGTTGGAGTGGTGTGACTGTTAAAAACAGGTGTGGGCATGCCTGTTGCTTTAGGATCAGTTGTAGATCTCTTTCTACGTACTGCATGTCATTCCAATTCCAGCCAATCTCAGCTGTTGCAGGGCTGCTCAGAAGATCAAGCCCTTCGATCTTCAGAATCCTGTGATTGTTTGCTGCAGGAACATCACGTAGAGCCAGAGGTACTGTCAAAGCTATGGTAATTGTTCACTATTGTGGTGGAGATGACGTGGGAAGCTGTCAGGGGTAAAATTGATGACCCTCTTTGCTCTGCTTTCCTCAGTGAAGTTTCTTCCTGTAAACTCCAGTGTTCTTAGTTGCCAAGTTTTACTGAGTTTATAGTTCCCCTCTGGGAGTCTCATGTTAAGACAGAGAACATTCTCCTGGCCCACACTGATAGACTGCACTCTGGAGACACACATTTTACCCCAGTGATCCATATGTTGCTTTGATATACATCTTAGGTCTAACAGTCTTATATATTTTTAATGTCCTTTCTGGATTCTCAATAAATGACAATAATGAAAAGCAAGTAAAACGGCTTACACTGCTGAAAAGGTAGAGTATGCTGTATTCATATGCGTAATATTGTTCAACATGACACATGTTCTTCACACCTCAAATGAATGTGTCAGTTAATTGATGTCTGTTCCTTTCATCCGAACCGATGGTCCTTATATCACCCATATATGACGTTGATTGAGTGTTCAAGTTCACAGATTGCACGTACAAACATGTTGATCTTGGGTGAACCTGTTTTACTTTTACGGTTTTACATCTTTATTATTGTGACTTCTTGACACCACCTGGGAAAAAACAAAATCATGGTTTTTTTTTTTTTTTGTAGAGAGTTGGGATAGTTCAAAGCATGCCTGTTCATACCTGTTAGTTTATTTTGGCACTCTGGAGTGCTAAAACTCACATTTGACTAGTTTGACAAGAAAATTATTCTGACAGATCAGAAGTAATTCAATCTTGCATGTCTAACTGTGTGTGTAATTTTGAGTTTGGTTGTGTCCATTGGTGGACTTTCATGTTTGCTTCTAGTAATGGCATGTCAGCCATACACCTGCTCCAGACCAAGGGACCTCATGGTGGATTTATATCAGGCTGCTTTTGATGCTTTATTGGGCTGCAGACCTGCCCAGATGGGCCTTGTAAAGAGCCCAACAAACCCGCACACCTCCTGCCTGGTCGATCTCCATAAACCCGCAAATGAGATTCACAACATAGACAGCGGCAATGAGGGGAAAATAAACCCAGAATTCAGACCACAAAGGCCTTGACTGTCCACCCCCACCCCAGACCGGACAGCAGGAGATGGGACAGGAGGCAAGAGAAAGCGAGCTGTAAATACCCGCATGTCTGTCTCCATGACAGCCTGTGGGACATTCAAGGACGATCCCATGAGGGTTCATTGCCAAGGCCTGGTGCACATTGGCATTGTGGACTGCTAGTGTGCCCGCTCCAATTTGAGCCTTAGAGCGAGCACAATTTTAATCAGTTGAGTGGCTGTCTTATAGTTGGTTTTGAGTGATTTTTTTTTTTTTTTTTTTTTTTTAAGTTGGACATGGACTAAATATTTGAGCATATGTAAGTACAAAAATATAAATCTGTCATAATTTACTCATCCATGCACATCACACTAAACCTGTATGATTTACTTTCTTCAGTTGAACACAAAAGGTGTTTTGATGAATGATTAAGGGACTAAAGCTTTCAACCATAAAAGTAGTTATCATAAAAGTGGTCCATATGACTCATGTGCTACATTCGAAGACTTCCGATGTCATGCTATAATTTGTAATTTTAATTTCTCCTATGAATTCTCATGAATGGTGGGAAGGATGACAAGACTTTCAGCGAATACTGACTTTTGGTCTGTTCTTCACATAAACTTTATGGAGGCCAGAAGACTTGAGCTGCATCCAAAATTGCACACTGTCTGAGTAGAACTTATTTTGTGAGCGTATGTATAGTATGAATTTGTGTAGTATAAATGAAATCTGAACACACTACATCCGCCATGTTGCCATCGACATGTGAATTACGGCATCAATTGTGTCGCTTCACTGCCATCCTCTCCCGTTGTCTCATGCGATAGTAAAGCCGGAAGTAGTAGGTCATCAGGCTATCAGTTACTGTTTTATAAAAACTATGAATTCGGACATATACTCTTTTAACATGCTGTTTTTCACCTATAGTAGGGAAGTAGACATATTCGGACACAGGGTTGGAATACAGTCCATGAGTCATATGGACCACTTTTATGATTTTTCTTGTGCTTTTTTGTCATTTTATCGTAATTTCCCCGCCCGTGTTCCATAGAAGAAAGAATGTCATACCGGTTTGGGACAACATAAGGGTCATGATGACATAATGTTCATATTTAGATGTATCTAGACAATGTGTCCAAAAAAAAAACCCTGCGCATTATAGCTTTTGCATCCCACTATATCCCAGGCAGGGAGAATGGACATGGAGATCCGCGACCTGCGATCTTAATTCCGTCAGGGAGCGCATTCACTGGAAATGTTAATGACAGTTTTGTCATGCAGTTCATTACTGCACCCATGACTCTTCTAGGCCCTCGCTCAGACGGACAGAAAAGAGAGGGAAGGCCTTTAAGCTTGAAAGAGGGAAGGAAAAAAGAAACCTTTTTGAGACCAAGCACAAAAGACACAGGGAGATGCTGAATGTGGTGGCTGCCAAGCGCTGGGAATTCATGATTGGGTTTTCTTCCTCCTCATTGGCAGTAGTTCCTGCTTGAAAAGAAGGTCGAGGGGGTAAGTTTGCTTGAAGCGACAGATTGCAGATGTCTGTATTGGAGTCTTTGAAAGTGTGCCCCCCTCCTCTCCTCCACCCCCAGGAGAAAAGCTCCATACAGTACTGTTCTTTACTCATTCTATCACAAGAGCGCAGGAGGACCAGACACTTTTCTAAAAGAGTTACCCTTGAAAATCCCCAGAGCTGAACACAACATAGGATTTTAACCCTATTTTAGTATGCTGACAGGGCCATAAGCACCATAGAGATCGAGAGGGACACGTTCCCAATACTCAGAATAGCGATAGCGATATGGCTTTTTTCTGTGGTTTCTTCTTAAATAATTACTTTTGGTCCCCTGATCCAAAATATGTGGTTTAATCCTTGTCTGCTGAGATAATATACATTACATTTATTTGTACTTTGCTATAAACAAACATTACATTGAAACCACAAACTAGTCTACTCAGCGCTCTTGCTCTGCGTGCTTTTGAGCGGTTCTCGAGTCCGTGTGTATGGCACATGTCAAGTGTTGACAGTGTAACCCAGATAGAGGGTTGAGAACGCAGATCCCAGTTAACCTTTCCCCTACTTTCACACACACTACATAACCCATGTTGGCATGACAGATTAAATGCTAGTACTAAAAATGTGTAATTTTTGCACAACTAGTGGCACCAAACAGAACTGCAGTTTGTTTGTTTGAAACTTGTAGAAAAAAAACAACAATACACTATTTTAGCAATTCTGTTTGGTTGCGCAAATTGCATTTTATTAAAACAGATCTGACATTTTCACGTCACATGAAAACTGACTTGGAAACATTTTACCATTGCTTCCTTTTCAAATACATATATGTGTAGATTTTATTACAGAGCTAGACTTTTTAATCTTACAATATGAATAACCATCATAAAAAAATACAGACTATTACATGTTTAAAACTAATCTAAAGAATGAAATAGAATAATAAATATTTGAAATGAATATTCTTTTATGTGAAAATTATTTATTTAACCCACAGGGACATACTTGAAGAAACACTTTTTCTTTTCTTTTTTTTAATCAGTTCTCCTGTGCTTAAATCTCTTCATGAAGGTGTGTCAAATAAGTTGTGTGAGGGATGATGTGGTGGCGTTCTCCTGCAAAGCCCCTCGGCCTGGTGGCCTGAAGTGGTTCACCACAGTAATTTCACAGCCCCTGAAATTACGCAGGCAAGGTGAGTAATGGCAGCTTCCTGCAGAAGTCCAGATGGTAAGGCACCTCTTAGAAGGGAACGGTATTGTTCCACTACATCAATTTAGAGCTGAAGGAGCCTCTGCCACACTGCCCCAAGGGTCATGAAACGCAAATATTTTCATCAAACTGCAACACAGATTCTCAAGGGGGTTTACACTTCCTCTCCATTCATCAGTGGTGAGTCTGCAGACCAGGTTCTGATGGCATGGTTATTCTGATTAGTGGTTTACTGGATGATTCTTTTATGCCTTATCATCACTCTGACCACAAGGGTCTTTGCTTCTGCTTCTGCATGTGCCATGTGTTGCAAACAATAATCATGGTCATTTAGTCTGTGGGTTGACATCTCATTTTATCCCACTGAAGAGCGACAAGAGACACCGGTGCAGAGAGATAAAGAAAGAATATCAGAACAAGTGTGGACAGACACACAGGGCCTTAGATGTAAAAATAGAACAAGAAATGTACACAAGCTGAGGGCATGCAAGGTCATGAAACGACACCCCAAACATAAGTCACTCGCAGTAAACTTGTGTCTCACTTCCTTCTGTCCACAAGTGCAAGAGATTCTATCTATCTATCTATCTATCTATCTATCTATCTATCTATCTATCTATCTATCTATCTATCTATCTATCTATCTATCTATCTATCTATCTATATGTAAAAAAGTTAATGCCTTAAAATTGCGTAACTTGTTCTTAATGTTGATGACTTAATACAATGTAAAAACTTATGTTGTCAAAACTTGATCTATTTTCTTTTACACTGTATAGTGTTCTGTCCATTCTGACGTTCCATTTTTTTTATCTGTTCATAATTCCTATAAATCTTCAAACTTCAAGGCTTTTGAACAAACGTTTTATTCTGATTTTTCAAACAAAGCTTTGTCAAAACAAAACTCTTCTAGTTTAAAATTAAAGTCACATGACATTCTAAATCAATTTACTTTAATTCTAATTCCAAACATTCAAATTTGATTTACAATTCTGCATCCTGTACCTCATTTCTAATTAAACCCAGCATGGAAAGTTTTGCTATCATATCAAAGCTTGAAATAAAGCTTAGGCTTGATCTATGAGGAAGATCATTGTTGACAATATACCAGGATTAAATCCACCAATAAGCAGTGTAGTGTTGTTCCTTGCAAGAGAATATTACAGTAACACTGTATGACCTTTATAGTCAAAACTGTTATTTTTGCTCAGTATGTTTTTTGTATACCTTCTTTTAGACTGTTTTTACTCTTGGTCTGAACCCAAGTTTGATTCTACGCTCCTCCCCCATGGAGGCATTGCAAGAGTTGTGAAGTATGCAAGCTGCTCTGTAATCTATTTGGAGACAAACAGCAATGAGAAATTAATCAGACTTTAATCAATCTGATAGGGAGAATGCCAACAGAGATTCAGATTATATTTGTTGTTCACCAGATTGCATTCATACCAACTGTGAATTGTTTCAGAGTTTATATGAACCATGCTTCAGACGGCCTTTTCAAACGGTTTCAGGTGTGGTTCATGGCACGCAGCCAATGCTGAGAACCATCTGCACATCAATCAAACAAACTGAACTCTGACGTCAAAAAGACTCGGGTTCGTACTAAAAACTCTGGTGTAAAAGTGCGAGAGGGATTAAATGATCAGAAAAATTGAAGAGAAAAGGTGACCTTTCAGAACTGATGTTACCATGGTATTTTTCCATTACCTTATAAAAAAAGCCCCGAGCCAAAATTGCTTAGACATCCTCACATTTTGGCTGGTAATGACCTGTTATGAATTTTGAAACATACGCAAACGAAAGAAAAGCACGTGGACTCAGATGTCTGGACAGAATTGTTCACAGAATTACAGCCACAATTGAGCTGTTGACCTGCAAAGGTTTACAATTCCATTATCTCATGGTCAACCATTAATCATGGGTGTACAGAGGGGTATAAGGTTACAAGGGTTAAACTACCTGGCATACCTGAAAAACCAACACTCTGTCTTGCAACGCAACTCTTTTAAAAACACTTAAATGTCACAGGTAAGACATGCGCTTGACAGTGATTCATGCTAATCTTTGTCCAGTTCTAGTGCACTAATTCCCTGAGTGCAGTAATTCACGTACCACAGCTGTTTCGCCATTTTATGGTCCTGCAATGACGGCAGAGCAAAAGCTTGTCAGTCTAGCCTCACAGTGCTTATCAGGTGAGGGAGATATTATGAGACGGGCCTGTAAAAACAAGTGAAGCGGCAGCAAAACACCACCCAGAATCCAGACAACACTGTCGATGCAGCGTGGCTATACTATAAAATTCAAATTTGCTTAATTTCCAGATAAAATTAGGTATATTGCAAATTAATTAAAGAGTTAGACATTCTTACTGGTGCTGCTCACTGTTTTCATTATAAGGCTTAGTAAGCAAGAAGCACTATACATTTTTTTGTCTAGAAATCTTGAACATTTCCACTCTATTTCAATTAATGTTCTGTCTTTATTAGCATTCCGTGATGGGAAAGACGATGGTGGTGATGACCATTCTATACTAAAATGTTTACAGTGTCAACTCATTAGTCCTAATATGGCAACTTTGCTAGATTTATGTAACCTAAATACACAAAATTAAATAATAGTTGTACACTTTGTGCATGATTTGCAAATGAGGAACAATAAACACTGAACATAATCATGCCTAGAGTCAGTATTTGACTGTCAAGCAAGTATTTTCACCTTGTCAGTTACCTGAAAAATAATAATTAGTAATATCTGAGTCCAACCAAAGCTGCAACTTTAGCTCTGCTTCAAAACTTTTGTTTTCATCGTAAACAATACTAACTTATTTTGAAACTTTATTAGGCCCAGAATTGTTTGTTGTGAAAGAAATAATAATGTAATAATAATTTTTTTGTTTTATCATGTTTTTTCATATTATTTTCATTACGAAATGTACATCAAAGTAATTATTATAGTGCCTATAGATTCTGATTTCTTTACATGCGTTGTATACACTTCCACACAGCCAGCTTATGTAGTGTCAGTTCTTTCAAGTTCTCTCCTCGAAGTTGTAAAGACCTTGTGGTTTAGCCTATAAACACTTCAACGTGTTTTCATTTCTTTGTCATTACATCAGATGTGTGGTTTGAGACACATCCAGTTCAGAACAAAACTCCCCAAAAGCAAATATAAAGTCTCAGTCTAGTTTAATTATTCAAAGTAAAGACAGGTGAGGTGTTTAGCTTTAGTTAACTGTAGATTAGACTCATCTCGCCATCTCTTCTCCTTCGGGGGTGAGGTGCTGTGTGTACATGTCCTACCTGCTGCTCAGGTGAGCTGTCTGACTGACTGCAGCCTGGAAGCCCTGAGGGGGTTTGCTAATGTAAATTCAAAACATGTTATTTAGTGAAGGCAGAACTGTAGTTCAAACACATTGACTCAAATACCGTGCGAACCCAGTTACTTACATTGTTACAAAACACTGTTCTTTGGCATTTTCTATTCATCAAAGAAAAATGTATCACAGTTTCCACAAAAATGTTGAGCAGCACAAATGTTTTCAACACTAATAATAGGAATGTTTTCTTGAGCACCAAAATGCTGTTAATGTAAAGCATAGAATGATGTGATCATGTGACACTGAAGACTGGAGTAATGGCTGCTGAAAATTCAGCCAAATTTGCCAACACGGGAATAAATAACATTTTAAAATATATATTAAAATTGAAAACAGTTATTTTAAAGTGCTATTATACACTCACCTAAAGGATTATTAGGAACACCATACTAATACTGTGTTTGACCCCCTTTCGCCTTCAGAACTGCCTTAATTCTACGTGGCATTGATTCAACAAGGTGCTGAAAGCATTCTTTAGAAATGTTGGCCCATATTGATAGGATAGCATCTTGCAGTTGATGGAGATTTGTGGGATGCACATCCAGGGCACGAAGCTCCCGTTCCACCACATCCCAAAGATGCTCTATTGGGTTGAGATCTGGTGACTGTGGGGGCCATTTTAGTACAGTGAACTCATTGTCATGTTCAAGAAACCAATTTGAAATGATTCGAGCTTTGTGACATGGTGCATTATCCTGCTGGAAGTAGCCATCAGAGGATGGGTACATGGTGGTCATAAAGGGATGGACATGGTCAGAAACAATGCTCAGGTAGGCCGTGGCATTTAAACGATGCCCAGTTGGCACTAAGGGGCCTAAAGTGTGCCAAGAAAACATCCCCCACACTATTACACCACCACCACCAGCCTGCACAGTGGTAACAAGGCATGATGGATCCATGTTCTCATTCTGTTTACGCCAAATTCTGACTGTACCATCTGAATGTCTCAACAGAAATCGAGACTCATCAGACCAGGCAACATTTTTCCAGTCTTCAACTGTCCAATTTTGGTGAGCTCGTGCAAATTGTAGCCTCTTTTTCTATTTGTAGTGGAGATGAGTGGTACCCGGTGGGGTCTTCTGCTGTTGTACCCCATCCGCCTCAAGGTTGTGCGTGTTGTGGCTTCACAAATGCTTTGGTGCATACCTCGGTTGTAACGAGTGGTTATTTCAGTCAAAGTTGCTCTTCTATCAGCTTGAATCAGTCGGCCCATTCTCCTCTGACTTCTAGCATCAACAAGGCATTTTCGCCCACAGGACTGCCGCATACTGGATGTTTTTCCCTTTTCACACCATTCTTTGTAAACCCTAGAAATGGTTGTGCGTGAAAATCCCAGTAACTGAGCAGATTGTGAAATACTCAGACCGGCCCGTCTGGCACCAACAACCATGCCACGCTCAAAATTGCTTAAATCACCTTTCTTTCCCATTCTGACATTCAGTTTGGAGTTCAGGAGATTGTCTTGACCAGGACCACTCCCCTAAATGCATTGAAGCAACTGCCATGTGATTGGTTGATTAGATTATTGCATTAATGAGAAATTGAACAGGTGTTCCTAATAATCTTTTAGGTGAGTGTATTTCACAATATAGTACAAATAAAATGTAGCTATGGTGAGCAAAAGAGACTTACTTTCCCCAAACGTTTGAATGGTAGTTTATGTATACACAGATGAGCTAAAACATTATGACCACCTACCTAATATGCTGTTGGTCGTGCTGCCAAAACAGCCGAGGCATGGACTCTACAACACCCCTGAAGGTGTCCTGTGGTATCTGTTACCAAAATGTTGGCATCAGATCCTTCAAGTCCTGTAGGTTGCGAGGTGGTGCCACCGTAGATCAAAACTTGTTGGTCCAGCAGATGCTCAGTTGGAATAATATCTGGGGAACTTGGAGGCCAGGGCAGCACCTTTAACTTTTCAAAATGTTCCTCAAACCATTCCTGAACAATATGTGCAGTGTGGAAGGGTGCATTATCCTGCTGAAAGAGGCCACTTCCACCTCGGAACACCATTGTCCTGAAGGGGTGTACCTGGTCTGCAACAATGCTTAGGTAGATGGCATGTGTCAAAATTACGTTCACATGAACGACTGGACCCAGGGTCTCCCAGCAGAACATTGCCCAGAGTATCACACTCCCTATACTGGCTTATCATCGTCCCATAGTCCTGGTTCCATAATTTCCACAGGTAAATGGTGCACACGTACACAGACGTCGACGTGATGTAAAAGAAAACAGAATTCATCGGACCAGGCGACCTTCTTCCACTGCTCCAAGGTCCAGTTCCAACGTAACCACTTTCGACGATGGATATAGGGGTCATCATAGGCACTCTGATTGGTCTGCGGCTACGCTTACAATGTGTGTTGTGACACATTCCTCCAAGAAATTTTGTGTGACTTGTGCCACAGTAGACCTTCTGTTGGTTTGGACCAAATGGGATAGCCTTTGTTGCCCTCTTGCATGAATGAGACTTGGGTGCCCAACACCAGTTTGTGGTTTGTCTCTCCTTGGATCACTGTTGGTAAATTTTCACCACTGCTGACCGGGAGCAACCCACAAGCATTGTCGTTTCAGAGAGACCCAGACCCCTTATCAAAGTCACTCATCTTTCTTTCTGCCCATTTCTCCTCCAACACGAGACTACGAGAACTGACTGTTTGCTTTCCATCTAATCTACCCAGACTGTTAGGAGATGATCAACAATATTCACTTCACCCATGACTGGTCATAATGTTTTGGCTCATCATTGTATATTATACGCAACCAAACCTTCCTCTTTATTTTGGGATAAATGTGGGAATTGGTGAGCTGGCTAGTAGTATTACCGAGGAACCTCAAATGGTAAACTTTATATTAAATCTTAAAAGTTTCCATAAATCAAAGCATCTATAAATTAATCACAGGGTGTTATTGCCTAGAAGTGATTTTTTTAAGGATAGTCTTATCTATTTGACTTTATCTTTTACATGCAATCGACTCAGAGAGCTGTAAATGTGTTTTATGCTGCTCTCCTCGAGGACCAAAGTCCCAGATTGTGAGTCAGACAGGAAATTGTTTATATGCACTGATATTCGCTCTGAGCTCAATCGTCCTCTAGCCGTCTCATGCCTGTCTGTTGATTTGTGAGGGCCAAGTCACAGTGCGATGACTGTGTGGTGTTAGGTTTCTTTCCAGTCCCTGGAGTATGCGAAAAATGAAGCGCATATGCAGCACAAGTCCAGAAGAACATCCAAACAGCCTGAGTTGTGTAAACATGAAACAGAAAGGATGGAAGAAGTATCTGAATGAAGCCTGAATGTGGATTCAAATAAACATCTGTGGAGTGGTCCAGACTCAGTGTCTTTGGCTCTCTCCCTGATGGTTTTTACCACTGAACTGTTGCAAAAGGCTGCGGCCAGAACTGTGGCCTTCATATGGTGACTGTTCCTTATTGTTCAAGAGTTGAGAAAGAGTATGCCTATACTCTTTCAATAACATTTTCACGTGAGTGAATTATCTGTTGACAGATGCCTGGCTGTACAAGTGAATATCATTCAGAAGAGCGAGGTATTTACGGAACATCTTCTGAAATTCAGAATATGTCCATCGCTCATGCCTACAGATGCCTAGAGTGACTGTCAAGCAAGTATTTTCACCTTGTCAGATACCTGAAAAATAATAATTAGTAATGTCTGAGTCCAACCAAAGCTGCAACTTTAGCTGTGTTTCAAATAGCGAGTACCTAATACAAAATATACAAATATCAAACTGTGAAACAAATGATTGATAGTAACAGAGGAAACATGAGGGGAACAACATGATTCTCATAAAAAGCGTTAATATACATGGCACAAACACAGTCATTTTGGGTAAAATAGTACGTTTTAAAACTTCCCTATATATATGTATATATATTGATGAATTCTTAAAAATACATTGTAAAAATGGCCGAGAAATATATTCTATCTTTTATATATTTATATATGATAATTTTCTATATATTTTATTGCTCCAAAATATATTAAAATGTGTTTTGTATTATATTTTGGCATTTAAAGTTGTACATTTGAAAAACATATTTCCTTAAATCGTACTGTTTACATCTATCTAGCATGTATTTGAAATTAATTTTAGCCAGAATAAACAGATTATTGTTTTGCTTACGACCTTGTCTTCCATCTTGGATGGTTTTTACACTGAGCTTTCGTAGTGCATTCTGGGATTGCCTACATGTCAACATGAAAACTACATGTTGCCTACCTTTTGGAAGGCACATTTGTGCCAATAATGTAGCAGTTACTTGTTCATTAAACACAAAGTTTGATTTTTTATTTAAATTTATTTTTTTGTCTGCAAACTACACATCCAGGCATCTTTCTTTACTCCACAGAAGGAGGTAGGTAATGATTACATGTGAACATCCCAATTCCAGTCAGGAGAAACAGAAAGGCTATTCTCTCTCATCAGCCTTGCGCTCAAGGTCAGTTTCGTGTACGCTTCATACTGACGTCAGTGTAGACTCTAACACAGCAAACTGTATGTTAATGTGTGTGTGCTTGACCTATTTAGCAGGATATCAGGAGGATCAGAAAGGTGACTTACTCCTGTATGAGTCAACATCATAAAACTCAGGCAGGAGGCTGGGGAGCTCCATTAAAGATAAGTAAATTTAAACTGACGTAGTGAAAAAAAGCATCTGGCAAAACACCAATCAAGTGAGCAGGGCTCTAAATCAAGCTTGGTCTAACAGTGAGATTTATTAAGTTACTAAATATTAAGTCACTCCACATCTGCAAGTTATGGAAGTTAATTTCCACCTCAGAGTATGTAAAAGAAAAAAATATGATATAATGAATATGTTAAAATGAGAAATAGTCAAATTGTGACAGTCACTACTGTGAAATATAGTCACAAATTATGAAAAATTGCAGTTGTGAAATATGAAGTTACATTTGGAGATGTCACATTGAAGAAATAGTCACGTTTTTTAGAAACAAAGTCATAATTGTGAGATATAAACACACAATTCTGAAATCGTAGTTGTTTTTGGTAACACTTTATTTTACAGTGTCCTTGTTACATATGTTACATGTACTTACTATATGCATAATTACATGCAACTAACCCTCAACTGAATCCTAATCCTAATCCTACCCTAACCCTACAGTAAATATGTAGTTGCTTAATATTACTCAGTACTTAAATATATAATTACACTGTAACAATGACACCATAAAATAAAGTGTAACCTTGTTTTTTAATCATTATAATTTTTTTTTAGGTGGAAACAGGCTTCCATAGCAGGCAAACATCACCACATGAATTCTGTGGAGTGAACAGGTTGTGCCATTGTTCGGTGCTGTAGTATTTTGATTCAAATCCCAGACGGGCCTCTCATTTCCTTTAGTTTAGACCCCTACTGAGTGCGTTGCTCTTTATGGGGTCTTTGAATTCATTGTTTTGCACTGAGGGTACTGCGTGACACGGCAGATTCATCATGCTCGACGGTTTATTTCTGTGTCCCTGAATCTATTATGCCAGTGAATCCATCCACTGTAGAGATTTCCTGTTCTCTTGAGTCCATATGGTGAAGTTTGTGTCAATCCAAGCATCACTATTGCTCCATTGGAATCTAGCCCATCTTAGAGGAAACTAAATCAAGGAGGGCGATATCAGGCCAGTAAACTCTTAGCCCGCCACACCCCTCAGAATTCGTGTTTATGTATGTGATGTGCTCTAACTTTTCTTATGACTCACTGAACTATATTGTGTTGGCTTTCCCCTGGTTGCTCTCAGATAACGCTTAAGACAATACGGCTACCGCCGTGGCAGAACACATGGGGTTATGAGTATAGGACTGTTTGCACAAGGAAGGAAGTGTTCACTTAGTGCTTTTTAGACTCCAGCACTTGAGGAAGAGGAGGAGGAGGGTGGGACTTCCTTGCCTTGTGCATGGAGGCACTGAAACTAGCACCAAGCACACATTTCTGACAACAAAACAGGAAAGGCACAGACCAGTTGGTTTGTTTGTCACAGGTGCTCAGTTTCTGAAGATAAGCCTGAGCCAAAGTGGAGCCTGTCCTCTATCCTTCAATGCAACAACCCTGTTCCTCAAAATATAAAAGTAAGTGGTCTTGTATTAAAAACAGTGTGTGTGAGTGAGTGAGTGAGTGAGTGTGTGTGTATATACATACACATATTTTTTTATTTACATGTATATATATATATATGTATATATCAATCAATCAATCAATCAATCAATGTATAGATATGTATATGTATATATATATAATGAATATAGAGAACTATGAACATGGATTATAATAAACCTCAATAAATGATTATAATAAAAATAAAAGACAGATTTTATCTTTTGTAATGACTTTTATTCTAACTCAAAAGTTTGACAATGTATGTATGCATATCTGAAAAATGACTCTGTGCCTCAAGCCTACTCCATATAAATCACAAAAGAGGGGTAGTGGAAAATATCCAAGAGGAATAGCTCTGCTCCCAAGAGTCCCTAATCAGCGAACAGAGTGGTTTCCTGCTTTTGTGAGATGTGGTTCATTAATGGCTGACAACCTTTCTTTTACACATGCACACTGACACGCAAAAGACCCCCACTACTCTCACACACAAGCACATTGGATCCAGACATAAATGTTCGCATATAAGCTAACGCAATCATATGAGCGTTTATCAACTTTATCATATGCTTGTGAGAGGCCATACATTACGCACCCTCTAACTTAAACAGCTTTGACTAACAAGTTCTTAGGATGTAAATATTTGTAGAGCGCCTTATCTTCACGAGCAGACCCTTAACACTGATACACATGTCTGCATGTGTTTTCCTAATTCCATTTCTTACCAGCACAGAGAAGTTCATACAATGGCCTGCTACAGGAGAGTCTTTAAGTTGCTTTTATATGATGATACTGAACTCATCTGCATAAACCAATGGTCATTTCCAGTGAGGAGACACTGGACATTGTTGCATTTCCAAACGGAAGGGTCTATAAACTACCTCCCACAGATCGCTATGCAAGGCCACTGCACCACCCTCATACTTCACTTTCTGCCATTCACACAAAGCAGGCCTCTATTGAACATTCTGCCAGGAGAGACCAAACTCCAGGACATTGTAATAGCCATTTTTCCTGAAAGAAAAGCAGGAGGGCGGGAAACCAGACTAGAATAGAAAGTAGACAATCATTTACAGGACACTGCATGAATATGCCCTGTCTTGAGCAATAAACAACTCAAATACTCCACTGTTAACTGAATAAAAAACTCCTCAAAACATCATTATCTTGTTCAAAAATGCCTTTATTAGAAGTTCTATATTAAAAAAAAAAAAAAAACAACAACATACAGTACAAATTTACTCTGCACACTTTCTATACACACTCCGACTCCAGCTGACGTTCACTTATTACATTCAGTGTTGCTTTACTTCATCGAAAAAGTTAAAGTAATCGTTATTAACCAGCTACAAACCTTAATATCCCCAGTCAGCATGTGTAGAGAAGCACAGTTGAAAGGCAGAGTTTCTTTCATTAGGAATGGTGTGATCGAATGATCTAAATGTAGAAAAATAAACAATGAAATAGCATCTCATTCACCATAAAAAAGGCATCTTGATCTATGAGCTACATTCAATTTGATTGGCTTTAGATATACACCAAAGCGACTGCTTTATAGGTTAAGCTACAGTATGTGGGATCCTCAACCCCAGCAGGGACATATTAGCTAGTTATTAACCTCTAGATAGGAAAGTGCTACATTCTCTGGCACTAGACAGCAATCGTCATGCAACTGTGTGCAAATGGATACTTTTTTTCCTTTTTTTTGGTTGTCGTTATAGTTACCGTTGATAAAGAAAAAAAAAAAAAAGGGAAAAAAAAAGGAAACAGTCATACTTGTAGGTGTGAAGTCAGTTAGTTCTTTACGGCCAAAAAGACCTCATAAGACAGGCTACATTCTACAAATGCCCATAGATCCTCTGACGCTCCCCTCCCTCCCAAGAAATCACAGCGTGACCTCATCAGACGCTCCCACTTTTTAATATAGATACACACACAGTAAACAAAATCGAAATAAATAGCATACAATCTTAAATTATTTACCTATTTACAGTAAAATAGACAAGTTAACAAAAATATATTATTGTGAGACAAACCCAACCGTTTCCAGATTAATATTGGCGATCACAATTTAAACAGGAATATAAGTGTATTGCTTTAGCTTTGATAAATATACCATATGGACTCAATTTATCCTTGAAGGCTATACTTTCAAATGACAATAAATAAGTTAAATAGATTTCAAAGCATGATGCAAAATGCAATGATACCACACAGTTTAAAAAAAAAAAAAAAAAAAAAAAAAAAAATCTGCAGTGACATTCCATGGCCAACTTATGAGTCCCAGTTCTTGTGCGCTCACACCACTTTCAAACGTATGGAATGTTTTCCCAAGACTTGCTTCTAAATAGGCCTTTTTTTTCCTGTTTTAGACTGTTGAAGCCATCATCTTGGTATGTCATTGTAAGGAAAAATGAGAAAAGATATACATATCGCATCTCAATCATGACAAAATCATGAGAAAACCAACGGCTGAGACTGATATTTGACCTGAAACTCATGTTGGCACTACTTTTCGTAAAAGGCTATAACAATAATAGCAAGTCAATCGTCTGAAATCGACAGCCTGCTGAAGATTGGCAAACGTCTATTGGCGTCCATGCTGGGCGACTCCGAGCCACTGATTGTGCCGGAGGAAGAGCAAGAGCCGCTCAGGTACCCCTCGGGATCTGAGAGGGAATCCGGCGGGCTCGGTGGAGAATCGAACACTGGAGACTCGGAGAGTGGATGCATGGAGGGCAAGTGGCTCATTTTGAAAGGTGGCGACGGGGGGCAAGTGTTGGTCTGAATGTTACCGTACAAGCCACCGCTGGTCTGATGGGTAAAAGCGCGTTGGGTCTGAGGGATGATGGGGGCAAGAAAAGCCTTAAGATCCTGATCTGGGAAAGTGAACGCGTTCAGACAGGGTGAACTGGGACTGAGCGCGCAGGTGGGCGGTGGGGGTGTGCGGGACGTTGGGTTGTCAATCAACAGAGACTCGTTGATGCAGGAGCTGGAGAAGCCGGAAAAGCTCAGGCTGTGATGCAGCTTCGGCCTTTCCCGCTGTCTCAGGAATGGGTTTGATGACTCCTTCTCTCCCAGGACACCACTGAGCCTCGCCTGAGTGTTACTCGTGGCAGCTCTGCGCTCATCTGCATTGTGAATGAAGTGGCAGCGGGGGCCGTACGGGCAGAAACCGATGGTGTGGAATGTGCGACACGGCTCAGTCTTGTACTTCGGGTGGCGGGACAGGTTTCTCAATTCGTGATAGCCGTGAGCAAACTGACACTTTTCTCCATACTTGCATGAGCCATTTTCCTCAAAAGGTCTGCAAAGTTCGGTTTTGTAGCGGGTTGAGTTGATCTGAGAGCCGGGCTTTTGCTGAAGGATTTCCTGAAGTTGTTGACTGCGTTCACTTGTGTCACTGAACGCGCGGTCTCTGTACTTATTTTCTTTATTCATGAAGGCAGGTGTTGAGCTCTCAAAACCGATCTGGAGCCTGTTGCTCATGTTGAAGTCCATGTGGTTTGTTGAGTTACTCCTGAAATAACCAAAAGACCTGTTGCTGTTGGTGTTGGTATTGGTATTTGAAGCAGCAAATGGGACCCCGACATTCCTCTTTTCCAGCATATTTTGGAGAAAGATTGCATTTGAATTTGGGACTTTTTCCTGAAAGAAACCAAACCGGGAAATTAGAAGTTAGAAATGAACTGTAGCAGTGAAATCACTATTGTACATGACTATAACCCTCCTGAGGTGACAGAAGTTATAAGACGCAAGTGTAAAAAAATACCTATTAAAGTTCGACAAGACCAAAAACATTTTGAGAAGTAAAATGTGTATGTTAAATGACAAAACTGATCTGAATCAGCTTGTCTTGCCATTAAATTTACAATTTGTGTCCAAGAAATAGATTTCAAAGACTACCTCAATTTGTTGAATACAAATATGTAACTATCATAGAAAAGTTTGTGACACATAGCGGGGGGAAAAAGGAATTAAAAACCAAAACTAGTTACTCGCGTTCTCCCTTCAGAGCGCGTTATGTGCCACAAAAACCGAGTGAGTGGTAACATTTAGTAAACATGGAGCTCTCACGTTACAAGTTTGCCAGCGCGGAGAAACTGAATAAACAAACTAAGATAAATAAAATATCTTTTTATATCTTTTATACGAAGTTAACTTAAAACAACTTCTAGTAGGCTACTCGTTTTACAATATAAACTCTTACCCTGTCGAAATCATATATGGAAGACAGCACCGAAGCAGACATTTTCTATAGTGAGTTCCAGCTCAGAGGGGGGAAAAGTTTTCGGACCGAGAAGGATCCTTGTGCTCTCAAAGAAATCCACGGCTGAACGGGGTTTGCGTCTTCAAACGGAGTTTGGTAAAGGTCGCTGGAGTTCTTTGGAGTTGAGCCGTACTGGTTTTGGGGAGTGTCGCTCATGGGCAAAGTTTGCACATGTGTATAAATGCGTTGCAGCTGTTAGAGGGCGGAGCTTGTAGAAGTTCCAACAGAGCGCTGCCCGAAGCCCCGCCCTTCCCGTCACGTGGTTTCGGTGCCCTCGTGAACACTGCGTGCCTCAAGACAATTCAACACAGCAGAAATTGAACTCAGGTGCTTGAAATCTTATTCTCCTCTCCTCCTCCTGTAGCTCCCCGCAAGAGGTCCGACACTAGATTGTTCATTTTTAAGGCTGCATTCCTCCATCTAAGCTACTTTCAAAATTGCACATATTTGAGTAGCCTATGTGCCATTAAAAGTTTAGGCCTATGTAATATTGTTTTACATATTTTTTACATAGCCTAATAGTAGCCTAGTTATTAATCCTGTTTATGGAGGACCCCAGGCAAGGAACTGAATATTTTGGATGTCTCCCTTATTTTACACATTTCAGGTCTTTCGAGCTCTACAGTGCCCCCTATATGTTGAAATGTGATGTTCCGTTACAATAAGATGGCAATGCTTGGCAATAGGCCTGGATTTTTTTGGAACAGATTATTTACTCTTGTTATGTGCAATATAACAGACAAGAATTAAGATGCAGTTATGTCACTATATACCAGCGCTATTGGGGTACAACATCCGCAGTGCAGTTTTAGATCAGGAATAATCCATTGTGTCAGATTCAAAATTTACTCTAGCCTACCATTCAAAAGATCAAAGTAGGTGAGAGTAAAAAAAAAAAACATTTAAAGTCTCTTAAGCTCATAAAGGCTGAAAAATAATAAAATAATAATAACACTAATAATAATAACAACCTAATTTTAAAATCTCTCTCTCTCTCTCTCTCTCTCTCTCTCTCTCTCTATATATATATATATATATATATACATATACAGTAAAAAGTTTGGAAACATTAATATTTTTTATATTTTTGAAAGAAGTCTCTTATGCTCATCTAGCCTGCAAAAAAAATGCTGATTTGATACTCGGTTATTATGAATGTTGGTTGTGTTGCTTAACATATATTTTTATTTAAACTGATATTTGTTTCAGGATTCTTTGATGAATAAAAAGTTAAAAAGAAAAGCATTTATTCAAAATAGAAATGTGTTCTAACAATATAAATCTTTGCTACTACTTTTATCAATTTAACAATATTGCTGAATAAAAGTATTAATTTCTTTCAAAAAAAATTACTGACCCCAAACTTTTGAACAGTAGTGTATATTGTTATAAAATATTTCTATTGTAAATAAATGCTGTTCTTTTTTCATGAAAAAAGTATCACAGGTTATTAAAAAAGAAAAGAAAAAAAGCAGCACAACTTTTCACAACATTGGTGATGAATCAGCATGAATGATTTCTAAATGGAAAATCTATTTTTCTATTATTTCTAATGTGACACTGAAGACTGGAGTAATGATGCTGAAAATTCAGCTTTGTATCCCAGAAATAAATTATATTTTAAAGTATATTAAAATTGAAAACCATTATTTTAAATTGTAATAATATTTCACAATATTACAGTTTTTTCTGTATTTTTGACCAAAGAAATGCATGAACAGAAGAGACTTCTTTCAAAAACATAAAAAATAAGCAGAATTTTCAGCATCATTATTTCAGTCTTCAGTGTCACATGATCCTTCAGAAATTTTCTAAAATGCTGATTGATCAACACCAGTTTGACTAGTAAACACATTCTATTATATTCATAACTGGTTAAAATGTTGCCTGCCCAAATGGTTAAATTGATGCATTATTTAATTAAGTGGAAAATGATTTGTTTCCACACTGAACTCTGACTCAAAGGAGAGCGTTTGTGGGATCAGTTCAGTGGCTATTTAAGTTCAGTGCATGTGAAATTCCCATCATTTTTTAAATAGGCAGTTTCTCTTAGCACTCCTCACCACAGTGGCTTTCCGTATGATTAGACCCATATATTATGTAATATGTTACATGCGTTACACCGTCTCATTTTGCGTGATTCAACTTGTGTATATAAACTAAAGATGAACTGCTACAGTGGATAGGAAAGTGGCAGAACTCTAATCATAGTAGATGCAGTTCTTTGCTACAAACCCTCAATTTAGAGCTTTAAATGACACGCAAAGTGCAAGCCTTAGATCAGCCGTGGTCCACGGACAACTGAATCAACCCATCAAAAAATAAAAAGAGGAAGAAAACTCTCAAACAAAACTCTGTCCACAGAAACCACTCATCCATTACTCTGACTCCGATCATTCCAAAACATTACATCATTGCAGAGAGGGAACATCGCTACTATGGCCAGAGCGGCTGCCAAGGCGTCTGCACAGGACTGTACACTGACTTCTTTGTGATGTCCACAATGAGTATCCAAGGCGACCCCTAGAGAGGACGGCCCATAAGGGAACGTTTCTTGTCTTCCATGATACGCATGGTAATGCTGAACATTCTTTCTCTGACTGTACTGTTGCTGTGTCGAGTCACACTGACTGGACTATTATCGTTTGAAGATGCTGCTGATGTCTGTCGCAGGTTCACGTAGCCCCTCATACCGTATAATATTTGCTGATTGATCTCTCATTGAAAATGCTGACAGATTGGGGCCCTTGTTTTTCGACCCAGGGACTTCCCTACAGGCCGTAGTAGTGCATCCAGAAGCCATGTTTGAGGTCTGCTCAGCTTGTTTATGTACGGTTACACCCAGAGCTGAATTTAACCCCGGCTTCCATCTGTTGCAGCACCCAGGGCCCTGCACGGAGAAGGGACCGATTTGGGTCGGTCTGTGCCGCTCGCTTACTACTAAGCACAACTTGCTCCTATGTGTTATTATCGTCAGAGGCGTCTCCTCTGTGGCAATATTCTTTTTTAGCCAGGTTTTTTTTTATGCTTACATTGACCTTAAGGTTCATTTAAGGTACTTTTTAGCTGGATTTCAATTTTATGGTAAATATGAAATTATTGAAATACTGAAAAAGGAAATATTTAACAAAGAATAATAAAAAGGAGGAAAACACATTATTAGTCATTTTCACTCATGAAACATTTTTCTACATTTTATTGAATTGTGTTTTTAGCTGTATTTCATGTCAATTTTATGGTAATGAAAATATTTAAATAAGAAAATATTCAACAAAGAATATTAAAAAGGAGGAAAACATTATAAAAATAGATGTAGCCATATTGACTGTAATTTTAACTCATCATTTTTTTTTTTGTATTAGCATTTGATTGGATTTTGTTTTTAGCTGGATTTTATGTTAATTTTATGGTAAATAGGAAATTATTTAAATAATAAATAAGGAAATATTTTACAGAGAATAAAAAAAGGAGGAAAACACATTATAAAGCAATTTTCTATTAGCATTTCATTGAATTTTGTTTTTAGACAGATTTCAGGTCAATTTTATGCTTAATTTACAAATATTTAAATACTAAATAAGGAAATAATTAACAAAGAATCTTAAAAAGGAGGAAAACACATTGTAAAAAATAAAATTTGACTGTCATTTTTCACTTATAGAATAATTTTCTATAAGCATATAATTTTAGATGAAATATGAAATCAATTAAATAAGAAATAAGAAAATATTTAACAAATAATATAAAAAAGGAGGAAAACTTATCTTTTTGGGAGGTCCTTTTGACTGTCATTTTCACTCATAAGACAACTTTCTATTAGCATTTTATCAAATTTATCAAATAGCCGAATTTCATGTCAATTTTATGGTGAATATAAAAAATATTTAACAAAGAATATTAAAAGGAGCAAAAAACATTAAAATATCTATATTTTGTCATTTTGACTCATAAGACAATTTTCTATTAGAATTGTATCGATTTTTGTCAAATTTATACTTATCTACTAATGTACCCGCCCTTGTTTTCAGATTACATTTTGGGAGTCTCTCCTAAACTGGTGCTGTTCCTCCCTCCTGGTCATGCCACAGAGCTAGTATTCTGGGTTTCAGTGTGCCCTATTGGCCTCGCCACAGCCAGGCAGCCTTTCATTACGCTAGCCAAAGGAGGTGCCTTGGACATCCCCATCGAAGACACCATCACCACACCCCATAGTGTGCCCAGCAACTCGCTTCTCTGTATACGTCAACAACGGAGATAACTGGTAGCTGAATCACTTCTAAATCTAAAGCTTGAGAGCTGTCCTTGTTGTAGCATGATTTAATGATATTAACTTGTTTCCTTTTTATTTGACATGCAATCATTTTTACTGTGACAATTTGTGAGGTTTAATGAGAAAATAACAATATGCAATTACTTTTACTGTCATTCACAAAATCTTTTCAACCTGACATGTATGGGCCTGTGATGGACTGGCCATTTGCCCAGGACCCGGGTGTTTCTATGTGTTATGATGCTGCTGGGCGACCCACCCTAAAGAGGACAAGCAGTTTGGAAACTGGATGAATGAATGTCATGGCTGGAACTACAACGCCCTCTGCTGATGAAATAAAGCGTGCAAGGCAGATCCTTCCTTTCACATTCCATAAGTAGCCTGCTTTGTTAAAAAGGGCATACATATTATACATTCATACTGTAATGAGTGAGACTATATCAGCTATTTCAGCTTTGTGGTATTATAACAATATAGAATACCTTATAATAACAGGAAGAATTAAAGTTGCATAATTAAAGAGATAAAGTGTGCCCGCAGCTAAAAGTTGGCAATTTGACTCTGTCAAAATTAAAAATATAAGGGTCAATGTTGTGGGTAGAGTTTGAATTTATTAATCGTTTTTATCAAAATATTACATAGCCTATTTGATTCTGTTTTACCTGCATGTCAATATTATACCGGTCACCAGAGGGCAGTATGGCACTTTTTACATCAAAGTGTGTGTGTGTATGTGTGTGTGTGTGTGTGTGTGTGTGTGTCCTGGTAAACCCCACATTATGTCCCCACAAAAATGACCATATCTGAAATCCTTGTCCATTTGGGGACATTTTTTGGTCCCCATGAGGAAAACATGGCTATACTTGTGATGTCCTTACAATAGTCAAATGTGTTAAAAAACTGCTTTTAAGAACATTTGCAGTCATCCTTACTATTTGAAAGGTAAGTCTTATTTGGTTTATCTCTCTTCTGTTTTAATGACAGCAGCGCTGGAGCTGCATGAAGATGATCATGTTCACCAGCATGATTTAAGAATGATCATGTAAGCATCTTGTGCATCAATGGAAGAACATCTGAACGTCTGTACAAAGGAGTTGACTGTCACTAATTTACTTTTGTTACCTAGGTTGATAGGTTACCTAAAAAAAAACTGTGAAATTTACGGTAAAAAAAACGGCAGCTGTGGTTGCCAGTATTTTACCGTAAAAAATATGATGGCAACCTTTTATGTTTTACGGGACTTAAATTTATGGGCAAAAAAAAACGTCAATGTAAAAAAAACCAGTAAAATTTACGGTAGAAAAACAACAGCTTGGTTGCCAATATTTTACCGTAAATAAATATATGGTAGCAACCTTAATGGACTTAAATTTACGGCAAAAAAAAAAAAAAACCTCAGCAAGACGTGTTGGTGTGTGGTAAAAAAAACATCAGCTGTGGTTTCCAGTGGTTTTTATACCATAAAAAATACAGTAGTAACATTTTAGTTTTTCAAGGACAACCCTTATATTTCATTAACTGATAAACGTTATCATTCAATTTCACTAAGTATTAAAATCTGCTTTATACCTTTGAAATATACACATAACCACCATAAAAATACATGGCGGTAAAATAGAAAACCACGTGATGATTCAAAGTTCACCACCATTAGTTTTCCACAAGCTGAGGCACATATTAATATAAAGAAGGTGCACAGTGTCATACACACAAATACAAAACACCATCATGATGACACACATGACTCCAAATAATGCCATAAACATTCATTTAACAATGTATGGTGTAATATAAACCCCAAATGTACATAACTGATAACAAAAACTAAGAAGAAACATAATTGTTTAAATGAAATAACATCAAATGTGAAGTGCACGCAGGGAATTCTGGGAATCTCAATTTAGAAAAACAACAAGAATGAGATGAGCAGAAGCACAAGAACTACAACTGACTTCGGCCACATCCTTAGATGAAATCAACTGAAGATAAAGAACATGAAATCTCTCAAGATCTCATCAGAGGATTAAACAACTCCACAAACAGCTTTACCAGCTTCACTTATTACTAACCAGATTGACTTTATTTCTGTCATACATCAGTTCTGTTTGAGAATTGACAGAGGTTTAGATGTTGATGATTTATTGTTTTATTTATTTATACCCTTGACTTTCTAGCCCTATGATTCTACAGCATGTGATCCATCAGTGTTGTGATAATCTGAAGAATTTTAAAAACATTGTACACAATAAAGGTTTGAACTACTGTATCTTTCAGACACACACAGACATCAAGAATCAGCATATGAATCTCAACAACGGTGATGATAAAAGTGCAGAGCATGATGGGAGCCATGATCCATCACAAGTCGTCAATATTTCCCAATATGTATTGCAGCATGAATAAATTATGCTGTATTTTCTTTTATTATTATTATCTGCTTTTTTTTTTTTGCAACTTTTTAGTAGCTTGTTTTGTGATGGTCAGAGTTTTATTTGATTATTTTGTTGATTGTCACCGTTGTTGAGATTCAAACACTGATTCTTGATGTCTGTGTTGGTCTAAATTGAAAAATAGTTGAAAACCTTTTTTTGTACACCATGTGTTTTTAAAGTTCTTCTGATTATCTGTTTGTCACCGCTGGCTCGCATGCGGTAGGGTCATAGAAATATTGTACTCAAAAACGTGAAATAAATTAGTATTAAACATTCCTCATACAGTGAAAGATAAGACTTTTTATGAGATTAGTGAATCAGGCCACTACATGACGATTATGTCATCATCAATAAATAGCCAACAACACCTGATCACATTTTCTCTCTGATTTTCACGCCATAATGAATGTGTTTTATAAACACTCAGTAAAAGCAGCCAGAGAAAATCTAAAGTTAGAAAGTCAAGGGTCAAGAGCCCAACTAAAGCAAACACTGATCTCCATAATGGCGACTTTATCCTAAACTTTATCATTTTCAATAAAACATCAACGTCTAAACCTCTGGTAATTCTCAATAATAACTTTTATGACAAATTGGTTTGTAATACAATATTTTTAAATTACAGGCAACCACAGCTGGCAGTTTTTTTTATTTATTTTTTACCATAAACTGAAGTTCAATGCCATAAAACCTAAAATATTACAACCATATTTTTTTTACAGTAAAGCACTTGCAACTAGCAGCCAGTTTTTTATTGTAAACTTTAGTTCAGTGCCGTAATTTTTTTTTATATTTCTACCGTATCTTTAACGGTAAAGTACTGGCAACCACAGCTGCCAGTTTTTTACCGTAATCTTTAGATCACTGCTGTAAAACCTAATATATATTTTTTTAGGGTAAATCGCTTGCAACCAGCTGCCAGTTTTTTACTGTAAACTTTAGAACAATGCCGTAAAACATAAATATTCCTAGCATATTTTTTACAGTAAAGTACTTGCAACCACAGCTGCCAGTTTTTCAGCATGAATTTGAATTCAATTATGTAAAACATAAAAATTGCTACTGTATTTTTTTACGGTAAGGTACGGTAAATGGAACGGTAAGGTTTTTTTTACAGTGTACTTCCAAAATCCGTACATTTAACAGTATTTTACTGTAAAATTACATGAAATGTCCCGTGAGAGCTATTACAGTTTTTCACTGTATACAGTAAGGGTACATACTGTTAAGCAATTAACATGTCTTATTTGTTGCTTTTTTACAGTTTTCTACCATTTTTTTTACTGTGTATAGAAATAGCATAAATTATGAAATATTTATTAAGTAAATAAATATAAATACAATAATATTAATGAATATTACAATTAATTTTTTTGAACAACGCCTACTAAAAATGTGTATTTAATATTACTCACTATTAACTACATACATCTGAAATATTTATTAAAAAATAAATAAATAATACAAATAATAATGATTGTTATTTACTATAATAATGCTCTTTGTTTTACATTGTTCACAAACCTAATATGTTTAATTTATTATCGCTATTACCTAAATAGTGCAGAATTTGAAATATTTATTAGTTTTAAAAGGTTTAATAATATTAAGAAATACTATTTACAATAATACTATAATAATGTTCTTTGTTTAATTATAATTTTTTTCAATATTACAATTTTCAATTTATTACCGCTATTAACATAGCGCCGAATCTGAAATACATTTATTAAATAAATAAAGCATCATAATATGAAGGAATATTATTTACAATATATAACAATTTACAATTGTTTTATTTACAATCTTTGTTTTACAGTTTATTACCAGATTTAAGTTAGAAATCCCAAAAGTCAAAATTGTCTTAGATTTTTGCACATCAACATATTTTGGTGCTGGTCATAAATGAGTTTGAAGAAACATCTCAATTTGGTGTGAGGCTGTGAGCTAGAGTTGAAAAATATCTCAACATAAACAATTAAAACAAGTAATAACTGAAGCAAACCATGTTCACACAACTGCTTGCCCTGGCTTTATTTGTGCCTTAAAAGCAGTGACTATTTGCTGACTATTCGGCACATAAAACTTTCATTCGACACATTAATGCTGCTGAGTGGATTAATGTGCAGGGCGAGGGAGCTGGTTCTAACGGACACTGGAAGTGAAAAGCTGTCTCATGCTTGATTGGACCTCACCTCCTCGCAAACTCATGCAACCTGGCAGAGTGAACTCTGACCTCCGTCTGCGCCTAAGCTGTAGTGACACGGTCAAGGTGACATGGCAGAGCAGAGCTGACTGAGGGAAAGGCTGTGCGCTGGTCTGTAGCCCAACGTGGTCACATTAAGAGTCCACCAGTAAATAATTCAGACCGAGCAGTCGCAACAATGCAAACATGTTGTTATTAGTGTTTCGCTTCAATATTCATAGCTGCGAGAGGGGATGGGGTGCTCGGAAAGTAGTGATGGAGGGTAGTGATGCGTTTATGCGTGTGTGGTCTATATGTGTATTTATGTTTGGTGGATTAGGGGGTTTGCACAGTGCCAGGCCGTTTTCCTTCAAAGCCATGGGCACCTAACCCAGTTTAAAGAAATAGTCCAGGTTTAATGCATATTTGATGCCACTGACCGCATTTATGGTAGCCTATATATAATGCTGATTACCACAAAATAAATAATTTCTTATTAAAAAAAGCTTTATGGCAAAGGGCAATTTTTGGAGGAGTTTAATAGCTATTCAGCAATAGTAGTAGTATTTAAGCTGTAAATATGTTTAAATAAATTTTGCAGTTGTTTTAGGTTTATGGCAAAGCATTGTCATGGTGACAAGTTTGTCAAATTGAATATATCTTTACACAGACAATGTTATTTAGCGATTTTTTTACACTAAAGTCAGGGTAACGCATCTCACTCTATAGAAAAGGTTCTATATGGAACCTTAAAGGGTTCAGTCAGATTTAGTTTTAATTAATTAGTAAATAAATACAATAACTTGTTAAACATGAAAGTAATATGCAATCATTTAATACATTTCTCTTGATATTTATTTTATGGAATAAATGGTTCTTTAAAGTTGAGTCAAGAACTTTTGGGTTATATAGAATCTTTTTTCAGGATGCACCGATATGAAAATTTTGGCCGATAACTGATATTTCTTTATATTTGAAAGCCGATAACCGATATATTAGCCGATAAATCTAAATCCAAATTTTTATCATTTTTGAGAGCCTGATTACTACAAAAACAAAAGTCTCACCATTTAAAGCCATGTACACACAATTGTAATGTTCTCATTATAATTTAATGTATGACAGCCTATATGACAGCATGTTGCACTTAACTGTATTTTCCTTTTTTGAAGTGATTCCAATAATATTTTAAGCAGTTCAAAAACATAATGGGAAACAGTGCGCATCTGAAGTGCCTCAGCTCATGGAAATAATCTATTATTTATTGGCTTTACTATATTGGCCTAATTTTCTAATTGGGTGGATAACGATAACAAAAATGAACATATATTGGCCACTACTGATATTGTGGCCGATATGTCATGCATCCCTATCTTTTTTTTTTTCTACTATTGAAACTATTGAAGTTTTTCTTTACAAATCTGCCCCATTTGCTTCCATTGTAAGTGTGACACAGTAACTGTCACACAGTTTCGTTTTTAATAAAAGGAGAGAGAGAAGTGGTAATTCATTTTTGTGGCAATCAACATTATGCCTCAAATGCTGTCAACTGACAGCTTAAGTTGTACTGAACCCGTAATGTTTCTTTAATTCACTGAGAGTCCGAAGTCTTGCGAACTACATAGACAAACAGGATTTCATTTGATACACAAAATAAATTCCCCCACTGCAATTTTCATTCTCATTATGCCATTTGCCGTGCTCTAAATATGCTCCAACACATTTTTCAGCTAAGCCGTTGCCAAGCTGCTTAGGAAACGCTACAAAACCATATACAATGTGTTATTTAACTGAAATATCATGGAAAGAATAATCTTTCCCAGATAAAGATCCAGTACATCTCAAATATAGATTAGGGAGTGTTTTTTTATGATGAAACTAGAGAAACCCCCCCCCCATACATGCAGCATCCAGATCCCTTCGGTTTTCCCTGAGCTTAAGTCTCAATCAAACTTGCTCTGTGCCTTATTTTTTTAATACAGAGTCTCAGCGGATTAATCGGGTTGCTGAACTGAGCATCAGCAGCTGCTCCTTATCCTTATCATTGCCGTATTGACCGGCCAGCCGTTGCCTCCCACAGAATCCTGCAGGGACCTGAATTAATACTGTGTATAATTCCACACAATCCCAAGAAAAAAAACTCGCCCTGCTGCCAGGCCACTTGACTCGTGTGTTCCAGTGGGCTCTGGATGGCACCGGCAATCTCTGTAATCATTCAGTAAGCCTCTGCGCTGCTCAGTTCAGCTGCTTCTTCAGAGCATTAATAAAAGAAAAAAAGAAAAAAAAAAAAGAGCAGAGCTGGGGTGCACTGTGTGTCAAACATGTTTATCCTGTCCAGTAATTAAAATGGGGTCAATTGACATGGCTCCCGTATGTAAACACATGAATAGACATGCAAACAAACACACATATGGATCATGATCACCAAAATGAGTTATCGACACCATGTCTTTCAAAACCATTTGAAGAATTAAACTCATCCATTAAGACGAGTCTGTTTTCATGTCAAACAATCCACGTCAAAGAAAGTGTAAAGACGACGAATATCTTCTCATTTATTTGCATTTATTAAAAGACAATAAATAGGCCTACTTTTGAAAATGTAATGTGATGTTATTTAATAAAATGTGATATTTATATCGTTGTTGTCGTTTTGAAATATTATTTAAAATATATAATATTATTTATTTGATCAAACTTTTTGAATGTTTTGCTTGTGCTTTCATTCTTCAAAATGAATGTAAGGATGTAAGGAAATAATTCATACTTTTAAGTTTGGGTTAAATGACCAAATACTTTTTGGAGCTATACTGTATATTATTCATAGCCTATTCATAAACAAACATACACAATCCAGGTAAAATCAGGGCAAATTGGAGACTCTGTAGCTGCTTTCAAAACTATTTGAAAACATAAGCTCACCCATTAAGACGATACAAGAAAGTGTGGAAAATTGTTAGATTTGAAAAATATAATCTGCTCATTTACTTTAAAAACAATATTATACCAAACAGATCTGTGTGAATGTGCCACCATCAGGACTTCCTACAACTGGTTTAGAACCCAGAAGAATAATTTGCCGCTGGTTCCTTCGAGATTTTCCAATGGGGTTTTATAATTGGGGTTTTTCGATTTATGTGTAAAATAAAGCCTGTGGTAAACATCTTTAACAGCTTTTAAACATCGTTTTGGCCTAATTTCTTTAGGCCAAAACGTGGAAGCGAGTTAGCATTTTAGCACTTCCGGTACCATCGTCCTGAAGTCAATGATTTCTTTTAATGGGTTTCTGGTTAAATGGCTGAAATAAGGTCTGTGGTGAACACAAGCTCAAGACACTTTCACGTTTTATTCTACGGCATAAAATACATTGGTATTACCCATAGACAGTAAAAGAAATGGACACAGCGACCCCATTGGATTCAACGGAGAAAAGTGAAGTCAATTAGAAGCACTCACTTCCTGATGGCTGAGCGTACTGCGCAGACTCAAACTGAGCTTGACGACGTAGATGTGACGTGAGCAACCTGTCTGTCTTCTAGTAGCTGTGCCAAGAGAAATCTGAATCATTCCCTTCCAAAACTTGCAGAGACGGAGAGTGTGAGTAGGAGCTGTCCATGAGCTAGGAGCAGGAGAAACTTTTGCTAAGTATTCTGATTTATTATTTTGTCATTTTGCCTCCACGTCCCCCCGATTGCCTGCGAGCTTCTCCTCCTGTCCATACGGTAATTTCTCCACTGTGCGACAGAGAGTCGCGTGGTTATGCCGCAATCGTTAGCCTATTTTTACAAAAAATGCTTCTACGGGGCCATAACGTAAGATACAAGGTAATGGAGCCTTTTATACATTTTCGTGTTTCTTTAGAAATAAATAATGGACAAATGGAGTCTTTAAACGCCTCAGATGTAAAGTTATTCGCTGTCAAAGTGACGCCAAAATGAATGGGAGTCAATGGAATGCTAACAGCAGGTGAGGGTCTGCTAATCAATGGCGGCGCCTGGGGAAGCTTCAATTTTGTATGAAACATTATACCCCACTTCCATTTTTCAAGCTGTTATGTGTCTTGAAAAATGCGGTTGCTAACAAGTGGCTAAATGGGACTACAGAGGCAGTCGAGGTGATTAAACATCTTCAGCCGAACATGTAAACTCAGTTCGCTTAAAATTGTGCTCTTATAAACTATTTTAAGTCTAACTTTCTGGGAAAACGTTTTTTAGATCAAAACTTAAAGAGAAGCTTAGTGATGGTGAAGTTGCGAGTCATGTGACCGTGTTGTTTGTTTATAGCCTTCCTTTAGCTTTTTACTTCTGGCGACTGCATTTAGGCTTCAAAATACATAAAAGTTGTGTTTATCTGTGAAAATTATCTTGATGGACAAAACATGCAAGTATTATAAACTTTTGTTGATCACAGAGCTTGTTTTTTTATGATAATCCAAAAGACTATGGAAAAATCCTATTGGGTTTTTGTCGAGGAAACCAGTGTGATGCTAACTGCGATTGGCCTACAACGTGACGTCATACATGCACCACTCAGACAACACCACGATAACAACTAAAAACGCTGTATTATACTGCCAGGCCAGTAGTTAGCGATGTCACTTTGTAAAGAAACACTACGCGCATACAGACTGAACACGTAATACGCATGCACATGACTTCACTGTTTTCACAAATTCGTGTTTTAATAGTTTACACGGAAACGATAACAGTATCGTTATCAAAAACTTGCACTTTGAAACCCGTTTTCAGGCCCCCAAAATGCAGTTGTCGTGTAAATGAATGACCTAATGGTACGTTTACATGACAACGATGTTTTGTTTTTGCATACAGGTGACACAATTGTCCCACGGATCCATGAAAACGACTAAAAACGCTGTATTATGCTGCCAGGCCAATATTTGGTGGTCATTTTGTAAAGAAACACAACCTATAGATTGAACACGTAATACGCATTCACGTTGCACCGTTTTCGCAAAAAAAAAACATAGTTCCTTGCCTTTTTTTTTTCTGTTTGGAGAGTATATGTGCATTAGACAGATATAGTTGCATATGTGCATGGACAAACATGCTATATATACATCTGACCTAAATGTATGTCTTCTGTCAGGAGGAAGTGAAAATGAGAGTGTGGCTTTGTGTCTCGTCTCCACTGTGACATAATCAGAGCCCCAGATTTATGAGCAACCAGATCCCTTCTGAGGCTTAGCACTGTAAACAACTTGGATCAGGCCACAGATTTAAGAACATGTACCACTTGCACTTGGTACTTTTGGTCAAAGAAGATTAGACATGACAATTTTTAATTTGTTTCTGAATCCGTTTTATAAGTCGATAATGCCTCCACTGTCTTTTTATAGCATAGGGTCTGAAATTCTTATAAGAAGAAGCCAAATCAGGGTTTGAGCAATCAGAGATGAGAACCACAAGAGAAGAGGATCATGGGAATCACTGGCACATTACAAATTAAACTGGTGCAAATTTAGAATCCTGCAACAATGCTGTTGTTGCTCAAATGAAACTTTAAATCTGTACCACACATAAATAAAAACAACATCACACTGGTTTGAGGCACACAAACACACATTACAAATTGCATGATTTAATTTATGTTATGTTATGTCCAAAAACGTAAAAATGTAATATAATACTTTTTATATATAATTTTTTTTTTATAATATTTAAAATATACCATTATACATTTTTTAAAACATTTATAATATTTAACACATATTTAACATACATAAATTATATAAAATATAATCCGAATAAAAGTAATATATATATTACTTTTTATCAATATTATATATATATATATATAGTTATATAAGATTATAAAAATATATAAAAACATTAATAATATTTCATGTAATGATATATAATATAAATATATTATATATAATTATATAAAATTAAATGTTAATAAATAATAATACCATATATAAAGTTTTATAATAATATAATTTTGTCTTTAGAATTATATACCAGTATACATATATATATATAATGTGTATATATATATATATATATATATATATATATATATATAAGAAATGCATATGATTCTAAATTATAAAATTTTATATTTAGTATTAACATAAAATTTTATATAATTATAATATATTTATATTATATATATAATTACATTAAATGTTTTTGTATATTTTTATAATCTTATTAAATATTATATTAAAATAATATATTATTTGCAATATAAAATGAAACTCTAATGAAACTCAGTGCACTCTAAAATGAATATATATATATATAATTTATTCATTTTTGAAGTGTTTTGGCCATTGTATACTATACCATGTCTGATTTATAATCAAACAATATAAAACACAAACACTCTTTGGATGTGACTGCATTGTTCAGCTTTCTGATGTTAAAGAACAGCATTCCACTGTGAGTATAGAGAGCATGTTCTGCAGAAGTGAGACTTCAGTCACTACAACCCTGCCCTGAGACGCCCGTGATGGCTTATCCTGTAAACTTGAATCTCTGATCCATGCAGACAGAATTATTCAGGCCTGGCATGTATTTAAACGTTGCAAATCTCTCAGGGACCTTTCCCAGCTTTGCCCTCTGTCTCATAAACATTTTCTTATCCTGCATGAGCAGGAGCTGACATCCGATGAGTTTTTCATTATTAAGACCTGACTTAATCGCACTATATAAACAGGAATAACACAAAATGACAATGACAATAATAATCATATTTCTGCAAGGATAAGGCAAGGAGAATAATCTTGGCGTGACACGAATGTAATCCCAGCTCTAGCACATTGTCTGTAAGGATCTAAAGCCCACACATGCACACAAAACCACCTAAATGCTGTGCAACAATTAAACTCTGCTAATGAGAAAAAAAAGTGCATGTAAGCGCCATTCAAATATGTGCTTCCATTAAAAATATTGGTTTCAAAATAAATAGTGTGCTGTATCCTTAATCAGTCCCCAGACGAATGAAAGGAACGTTCTCTCTTTAACTGACCCATCTGACAACATATTATGAGGCCTGGAAGGCAATTATAATTTAAACATCAAATAAAAGGCCCCAATCTGACAAAACATCTCGTCAAGAGCCC
Source organism: Rutilus rutilus (assembly GCF_951802725.1). Classification (NCBI taxonomy): domain Eukaryota; kingdom Metazoa; phylum Chordata; class Actinopteri; order Cypriniformes; family Leuciscidae; genus Rutilus; species Rutilus rutilus. Next base: position 24,130,922 of record NC_140224.1, read on the forward strand.
TAATATCCAGGGTACTTCTGAATGGCTGTTGTCGGGAATGTTTTTGACCACATGGCAACCAAATACAACTGATGAAACGTTTAACCTTGCCATCTTGCACCAGAAATTGTGCAGCTGACAAAGACGTAACTGCAGCTCCCGTGCAAATTTCCATTTTTGGGTTAAATTAGAAAGGAGAGAGCCATAAAGAAGAGGGGTTTCACAAAAACAAAATGGAAAATGTGAGACATGTACTTTTATTTTTATGGAAGGTAATTCTTCATCATAGCTGAAACAGAACATACGGATCATTTCTCATATCATTTAAGTGTACGTGTATGTAGTTCCCATCAACTCAAGCGAATCCTTGAATGATGATGGGATTATGAAGGAGATCATTTGCATGTTGTAACAGGCACTGTTTTACGGTGAGGAGCGGCACACTCTCTTGCTGTTGCATTCCCATTTATTATGCAAATGAAGCACCGCTTCTTTCTCCTGTCAGAACAATGAGAACGGGCACAGAGGGGGGCATCATCTGGGTCATGCTGGGTTTTAAAGCTCCCGCTTTTGTTTGCTTTTTGGCACGGTCTTGATCTATCAGAGGGTCATTAAACAGTAAAGTAGGACATGCCGGAGCTCCGCCGCCGAGGAAGATGAACGGACCGCTGGAGCTCTGCCCAGGTGGTTGAGTGGATGGTTAGAGATCACTCAATTAGCACATGCAGAAATTCATTTAAATCGGTCCTGACACTGCCAAAGAGCGGCATCGAGCGCTCTGTACGCGACCCTCTGAGCTAAGTGGGTGACGGTGTGTGTTCCTGACGTCTGGAGGTGGCAGAATAGGCGCAGATGCTATTAACCCTCAGCCTGTGGGTTTGCAAAGCCGCACCGGCCCGGACTCCTCCTCAGAAATGCCCATCTCTGTGTCTGCGTACAAACTCCCCCACACTCACGCCCAGTGAGGCACATTAAACAAGGGTGACAGGTCTGCTGGTCGGCAGCCAGGCTAATGGCTACGCCGCCTGAGAATGCAACGCTTGGCTCTATGTGGACTTGGAGTGTGTGAAATGTTCAAAACATTCTCCCATTACCATCTAAGTCGCAGTCACACAGAAGTGTTAAGACGGCAGAGCAGAAGGAATATGGCTATGGAAGGCCAAAAGGGCCAAAACGTTTTGGTCCTGTTGGCCTTTCATATACAGCAGGCAGAAAGAGGAGAGATTAGCAGAGTAGGCCTATATGTTCATTTATCCGCTAATTAATGCTTTTCGTTATGGTTACATGTCATTCAGATTTTCTGAAACAGCTTATTTAATGTGATTAATAGCAAAATATTAGAAAATAAGCAATGAGACGTATGTTTTTAGAGACTCTGAGAATTTTATGTAGGCCTATTTAAAGGGATAGTCCACCAGTTCTGTCATTTACTCACCCTCATGTCGTTCCAAACCTGTATGACTTTCTTCTGTGTCACAAAAAAGAAGAAATTTTAAAGAATGCTCATTACCAAACAGTTTTGATTCCAATCACTTTCGTTATAATTTTAACCATACAATGGAAGTGAATGGGAACCAAATCACTTGGTCACCAACATTCTTCAAAATCTCTTATTTTGTGTTCCAGAGAAGATAGAATATCTTACAGGTTTGGAACGACATGAGGGTGAGTAAATGATGACAACATTTTTATTTTGGGTTGGAATATCCCATTGATTATATTTGATTCGCTGATTATGAATAAATAGGTTTATTATTTAAATAAATAATATAAGAAAGTCTATATATGCTCATGTAAGGTGAAATCCACAGATGAGTCTCTGCCTCCACGATAATGATTGCTATTCAGGCATACTCCTGCAGGGGGCAGAAGTGAACAAAAAACACTCTGTGGAGAACATGAAAACAAATAGGTTTTCACATCCCATTACACCAAATGAGTGGTTGACTTAGAGAAATCATTACTAGGGATGGCTTTTCAGCTAATGATCAGTGAAAGGGGGTGCCTAACATTTAGAAAATGCTGTTTGTCAGCCTGAGGTAGAAAGCAAGATGTGGGACCTTTCAGATTTTTTTTTTTTAAATCCTGATTCGTGATATTCTTAAATAAAATAAAATGTATACAAGTAATACAAACACACAAAAATTACATACCATGAATGGATTAAAGTTTAGCCAGTGCAGTGAAGAGCAGCTTGTTTGGGACCAAAGGTTGGTTTGGTATGGATGAAATTATATTTAGAACATGTTTTGACCTTTTTCATATACCTTTGCTTTAATATGTGTTAAAACTGAGAAAATGGATTGAGATCATTTACTTTACTTAAATTATGTTCTGTCACAATATTTAAGAATGTTGTGTTTTTTTATGGGGGAAATCATACATTATTTAACAGGAGCAAAATGTGAACCGCAACTAAAAACATTTTTAAACATTTAAATCAATAAAAAATATGGATAATTGTTTTACTCCAATATATATCAATTCAACAGATTATAAATAATGGCGCGGATGTATGATTTTAATTGTTGATGCCTATGCACCAAACCCTTGCTGTATTTTGCTGGAGGCCTGGTTCCATCTGTAAGGTGTGCCATAGGACTCTCAGGGTGGGCTGAACAATTGGGGCAACGGGTGAGTGGTGGTTGCCAGCGTGGGCCAAGATCATATTTAGGCAGGCCAGTCCCACCCAAGCCTTTGCTGGAGCCAGGCCTGCTTCTCTGATGACACGTTTTATGTGCATGCTTTTGAGTAAGACACAGTACACCCTACACATCAATATGTCACCATCAAGCTAAAATTATAATCTCAACATTCATTAAAGTTAAAGCTCAAACATTCTGCGTAACACGAGAATGAACCTCATTGGTTCTTCTCACACATCAAGCAAATGCTGGAGCTCCTGTTTACCACAGCTGATGTGTGCGATGATGAATGTTTATATGTGAAAAAAAGCCTATATTAAATCTGTTCATCATATAAAGTGATTGTTTCTCTTCAGAAAATATGGACTTAACAGCTCAATTCATATGAATTAGTTTTATGATCTCTTTATGAACTTTTTGAAGCACCAAACTGGTAGTTGCATAGACTTTCAGAGGAGGTACAGAAATCTCTCAGATTTCATTACAAATATCTTCATTTGTGTTCTGAAGATTAACAAAAGTCTCACAGGTTCGGAATGACATGAAGGTGAGTAAATGATTTACAGAATTTAAATTTTTGTGTGAACTATCCCTTTATTATGAATATTGTAGACTGATTGTAGAATAGACTCTGACACCAGCGCCCCTTTTAAGAGTTTTAATGGCAACCGCCAAACGTACTGTTAATTGTTCCATCAGTATTAAGGGGTAAAATATGTTCATCATACACGCCTCAAGGAGACTGGAGATGCCAAAGGGTAAGAAGTGAGATCAACCATACACTCATCACATCACTGGTCCACTGATTCACACCATTAAGTGCGTCTGGGCCCCCCCAGCACACCCGAGATCAAGGCCTTCACATCGAGGGCCTCGCCTGAAGACAATCCATGGTGAATAAGCGCCCCTAGCCTTTGTAGCACAGAACCTAATGCATATGCAGCAGGGTCTATGGGCTATGGCTTCGGCCCGCTTCTTGTTCAAAATGCGAAACGTTTTAATGTGCTTCCATGAACCTTGGTTCAAGCAAGTGCATACTCTGTTTCAGCATTTCAGAGAAAGAGAATCCTGCTAAACACTGACCTCCGCTGCTTTAACATCTCGCAGTTTGAATATTCAGCCTGCGGTGAATAAAAGATGAATTTGCTTTTATACTCTATGGTGCCGCTAAAATGTTTTGGGGGAAAGGGGATCTGGAAAGCATGTGTATTAAGAACTAGCAGTTATACATAACATGCCCCTTCCATATCTCAATGGACTGCCATCCATTCATTCACACGTTAACCAACCAAATATGAAAGCAGACTGACCTGGACCTTTACACTCTAGAATCAAGTTGTTGATTTCTTCCCACCGCACCACAATCCAGCATTTCCTTCTTGGTTTGGCACAGTGCACTCTAAAAAAAAATTTTCTTACTCAGTATTTTTGACTTGTTTTGCAGTATGAATGTCTAAACATTCTTAAATCAAGATACATTTACGTGACAAGCAAAATTATTTAATGGATAGTTCACCCAAAAATTGAATTGTTGTCATCATTTAGGCTACTCACCCTCATGTTGTTCCAAACCTGTATGAGTTTCTTTCTTCTGTTGAAAACAAAACAAGATATTTTGAAGAATGTGCAATCAAACAGTCGACGGTAGCCATTGACTTCCATAATATGAAAGACTATGGCTACCGTTGACTGTCTGGTAACCAACATTCTTCAAAATATCTTCTTTTGTGTTCAACAGAAGAAAGAAACTCATACAGCCTTGGAACAACATGAGGGTGAGTAAATGATGACAACATTTTAATTTTGAGGTAAACTATCCCTTTAAAGTCGGCGATTGACTTTCATTTTGTCTATCGGAATTTGATTGGATAGTTGTCCTGTTGCTGTGATGTCATGTAAGTGACAGTTTGTCCCGCCCTCACACTAGTAAACACTTCATCAGTGCCATTGCAAGAATGCGATTAAAGATTATGAGGGCACATTATTATTATTATTTTTAATAATGATGTGCACGGATAACTAATTTATAAAAAATACAACAATATTCTATAAAAACAAGAATTGTTCATTTTGATTTCATTGTGACTTAGGGAAAATATGGCACAATGGTGAATGAGAAAGAGACTTTCACAAGCGCAAAAGTGGCCAGAAACAAAGGCAGGCTGGGAAGTGTTGACTATCCGTGTGCACAGGGGCGTCGGACTGGGGGTAAAACCAGTACTGATTACCAGGGCCCCAAGGGGAGAGAGGGCCCTTGAAAAGTCTGGAATATATTTTATTTGGAACATGGGGGCCCATCAGGACTGCCTATACATAGGGCCCGGGATCTTGTGCTACGCCCCTGCGTGTGCATGCTCTGTGTCACAAGCGATGAAATAAACTAGCCTGCCTGACTAAAGCCTCCAGCCTGCTTTGTTCACTCATTTGACGGCTCATCAAAATGCAGTTACCTCTCGAGGTCTCCAAGCTAGTGCTGCCAACAGCACCTGTGGCAAGAGAAATTATAAAAACAAAACGACACACTCGCTCAATATTTAACGCTGTGTGGACGGCGTGCTTAATGTGAAGTGAATCCCCTCAAAGCGTTCAAAATTCACAAAGAATTAAATCAGACATTATCTATGAAGAAAGAGTGAGGGTCAAATTGAGTATAGCCTATACGAGATCTCGTGAAATAGAAATCAGAAAGGGGTTTGAATGACTGCCCATATCGCACCACCTCCTCTGTACGCACACACGCATGTAATACATAATTAACCATGCATACTAGATGCATTAATGCAGACATTCACAAATATTTAAACATGATGTTGCTTCCAGGCAAAACTGTCCAGTCAGCAACAGCTGCATGATGTCACCAGTAATAATGATCTAACTCTGCCTCAGAGCAGCACTTCCTTCAGAGGAAGAGAGTGTTGGAATGTTCACTCGGCTTTTAGAACTCTTAGTAATCGGACTGCACAACTTGCTAACATATACGTTTAATTATTTGTTTAATCATTTGCAGTTACTAACAACTTAAGTTTAGACTCATAAAGACATGCTCTGGGTATTTCCCTCTGTAGAGTCCTAACACTGCAAAAACTAATTTTCATCCTCAATCCGTTTTTGTCTCTTTTTTTTTAGTAAACATTCTTAAATCAAAATGCAGTTAACTGAGAAACAAAAGACATCATTTAGCAAGTCTTGTTTTCTGAAAAAGGTATTAAAATGAAATGACTTCACACTTAAAGCAAAACCGTCTGCCAATGGGGTAAGAAAAATAAACTTGTTTTCATTTTAAATTTAGTTTATTTTTCTTACCCCATTGGCAGTTTCTTGTTGTTGCTTGTTTTAAGCATAAAGTCACCAAATCTTGATTCTTTTTGCTTTTCAGTGAAAGAGAACCGCTGCCGGTGACCACTTGATGGTGCTGTCAAGCAACCAATGGTGGTCTGTACTTTCAGAACTTGATAAAAGATTCATAAAACAGCATAAGGACACCTAACCATTCAGATCTCAAGACATGAAGGCATTTGTGTCTCTGGACGGTTAACACAGCATGATGTGCACACAGTGGACATCAGCTGGTGCATCTACAAGAAGCACTGAGGCAGAAGTGTTTCACGAAGGTTGAAAGAGAATACATTGGTTTTGGAGCAAGATCACTGGGAAAAGGCACTGTAGGCTATTTGGTTATACCTTGGACTCATGGCTCTTTATAGACATAGCAATCTGACACTTGCACTCAAAAGCTGCTATTTGTTTGCCAAAAATGCATTTTACTTAGTTGGATCAAGAATAAACCCTCTTTGATTTGTTTGAGAAGATCTTCAAAATGCTTCCGTTTGAGAGATTTAGTGCTTCACTTAAAAGGGAAAATATAGATACTATACCTTTAGACATATTCAGTCTCCTTTTGTTTCCTAAGCCGTGTATCTGATCTGATGTGCTATTTGAGGGTGGTTTGTTTGTTTTGATTTGATCTAATTTAAGTCTGCATGATGATCTTACTGTTTCCTGTTAAAAACAAATAAAGATTTATTAAAAAAAGAAAGACAATGCATCCATTGTTCTCTACTTTTTATAATGATAATTTAATCCTACATTTCATTTACCCATACATTTGACTTCATGTATTGAAGTCATTGTTTAGACTCCTTTGTAAAGAATGATTCAATCAACAAGTCTGGGACAAAAACATTTTATTACAAAATAATGACTAATAATCAGAAGAGTAATATATATACATACACACACACACACACACACACACACACACACACACACATATATATATATATATATATATATAACCCTATAAATAAATATATCTTTGTTTATATATCTAAAACTATAGGCATACATAGCCTACATCCATATCCATATTCAAAAGTTTGGGTCAGTACGTTTTTTCTTTTGCTCACCCATTGCCTCACGTAAGTCTCTTATGCTCACCACAGCTGCATTTGTTGGATCAAAAATACAGTAAAAAACTGTAATATCGTGAAATATTATTACAATTTAAAATTACTGTTTTCTATTTGAATATGTTAAAAAAAATGTATTTATTCATGTGTTGGCAAAGCCGTATTTTCAGCAGCCATTACTCTAGTCTTCAGTGTCACAGGATTCTTCATAAATCACTCAAATATGCATAAGAAAAATGTATTCGTATTATCAATACTTATCAATGTTGAAAACAGTTGTGCTGGTTAATATTTTTGTTTTGATTCTTTGATTATGACAATATGACAATGTTATAATATATGACAATGTTATAATATATTTGGTCTTGGTGGAATAGATCTGCGACGCTACTGCTGCTGTTATTACCGCTGCTGCAGAGCAAGTACGGGACTTGCTACTGCCAATAAATACACAATACGCTGCTGTGAGCAAGTACGACACTCACTGTACAATATAGCAAATTACACAAATTACCCGTAGCAGATCTATGCCAACCCGATCTTACAGCGATGCACAAATTTTACGAGGTGGCTAATTCGTACGAATTCATACGACCTCACTCCTACGATTTTTGCTAAATCGTACATATTTTACGAGTTGCCCAATTCGTATGAATTCGTTCGAATGACCTACCCCTGACCCCGCCCCTAAACCTACCCATCACTGGGGTTTAGACAAATCGTACGAATACGTATGAGTGAGGTTGTGCGAATTAGCCACCTTTTACTCACTCGTACGAATTTGTACAAATTGGTCGCGAAATAGCGTTGTCTATACAGGTGGAGCTGAGGAAGGTGGAGGGTTTCTGAAAGCGTGCTGTAAATGTAAATGTATTTGAAGGTTGAGCATGCAGGCTCATATACTGATTCAGCAGGACCAATCAGCTGTGCCTGTGCTGTGCCCTATTAGTCCAGTCATTTTAAGCCAAAATGGGGGTCAACCTTGAACAAATTGCAACAGAAGCAAACTCAACTGATTTTGTATCCTCAATATGTCCTGAATAAGGAAAAAAAAAAAGTCCCGAAGAATCGCATTAGGGGAAAGTTTCGAAAAAGACCCAAATATAGCCTATTCATACGCCTATTCATTCTTTTTCTTATGTGAATAGGGTAAAAATTTTAACCTTTAGATATCACCATGAAAATTACTTGATTACTTGCATCAAGACAAACAAAAAATGCATTACAAGTTTTTTGAAATGGTTTGTTAACATGGACAAACGGTGTATAATCTAATTACGTATGTAAACATTGGGTATAGCCAGGTGAAAATGTCTTGTTGACACATAACAGTAATGTTAAGGTCTGAATGGAACCCATTTAGGCTACCCATGAGCATTAATACATAGAGGCAGGAAGAAGTACTTTAGAAACCAGCCCTTTATTAAATATTATTGCAGAGATGGCGTTTGGGGCTGGGCCCGTGCATGGGACTTTTTCTGGGGATTCACTTTTTATTTTGCCTGCCTTTTGTCTTCTGCATTCTCCTTACCATTGTCTCCTGTTCTTCCCTCAGACTCGTCCCCCATAAACAGTTCCACGGACCCAGCCACAAACCCCATCTCTTAAAAATTATTTATTTGCAAATTAGCACATACATAATTAGATTATGCACCGTTTGTCCATGTTAACAAACCATTTCAAAAAACTTGTAATACATATTTTGTTTGTCTTGATGCAAGTAATCAACTCAGTAATTTTCATGGTGATATCTAAAGGTTAAGATTTTTACCCTATTCACGTAAAAAAAAAAAAGAATGAAGAGGCGTATGCTTTCCCCTAATGGGATTCTTCTGGACTTTTTTTTTCCTTACTCAGGACATATTGAGGATACAAAATCAGTTGAGTTTGCTTCTGTTGCAATTTGTTCAACCTTTTTTCATAAAATGACTGGACTATATAGAGAATGATGTGATTGCAAGGTTTTAAGGACATATTAGCCTATATGCCATCTAGAGTTTCATGAGAGAACTTTATTTTATTAAAATAAATAAATCTTTACTCTCACTTTTGATCAATTTAATGCATCCCTGCTGAATAAAAATAGGGCTACTGGAAAAGCGGTTTACACAGAATGATTAAGCAGCACAGCTGTTTTATAAACATTGATAATAATAAGGAACGTTTCCTGAGCAGCAAATCAGCATATTAGAATGATTTTTTTTAAAGATCATGTGACTGAACACTGGAGTAATGGCTGTTTAAAATTCAGCTTTGCCAACACATGCAGGGATAAATTACATTTTAAAATATATTTAAATAGAAAACAGTTATTTTAATTTGTAATCATATTTCACAATATTGCTGGTTTTTACTGTATTTTTGATGCAATAAATGCAGCCGTGGTGAGCATAAGAGACTTATTTCATAAAATAAAATAAAAACATTGAACAGTAGCCTAGTGTATATTAAATAATATTGTATATAATAAATTACTAACCTACTGTTGGCTTAATACTGTAAATAAAGCACATCGCCCCAACTGTGACCTCGAGATGGATGGAGACACTCAGCATGACAAACTAAGCGCTGCGTTTTGTGCGTAATGTAAACTGTTCAAGCGTCACGACGGTAAATGACAAGACGAAAGCCAATCAAATCGTGGGATTGGCCATCTGTAGTCTCTGCTGTCAGCAAAATAATCCAATTAGCAAACACGCCTTGTGGAGTTTTGGCCAATCATCGAGCCACTTGAAGAAACTATCCCTCCCCTCCATCAAGACGCACAAGACTCTGAACCAAAGGATATCTTGGCCTCCCTACAGAAGCTGATTATTCGGATCTATGTAATGATTTATCCCACACCATGATCCCATATTGATACGAAACTTAGAAAGATTTAGACAACAAGTGGATAGATTTGTTCAGGGACATCTGCGTTGGCGTCAAACATGCGCAAAAATTCACGCTATCAAAGCAGAGAATCACCGTAAACGGAATGATCGTTTCTCACGTGAAGTCACCCTGATTGTTAGTTTTTAAAGGAAGCGACAAGCATATCGACTCCGAAAATATCCGCAACCAAGAGACCGAAGTGGGAACGAACGCTGACATCCACCGAATATCTGGAAATGTAAGTATGGGGACGTGTGGGCCTCGGGTTTGTTCGACGAGAGCTCGTGCTAAGCTAACCAGCGCGAGCCTGCGCGTGATTTCATTGCTAAGTATGAGGCTTGTTGTGTAACCAGCGAGTTGACACAGAAGCGCAGCTATAACGATATTAGACTGACATTACCGCCCACTTTCCGTTTGAATAGAACAAAGAACCACTGTTGTTGTTATTGTGTGTAGGTTCCGAGTTTTATTGCTTTTGTTTGTCCGGTAGCTGCGACAGATAAACAAGCGCGCGTCAGAAATAATCCCATCGGCTCGTGCTCACTGTTAGTAAGAATTCAGTGCATTATGTAATCAACTCGGCTCCTGTCAGCTTTCCTTATGTTTCTCTGACATGTTTGAAGCCTTTCTCACTCAAACTTGACGTTTCATTTGTCCTTTAAACCTACTCACATTTCCCCTTGGTTTCATGCTTACCATAGTTGGTTACTTTTGTCTAACTGGGTGTTTGCAAGGACGGCCTGATTTATGCTGAAATCTTTGCAGTTTAGCTCTAGCAAGGCCTCGTAATTTATAATATTTACTAATATTATTTTCACAGCTAGTTTTCCTTTGCTACAATATAATGTGATTCATACTTCAGATAAAGTGTTGGTAATATATGTCTCCTAACTGATATCAGAAGTAGCAATTAGCAAAAGCTTGAATGGATATAAATTTGGAGTCGTTCATGATGATTAACAAAACTTTTACATGAAATATCTGGCTTAAAGTCGAATGGTGACGACAACTTTGAGTGACTGTCTTCTGTTCTTCCATTACCTCAGGTTTTGTGGTGCATGTCATATACACTCTTTATTTTTTATTTTGTTTTATCTCTGATACAGTTTGTAAGTATAATTTCTGATTAGAAATCTTAATTTCATAGTAATACTTAATACATCTTAATTAATACATCATGTATATCATACATCATAATACATACATGCTTAAAAATGTATAGTTTAGTGGCCTTTTGCAAGTGCGGTTTCATATCTCATGTGGGATGATTTCTTGACTGAGTTTAACTATGAGTTAACTTTCAGAATGTGTTCTCTGATACACTACCAAAGTTTAGGGTCAGTAAGACTTTTTTTTTTTAAAGAATATACTTTTATTTAGCAAGGATGCATTAAATTGATTAAAAGTGACAGTATAGCCATTTATAATGTTAGAGTAACTGAAACACACACTTGACACAGTGCTCATCTGCAGAGAGATTAAAGGTCTGATTATAACTGTAGATAAAGGGTTTTGGGTCACCACTTGTTAACTCGATCGGTATAACTGTGGACTGTAGACATGACGACAGCAGTTAATGATGCTTTCTTTATCATGATTGAACACTGTGTGAAACTTTGACCAAGCCTGCTGTTCAGAGAGTGTGCTGAGTTTGCAGTTGTTCATCTAATGCTGATTGCTAAAGGATGCATACCTGCAAACTTGTCGCTTTTCGGCGACAATCGCCGTTTTCTTGGTCAATTGGGTCATTTACGTGAATCGCGTAGAACCGGAGAGTTTTTTTTCCGAGGGGGGGGGGGGGGGGGGGGTATTGTTTCTCACAGTAACTGCCATGCAGGCTAGAATTGCGAAACATTATTGGATAATTCTTATAATTGACATTTCTCTGGGCCAATCGGAATCTTAGCACTTTTTCTCTTGGCCAATTGGAATCTTAGGACTTGCGTCAGAATCTTGAAGCACACAGCGTCAACTGAGCTGAGCTCGCCATTTGATGAGACGCCTGGCTACCGTGCGAGTCTAATGGAAACTCGCGCATGAATTTTCCTGCATTTTAGCGCCCACCAAAATGATTTTTTGTCCCGCCAAAGTCTTATTTGATCGGTGAGTAATGTAGATGAACGGCTGCGTTTGTGACAGAGTGTATGTTTAACTGAAAGAACGAGCAGAGAGAGAGAGAGCCGGTCGCGCGCGCGCACTCTCTGTGTAAACGACTTCACCGTCTCCAAACTAGGCGCTGTGTTGCTCTCTCTCCCTCGCTCGCACATATTAATCAAAAATAAATCGACACGGTGGTAAAAGGTCGAAAGACCTTTTTTTTTTCTGAATTACTGCTGGGTGTGAATTTTGCTAAATAAGTTTCCTTATCTTCTCTGAAAAGCGTTCTGGACATTCAGCTGACTTAAACAACACTTTAATTAAACGAAATAAAACTATACAGTGATGAAATGTTTTTATGTTGACACAAATCTTGGATGTCAGTGTCCTAACTGCTGGCATAATCACACAACGCGCACGACACGTCCAATTCGCGAACTAATGACTCCTTTAAACCGATTCATTTTAATGAATGGTTAAAACCAGGGTTCGAAATTAAGGGGGACTGGGGGGGGTCCCGGACCCTCCATAAGTCATTAGGGACCCCCCATAAGAATTTATTTTTGGATTTTGGGGGGTCCCCGACAAATATATTTTAACATTAAAAATAATTGTGAAAATTATAGGTCTTTAGTGACGTTTTATATTTATAACAGTAATTCATTTATTTCCTAGCGCGAGGCAGCTATTAGCTGAGTGAGTTTCTATACAGCATCACAGATTGTTGTTATGGTGCTCCCGCAGACACGCACTGTAGCTGAACGCGGCAAAACGAAACCTCACAAAGAGTGAAATCCTGTAAGTGCTTCGATTATATTTATATCTCTATAATTGCTTATAGTAAAATATTAGGAGTTCGAGTTCCTCAAAAGTTGCATTAACTAGATACGCAGTGTAATGATTAGAAGAGTACGTTTGTCAACGTTTCTTGTTAGCTAAGTATGTGTATGAAGGCAAATTATCTGCCAGCTAACAGCAGACTATGGAAACTTGTTTCCGCCACAGAGTGAAAAATAAAAAAGGTAATTCTGACGTTTTATCTCAGAATTACGTGATATAAAGTCGCAATTGCAGGTTATAAAGTCAGAATTGCATGATATAAAGTCGCAATTATGTGTTATTAAGTCAAAATTGCGTGATATAAAGTCGCAATTGCGTGTTATAAAGTCAGAATTATGAGATATAAACTCGCAATTGCGAGAAATATACTTGAAATATACTTTTTTTTCTCAGAATTGCATGTTTATATCTCGCAATTCTGACTTTATAATATGCAATTGGGAGATATAAAGTCAGAATTGCATGTTATAAAATCTGAATTGTGAGATATAATTCTGAGGTAAAAAAAAATAATAAAGTCAGAATTGCTTTGCTTATAAAGTCAGAATTTCGTGATATAAACTCGCAATTAGGCCTATGTGTTATAAAGTCAGATTTGCATGAAATAAAGTCGCAATTGCGAGAAAAAAAAGACACCACTACAATACTGGGCCTGGCCCAAACCATGAAAAACATCCCAAGACCATTATCCCACCTTGAACACTTCAACATTGCTCCATATAATTTTGCCTACAGTATATAGTGTAGCAAGGTAGTCTTCAGAATTTTTAATAATTTAATAATTTAATTTTAGGGGACCCCCCAAGAGTCCTAAGTCATTTCGAACCCTGGTTAAAACAACTAATCTTTCCAACAGTGAACTGAGGTGACGTCTGAATCGGTGTAACTAATCAGTAACACTTTACAATAAGGTTATATTTATTACATAAATTATATAAAAAAGTACAGTTTGCTAACTCAAGCTTAAACTTCAAAATAAAGAAAACCACTTGTTTTAAAAAAAAAAAAGCATATGACTACATTTTTCCACACAGTGCTATCAAGAATCGATAAGAGAATCGATAAAGAATTGGATCGATAATCAGAATCGTCAGTGGCATTATTATTGATAAAATCTTATCAATTCCCATCCCTATGTGAAGACCGTAAAATTATAATCAAACATTAAAGAACATACATGTTTTTTTTAAGAGTTTTTTTTTTTAAGAGTTAAAAGATTAAAACATTTTGCTAACATGAGGTCTTATTGTGTCACTGTCAGTCTTTTTACATCAGTGCAAAACTAGGGTATGCAGATTAATTATTATTATTATTATTATTATTATTATTATACATTGTTCATCAGCATGCATTGATTAATCCCATGGCATGTAGCAAAAAAAAAAAACATGCCATCCCCCCCCCCCCCCCCCCCCCCCCCCCCGGCGACACTGTCACCTTTTTTAGTCTGAGGAGTTTGCAGGTCTGAGGATGGATCTGCACAAGTGTGGAGGACAGATGAGTGGACCCCTTTCTTTGCTCAGTGGCTTCCTTAAAGTCCGTCCAGTATTGGCAGGAACTGAAGCGCAGGTCTACCGTGCAGATCTTGTGATGGAGATGGAATGGCGAGCTCTGTGGGAAAATACCCGGGCACTGTGGGTGCGCGCTTGTGGAAGTCGTAAACTCCCTCCTTTATCACTTGCTGTACATGTGAATGGGGTAGTTCATGTGAAAACGAAAAATGTCATGTTGATTTTCTTATGTGGAACACAAAAAGATAAGAACAGTTCTTCAAAATATCATCTTTTGTATTCTACAAATGAAAACGAAGTCATACAGGTTAGCAACGCCATGAGGGTGAGTAAATGGTCAAAGAATTTTAATTTTCGGGTTACTGCTGTGTAGGGTTGTCATGGTGCCACAACAATTTCAGTAGTCGTTACCAATACCAGTCAAATTTCGTGGTTCTCCGTACCAATTTTGGTGCCTTAGCAAATATATCTAGCGTTCATATGTTGTTCAGTTAAATAAACATTCCAAAAAAATCTAATGAAAAGTTAGGAGTGTAACAATACCCTCATGTCATGATCTGATACATATCACGGTACTGAACTCACAATACGATATTATTACGATACTCCAAGACGTATGATAAAAGGTTAACAAAAATGTACTGTTGATTAAAATACTTAATTTGGGTGGAAATTAATAGGCTTGGACTGTGTGCTGATTACCCAATGCACAGGACAATGGTGACACCAGAATAAAATATATTCATGATTCTAAAGCTGAAAACAGAATCATTTTAGACGAGCCCTCTCACTGACTACTAGATATATTTAAAATAATGTAGGCCACTTTTTACTGCTAACATAATACATTTCGCATTATCAGGACCCACAAATATTCCCCCATTGCATTATTATATGTTATATTCAACATTGTATATAGCAGTTTAATGTAGTACTGACACTAAAACTCTGTAGAATTCAGTTTTTTTCCTCACACAGAAATTTGTATTGCAATTCCGGCTCAACGTCGTGATGTCTGTCAGCCATCGCGATGGACGATGGCATCGTCTATCGGCCCAACCCTAGAACAGATTTACAACAGCGTGCATATAGTAAACACGGACTTTCATATGTTTGCCAAAAATGAAAGTTTACAGAGTTTAGTGACATTACTACATACAACTACTATATATAATGTTGAATATAATGTGTAATGCAGTGGGGGAATATTTGTGTGGTCCTGATAATAATAATAATAATAAAATAATATAATTATTTAAAGCTGCAGTCCGTAACTTTTTTGGGTTAAAAATTATCCAAAATGAAATTGAGCAAGTACATAACCAGCCAGTGTTCAAAACTATCTGCTTGCCTTAGCTCAATTCAAAACGGTAAGGATTGGATTTCCGCGGGAAATTCGAGCATGTCTTTGCGTCTTTACGTTACATCTGTACACATAAAGATGTCCCGGCAAGTAGGCTATATTGCATGTGAAAATGTTGGAGGTGGAGATTTATAGCCTTTTCTCACAGCACTTGATATAATTAAACATATCAATTTGATGGCGGATCCAGAAAGGTTCAAACGACAATCACCAGTGACAACTGGAGATTCACCCGTTGTAAAATGCAAAAGATTTCATTCGGACTTTGGAGTGGCTACAGAAAAAAAGAGACTGCAACCGGGCCCATGCGAAAACAAGGATAATATTAAAGGGGGGGTGAAACACTCAGTTTCAGTCAATCTCATGTTAATCTTGAGTACCTATAGCGTAGTATTGCATCCTTCATATCTCCAAAAAGTCTTTAGTTTTATTATATTTATAAAAGAAAGATAGGCTGTACAGAGTCTTTCCGGAAAAAACCGAGCGGCTGGAGGCGTGCCGTGTGGGCGGAGCTAAAGAATCACGAGCGCGCGCAACTTTTGCGTTGAGAGCGTCTGGAAGCTGTGACATCCTTTACCGTGAGGAAAAAAATTTTATCCAAAACAAACCATGGCTAACAATCAGATTCAGCCATACATTTATGATCCAGAATCAGATCCTGAGGCTGAAATTGAACACGAGCAGCAGCAGCAACGACTACAGCAGGACGTGTCTATGTGGTGTGAACTGGAACTGTATTTGCTTAGCAGTTTTTGTAAATGACTAATTTCCACTTTATTTTGTCGTATTTTTTCTTTTTTCTTTAAAGGTGTACATGTGGGAAGTGCAGTTTGATGCCAACTGAGGCGGAAAACGTTTGCTGCCAAGAAATAGAACCGGTTATACTTATGTCTTGAAATGCATTATAATGTGTAAAGTTGTAGTTTGTAAGACTTAATATGATAGCATACAATTAGCTTACTAAATGTACTTTAGCACTGTCTTCATAAAAAGCAGCCGATGACTTCCCTAAAGCCGAGCACAGCGCTTTGATGGGCGTACTGCTTTCGCTCTCTCGCTCTGGTCTACGGGTGCGCGCGCACCCTTCCGAGAGAAGTGCCCTTAGGACCTGTATAAGGAAATTCCGCCGCATCTGACGTCACACACGCCCCTACTCGAAAAAAACTTTCCGAAACTTGACAAACCGGAAGGAGTATTTTTGGCACAGAAATACTCCATCAAACGTACAATTAATTTTTTTTTACTTTGTCCATGTTTAGCATGGGAATCCAACTCTTTAACAGTGTAAAAAAACTCAGTATGCATGAAATAGCACTTCCCCCGCCTTTAAGGGCATTAAATGTAGTCACGCTATGCTGATGTTGTTAATATTAACAATTTGAGAACAAAGTATCATTTGCACGGTTTGACGTGATAGGATAAGCGATCGTTAGATTTAATCAAATTCACAAAAGTGAATGTTACTTACTTGTTCAGATGACATTTTTCCAAAAAGTAGAATCTGTGATTCCGAATGACAGCATCCACACCGGCGCGGTGACTGACAGACGCACATTCTCCTCAAAACATTGGACTCCTCCGCGTTGTGCCGTGCCGAGGCACAACCCACGTAAAGTTGATAATTCCGCGAATAACTGCAATTGCGATGGTGACAAAGAGGAAACACTACAGACTGCAGCTTTAATAATAATAATAATAATTATAAATTAATAAAAAAATATATATATTGGCTTAAAATATTGTGATAGTATCGTATCAAGATCAGTATTGTGATTTGAATTGAATAGTATAGTAAAAAACAATCGGCCTATACTGCGCTGTAAATCTTAAATCTTTATATTCTGTTGATTATGATGGAACTATATCGTGAGTGTGCAGAGCTCACGCAGATTAAACTTTGGTGTATTCATAGTTTTCAGTTAGGCCTTTGCCATCTCAAAGGAGTAAATTATTAAAACAAAAGTATGTGGAAAAAATGCATCTGCTTGTGATCCATATATGGCACATTCAGCAATATTTTATATATTCTACATTCAAAAACATTCTAAAATTGTGTCTTTTAATGTCACTGTCTTACTATATTAGTTCTTAGTACAAACCTGGCAAAAAAATCACTGGTGGTCAATGTCTATAAGGGTCTTACGTCGTGTGAAAACTGAATTGAGCGTATTCTGACGAACTTAAATTCCACTGATTGGCCACTGCGTTCATATACTCAACAAACGTGTGATTGGCTTCAATGCTGTAAACACGTTATAAATAGAAACCTTTGACGCTTTGAGCGCTCACACAAATTTGAAAGCGGCCGCCTATCAGCAGGTACTTGATGGACCTGGTGCTCTGTACTGCCGGTACTGCAGAAAGACTTGTGCCATTACTCTTTTAATATTTAAGTATCGACTTGGTACTGAATAGGGCTGGGTAAAAAATATCTAGGCCTATATGAACATCTATGTTCAAATATCTATGGAATTATTTATCTATGGGTTGTCAATTTTATTACGAAATTCAAACCGCTCTTTAAATGTGTTGTGACAATTGGCTTTTGCTTCCTCAGTTCAAGCTAAGCAGCAGCGTGAAGCAATCAGTTTTTCAACTGCGAAGACATAAATAAAACGGCTTGTGAACAATATCATGTAACGTCACACTTATATCTCAGAAAAGCCATTCAGTTGTCATAAACTCATCAGTCAGCTAGAAAAATGAACTATACAGTGGTGCATTTTGCTAAATATATGCACCATATTACATATTCTTTTTTTCTTCAATATTTAATGTATGTTTGAATCAATCAGTCAAGTTTTTAAGACAACCACCATTTAAATGTTTATATTTTAAAGAACGAATTGGAGTAGAAACATAATTATGTAATTATAAAGTTAGTATTATAACTTCCTTGTGTGTAGTTTGTGTTTGAATACAAATCAGTTCATTTTAAGCTTCAATATTGATGTAGTACCAAGTTGACTCCCTGTTTACAGCATTAGTTGAGTACTGTACCTGATATAAATCCAAATTAATCGATATTGAATCTGAATCGAATCGCATCGCAAGCTTCTGAATCGAAATCAATAGCCTTAGTACCAAAATACCGGTACGTTTGACAACCCAGCCACAGAGGCTGAGGTGTTCATTGATTCATAATGGTTGGTGTCATTACATGGCAGTAGACAGAAGTGGTGGAAAAAAGTTAAGAATGATTCAAAAACTTTTCAGATGATTGGATTGAGACTATGTAGATTATCATGTTTAAATATGCATCATCGTAATGACAGTCACAGGTAGCGCTCTTAATTTTCTTGGCATGGTCTTAATATGTGTATGGGTCACAATCAGGTCGTGTGGATCACCCTCTTATTGCTGTCATCGCTGAACCAGCTCTCCAGCTCACAGACTAATGTCAGGGGATTAATGTCAAGAGGCCCGAATAGGTGGTGTGTGAGGACTACGACAGTGTGTGAATACATGCAAGATGTTTCCTATGCTTTGAGAGTATTTGTATGTTTTATGGGTTTGGCAGGGTGGTGTTCAGAATGACTCAGGATTAACTCTTTCCTCGCCTCTTCCTTGTGGGCGTGTGAGAGGCGTGCACAAGTGTTTGCGCTGAACGTCTGACGTAAAGAGAAGCTTTAGTTAGGCCTAGCCTAAATGCATTCAACTTTTTTTCTTTCAACAAGGATGCAATAAATTGATCAACTTGCAGTAAAGACATTTATAATGTTACAAAAGATTTCTACTTCAAATAAGTTCTGTTCTTTTGAAATTCAGCTTTGCGTCACAGGAGTAAATTATACATTTTATAATATAATAAAGTAAAAAGGTTATCTAAATGTTAATTTCATAATTTACTGTTTTTACTGGATTTTTGATCAAATAAATGCTGCCTTAATAAGAGTCTTCTCTCAAAATCGTTTACAAATATTGATAATTTTTTTTGCCTTGATTTGCCTTGATTTTGACTATTAATTGGTCATAACTTTATTTAAAATGTTCAGATTGTGTTCTCAGATACAAGTAATTGCATTTGCATAATTGTATTATGTTACAGTTTCAAGGTAAAAACTTGGCTTGGTCCAATTGCTTAACACCTTAATGGAATCTACCAGCTGTGTTTTGATAGCCGGAGGTTGTGGATTATTTCTGAGTCGGCTCTATGGGTGGTTCAGTAAAAGCAATAGCTCAGGTAGCTATAAAAAGCAGGTTCAGGCTCCCTGCCTTGTATATGCAATGATGGTAAATTCACTAATGGATGTTAAGTAGCCTAACCATATTTGAAATCAATAATCATTTCTTATGCAGATTATTTGATTCATAGCAATGCTACTACAGTGTTTATCCCAGTTGATAATACTTTTATAGAATGTAACAGTTCTGCTCTTTGTCTTTAGTTTGTATAGACGTATGAAGTGGATATTTTTTTTAGGTAACAGCAGGTTTGCTTGGTTGACTGACTGATGCCAAGTGCATGGACTGTTTTTCATTAGACCTTGATTCAGAAGTTACATTGGCTTCTAAGATGATGTCTCTTCATATTCGCTTGGCCTCTCTTAGTAAATCTATAGGCTACACCTTTGATAGATAGTTTACCCAAAACTGGAAACTCATCATTATTTGCTCTCCCTCATGTTTTTCCAAATCTGAATGACTTTCTTTTATTCTGTGGAACATACAATTACATTTTGAGAATATTTTGAGGTTTGTTTTTTTTGTCTGTACAATGGAAGTCAGTAGTAACTTCTAGATTCTAAGCCATTATAAACCTTTCTTTATCTTTTTGTTTACCATTTTATTTGACAGTGGTTGAAATTATTATGAATATTATGATGAAATATTGCCTTTACAAGTAGCAGATCATTGCAGGGCTTATAATAGAAGGAAGCCATCGCTGGTTTTTGATGTAGCCTATACGATGGCGTCTTCATGACTCTTTATGAGGATCTTATGGTCTTGTCTATCGTGCAAACAAAGTTTCACTTTCTTCTTTCGTACAGCACAAAGTTGTCTGCTTTTCTGCTCATGTTGTATTTGTCTTCCTCAGCAAACCATTTGGTTCACATAGGAACTTCTTCTTTGCGTGTCGGAGCACCACCATTGTGGCGAGAAGGAAACGAGCGTCTGCTGCGAGTGTGTTGTTTTGTGTGACCAATACAGGGCTCTAGACTGCGATCAAAAATATGAATATTAAGTTGGAAAAGCAATTCAGTTACTACTATAAGTGGATTTTAGTTCCCAGGACATCCACAAGATGGATAAAATTGCTGATGCTGTAAAACGAGGGCAGGTGTGACAAAATAAAACATGTTTATTCTTTTGTGGCACTTAAATAATAAGTGAATTTTGATGATTTATTTTTGTCTGGAGCTCTGCCAATATCATAAACATTTAGGGTGTGTTCATTCTCAGTTTGTTTGGTCCGGACCAAAAACGTTTGGTGTTCACAGTGGCATTTTAACACCAAACCTAAAGGCATTGGAATATGTTCACAACCTGCTACATATGATGGTATTTTGACCAGCTGAGAAGTGCTTATAAAATGTTTAAAGGAGTCAAAACAGTGGCAGGAATCCCAACATCACACACACTAATGAAGATCTGCAGTGAGGAGACGCGGCTCTGATGCCTGTACCGAACTGTGATGGTCAAATTTGCGACTGGCATCTTGTGATATCGTGTCCCGTTTTTGGTTTGTTTACATGTTTTTGGTCCCTGTTGCGTTCATATATCATTCGAACCACACCTGAGTTTGTAATCGGACCAAGACCCATCTTTTCAGCGGTCTCAGTCAGCTTGTTTGGTGTGCACCAGGGTTTGGGTTGCAGCGTTCACACTTATTCAAATGAACCGCACTAACAGCGCATTCGCACCAGGGTTTGTTTTAATCGAACTAAACATGCCAAGTGTGAGCACACCATTAGTGAAGTAAGACTAAGCTGTGGTTAAAGCTGTGTTAATCTGTATTACTGGTGCTAGGTATCTGTTTTTGATCTTATTGTAGTCTAACCCTCAGGCGTCAGGCCCACAGATCGTCTGATGCATATTGCATACAAAAATGGCTCATCGCTACCAATCTTGATTGGCTTTTGCCCAATTTCTAGGATTGATTGTAAGCCGATAGTTGGAAATATTTATACGTGAACCTAACAGCACTGAGGTCAGTGAAATCCATAAAAATGAAAAGCACATGTGGTGAATATGCAATTGCAAAAGAAAAGTGAATTTTTGAAGTATTGTCATTATGGGACAAAAAAATGTCACGACTTGAATGTTTTTTGAATCTTAGGTACACAGTTTGCATTGAACTTTATCTCAAGCTCCTACTCAAATACGTGTTGCTTTGCTGTACCATCAGCGGGACTCAGTATTGCTCACTATTGTTTGTTGTACTTCTATATACCTTTTTGTTCACATGCTGTGATCGCAACTGCTGCTCCTGCGGAGACCAGCGATTTCCACAAGATGATGCTTGTCTCGAGTCTTTCAATGAAGATTTCAAATAAAATCAGGTTTTGCTGAGTCTCCAGTTGTGCAGTGCCTTGTACCAAAGAGTTTCAGGTAGTTAATTGTCATTGATTTGGAACTTTCCCTTCATTTTTTTTACCCTCGGTTGTCTCTTATTCCCCTTGCACAGACCTTTTAGACCTTTTAGCGAGCAGACTGTCAGCTCACACCCTCGGTGGTTGTGTAAGTCTGCCAAAATCCACTTCCCTCTTACGCCGATACAATGTATTTTGGCTCGGTTTTTGCAGTACAGGCCTGCGCTTTAGGTTTCACCGTGTGGTTTTGATACAAATGACTGGCCAGTGACAACAGTTTCGAGGGGAAAGATGGCGAAAGTTTGCGGTTCCAACTGTGATAGGGCGGTGTGGGAGTTACAGTGTGTCTGTGAGGGGGCGGATAACTCGTACAGTAGATGTGAGAGCTCTTCTGTGCTTTACATGTGTGCATGGGGAGAGGAACCCGACGTCGCATCTTTCATCCTGCCTCCAGTAGAGCAGAGGCCACATATGGTATGAGTGATAGAAGAGGGGTAGGTTGTCATTCTCCTAACTCTGTGTTTACTCAGCTGAGGCTAGCTGGACAGATATAGCTCTCTCCATACAGGGCCTTGTTGCGCTTCTTTTGTTTTGGTGCCTTGTAATGCAACACATCTTCCTTTAGCTTAGGGAGTGCCCTGAAACTGTATGATCTGGATCCTTTGTTGCACTCTAACCACATAAACACCTTTTTGTAACGGCTCTTGTGTGCTATCCTTAAAACACTGTCAGAACTGGCTCATGTCTCACTATCCACTGATTTGATCACCAAACAATGATGTAACTGCCTTTCTTACTACATAACCTGCCTATAAATACACATCATGCATCATAGTCTGTTTATAAACCTTTCACAATTTGAATATGAAATGTTATTTTAGTTGGACGGGGAACATAAAGTAGCTGAAGCCGCTGTACAGCGCTGCATACAGAGCAGGGGCGAGGCCAGAAATGTTTAAGTGGGTGGGCCTTTATAAAACAGGGTTGGCAAAGCGTAGCTTATGAAATATAAGGAGTGAATCCGCTACATTGTTCTGCGAATAGCTCCTGAAATTGCTATGATCGTCAGTGATAACCGCAGCAACAGACGGAACAAAACATTTGTCAAAATAGTCCTATGCAAGTATGCATTTAGTGCTGTAGTGTAAATGCAGACTAATAGACCTGCAGTAACATAAACGAGTATAAGAAAACAAGACTGTTTAAAGATTTAGCGCTTTTTTTTTTCTTTTTTTTTTTTTATTAAATCTAAAAAATATTTGAAAGTATTTGATGCATTTACGTATTAGCATAGCCTAAATCATTTGTCATTATAGCTATTTTATAGGGCTGTACTCAACCAAAGAAAATCTTGGTCGACTGAAGTCCTGAAATTTTCGACTAAAAATCGACTAAAAATGACGTTAGAAAAAAAAACGTTAAATTAATTAGATGTGCACTGTGCGCAGTACTTGGTAGCCTTGTTGTCCGCCTAAATGAATTATAAATAAACATAAACAACTAGTAGGCTATTTGCAGTATATTAAATCGTTTTTGACCTAATTATTTTGCACTGAAATGAGTCTGACACTTGAGTCTGTCAGCTCTGACAGCGCTGCATCACGTGCACCTGCGCAATATCATAGCTTATGATTTCCGAAAATAGTACTATGTTTTCAACTAGGCCTAGTGATATCATCACAAGAACTGTTGAGGAATATGCAACATAATTTAGACAATTATTTTTGTCATATGTTATAATAATAAGTTCACACAAAGTCACACTATCATTTCACCGTGCATGTCCTCGCACCGAGCGAGGCTGATGAGCTTAACGTTAGCTTCGCAGCTGAGACACGAATAGACTATTAACTTAAAGCTTTTACTCTTAATAAACACAAAGGGCACGTCCACTTTAATAAAAAAAGAATATTTATTAAACAAACCAGATCAAGAGCAGAAACGAAATAAAGTCCATAACTGAAAAATAAAGCATCCTAGGCTCAAAACTAACACAACCAACAGCACAGCGCAATTGCGCATTAGGCTCCAAAAAAAAAAAAAAAAGTTAGGTTATCACACTAAAACATTGAAATATGCAAATTCTGATATGTTCATAGCTTACTCAAAACAGACAGGGCAAGCTAACGCAGACAAGTGAGCTTACCACTTTTACAGTAGATGATATGTCATGTTTGTCGTCAAGTTGTGGAAAACTGTTGCTTGCAAACTTTGCATTCGACCTTTTTCCTGTTATCAATTTTAACAAAATGCTGCCACACTGTCGATTTCTTTGTTGTTGACATGTTAGAAGAGGACTGACTATTAAACGCTCTCACAATTAAATAAATAATATTCAGCATCAACAAGCCTTCTACGCTCGACGCTCTCTCTTGGGTTGGACTAATCCAAAAAAGGTGAAAACAAGGGGGGTGTTTTGAAGACAGACTGTTACAGTGAAACAAGGGTATTCTGAAAACACCCCCATTAGCAGTTAGTGCTTTCCACCTGATGAAATGAGCGCGCCTCAGCGCGGCAAAACTGATGAAATAAACGCGGCAGAAAATCGACCAATCAGAATTTTGGTCGAACCAGAACGTATCGACCAACTAATCGACTAATCGACTAGGACAGTACAGCCCTACTATTTTATAATAAATCCAAAAGCAAAACGTGAAAAGAACTACATTAGGAAGTGGCAATGGCAAGCGAGCTAACGAGTGCTTCTCTGCTGCCATCTACTGGTTATAGTGGTAATTTCATTGTCATTTTTATTTGAAAAGTATTTCCCCTAGGGAATTTTTTTATTTCAGACCAGAGGTGCACCCCTCAATATTAGTGATAGATACTTCTGGTCAAAAACTGAGATGAACTCATTAAATTAAAGAAATCGCCCAGATTCATTGCTAGCCTTGGTTTTTTGCAGCAGTACAATTCGGGTTTCCAATGTAGGCGTTTTAAAGTATCAGCTGATTAATATTTGCCTCGCCATTTTCAAATTCAACTCCTCAAATGTGCAATTCTTACTATAACTAGTTTTACAACCTTGCGTTGTAAGAGGATATTGTGGGCGGGACTAACAGATACCGACTAATCATTTAACATTTCATTTTGACAAACGAATGATATGCACCCATAGACCTTATGCGCCAGAGAAACAAGTGTGCAGCCATAATTCAAAGTGAGTGTGGTGCCACTGTTTCAGAGGACTGCATTTGACTTTTCCAGTCATTCATTTTTAGGGTATTGGTCTAGTTTTGTGTCAGTCTAGCCAGTCTAAATTTGTGGTCACATCAACAAAATTTTGCAAGCAAAAAAGGTCCATTGTCTAATCTATTTTCAATAGCATAGCAATGTATAAAACACAGCTCACAGCTTTCTGTTGGTCAAAAGGGCAAATCCATGTGAGATGTGACCAACTTGAACCTGTTGTGATATGATATCCGAGAGATATTTTACCCTCATGCGAAATTCCCGATCACGTGGATTCCTATTGCAATGACTGGATTTTGTCTGCGAATTTTATTTGAACAAATGTAAGTGTGACCTTTTATTTGTTGAGAAGATAATGTTTACAGATTGAGCACATGGTACCATATTGGTGGGGTTTGTTGGCTTGAATTTGAGTATTTCTTAGGGCTGAATGATTTTGGGGGGGAGGGGAACGAATTGTGATTTTTCTAGTTAAAATTACGATTTGCGTGGTTTTTTTTATTTTTGTATTTATTTTTAAACAAAAAATGTATAAGGAAGACCAGGTTTATTCTGTTTTAAGTCCTGTCCGTTAAAATATTCAAGCAAGTTTAAAGTATTTAAGCACAAGATGACGCAAAAGACAAATCAGTTGGGAACACCTGCGCTGTTTTCTGTGTGAAAATTATGTCAAAATGCCAGCCTCGGCCAGTATCCTCGTTTGCTCATGTCTTAAAGGGATGGTTCGGAGTAAAATCAACCTAGGGTTCTTTGCACCATGAGTGATAACATTTTCTGTAATAAACCTACTGTTACAAAACAACTTTTTTTGTTATTAACCCTCTGTTGATCCGACTGTCCGTGGGTGGGGATACAAAATGTGGAAGTGCAATCTGTAGTTTTCATGAAAGCCCTGGAGCTGTCAAAAGCCCAAATAAACTTGAATTGTATCTTTTACGTGTAATATATATTTGCATACCATGATATAGGCCTATGATGTAGCAAAATCTCTAACAATAGACAGTTTATTTCGCCACCACGATATATATCGTCATACCGGCCAACCCTAGCCTCTGTACAGTGTTATAAGCATTAGTGTGGCTTGCAGGCACTCAGAACACCAGCAGTTGACTGGCAAATACTGTCAACTTGCTCATTGTTCATCATATCAAAACAGAAAGCTAAGTTATTTAGTTAGAATCCTATCAGTTGCCTACTCTATACCAGAGGTTAAGCTCGATGCCTGTTTTCATGCAGAGCCAAAGCGGAAATGTGTGGGGGTCATCTCGTCCCGAGAAGATGCAGAGCTTGCAGCTAGGTCACTGAATGAAGCTAAGCCCCCTGTTTACAGTGCGGCACTGGAGTTGCTTGGTGACGCCACAGTGTTTACTTTATTTTTAGAATGGAGTCTTGTATAGAAAATGGGGGGGTTATAATTGTGCCTCAACAAGATGAGGGTGGGAGGATGTTATGACATCAATTTGGACCTTTTTTTTTCTATGTCCATGTACTTGAATATACACTAGGTCTAATTAGACTAAGAAAAAATACCTTAGCATCAGAATATCACTTTCAACATCTCAATTCTTCACAATGTGTTGCTACAGCAGTAAATCAATTGTGTTCTGTGCTTCTCTTTGAAGCTCTTTATTGCACAGTTGCTATAGCAGTAGTGATCCTTGTGAATCCTTATGGTGTGCTACAGCATTTCCTGCATAATTCTGTTTTAATCCATTTGTGTTTTTTTTTTTTTTTTTTTTTATTTGATTATGATTTATTTGATTATGGAAAGTGTCTCCTTAATTACATGTCATACACTAAATGTAATTTCACAGATTAGTTTTATGAACCTTTAGTAGGACTGAGTAAAAATAGTCCTTCAGCTCTCTTTTTAAAATATCGTCATCGTTTCACTGTATTTTCAGTGGCTATGCAAAAATGTATTTGTATAGTGCATCTTGTCCTGCTGATGTCTACTGAACTATGACTCAACTGCATAGGTTAGCTTTGTTGTCAATTTTTTTAAATTAATATTTTCATAATCCATGTTGGAAGGTTTTCTTTGTGTTAGTTTTCTGCACCTCTTTTTAGCAGTTTTTTTCAGGGCACACCGATACCAGCTGTGCTTTCTTACTCTTTCTTTTCTCCGACGGCAAATTGACACACACCCGCCTCCTCATTCGCTCTGGTTGTATGTGCTTGTATTGCACATAATTTTAGTAATTTCCGCAGGTTTCACACTTAACCAAAAGCACATGCACCACTGATTTATAGGTATAAGTGGCGCTCTCATAAAGTCGCCCCAAAGAGCTTGCGAGTACATTTTTACCAAATAGATTTTTTTTTTCATGGCATATTGCGCTTAAACAGTCAAATACATACAAAATTATGTCAAAATGGCCGTCTTGCAGAGTATTCAGGTAAATAGTCAGTTTTAGAACGTAAACACTGTAACGGTATATTGGATCTGTGCATAAGCTCTTAAAGTGATAGCAGACTAATAAACCTGCTGCAAAAGTCAGAGAAAATCACTCGCTGCTCTTGACTGAATAACTTTTTTGTAACTTTAATTGTAAGCATTAATCTGTATTTAATTTTTACAGCGAAAACTGTCCAGTGTTATTTTACTGTTTGATTACTTTCATTTCTGTAGTATTTCTTACACTGTTAAACTTGAAGCCATATTTATTTCATTTGCCTATTTCTATTGTATTTATTTGTGCTATTGTTTGAAGTTTGTTTATTTGTTCTTATTTTATTACTGTTAACTTGTCTTTATGTAAATGTAGTTCAACAATTCCAATTAAGCCTCCCTGTGCTGTGTAAGCTATTACAACAAAACATCGTTGCACGTTCATACAGACAGTATTCGAGAGGCTACTGGATCATTCAGTGTCAAATCAACCAAATTTTGGAAACTTCCCTGGGTCAAATTTTTGATCTATCAAATCTATCTATCTATCTGTCACATAAATTGGTTGTCTGGGAGGGTAATGGTTTGTAAAAGTTAAATGTTAACATAAGATATCTCTTTAAAAAAATAAATAAACAGATTTAAATCTTTTTAAAATTGACTTTTGCAAATAACCTTTGTTAAATTTATAGAAGTATTTGTTAATATTAATGGACCAGAGCTTAAATAGTTTTATTTTTTAACTAACAACTAAAAAAAAAGATTTATAAATACTAACCAATATATATATAAATTTTAAATGGGCTTTTTTTATGAGAAGTTTTTATTTCTATGATGCATTTATTGGAGAGAATAATCCTGTCAGATGCACCACTGCTGTGAACGCGCGTTCACGTAAACACAATTTAAACAATGTATTATTCAATACATTACTTCTATATAATTATATATTAAGTTGCTCAAGCAAGTGGTAAAATATTTAACCATGTACTTATATTAAAATCTTTTGTATTTAAATTTTAATACAATAAATCTTGCATGTCACAAAGAACTTGTTTTTCCACCTCCACGAATAAGACGAGTGTTGTTCATTATGTCGCCTTGTTGAGGTAAATTGTAGTTTTCCTTGCTTTAACTCAGTCTTAAAGTGAAAAAAGTAGTAATTAATTAAATAAATTTATGGTGAGATTACTACATTTTATTTAATTAATCGCACTTATGGTGAAATTACTACATTTTCAGGTCAATCGGTGTTCATTTTGACCACGAAACATGCGCTGTCACTTTAATTCAGCGTTTGCAGCACAGCAGAAATAAACTCGGTGCAGAAACGATCTCTGCACTGCTGTATACGCACCGCAACTGGAACAGATCGATCATCGACGGACTGCATCCTCGTGCAGTGTGAAAGCTCTGTTAACATGGGTACGGAAAAAAAATACTCACCGCAAACGAAATATATGTGAAACGGGCGTTAGACTTGGAGCAGGAGAGCTACTCCGGCTGCTACTCGCAGTAGAGCGAGTGTTGCCATCTTCAGTTCAGCGACACATTTCCAGCCGCGCTCTCTGTCCGCTAGTGCTCAACTATATGTGACGCAAGTGTTTGTTTGTGTGTGAGTGTGCGCACTCATTGGGATAATTGTAAACACAGACAGAAAAGACATGCCATCGTGGAAATAAGATAAATAACATATTACTTAAGGGCCATTTAGTTTTTTTTTTTTATAAAATAACAAATTGTAATCTGTCGCTATAAAGAAAATCAAATCAAATTTACTTGACCTCCAAGGGGGGCGGGGGGAGCCGTTAGGAGGGCGGGGCGCCCCCCTTATATTATGGTAGGGGAAACACTGGTGTCTATACATAGCATTTGCAGTAAACTGAAAATAATTTCTTTCATTTAGTTGTGCCAGACATTCATGTTTAATCTTGCCTTTAGTGTGTGGTGTGGAGATGAAGGTAAACTGTCCAGTTTCAACCATCCCTTCCTCAGGTCCACATCCAGCCACCTTTCCAAACCCCCCTCATTTCCTGCTGTTGTGCCTGTTTATTAACGTTTGATCTGATACATTCGTGCGTTTACTGCACCTGGTCTTGTGCTCTTGTTTTGAAGCCTGAGCATTAACAAAGCTTCCTCTTGAGTGTATCTGCCATGCTAATGGCAGGGTTTGATCAAAGCGAGCGCTGCATGATGGATCAGCCCTTTTACTGTTGACGGAGATCATCCCAGCCTCAAGGCCTCAGAATGAAGAGGATCTGACAAGGACGTCTGAACATGAATGTTGGGAAGAAGCCCCGTTCCCCCCCATGAATAACAGCCATAAGGATGCACCACTTCGCCCCTGCCCACTTTCAGAAGCAAGTAACCCAATCTGAGTTTGAAGGGATATAAATAGAGCCATGCTCAGAGGGGGAGGACCTGCCAAACCGACAGCCTGGCCAGCCGAGCCATGACACTGCACAACAACCTGTGCCCTCATCCAACCACACACACACACAAACACACACTCCAGCTCCCAACCACCTTTTTTGGTCACATGCCTTCCATGCCTGTCATGTGTGGAGTAGTGAGCAAATATCTGGCCATGGGCACCACCCTTCTGGGTAAGTCTAGTTTAGTCCCTGATGGGCCACATGCTCAGGTTTGGACGAGGCAATGATCCTCTGAATGCTGGAACTTTCACTGGATCCCGGCCCTGCTGACCACTGCCAGTTCTCATTCTCCCAATGGATAAACAGACCTGTGAAGAGGGACGCTTCAAGAGAATGAGAGAAACTGTAATTTGACCTCTCCCATGACCCTGCTTGTAATATCTATTGGCAAACCTTGACTCGTTTCTAGTTAGTAGCCTACTGGCTTTTTTGGGTTTGCTAGGTCAAGGTCCCAAGTTGTGATCGCATAGCTTACGAGGCAGCTCTCGTTCCATTTGTCTAATGGCTTATTTGGGCTTGTAATACATTTCAGTGGCTATTCCTGGAGTCATGTAATGGTCTTACGGTTGGGGTTTGCCCAAAGCGGCTTAAAGCTGTTCCACACTTTCTAATCCTGCATTCAGATGGGGAATCAGACTTATGAAAAATACATTTTGCCTTCTGTCTCGGTAGTTTGTAATCAATAATACATTTTTCCTCTGGTCTTGTAAGTTCTGCTAAGCTCCTTTAAAGTGCGCTTTGCATGCATGCTGCGTTTGTGCAGTACACAAATGCATTTGATGTCTGTGTGCTTGCTTGTCTTGAGGATGAGGTTAGATAGCCAAAGCCAGTTTGTTTTTTGTTTTGTTTTTTTTCCAAGCGTTGCTCATGGTAGAGATGAAACTCAAGATGAAATGTGATGCAGGAGCTTGAGTTACCGTCCGGAGTCCGGACACACCCCATCTGTCTGTGTAGATTATGTGTCCAGAAGCCTTTTTTGACATCCTTATATGCTTTCATTTAGGCGCTGCTTCTCTTATAATACTGTGAGGGTTTAGATCCAACTTTTGACAGGAAACTTTCATTCATGCTATTTCTCTGAGCGACCCCTTCACTGAAGTCCTACAGTCATGCTCACAACTATCTTACAAACACTCTTACATTTTGTAGTTTTTTCACAATAATACAGTTTTAGGCTCAATCCCAATTCACCCCTTGGCCCTACCCCTCTGTTTTGCGCGTTCCCGTGAAGGGGTAGGGATGTCTCAATTCTCTTTTGGTTGGAGGGGTAGGGGTAAGGGGAAGGGCCAGATAGCCCTTGAAACGAAGATTTTTCGGGACCACACTTCAAACGAAGGGGTATGAAAAATGTACCTGCATACACCGGCTACAGAGGCAACATGACTGCCAATAATCATTTTCTTTGTCACATTCAATCTTGTGTTCATATTTACGGTCATGTTCTTCAAAGAAACGGTTGCAAAAAAACGCTAAAGTTCGTTAACAATATGACGCGTGTAAAAAGCAGTTTGAAGCGACGTGGACGCGCGAATGAGGCGAATTCGCGTCCACCGCGCCGCGCCAAACGTCTCATTCGCGCCGCAAGACCTCCAGACGCGCTTAAACACGCGTTAACATTGAAATCACTCGCGCCAGACGCTCTATTCACGTTTGGTGTGAACGCGGCAGCATTAGGCGTCGAAGATATCGTCATCTCCGTTGTTTTCTGCGAACTTCAGAAGAAAAATGCAAAAAATAGCTGTAACTCACGCAAGACTACAGCTGACGACGGCATCTTGGAAGTTTGTGATAAACATTGGCGCATTTCCTGTGACGTAGGCGCTATATATAGCGACGACGTATAATGAAACGGTGTAGTAGTGGTGTCCCATTTCTTAGGGGAATATTTTCACCCCTACGCCTTGGCACTCTGTTTCAAGGGGCAAGGGTTAGGGGTAGGCGAAGGGTTAGGGGTAGGTGAAAGGGGTATAAAATAGAATTGGGATTGCCGCCTTAGTGTATTTTTATCACATAGCCTAAATGCTCCATTTGAACACACCTGCACATTTTACATTGCATAGTGCCTTTCATGGTGGGTTATGATGATATGGATCTAGTTAACCAGTGATAAGTCACTTCTGCAACGATTTTCTCATTGAACGTCATGCCAAATGTTTCAAAAGTAGGCTATTTAATGTGTTCGGTTATTTTTTCTGCCTACTCAGTGAATTATGACTTATTTAGTCATATATGCTTGTATGCTCATTGTACTTAATTGGTCTTAATTAACATAATTGCTGAGGTTTGTTTGAAGTATTTATGTGCTTTTGATGAGCTTTTGGCAGTTTGTTATTATCTTCATATCTGCTGTTACAGTTGCCTTTAGATCACATCAAGATCTGTCAGTAACTCCGTAGGCAGTTGTCACTTTCATAGCCTTCACTCTCATACATTTTTACATGCACTGTTTTATGAACAAAAGAGGATTGTTGACTGTGTAATACTAAAGAACACTGTCGTCAATGCAACGGCTTTCCTGGTGTGCTCAAGTGTTTGTTTGGCTGATGTCCCAAAAAAGCCCAACCTGTGTTTGTGGATTAACTTGCCAGTAACATGTTTAGTATAACATGGCATGATATTGTTTAAGGGTTAGTTCACCCAAAAATGAAAATTCTATCATTATTTACTCATCTTACGTCATCTTTAAAACACAAATTAAGATATTTTTTTAAAGAAACCAGGTTTCATTTAAAATATCGTAATTCGTTTGACGATTAACCAAAGTTTTAATGGAATGACATGAGGGTAAGTAAATAATGACTATTTAAATTTTTGGGGAAACTATGCCTTTAACCTCTCAAAATGCTTTTGTTGTTGTAATACTTAAGCATCATAAAATGCTTTTTGACATGTAAAGCAACTTCGCATTACTCACTCTTTCTCTTGCAGACGGTGTCCTGAGCCATGGGGGCCTTCTTGGACAAACCGAAGACAGAGAAACACAATGCTCATGGGGCGGGCAACGGTCTGCTCTTTGGCCTGAGTAGCATGCAGGGCTGGCGGGTAGAGATGGAGGATGCACACACGGCCGCAGTGGGTCTGCCTCACGGCCTGGACGACTGGTCCTTCTTCGCGGTGTACGACGGTCACGCTGGCTCCCGCGTGGCCAACTATTGCTCCAAACACCTGCTGGAGCACATCATAACCAGCAGCGAGGACTTCCGTTCTGGCCCCGACTCCGTGGAGGGCGTTAAAATCGGCATTCGTTCTGGCTTCCTGAAGATCGACGAGTACATGCGCAACTTCTCAGATCTACGTAACGGCATGGACCGTAGTGGCTCCACGGCGGTTGGCGTGCTGGTGTCCCCTGAGCACCTCTATTTCATCAACTGCGGAGACTCGCGTGCCGTGCTAAGCCGCGCCGGACAGGTCCGGTTCTCCACACAAGACCACAAGCCGTGCAATCCACGTGAGAAAGAGCGCATTCAGAACGCAGGAGGTTCTGTGATGATCCAAAGGGTGAATGGTTCTCTTGCAGTGTCGCGCGCACTGGGGGACTATGACTACAAGTGTGTGGATGGAAAGGGCCCCACTGAGCAGCTGGTATCTCCGGAACCGGAGGTGTTCGAAATCCCACGCGTTTCAGAAGAGGATGAATTTGTGGTGCTCGCCTGCGACGGTATCTGGGATGTGATGACTAATGAGGAGCTGTGTGATTTTGTACGCTCTCGGCTGGAGGTGTGGGATGATTTGGAGAAGATCTGCAACTCTGTGGTGGACACCTGTTTACATAAGGTGAGGAGATCACAACAGATGTCTCTAGTGATGATTAGTGCCATACAAAAATGACTGTTTTAGAAGAATATAACACCTTGTTTCGATTTAAACTTACAATAACTATTTTTTATGAAATATTTCATTTCATACCATGATCTGAATGCTTGTTTTTTTTTTTTATATATATATTTTTGGTTGGTAAGTGTGTGTTAACCTTAATTGCACTCGCGCACAGAGATGGGAGATCGCACTGCACACACACAAAAACATTTAGGAGCACAAATACTTGTTTGTCAATACTGTCCCGTGACCAAAGTAGCTTCACTACTGAATTGCTAAATAATATTGTTTCAGTAACGTTGCTGTTTTTGAAGCAATTAAACTCACAGCTTCATTGTTAGTAGAGAAACTCTGCACAGATGCAGGTAACTTACACTAGCTCTGTTTGTCACTGCTGGCAAGGTGACCATGGTATAAGCAGGGTAATCCATGAGTAGGTGTTCATTAATTAATAAATACCATTTCATTTTTACAGCAAAACAATGTTGTGTATGTTTTTAATTACACATTGTCATATGACCAGCCAGTATACATTATTTGTAAGTCTCATGTTAATGTTAATTTAATTTCTAATTGGTCGGTTGTGGCTCTGAATAATGCACTGACTATCTTTTTTAACTGTTCAGACAAGTCATTTTTTTTCTCTAATCGGACATCATGGTTTTTCGCTGTTATTCAAACTGCCAACTTGCAAGCAAGTTCAAAGCTGTTACTTGAATCTTTTTGACTGACTTAAAAAAAACTGTTGGCAATCAGTCATTTGTTTACAAATTGGACAGAATAGAATAGAATAGAATAGAATAGAATAGAATAGAATAGAATAGAATAGAATAGAATAGAAAGCCTTTATTGTCATTATACTCGCGTATGAAGAAATTAGTAAGTGCTTCCCTTGGTGCCAGAAAAATTATACAACCAACAAAAACAATATTACATATGACACATATTAAACGTATATTACAAAAATAAACAGTTTGTAGTCAAATGTAAATATTGCACTAAGAATATATTGCACTAAACATGTTCGTGGGCAAAGTGAATGTCGAAAAATAGCACCCTGAGACTGTGTGTGTATGTATTTATGTAGCAGAGAGGGATCAGTGCATATTAGAGTTCATGATGGTTATGGCTCAAGCTGTCCTTGAATTTCATCATGGTTTGCGCTGTTTGCTTCGTGTCAAATAGAGTAAATGGCATTTTTGGTTGAATTTTTTTTCTTCCTTTTAAATCTTTTTGCCGTAATTTCGTACCTTTTTAGTCTATTTGTTCTGTTTTTCATTAGTTGTACAGCTTTATGAAGTTGAATCATTGAGTCTTTACATAATCGCTAGTCCTGCTAGTCTCATTAGACAAACCAGCTGTGTGTAATTCATGATTTTATAAAAACAATCCCCACTCCCCTTTTCCATGCTGCATTTAAGCGTAGCATTTTTTTATTTATTTTTTTTGTCTCATGGCATTCAAGAATCCAAAACCCCTCCAATACCCTTTAAAAAAAAAAAAAAACACTTCAGCCCTCTGCCTTTGTTGACACCAGCTTTCCAGATGATCAGACAGAGCCAGGGACCTTGTGAGTGATGTCACAGCTCTGGATCTGGCATGGATTTGCTCAAGTCGATGTCAGGGCTTTCCGTATTAGTCTGTAACCTTCTTCATACATTTTCATGATGTATGGCTCATATATACATTGGAAACTAAGCCCCCCCCTTCAATTGAAAGATGTTTCTCTACGATGGTCTGCTTAGTGTCTGAGTATGAATAGATGTCACAAATTTCCATCTGAGGTAAATATTGGCAAAATTGGAAGCGGTCTAGATTTATAGTGGTTTACAATAGAAGCTTGTGATGTTATAAACACTTGCTCAACAGGTTGGACTTTTGTCCAGTGAACTGTCTTTTCTTTAACCTACAATCTTTTTTTCTTTTTTTTTTCTTACCAGGGAAGCCGAGACAACATGAGTGTTGTTCTAGTATGTTTCCCCAATGCACCGAAGGTATCAGAGGAGGCTGTCAAGAGAGAGGCCGAGTTGGACAAGTTCCTGGAGGCTCGTGTGGAAGGTAAGAGGTGGCACCTGTTTATTTGTCAGCCAGTTTTCTGCATTGTCCATCGAGCGTTGTGGAAATGGCCATCTTTTAATTCAAAAAGTCCTAATGCCAAGACCTTAGTGTCTGCCATGTGGTTTGAAAACGCTCTCCGTGTAAGTTCTGTTTAGATTGCAGTCCTCCTCTTCTCCCTCTGTTTCTTCTCTGTCAACTTCCTGGCATGTTCTGAACAGTCTGGAGGCTCGTAGGAACTTTTCTGGATGGGGAATATATTAATTCTGAAAGAATTCTTGTATTTTCCACTAGAGATGTTGTCAGGACAGCTGTGATGAAACCTGTTTGGCGTTCTTTCTCCAGCTGGATGTTATTTTTCTCACACTCTGTCTATAAGTGGGATGGCTGATCCAATGCCTACACTGTTTTCACAGCAGTAGTCATTGTGGAATAAATGCTCCAGGCTTCCATTATCACACTCTTCCATTATCCCACATGTGTAATGTAATTGTCTTTCTCTGCAGAAATCATGGAGAAGTCAGGGGAGGAAGGCATCCCAGATCTAAGCCACATCATGCATAACCTTCGCCCTGAGAGCATCCCCAACCTGCCACCAGGAGGTGGTCTCGCTAGCAAGTACGGATCCAAAATTTAGTAACATTTCTGCTGATCAGAGCCGTTTTGTAATTGCCCTACTTTTGTATTAGGGGTGGGAATCAGCAGACACTTGGTGATGCGGTATTTATGCATGATTTTGTTCCAAGATCTTTGTTTTTCTTTTCTCTTTTGTTTCGGTTTCTGCATTTAGATGAATACTTTAAGCCTTAATCTCGAGCAAATGTCTAAATGATTATCCGTTTTTCTTATTGTAAACATATGTTAGACATATGGTAAATGTTGTAATGTCTAAATTATAAAAGTTACGTTTTTACAGTTTTTCTCATTGATTTAGACACAATAGTATAGTTTTAATTTGAACCATCTATCAATTGTTGTCCATAACATGAAAGTAATTATAGGCCTATTGGTATCATCCAGAATTTTATATTAATTAAACATTAAATGTGAAAATATTTTCTAGTGTTGCTGTTATATAATTATATAACCTAGTATATCAAATTATTTTAATGTGGAAATTACCTTAAGATGTTGATTCTTGGTGTGAGAATACAGCTGTAAATGAAATATCAATATATAGGAATGCGTAATGTCTTAACAATATGTGAATAGTGATTTATTCTAAATTTAAACATCTGAGGTTTTGCTGTAAACCAAATAATATTTTCCTGTCAGAGTCTTCCTTGGGGTTTTTAGAGTTCTGTCTAATCTGTCTCTTTTCTCTTCTCTTCCAGACGTAGTGTAATTGAAGCTGTTTACAACAGGCTAAACCCACACAGAGAAGAAGATGGGGTGAGTGTTTTTTCCTTACTTTTTTGTTCTTATAAGAATTCAAAACAAAAGGTCACTTGAGTCTTCTTGCTTAGACTTAAGTCCATTCATTTACTCATCATCTTATAATACTTTTAATGCAGACACCAGCAAATATTTTGAATGATACATTTAGTAAGTGATTGGCAAATGTCGTACTTAGGCAAGTGTAACTGGTACTCAGCGATAGCTTTATATATAGAGCAGGTTAAACATCCAAACACCACTATCTTTAAGAGCACTGCCTCTGCATTTAAGATGTAAATGCAAGGCTTTTTTGCTGGCCTTGGCTTTGTTTGTCCGTCTGTGCTTGTGCCACTCTGTAACCGTTTGTATTTGTGTGGTCGCATCTTGGTAATGCTACTTCAGCAAGTTTATTGCTCCTAAGACTTGTGAGAAAAGACCCGTGTTGACAAGCTCCTGCATCTTTTGTACACTCGCACGCACACACAGACGAACACACATTCGCCACCACTTACAGCTTATTTTGTCGCTCCTCAAGCGTGCTTCTTTCTAAATGAAAGGCCAGTTGTAAGGTCATGGGCAGGTGGCCCGCTCTAAGCGGGGTCTCTTAACCTGCTCTGTCCACTGACACTGGCGTCTTGCACCAGGACAGCCAGGGGGGAGCAGCCGGCGGTGAGGAGGAAGAAGGCGGCTCTGCTGCCGCCCAACTGCTGGATGCGCTACGACAGTTCCGGCTAAGCCACCGAGGCGAATACCGCCACGTGCTGGAGCAGGCGCTCTCCAGTTACCGGCTGTCCTGCGGGACAGGTGCCACGACACGGACCGACCCTCAGGAGGAACCTCGCTCACCCCCACCGTCCCCGGCCACTGAACCCCTCAGCTCTGAGGAGGGACAGGACGAAGCCGCCACGTCACCATCTCTGGACAAGCTCTCTGACGCCCCCACTGCATGGCCCTGATTAGGACCCACTAAACCCAGCCCTGCTATCAAACCCTTTTCCCCACATTGCTAGGTTGCTTCCGGCAATGTTCCTCCTTAGAGCAGTTTCAGTGCAGGTTTTTGGTTGTCTTTATGGATTTGAAATAGCTCTTTGGGTGTTTTTTGTTTAGTGAGCATTGCTCACAGTAAAAGTCGCTTACAGAGGAAGTTTTGCGCAAAATTCTTATCACTAAAAACCTGCTCTGCAACTGCAAGTGAGGTTAACCTTGGCATATCCCAGCTCTGTCTGCAGTAAGCACTTTCTGGTATCTCTGCACTTAGCCTAGTGTTTTTAAAATTAGACCTGGATGAGTAATCTGTTGAAGGGATAGTTCATCTTAATGTGAAAATTGTTTCTTTACTCACTCTCATGTCATTCCAAATGATTTTTTTTTCTATGGACCATATTTTGGAAAATGTCTTGGTTTTTAGTTTTGTCTAGTTTAATTGTTGTTTTTTTGTTTTGTTTTGTCCACACAATGAAAGTCATGTTTTTGGATCCCTTTGACTTTCATTGCATAGAGTAAAAATATTCTTGAAAATATCTTTTTTTGTGTTCTGCAGAAGAAAAAGTTATACAGGTTTATAATGACTTGAAGGTGACTAAATGAGATTACATTTTTGGGTGAACTGTCCCTTTAAGGAGATATGAAAACTGTGTCACACACCTGAATGATTTGACCATCACTGTTTCACACCCAAAGAGTTTAATATGCAAGTAGTTGTAAGAGGGAATGGTTTAACTGGACAATCTGGGTTGTGCCAAGAATACACACAACTGTTTGCTCTCGTGCCATGCGATGCATGTGTACTCCTTTTCCTGGGTTGTCTCGTGGTTGATCATAGTTATAGGATATTAACGTACTGTAGTAAACATCAGGTACAGCTTTATTTGTGCTCTTTATCTAGTGTGTGTGTGTGTATGAATCAAATGTTTGAAATCCTATTATGCAAAATGATTAACTGCTCAAAAGCAATTCTTTCACCATTTAAAATGGATCTCTAATGCTGTGTGTGTGTGTGTGTATATCTACTCTCTCCATATCTCTTTCATATCGGTTGATAACTTGAGCTGACCTCTTGAATATGATTGTCCTGTGTCTGCTCTTTGAGTGTTCACAGTTATCCAGGTGTGTCCTTGAGGAAAAAGCACAACATGGAAATGCACTGGCTTTATAAGCATGGACCATATGAGATTACAGAAGCTTACACAATCACATGTTCTCGCGAACTCTCGTTTCTCCTGTTGTGCTGTTCTATTCAGTCAATGACTTTACATTTGCAATATAAAAGTCATTTGTTAAAGTGGACTGCATTACCTATAGGAGTGCAATCTAACTTACTGCAATCTACAAGTTAGGCAACGCTGCTACATGATCATACATGAATGTCTGTACTCTGCAGTATTTGCACAGTGCTTCTTATTGCACTTACCTTATTCTTATGACCCAGGTTTTTGGAAAGCAAGCTGAATTCTGTCCACATGGATTGTGTGTCATATCGCAAGAAATCTGTTCCAAACTGCTTTTGTGATGTGTTTTCTTTGGCTGATTTATCAAGCAATTTGAAGCTGATTGCGTTGTTGATTTGGAAGTTAATGCATAATACAAACTGTGTAATCTTCTTAACAGTTAGGGTAAGTGCATGCATAATGCTGCCATTGTTATATTAAACTCATGTTACTAATATACCCCCTCAGCAGTATCAAAGAGCTTTACTTAATTGTCCATAGAGCAGTATTTCCAGGGCAAAGGTTTATATTTGTTTTGTTTCACTCTGAAGTTCTTTGAACAAAATAAATCAAATTCAACTATTGATATCTGTCTTGGCTGCCATTATTAAATGTCATAATTTCTCATTCTGTGACGCAGAATGCAGATACAATCACATGAATGCTTTTTATGGCTCTTGTAAGAACTTGTGCACTATTAACTATCATTCATACTTCGATATTTCCGTATGTACTCCTATATGGCTAATGTTCTTACTCATGAGCTCAGTGGAAGTTTGAGGCTTGAGGTAAGTGAGCTTCAAATGTGCATAAATCAGTCTTTAGGCTGGGGGAAAATAAGTTTTCTTTTCAGATGAAAATGCATCTTTAAATTAAAAAAAATTAAAAATGCTGGCTGGGCCTGGCAGGTCTTTTTCCACCCATTTGTTTGTGGTTGTTTTACATTTTCATTAGCTTTTATCATTATTATGTGTATTATGTTTGAGGTTTTTTTGTAATGAATGAAATCTACTACACCTATTTTGGTTTTATGCAGTTTTTATGTTTTTGTTTTGTGTGTTTTTTTTTTGCCCTCTGCCTACATTGGAGTCACCTGTAGGTTAGAAGGCACCTACACTTACTGTTGAAAAGTTTGAGGTCTGTAAGATTTGTTAATGCTTTGAAAGAAGTCTCTTATACTCACCAAGGGTGCATTTATTTGATCGAACAGTAATACTATGACATTTTATTACAATTTAAAATGTGTTTTCTATTTGAATGTTTTAAAATGTAATGGCAGATCTCATTGGTCAAGTTTTTATGATCCTTCTAATAAATCATTCTAATATGCTGATTTGGTGCTGAAGAAACATTTGCTATCAACTTATGGTAATTGTTTTTGTGGAAAGTTTAAAGTTTTCAGGTGTTTTTGATTAATGAACTTTTCCAAAGAACGGGATTCATTTGAAATGGATTAATTTTAACATTATAAATGTCTATACTGTCACTTTTGATCAGTTTAATGCATCCTTGTAATAATAAAAATAAAATAAAATGACTGACCTTAAACTTTTGAACAGTAGTGTATTTTCTATCAGAAGTATGTAAAACTACTTTGGTGGGTAATCGTGTTTCCATTACATGGAATTCAAACATTAATAAATCTTCCTTTCTCTCCTGTTCTTGTCTTTCACATCCTCACACGTTTCATTCTGTTTCTTTTACTTCCCCGATTCTCACTAGCGAGTGCTCTACCCTTTTAATTTGACTCTGTTTGCTCATTTCTTTCCCGTTCTTGTTTTCTCCCCTGTTTCAGAGCGGAGGTGACCTGGACGACCCCTGGTAGCCGGAGCAGCCGACGGCTTCTGAATCCACATGAGAATGTCCTCAGTTCACACAAGAAAACCCTTGCTCGCACACTTTTTTTGGTTTCGATTCGGAGAGCGTCATAGGAAATGTTAAACGACGAGTCTGGGAATACATACGCTTGTTTTTAAAGATGAGAAAACTACAAAAATGTTAAGATGATTTTTTTTTTTTTTTTTTTTTTAGAACTGCATTGTACCGGTAGAGAGATTTATTTTTACTCCCCTCCCCATCCCCCCCTCCTGAAATCTGTGTCGGTTACGAGCAGCGACGAGACTGCTTGAGGAAAAGTTGCTGGATGCTAATTTGGAGGCATGAACTCAGCTGGAGGAGGACGGGGCCAGCGAGCTCTGAGGGGGGACAGGGACCCTCGTTCAGAAGGCTCACTTTTAACCCCTTCACACCACGCATGTGCAGCTTTTTTGGAGGCATGATCTCTGCCACCCTCTACTTCAACCCTGCGACTCTCACCCGACCAGCTGGACAGCAGCCACTGAAATATAATGTATCTGTTGTGGATTTTTCTTTTTCTCTTTTTGGGGGCAGAGGCGAATTTCTTCTTGTGTCATTCATTTTGGTGCTTGCTGTTTAACACGAAAATGTAAAAAAATAAATAAAAGGACACTCATTTTGACGGCAGGAGATTATGGCAAACCCTGATTGGAGAGAACTTTATTTGGAGGAACTTTTCACGGTGACTTCCTTTTAGTCGCCGCAGAGACCGTACATAAAAAAACTGAACTCGTCTTCTGCTCCGTACTCTTCATCCCCAGCTCTCTCCCTGCCGAGTTTCTCCCATCAGCTTGAGTTCTGGTTTGTGGTTTTCTCTTAACAAATTTCTTGAATTTAGAATAGTTTCCCCCTCTATCATTTTGACTCAGCATTTTTAATTTCTTCTTTTTATTACAGATTATATGGCGTAATTGGTATTGTTTGATTGCACTCACATTTGCTTTCGAAAAACAAAAAATACTAAAAACTATATGAAAGAGAAACTATGAGAAGGTAGAGTATTTCTAAAGTGAAACTGCAGAAATATGTATGTGTATATAGCTATATATTTTTTTTTTCTCCTTTAACAGCAGAGTGAAAGAGTGGGAGGGGACGCTCTCTCCTCAGACTGGCTGATAGGTACTTGAATATTCATTATGAGTGGTTCTGATTTTTAATTTTTTTTTGTAATTTTTTTTTTGGTAATCCTTAATGTAGGATTGTTTTTGAACCGTGCCTGTAAAAAGGTGAACCATGCTGTAAGGGTGTACTTACAGGACAGTCGGCTATGGATGAATGTACCCCTTATTCACACTGATACACATATACCTTCACGCACCCATTTGTACATGCTCATGCATAACACTTTCATATGTACATTTATCGTTTGATCAGCTTCATCGTATACGTTCACGTTCTTACTCCATTTACTTCACGTACGTTTTTTTTCTGCACTCAGACAGACCTGCTTTGGAGGCCTTCT
Source organism: Rutilus rutilus (assembly GCF_951802725.1). Classification (NCBI taxonomy): domain Eukaryota; kingdom Metazoa; phylum Chordata; class Actinopteri; order Cypriniformes; family Leuciscidae; genus Rutilus; species Rutilus rutilus. The sequence goes on from NC_140224.1 coordinate 24,173,966, forward strand.
TTTCTTCCTCCCTTTTTTGTTGTTTATTCATCGACTTCACCTGCTCTGGTGTGTAGCTTTAAAATGAGTGTGTAATTGAATTTTATGAGATGATTGTTTATGTATGTATATATATTTTTGCAGTTTTCCCCTCTTCTGGTACACATAATTTGTAGCCATATGCTGGAAAGCTTAATTTTAAGATGAATAGATCAAGTCTGTTTCCAGTTTGAGATGGTAAAGAGATATATTTTGTGCTGTGAGTGCTCAAGGACATTCATTTGCATTGTGTATATCAACAATTATTGTTGAATAATTAGAATCGAAACAAAGTATTTTATTTATTCCAAGTCTGATGGCTTGAGAAGAGAGGGTTTCACCGGAGGGGGAAACTACTGTCCCTTGTATTTTGGAGAGTGTGATCAAATTCTCTTGCTCTCACGTCCTTCCTCTATTTCTCTCTGATTCTTTCTAACCACCCGACAAGCCCATGTAATGAACGTCCCCAGTATGATGTTGTGATGTTTCAGTAGCAAACAGTGAATATGATCTGTTCTCCTCAATAAAGGATTGCTAAAGTTTGATGTTAACACAAAGACTTGCTTGTGTTTAAAATGTTATCTCGCTCTATTTCAGGAAGGGAATGAAGGATTCACACCATGAATCATTCAGTGAAAGTGAAATTACTGTGTTTTTTCTCCTCTCAGGAACCCTCTAGCCACCTTATTTTCAATGCAGAAGCTGTTTTCTATGAAAGAGCGAGACTTCCGATTCATTAGCTGTCGTTGAGTGCAACAGTGTTCTACGTTTTCTGCGGCCTTGGTTCCTGAAGTATTTTCCCATTGGGATATTTGAAAAGTCTTTTTTGAAGAGGTAAGCTATCAGCCAAACCAACCAGCTACCAAGTGATTCATAACATTGCAAACTTGAAGCAAAAAACTATTCAAAAATCTGATTAGAAGACAAAGGTGAAAGTCTGCTTTGCGGCTTTAATGAAAGAAAGAAAGAAAACTACACTTGACAATGTTTGTTTAATGCAAAATATGCATATATACACAAATATTTGAGAGTGTAGGGAGTGCTTAAGAGGTCTTTTGTCACTATTAGTTTGTGATTCCCTGATTGGTGGAGAATTCTTTGCAGAATTATGTTTTTCACCTGGAATTGTGCTGTTGAACATAATTAAAATAAATAAATTGGAAGAATATAGGCTGGTGGCTTCAACAAATGCATCTCCTGGGCAAAAAAATTAAATGAAATCACACACATGTCTCCCAGTTCGTTTGAGTTTATTGTGAGACCAAATATTCGCTATAGGTTTCAAATATGGACTCTGACCAGGGGTCTCATTTATAAAACTGTGCGTAGGAACCTTACTAAAAGTGTACGTGCGCCCGAAAGCCAAAAAAGGCGTACGCAAAAAAATATTCAGACTTATAAAACCGTTCGTACGCCAGAACCTGCGCAGAATTCACTTTATAAATCCCAGTCAGCGGAAGATTGTGCGCACATGCGTCTCAACCCCGAAATAACCATATATGGAGCTTACAACGCCTAGTTCCCTTACGAGAACGTTCTCTCGTACTGCGTTGCAAACGCTGTGGGAAAACTCCTTTTCTCGAGAATATTGAAGCCTTTATTTTAAAACGCATTGCTGCAGCATAAGCGAGAGCATCAAGCTCGCGCGAGCTAGCTGATAGGCTGTGCTGCAGGCAACTGCACGAACCAATGGCGAGAGAGCAGAAGCGCGCGAACCAATCAGAGAGCTTGGCGCCCTGCCATACTCGAGCGCGCCAAATAGGGCGTGGCAGGAGAGTATAAATACAGAGAAATCTCGCCATAAAACAGATCTAATCTCCTTCAGCTTCGAGACTCACCTCTTCGCTGAAATCTCCAGAGAGAAGCCGCTCGTCGTGGAAAAGCCCTTCAGCGGAACAGCTTCGCGTCTTGGCAGATCTTCATTGCATCGCCGGCTGAGCGTTTCCCTGTGGCATCCGACGAGTATCCTTTTTTGCTATCTCACAAAAGAGCAAATCGCTGTTTTCACAGCGCGCAAACGGCGTTGATTCAAATGCCCGTTTGTGATTCCTGCGGGGTTTCCCTGCACGTGTCTGATAGACACACACTGTGTGCTGTCTGCCTCGGTCCTGAGCACACCGAGTCAGCGCTCACTAAAGGCGGCTGTCCACACTGTGACAGCATGACCATGGCGGTTCTCCGGTCACGTTTCACCCTCGCTACTTCAGAGGGTGAACCCGCTTCACTTCCGTCTTCGGCGCCCCACGAGCCCCGTAGGAAGAAGCGACGAGATCAGAGGATCCCTGAAAGCGGTGAGGTTGAAGAGCTCACGCCGGGTCTCTCCCCGCGTGCTTCTCCCTCCCCCCCATCTCCGGTTCTGTTCGCGAGGAGCGATCAACGCCCCTCTCTCGAAGCGGTGGGACTCGTTTCCTTTGGCGGATCCGCGGAGGATGATGACGCAGTTTCTGTGGCGGCATCTGAGAGCGAGGAATGGTCGGGCTCTGCGGACCCCACCCCCTCCTCTCTGTGTGATCGTCCTGACGCACGTGCGAGCATTGACGCCGAACTTTTCCGTGTCATGTCTCGCGCTGTCGACGAACTAGGACTCAACTGGCTTTCCCCAGCTGAACCTACGAGAGGCCGCCTCGACGAGTGGTACCTGCCGGGCCGCCAACAGGCCCCCCGTCAGCGCGCCGCCCCCTTTCTGCCGGAGGTTCACGAGGAGCTCACTAAAAGCTGGCGCGCGCCCTTTTCAGCGCGAACGCGCTCTTCAGCTTCTCATACTCTCTCCTCTGTCGACGGCGCTGAAGAGAAGGGCTACGTGTCTCTTCCCCCCATCGAGGAAGCGGTCGCCGTTCATTTGTGCCCTCCCACTGCAGGCAGTTGGAGGTCCAAAATGGCGCTGCCTTCTAAGCCTTGCAGGGCTACCTCAGCTTTGGCCGCCCGCGCCTATACCGCCGCTGGCCAAGCTGCTTCGGGGATTCACGCCATGGCTACACTTCAGGCGTTCCAAGCAAAGCTCCTCCGCTCCATGGATGAGTCAGGCCCTTTCCCGGACACCCTGAAAGACCTCCGTAGTGCTTCAGATTTGGCGCTTCGGGCCACGAAGACCACCGCACAAGCCCTCGGCCGCAGTATGGCCAGTTTGATTGTGCTTGAGCGCCACCTGTGGCTCAACTTGACGGAGATCAAGGACGCAGATAGAACCGCCTTCTTGGATTCTCCGATCTCCACATCTGGTCTCTTCGGCCCATCTGTTAACGGCTTCGCGGAGCGTTTCACTGAAGCACAGAAGGCTTCAAGTGCTATGAAGCACTTTCTCCCCAAACGCTCCAGCTCGGCTTCACGGCGCCCCAAGAGCGCGCCGCGGCCAGAAAAGTCAGTGCCTCAGGTTCACCAGCCCCGCCCAGCGGCTGAAACCGGTCAGCACCTAAAGCCGGCGAAACGGTACCCGTTCCCCAAGCGCCAGGGGCCCAGGCCGAAGCTCACGCTCGACCACGAGCCTAAGAAGCCGTCCTAACCGACAGGAAGAGGGGTTCATGTCCCGCCGCGGCCGGACCAGCCCCGAAGATCGCTCGAACGCTTCTCACAGCCCCCTCTTCAGCTCAGGCGGCTGGAGTGGTTTTAAATGCAGAAATAGGGCCTGTTATTCTTCATGCACCTCTGCACACAAACGCTGTTTTAACAGCGACCCACAAAAAGCACAAATCGAGCAAAATTTCACTTTCATGTCTAGTCGAGCCCCCGTCTCCAGGCGCTCAGTCTTCAGACATGATTATACCTCTGGTTCATCGGGCTATGGCGTGGCAGGCCATACCCGGAGTCTCAGAGTGGGTAATGAACATTATAAAGCGCGGTTACTCGCTTCAGTTCTCCCGCAGACCACCACGCTTTCGAGCTGTTATTCAAACTTCGGTAAGGAGCACATTGTCCCACGTCCTCCGCACCGAAGTACAGGGTCTGCTGGCAAAGGGGGCTATCGAGAGAGTTCCCGCCGCACTAAGCGAGTCAGGGTTTTACAGCCGTTACTTCCTCGTTCCGAAGAAGGACGGCGGCTTAAGACCCATTTTAGATCTCAGACATCTGAACAAAGCCCTCATGACACGGCCGTTCAGAATGCTTACAACCAAACACATCCTGGCGCAAATTCGCCCAGGCGATTGGTTCTTCTCAGTGGATCTAAAAGACGCGTACTTTCACATACAAGTGAACCCCCACCACAGGCCATTCTTGAGATTCGCCTTCGAGGGGCAGACATACCAGTACACAGTTCTACCTTTTGGACTGGCACTGGCACCTCGTACGTTCACGAAATGCATGGATGCGGCTCTCTCCCCCCTAAGACAGCGGGGAATGCGCATCCTGAACTACCTCGACGACTGGCTCATTTTGACTCAGTCAGAGGCGGAGTCCAATACTCACAAAGCCTGGCTTCTCAGTCATCTGGAATGCCTGGGGCTCAGGGTGAACTTCTCCAAGAGTATTCTGTCGCCCAGTCAACGTATCACGTTCCTGGGAACAGTTCTAGACTCCGTACTTATGAGAGCATGGCCCACATCAACCCGTGCTCTCTCGATCCAGCGGCTCGCCGCGTCGTTCACGAAGGGCGCTTATGTACCCCTTCGAACGTATCAGAGGATTTTGGGCCTTATGTCTTCGGCAGCTTCAGTACTCCAACTAGGCCTACTGCGCATGCGTCCTCTTCAGCTGTGGCTAGCACCTCGGGTGCCCCCTCACGCTTGGCGTTCAGGTATCTTGAATATCAGGGTGGACCAGCATTGCATCCTAGCACTGGCCCCCTGGATGAACGCCAGCTGGTATCAGCAGGGCGTAAGCATGGGAGTGGTCTCAGAAAGGAGGGTCATTTCGACAGACGCCTCCAACTCAGGTTGGGGAGCCCTGTACGAGGGCAGGCCTGCCTCCGGCCTCTGGTCGAGCTCGGAGAAACGCCTACACATAAACTGCCTCGAGATGAGAGCAGTTTTTCTAGCCCTAAAAACCTTCCTTCCACACCTGGCAGGACACCATGTCTTGGTCCGGACGGACAACATGTCGGAGGTGTCCTACATAAATCGCCAGGGCGGCCTCAGATCCCGCAATCTGTTCGCCATAGCGACTCAGCTGCTACTATGGGCTCAGACCAATCTGCGCTCGCTCAGAGCAGCTCACGTGCCGGGCACGTTGAATATAGGAGCAGACATGCTCTCTCGGGGCAACGTTCCCCCAGAGGAATGGTCACTCCACCCCCAGACAGTTCTCCTATTATGGGAAGTCTTCGGGCAGGCAGAGGTAGACCTCTTCGCCTCAGAAGACAACTGTCACTGCCCAATCTTCTTTTCGAAGAAAAGGGACGCGCTGGCCCACGACTGGCCCAATCGTCCCCTTTACGCGTTTCCTCCGGTCTCGATGTTACCTCAGGTCATCGAACGGATCAGGAACACGGGGTGTGCGACCCTCCTGATAGCTCCTCTCTGGCGGTCCCGATCTTGGTTCCCAGAGTTGATGCAGCTGTCTGTTTCAGACCCTTGGCCAATTCCTCTGAGGAGCGACTTATTGGCTCAAGCGAACAGAAGGATCTGGCACCCCCGTCCCGACTTGTGGGCCCTTCATGCTTGGCCACTCAACGGCTACCCCAGGACCTCCCAGAGGGCGTCCTGAATACTATTCTGGAGGCTAGAGCTCCGTCTACTAGACGTCTCTACCACCTTAAATGGTCAGTGTTTTCCAGCTGGTGTCAGGCTCGAAACCTCGACCCGTACACTTGTGAAGTGCCAATGGTTCTTTCCTTTCTCCAAGAGATGCTGGACGCGGGACGTTCCCCGTCAACACTCAAAGTATACGTGGCAGCCATCGCGGCTTTTCACGTTCTGGTGGCTGGCTCTTCTTTGGGAAAATGCGACCTTATTGTTCGCTTCCTTAAAGGAGCTAGGAGGCTCAACCCGCCTCGGCCGCCCTCAGTGCCGGCCTGGGATCTTTCACTGGTTCTACGGGCCCTGAAGGGACCTCCCTTTGAACCTTTAAGGTCAACGGACCTAAAATCCCTTTCCCTGAAAACCGCTCTTTTACTGGCACTGGCGTCAGTCAAAAGAGTAGGGGACTTACACGCGCTTTCCATAAGCGCTTCCTGTCTTGAGTTTGGCCCTAACGACTCTAAAGTCCTTTTAAAGCCAAGACACGGTTATGTGCCTAAAGTGCTCTCTACTCCGTTCAGAGCACAGGTAATTTCGCTGTCAGCTCTCCCAGCTTCGGGGGAAGACAGTGATGCTCACACGCTCTGCCCTGTTAGAGCGTTGAGAATTTACTTGGAGCGTTCAGCCTCATTTAGACAGTCTGAACAGCTCTTTGTCTGTTTCGGGGGCCGAACCAAGGGGTTGCCGGTCACGAAACTCACGCTATCCAGATGGATAGTTGATGTTATTGCTCTTGCATACACCTCACTGGGCCTCTCCTGCCCCATAGGTGTCAGGGCTCACTCTACGAGAGGCATCGCCTCCTCGTGGGCTTGGACTAGTGGTGTCCCTATTGAAGACATTTGTGCGGCGGCAGGCTGGTCAGCTCCGTCCACATTTGCAAGATTTTATAACTTAGAGATCCCGGCTTTACAAGCACGAGTTCTCTCCATCTAACCCTGGCTCTCTGGATCCAGGTTAGTTCTCTAAGTTGTAAGGGAACTTTACATAGGCTGGCCTTTTTGCCCTAGTCTATGTACACGCTATATATCTTTAGGCCCGATGTTCTGGTCTGTGGTATTCTGGCTACTCTTTCTATCCCGGGATCCCTGGATTAGAGTAGTCACGAGACTTAGCACGGCGTTTTAAAAAGTGTTCCCACAGCGTTTGCAACGCAGTACGAGAGAACGTTCTCGTAAGGGAACGTACTTGGTTACTTACGTAACCTCGGTTCCCTTAGAGATAAGGGAACGAGTACTGCGTTGCCCTGCCGTGCTATTCTCGAACATCAGGTATTTTCGTTCAGTCGATTAGACCTGTTTTATGGCGAGATTTCTCTGTATTTATACTCTCCTGCCACGCCCTATTTGGCGCGCTCGAGTATGGCAGGGCGCCAAGCTCTCTGATTGGTTCGCGCGCTTCTGCTCTCTCGCCATTGGTTCGTGCAGTTGCCTGCAGCACAGCCTATCAGCTAGCTCGCGCGAGCTTGATGCTCTCGCTTATGCTGCAGCAATGCGTTTTAAAATAAAGGCTTCAATATTCTCGAGAAAAGGAGTTTTCCCACAGCGTTTGCAACGCAGTACTCGTTCCCTTATCTCTAAGGGAACCGAGGTTACGTAAGTAACCAAGTACGTTTTACTATGCAGATCCTCATCTGCATATCATTTGCATATGATTATTCATCCACGTGATAACGTTTAACGTAGCCTACAAGGCACATTACATTATAAAAAATCATGTAGTTGCCTATCCTTGCCTTGTTTTTGAATACATAAATCAAATAGTGTAAAATACATTTCAGAGAAAGTTTTTCTCAATCTTTTCCACTGGCCGAATTGTATTTTTAATTGATTTATATTTTTTAATGGAAACAGATAGGCCTTGGGCATTATTTGCACGAAACTATTTTCTCAGACAATCTGGTATTATCATGATAAGCAATTATCTATGTGGTTAAAACATTAAAACAGCACGCCACAGGAAAAGTGTTCAAAAACATCGCATCCACAACAAATATTTCTATTGACTGAATTTGAATATAAAAAATGTTGTAACTTCTAAGTAATGATTTCATGTTTAAGTGTTTAACTCCATTAATTTGAATGGAATATTTAATCTAAATGTTTATATCAGAAGTAAAACATAGTTTAAATCATTATTTTATTTATTTAAACTGTTATTTGCGTCAGTTTCACTAAACGGCCCAACGCGCTCGCTGACGCGGACATTTAAGAAGGGATGGATATTTGCTTCAAGTGACAGGCTTGGTGAGTGAAATTATATTTGTATTATCTTTCTGTATATTATGTTTAATTTTCTTTAGATTTTCTGTCTAAAAGTGACCAAAAAGACACTTAACTCCAGCTCACCATCGGTGTCGCCATACCCCATCTCCAAAACGTTCGCACGCATGGGTCAGAGTTTGTGTGCAGGTGCGCAAATTTTCCCGTCAAGTTTGTTTTTATAAATCACAACTTATGCGTCTTTCAGGGCCTGTTTTGTGGTACGCAACGGTTATAAATGAGGCCCCAGGACAGAACATGAGCCTGATGAACTTGTTCTCAAGCCACTTCTTGGAGCATTGTCTTGTTGAAAAATAACATCTGATCATTCCTCTTTGGATAACTTTCCATTTGTAGGAAGCAAGTCAATATTCTCCTGTACTCCAAAGCATTAAATGTCTTTTCACAGTGAAGCAGCTCACCAATACCAGCAGCTAAAAAGGCTCCCCACAATGACCCTTCTTCCGACATGCTTCACTGTGGTAGAAATGCATTTATTATTATATTTCTCAGCATATTTTTGAAGACACCACTCTGGAACATCAACATTAAACTCTTGAAACAACAATTTCTTCTTATTTCATGAACAATAAATTGTGGTTAAGACAATTAAAAGCCATTTAGCCATGTTGGTCTTGGACACTTTTGTTTAGTTTTTTTACAATTATACCATCAATTAGCAACCCCTTAGCTCAGTAGGTCTGTCTTTAGAGGTTTATAAGTTATCATTATAAATCACTTCCCCTTTGTATCAAATTAATGCCGTTTTACTTTTGGAACTCAACTGACGTGCTCTAACTAGAAGAATAAAGTGCCGGTAGATATTTGCACTATACAAATCAGTGTGTTTGGTTGCGTTAATGAATTAAAATAACTGGAAGTGGCTGACACAGGAACATTCAAGTTAAAATAAATAAGGTGAATTGAACTTCTGATATGTTCAATGCTGTTTCTGAGGCGTGAACGGTTATATCAGTGGATTGACACAAGAGGGCGTGATAACTGAGTTGAAGTCAAACTTTCCTTTGAGTAGATGTGAATGCTGAATAAGAAAGCATGCTGTGATGATCCAAGGAGTTTCATGCACAGTATATCGTTTCTTGTCTTTTCTTCTCGCCAAAGCCATAAAAAAAATGATTAACTTAATTAGAACAAGAAACTGTGGTTTAGGTTTAGGCAGCAGTGTATTTCCTCTTGGTGAAAAACAATTGTCTTTTTGAAGCTGAGAAGATTCTGTTTCATTAAGAGGATGTAGGTCACTTTAGCCCTGTGGTCTGTGTGAATGACATGAGAAAAGATGAGGAACAGTGTGCGTTACACCACAGCTGACTGCACATGCTCACCTGACTGTAGAGTCATCACCTCTCACCCCTTCTGCTAATCGACAGCCTCTGAGCAGAGACATCCTGAACTGGCTTTTCTTTCTTTTCTTTTTTTTTACATCTGTAGCTCATTACAATGTCTCCCACTGCAAAGCCTAAATCCTCTTAATGATCTAGTATAGACCCACCCCATCTAAAAAGTGCCCCTGCATGGTTACACAGTATTGTTTCCCATGGATCAGGATGCCAAACGTGTGGATTAAGGTAATCCACACTCTTCAGGCTGAAGCGGTGGGGAACTTGACTAGATTGCGCAGAACCTCTCAGGTTTGTGGATTGGGAGATTAAGGAAGGTTAGATGTTGGTTAAATGGTCTGAAACCGGTTATAGGGAAGATAGTTTAGTCAAAACACCTGTTGACTGAGAGGAAGATCATTTTAACTGGGTGTGTGTTTTAACATAATAGTGAAAAAGAATGTTAAATGCCTGGTGTGGAGCAAAGCAGTAAGTACCTGAGCTATAGATTTGTTTTTTTCTGTACAATGAAAGTCAATGAGGACCAGTGGTGTTTTGGACCCCATTGACTTTCATCATATGGGCAAAAATAGTTGACATTCAAAATATCATGTTTTTGTTTTCACAAACAATGGGAAAGTAGCGCAATGGAATGCAAAAACACATTCTGTCTGAATGGCCCCTAAAGGGCAGTTCACACAGAAGGTGTTTTTGCGGTTAAAAACATTAGATACGGATCAGTGGAATAAAAAAAAATGGTCCAGAGATGTTGTTGCAAAAAGACACAAGGGTCAAACACACGTCCATTTAGCACGTTTTCATTAAAAAAAGGATTGGAAAAGTAGCGCAGTGGAATGGAAAAACTTGTTCTGTGTGTGTGAACGGCCTTTAACACGGCATAAAATACTTAACTGTAAACCAAACACCTAGCAGCTCTGTTCCAGACGCAAATCTCATTTGAGAAGATTTACGCCAGAAAAACAAACAGATAACCGGTGTGGCAGATGTTTTAGCTGTTTAGCAAACAAATTGCCTCGACGTGTAACTAAAAAAGTCCTTTAATTGTTTAGCTCGCCTCTGCAAACATCCAATATATAAAGCTGCATCATCGTTTGTAACGCCCTGCTAAAATACCTTGGCTCGTGTGTATAGAGTTAGCAGTGGGGGTCTGAGCGGTTGACCGGGAGGGTGGGCGTGGGGGGGTGGGGGGTGTTAGGGATTACCCTCTTTTCCAAAGCCTAGTTACATTGCAGAAGTAAATGAGCTGTTGAAAGAATGCATCCAGGGCAGGAACAACCGTACGTCCTGGGGGCCGAAGCTTAACCGCCGCCCGATTGGTGGGATTACAGAGGAAATGAGAGGACAGAGCAGGGGACCGAGAGCCAGGTAATTCAGCTCTAATTAACCACATTCACCAACCTGCATGTATTCTTCCCCACCTTTTCTTCATTCCTGCAGGATTTGTTCCTACCTGTTGAGACATACTGTTGCCCTGTGCATTCTCAGACGTCATTGTTTGGGAGCAGAACCCGGCACGTTTGGATTGAGGCAAGTTTGCTTCGTCTCGTTCCGCTGGTCACCGTCAAAAATCGTAGCTCTTGCGACCAGCAGGTGTTGTACGGCTAATGTATTTGTGTGATAAACTTTCTCTCAGTCTCATCTGACTTCGTATTTGTCAAGTGACATTAATTACGACTCTCCCCTGCTATGTCTTTCTCTGTTTCTCCCTCTCTGAGCTGTCACCTCTGTGTCAGTGGATATCCCTGAGTCTCAGCATGAAGCGTCCATTGGAGCTGAATGCGCCCTCCCTCTCAGCCACCGGCCCACCAGCCGGCGCTGTCCCGACATGACAGCCCATTGTGTTTGTCCAGCCAGGCCGAAACCCCTGGCCGCAGGAAGGAATTAAGAAAGGATAGGAGGGGAGAAGTAATTATGTTTAGTCACTGAATTCTGTAGATCCCTGTGTTAATTATGCGATTCACCACAAAACACTGTCAAGTCAAGTGAAAAGAGCAGGAATGCCGGTGAGAGCGGATCAGAACATGACACCTCGGAGCCCCTGCGAGGTCAGGGCAGGACCGTGTGTTTGTAAGGGTAGGATAAGCCGCTCACGTACACCAGGCTCCAATTACAGGCCTGCCCATTCACATGCATCTCTGCTCGGCTCGTCTGGTTTGTCAGCAATTTTTTGCAATTAATAGGGCGTGAGACTCGATATGCTGTAACAGCGTCTGCAGAGTAAAAGACAGACTGTATGTTGTGTAACCGTCCTGCAGTACGTTAAACTAGATCGGGACACCCCGGTGTTCTCTGCGACTTGTTTTTAAGAGTCTCTGTAGTACTGTAGTCTAGGGGTTTTCAAATTGGGGCCCAGGGACCCACTATGGGGTCTGTAGAAAATGTGGTCATTTTAAATCATATATATATATATACACACACACATACATGCATGCATAGTCACACTCTCACACACACACACACACACACACACACACACACACACACACATATATGTATATATAATAATGTGTGTATATATATGTATTTATATATGTAGATTATGTTAATATATGTATATTTATACATATTATTTATATAATGTATGTGTGTATGTATATATGTATTTGTGTTTCTACATGAATTTATTATATGTATATTATGTTAATGTGTGTATGTATGTATGTATATATATATATATATATATATATATATATATTTTTTTTTTATATGTTAATATATTATGTTAGCATAAAATTTATGGCACTATAAGTTTTACTCTGTACAAGTTTAGAATGATATTTATTATGAAGTATGTTATAATAACTGTAAGTGTCTTTCAATGATACATTTTGGCTTTAGTACAACTACAAATAACAGCTAATCAAGCTTTTAATTAGTTCAATAATTTCACAAACTAATTTGCTTTTTAATACTAAGCTTGATGTTTATTATCATGTGCGAAAAAGGTCAACTTGAAAATACATAGCTGCTTTTTTAGGAAGAGGTTATTTGAGGATCATTGGTTTCAAAAAGTTTGAAAAGGCGTGCTGTATTCATCCTATAGTATCAGTGAACATGCTATTGTGTAAAATGTATTTATACTCTCCTTCACAGATGTGCTCTAGCCTGGGGAACCAGACCAATGTGCTCCTAATATCTGTCTCCATATTATGGTTTCTCTTTTGTAAGTGAGGAGAGAGAGGCCGATACGATCAGGTGCGGGAGCCTTGGTCTGCGGGCTAGACCAGGCTCTGAGGAAAACAGGAGAGAAGAGGAGGAAGTCATTTATGGGCTGAGCATGTTTCATGCCTCAGAAGCCATGTTGAATTAAATAGAGTAATCACTGCTTGAGGCCACCCTCTCTCCGGTTCACTCTCTCTTTCGCTCTTTGTACACCATTTGTGGCTGAGAGGAGTGGATTATCACTAGATCACCGCGGAGGCCAACCCAACAAACGCGCACACACTTTACTTCGTGTTTAGAGATGCTGAGGCCTGGTCTACTTCACTTTTCTTTTTTTCTTTGCACATTGTAGTCACTCGCTTTTATTTAGCCAATCAAAAGCTCGCAATCAGCTTTCATTGCGTTTGATTTGTCCACCAACCTGTTAGTCATTTGACCCTGTGTCCTCCAGCCAAACGAAGGAGAAGAACCACAAGGTCAGAGAGATAAAAATAGTTTTGATTCAGATCAACTGAAGCGTTTAATTCTGGAGGTGCCCTCGGGCCACTTCCGTGAATGCTCTTAATCCACTTCTATAATGCACATTGCCCAATTGTGTATGTGCATTATCTGGACGCAATGTGCGCTCCTTTGGGCGGTCATTGTGAAACACAAAGCTGAGTGTCTCCCGTGAGCCGTATGAATTTAGACGATGACAGCTGAGCGTGGAGACATGGCCATATATCTTATTTATGGGGTGGAGGGAAAGGAAGCAGCAGGACATGGGTGTCATATTGAGAGACTGTGATGAGGAAGCAGAGAGAATGACCGTGAACTGTTTCCGCCTGCCTAAGTTAAAGATGCCAAAGAAGTAGGGATGGTTGTAACACAATTTTTTTTACCGTTTGTAACTCAATACTGTTTTTGGTGCTGCTTCCCTCAAAATTGGATCTTCCCATGCTTATTTGTTACCAATTACAGTTTGTTTAAATCTGCAACTTATTCCTAAACTGTATAAATTCACGTCAAGTACAACAATTGCTGTCGAGTTAGACGTCAATTTGAATTTTCTACGTGTTTATTTGTTAAAGGTGCAATTTTTGTTTTTCACATTTACATTTTGAGTCAGTACACCATCAATCCTTCCAAAACGTGTTTGTCTTACCCTGATTTACTATGGTAAGTTTGTTATAAGTGTTTGTATTTTAGACCAGGCGGGATACTTTTCGTGTGAAATTGCGTACCTGCGTCTCTTGTAAATAGAGAAAAGTTGCTCCGACTACTTTGACGCATGTGGGAGTAAACGAGTCAGAAAGGTTGACATGGAGCCGGTAAATCTCGAACCTCTGGGGAATCACCTGTTTAAAAAAAATATATATATATATATATATATAGAACAGAGAATCTTGCTTGCATAAAAAGAAAGCGACAGAGCTCGTAATAAAACGAGAATCAACATTGGCTGGGCCTTTCGGAGATGGCGAGAACTGAGGGATTTGAAATGTTGTAAAAGTGACACAGAGATGGCAATTTTATTACTCAACAGGAGAGTAAGGTATATTGTTTAACAGATAAATATGTAACTCTCTAACAAAGTTCACTGTAAAGCATTATCTATTGTGAAGGCTCATTGTGCTGGAATTTATTTTCAAGGAAGTATGTCTGTTAATGGGTGTAACTACAGCTTGAGATATTTTCCATCTAAACTGGTTATATCTCTTAAGCCTATTGTGAATGTTTTATGAGCAGTAGGATATAACCATATTAATCCACGTTTGTTTTATAACTTCCTCCTACTCAAACTTTAATTTATATTTAATTTTTAAAATAATTGTATTCAGCAAGGACGCATTATATTGATTAAAAGTCAAAGGAGACTTTATTGTACATTGTTACAAAAATATATATATTTCAAGCAAATGCTGTTTTCCTGAACTATTTGTTAAATAATCCTGAAAAATACCACGGTTTTCCAAAAAAATATTAAGCAGCACAACTGTTTTCAACAATGATAATAAATAATGTTATGTTCATGCATGTGACACTGAAGACTGTAGTAATAAAGCTTTGCCATCATATAAATAAATTACATTTTAAAAAATATATTAAAATAGAAAGGTTATTTAAAATTGTAATAATATTTGACAATATAACTGTTTTTACTGTATTTTTTTATCAGATAATATCAAATAAACACAGCCCTGGTCAGCATAAGATTTACTGACACCAAACTACTGTATCATATCAAATTAAATTAAACTTAGTAATATAAGCCCAATTTAACATGTAAATCTCTTTATATAGATGATACTTGTTCTTTCATTCATACTAGGCTACACCCATTTGAAACATTTGTTAAAGGCATACTCAAAAAAATGAAAATTGTCATAATTGAATCACCTTTAATTTGTTCCAAACCTGTAATAATTTCTTTCTCTGCTGAACAAAAAAGATGATATTTTGAAGAATGTCAGTAACCAAACAGGTAACCACATCGACGTCCATAGTATTCCCCATACATTAGAAGTCAATGGAGCTCATCAACCGTTTGTTTACCATATTCTTCGAAATATCATCTTTTGTGTTCAGCAGAAGAAAGGATTACAGGTTTGGAACAAATTGAGGGTAAGTAATGATGGAAATGATTTTAAACATCCCTTTAACGTGACTGTATTCAAGTGAAAAGTTGATGTTCCTATCTCGCAATTGTTTTTTGTCCTTTAAATCATTTTATATATGTACAGAGCTTTCAGGAGTATGGTGGAAACCCTGTACCTCATTTAAACGGTCGGTGTTACAACTCGCCCCATTTTACAACTATCTCTACCCCAAAAATGGTATTCATTGCCTTTAGAAGCATGTACAACCAACCTCACAAGTGTATAACATAACTTTAATCTAGTCCAATGTGAACAGCAGTACTACACCATCACTTTGGCCGGTCTCTTACCGGGTAGGCTATATCTCTATTTACACAATTGGATTGGCCACAGTAAGCAGTGTTAATTGCACTTACCAGTAGCCTGTGGGCGTCATGGGGATTATCGACCTGAATCATATTAGTGAAGCTTCCCAATGATCGGGACATTTACGGATCTGTGGCTTTGAGTGTTTTATCCTGCTTTACTGTTCATTGTGGAATGTTTTAATCCAATAACAGAAGCTATCCTGACAGAAGTACAGACCGCATTGTTGCCTCACCGTGTGCCACCAGTGGGTGGCAGCAGTCTCCACTTTTTGCATGTGGTGCTTATTTAGGGGTCCTCTGGTGGTCTTCGAGAACCTGACAGCTCCTGTCAGTAAGTGACCTGTAAACATGTAACATTCAGAGCTTCTTATTTAGGCTTTTAGCTGCGAGCTCATTTGCAGGGTGCCTCAGAGCAAAAGCAATCTCGTCAGGAGAAAGTTTACTTTAAGACTGAGGCGCAAAACACACTTATCGAATTACCAAGGGAGTGTTTATGCGAGTATGTATGTGTGTGCATCTGATTAAAGGGACATTTTAATTCAGTCATTTACTCAGCCTCTTTTCATTCCAAACCTGTATGACGTACGTTTTTCTGCAGAACATGTAATATATTTTGAAGAATGTTACAACTGTTATTTTCCATACAATAAAAAGCCAATGGGGTCCAAAACTCCGTTGTTTTTCATTGTATGGAAAAAAACAACAACAACATTTTAAACCTTTAATTACTTAATTACATTTTATGCAAAGATTTCAGATGACTGCACCTTTGGGTCGACATACAAAACCGCCAAATATTTATACAAGCTGTAGTAATTGTTCATTATGTCTGTTTAACTGAGGTTTATTAACCACATAGTCTGTATTATCTTTGCTGTATATTACTGTCATTTATTTATTTAAAATTAAAATGTTAAATATGTGCTTTTATGTTTCTCAGAAGAAAGTAAATCATACAGTTTCGGAACAACATGAGAGTGAATAAATGATTAAGTTTCTGTACTGTGGTGAAGAGTGACAGGCACTACTGAATAACCAGATGACTGAGGGTTAGTTAATGCATATGGAAGATATACTAAAGCCCTCTACTCTCAGACCTGTTCACACAGCACTCAAGAGGGGATTTATAACTCCTCGCATCCTCTCGCAGTCCCCCATCACTATTCAACCTGTTACCTTACTCTCTCTTCCACTGACAAAATGCTTCTCTTTCTCGCTTTAATCCCTGAACTTTGTCACCTTCCAAAATCTCCATCTCCCCTTCTTTTTCCGCTCTCCTCTTCCCTCAGATACACCTGTGGCAGTCTTATCTGCGCCTGTGCTGTGTGAGTGTGGTATTATGAGATTAAGGATGGAGCTCTGATGATCGGATGCAGGTCTTAATTGGAGTGGAAGGTGTGCTTGGCCCCAGACAGTGATTTTGGCTCAGGGATATGACAGTCGAGTAGGGCTCAGAGCACTGATACGGGACCTGGTTGGTGGAAGGATGTCAATATAATTCTCTAATCATTTCTGATTGGTCCAGGGAGCTTGGTTGGGATAGACGGATAAAGAGAATGACTCCCCGCTCCCTTGTATTCCGATGTCTTAGCATTCTCTCCGTATCCACGAGCTTAATGGCTGTCCATCATAATGCAATCATAACTGAAAGGTGTTCCCAATCAGGATTGCGGATTATGAGATTACGCTCGCATTGTCGCTGCCCATTGTGAGGGGTCAAGCCCGCGTAATTTCGGTGATGGAGGACTGGTGTGTTTCCGTGCGCCATTACCCAGGTCACCCTGACGGCTTGTGGCAGGTGTGGCCTCTCTAATGACAAAAGACCATATTGATATAATTGCTCTCTTTTTATGATTAATTTCATATTGTAATGGGACGGGATTTAGCAAAGCTCTCCTCAAAACTCCCAAGCTTCTCATTACAGGAAGAGCTCTGTCGTAGGATCTCACTGCGATGTTAATATAGGCCATCGTAGTAAATGAGCGCCCATTAGGTTATTGTATTTCATTTATCTTTTAGAGGTGGAACAAAACCGCCCAAATTGGGGTAAAGGCCCATCCACACCAAGAACGATAACCATGACTATAAAGTTTGAATAGTCATTCTAACTCTATGAGAACAGGAAAGTCCAATAACGGTAATGACACAAAGGAACGATATCATTGTAATCCTTTTTTTTTTTCAGCTGATTAACATTAAAAACATTGACAGCCAATCAGAATCCACCTGATGATGCAGAGCTCGTTAAAGAGTGCATGCTTATAATAAACTACGTTATCATGATTTGGTGTGCATGCTAATGGTGTTCTCTTTATAATTGGCGTTTTTGGTGTGAACGGCCTTTAAGAGGCTCATGGGAAGATTAAACCCAGAGTTGGTTCCTCTCGTCACTTCTGCATGCACAACAAGTCCCCGGTTGATGCGTTCAGAGACTCGGGGACCGTATCGAGCAGGTGTTCTTACTGCACAGATTGAACTTGCTGCGGGGCATCCTGCGAGCATCCGTCGCGGCCTCTAAAAGCCTGAATTAGAGTCTCTGAATATTACATGCATGTAATGGGGTTTTAATTTTGGAGATCGCCACTATTGTTCATTATTCAACAGGGCATTTTACACTAGCGATCGCAGCCGAGTTCCACCTGAGGATGAAAAGCCCTGCAGGTAAAAATTGGATCGTAATTACAGCGTGACCTCCTATCAGTTGGTCAGTCCCATTCCCTTTTCCGCGTGGATTGTGAAAGCACGGAGCATTGTGAGTTTGGGAGGCCGTTAACTGAAATGGCCTTTGACAAGACCCCCTGGTCGCCACGCACCGCTTATTGGGCCTTTTTTGCCCTGTGCGTCACTCTCCCTCCATTGCTCTCCATTCATGCCTCCCTCCTCAGCAGGCCTTCATAAAGAAACAGGCCCAGCCGTTGACCCCGCCATTCAGACCGGCGCTCTCTGCGGTGCCCAGCATGCCGTCTAACAGGCATTCTTGGTGCCCCATTGCTGATGGCTAGAATTGCACGGGACCCTCTAGGTCAAATGTGGGCCTGTCATATGCCCCTAATTCGCACCAATGTGGAGTAGGAACACCTGAACCCTTGCACTCTAAAATCAGTTATCAGAGTTACTTTGAATTTTAAGAGCACTTTTCAATTAATCTGGATGGGTTGAACTAAGCTAATCTCAAAAGGATGTACAAATAAAAGCGCGTAAAACAATGACCGTCACTTTTTAAATAAGTTCTGCGCTCTGCCAAAGCCACGACGTGCCTGTTGCGTCCCTTCTGTGTGAAGACATTACTCAATTATTGCTCTTAAGTGCCTCTTAAAATTTAAGTGCTGCGCTGTCTGTCAAGCTGCCATTATGTTTAAAGGCTGTTCCCCTTGTGTCTGTTCATCTTATCAGTTTTATGGCAATTTCATAACGGAGCAATTTAATCCACTGTGTGGTTTCAATCCATCGAGTTCTCCAGCGGTGTCAGTGGAAGTAAACACACACATGCACACAGGCGGCGAAGCAGGAGAACACAGTGTTTTCTACAGTATGTTGATGGCCGGTGAGGTCACTCTCTCTCTCTCTCTGATAGTGAAGAGTGGAAGATGAGCAGGTCTCTGTGGAGTGAATAAATGTGTAAATGCAGGTCGTTCTTCTCTAATCCACAGAGGTGGAAAAGCACTGAGCCGTTAAATAAGCAGAGAGCTGAGCCGCTTTGCTCTTCGCCTGCATATTGACCAGAGACTTAAGATGATTAATGCAGCACTTTAGCGCTGCAGAGTAGAGACACAGAGAGAGAGAGAGAGAGAGAGAGAATGTGTGAAAAAGACAGAGAGATGGATGGTGAGAAAGAATAGAGATATTGAGAATTTTAATTGTTTTGTTTTAACGATAATGACTGTGTGAAGTCTGAGATGACAGATGTGCCATGTCTTGTTCCAGTAAACGTTTTTTTAAAAATCTTTAAAACAGGATCAATTTACTTGAAACTCAATTGTGTAAGATAACAGTTTTCAGGGTTATTAAAAACACAAGAAAATTACGTAAGAAAAATAAATGTCCATTCATTATATTCTCAAAAATCACATCACTTGGGCACTATGCAGTCCAAAAAAAAAATCTTAATTATTATTTCTTATATATCTTATATTATTACACAAAAAATCTAATTACTTGGCCTCTGTGCAGTGCAAAAAAGCTGTATTATTTATTATATTACTTATATTATATTATAACACATATTACACATATCATTATTTTATTGTTTACAGTGAAAATATACAAAAAAATCTTTCAAACAAGATCAATTTACTTGCAAAACTGCACATAAGTTTCAGAGAACATTATATTGAATTAAGTTTATTTCGCTCATATCTTTGCAAATATTTTTTTCTTGTTTTAAGCCAATAATGTAAGAACCTAATTCAAGACATAACATTTTATAACAAGTTTCAATGTTTTACTTAATTTTGCTAATAATTTTTTTATATGGTTTAATTTATTTATTTAACTTAAATTAAATTGCATTTATATTGTTTAAAACATGTTTAGATTTTTTACTGGAAAATAAGATATATAATGCACAGCAGCCACATTTTGTGAATACATGAGCTGTGAAAGGCTCATTGTCATAAAATTCACTGGTTGTCAGCACATAACCAAATAGCGAACAATTCCCCAGTTTGTGAGATGAGAGAAATGACAAGTAAACTGCGCAAACAGGTTTTGCGTTGCTTTATCTGAATTGAAGAAGTTGCTCTTGACATCCCAATCCCAAGGTTGCACCGCGTTCGCAGAGAGGGGTTGTAATTGGCTACTGACAGCAGGGTGAAGGGTCAGATGCAATCGGGACTCAGGTAATTTACTGGTGGAAGTGATTTACGTGTGTGTTTGTTTTTCATATTCACCACTCCATGAGAAATTGCAATTTTAACAGGGCGGGAGGAATGCAGAACAGTTGGATGCTGATTGCAGATATTCTGTGTGTGTTGTGTTGTGTTGTGTGTGTGTGTGTGTGTGTGTGTGTGTGTGTGTGTGTGTGTGTCTTCTATGTGCATATTTATGCTGTCACTTAGTTGCACTCCCTCAACACAACCGTACAGAAAAGCGTGTGGACTTTTGCACTGCGTACAAATCTGAATAAAGTAGTAAATGTGAAGTATGATGCTTTTTGTGCAAACGATATTGAAATCGGAAATACTCAGTAAAGACTGTAAAAGATGCGTTTTGTGCAAAAGATATTGAAATCGGAAATACTCAGCAAAGAGGGTAAAAGAATATCCATGTAAAGCATTTGATAAGAGGCTTTTCATTGCAATTGACTGAACATGTAGAAAGACACTGTCCTTTCATGCAGCTGCATGTCACAATAGGCCAAAACGTGAATGCCAGTATAGACTGAACCAAACAGGCAACGTCAGATCTCGCAAAGCAATAAACCTTTAATAATACAAGGGGTCATCTTTCTCTCCGTAGATTACCTGTACGGCTGCAGATCCATTAACCTTGAGTGGAACACATGACCGTTCTCTGAGCTTTCTGGTTGGGAAGCCAAATCAAAGTTGTAAGAGAGAAAATGGGAGTGAATATAGAGCTGTGAAATCACCGGGAAAGGTTCACCCTCAGATTGTGAAAGAATCAGATGCGCAAAAAGTTTCATAAGATCATATTTTGGGTTGCGGAGGTATTTCCGCATGTCAGTGCCCAGGACCTTGATTTTGAGTGGCTTTGCAAAAGTCTAATCATTTGTAGTTGTAAACGGACTAAGGAATCCTGTTTTCATCTTGAAAAAGTAAGAGTCCAGTTTTGACATGCTGATGCCAAAAGAAGCATGAATCCTGGGAAAGCAGGTTTAGACTTCTCAACTGTGTAATGCCCTCTGGCTATTGGGAAGTAAACCTTTATGTTGGAAACATTAAACATTTATTTTGTTCTAAAACTGTAGTTGCTAACTAATTTAGTTCTTGCTTTGGATTTTTTAAATTTTTTTTATTGAAATTAGGTTTGTGTATTTCTCTTAACACAGTCTTAACCACAATTTTTGCATTCGCACTTAATTGTTCATGATTTTTAACAAACCACTGACACTTTACAGTAAGGATCACTCCTTTAACATTAGTTAATGCATTTGTGAAGTTACAATACAAACACATGAATTAATAGGATAATGATGTTAAGTTCTACATAATACATTTTTAACATCTCAAATGATATAACAACAATATGAACATTAATTACCAATGAAAAATACGTGTATAAATAAATGAACATTAACTATATTAAATGCTGCAACAACAACAACAAAAATTTGTTTGTTCATGATACTAATGGATTATCTAACGTTAATGAATTGAAACTTATTGTAAAGTGTTTGACGACCAAACGATGTGATTATTTAAAGACATCTTTTTTTGCATCAATGACAACTGTTACGCTACAAGTTAGCTACACTTACAGTCATGCAAGTTTCTGTGCCAATTGTGTCTCCTGTAATTAGGGGTGTACAGAGGTGGAAAATTGTGAATGTTGGATCTGCCAGGCAGTGATGAAGCAGCGTCTGTGGGGAATAGCTGGAAAGAAAAGGCAGGAAAATGCAAAGTGCTCGAGGGTCCCTGGGAGCCATTTCAGCACTCTCACAAAATCATTTCTGCAGATAAAATATTCAAAAAAGCAGTTATGTTTTCATTTAAAACATCATGTCCTCTGTAAGTTCTATTTAATGTCAAACCAAGCACTTGGGTTTATCTCCGACTTTCGTTGTGTTTTTGTAGCCGCTTGTTCACTGTCCATTTTAACAGCTGAAATAAAAAGAAATATTGATAGCTCTTCAGCTCTTGTTTGGTTCCATGCACTTATAGTTTATGTACTGTTTAACAGCATATGGATCAAGGCAAAACTGTGCCGCCTCCTGCTCAGTTTGTGTTGTATAGTGTTTAGATGAACGCTCTCATTATCCTGTTTTTAGAATGCATGGTGTAAAGGAAGTGTGTGCTGATGTACACTCTTAAACATAAAGGTGCCAGAAAAAAGAAAAGAAAAAACACACTTGGTTCAAATAACTTTTCATGGAATGGTAAAAGAACCATTTTTCTCTATTAAAAATAAGGAATATTTACTGGCATCTATGTTGAACATTCACTAGTACTTCCCATTGCACTAGAGGTTATTTAGAGTGGATAAAAAGTTCAGACTAATAAAATGAAATTATATTTTCTTTTAAGAACTATTCACTGAAAGCTACTTTGGGGAAACCAAAAATGGTGGTTCTATGGCATCACTGTGAAAAAGCCCTTTTGGAACCTTTATTTTAAAGACTGTACTAAGAACCCTTTGTGCAATGGTGAAAGTTCAAAGTTTTTAATGGAACCGTGGCAAAGAACCGTTTTAAGAACGTTTATTTTTAAGAATATTATTGTTAAGATCCATGATTACGTTTTTTCGTCTCGGAAGATATTTGTCATTTTGGTATGAAATAGATTAGCTTTCATTCCCTCAAATTTTCCATGTAATTCTTGACAGTACAAACTAGAGAAATTAGACAAAAGTAGTCAAAAATAAGTGTCGGAAAAAAAGAGTAATATTCTCTCCCAGTTGCCCTGCGCTTCTGTCAAATGGTAATTGGGGCCAGTAATTACTGTAAGTGGAGGGTTAACAGGCAATTAACCTGAAAGAAACAGTAGAGAATGTAAAAGATCAAGAGAATAGCAGAGACAATGCATGATGAGTCCAACTAGAGTAACACATTTCCTTTCAGTATTCTGATCTTTGCCTCCCCTGTCAGCCAAAGGCCGGCTCAGAAAAATCTAGACAAGGTCAAGTCAGAAAGGGACGAAAATTTCAGTTTACTCTGATGTTTGAAGAGGTGAGTACACCTGCACTTTCGGCTGATTTGCTTTAGTGCGTTCCTTGCGGTAGTCGGTGAATGTGCACTGTGTCATCTCAAAACACTTTGAGAAACGACCTTTTTAAGAAGATTAGCCCCGTTAAACGAGTGCTCGGAGATGTTCCGATTCAAACCTTGCAGGTCTGGTAGGTCAACTAGTAAAATGAAGTTAAGTGAAGTCCACTTTGACTCTACAGGAAGTGTAGATAGGCCCGTCCGTCCGTCTCAGGGATATGTTCCTTGATTGAGCCCCTGAGGTCTCTGACACTCCACACAGCTTTAAAAACCTTAACCTAAGCTGATGTGAACGATCTCCCCTCGGCTCCTCTGAGAGAGCGCGTGTGCGACGGTGAAGGGGGGGGGGGTTGGGGTGGTTAGTTTATTGAAGCTGAAATGATTTTAGCCTACCTCTATGTAAGGATGTGCTTTGCCAAGCAGACTGGCTGAAGCTCAGCTTACTTTTTTCCTCTATGCATTTACATTCCCAACACCTGCATCACTTATTTATTTCTTAACCGCTTCCCACCCACTTTTTTTCCTTTTTTTTTTTTTTTTTTTTTTTTGCTCTATTAAACCCCCTCGTTTGAATACGGCGTGCTGGAGATACTGTATATTGCTCCTCCATAATCAGGGACGCTACAGACCTCTCTGAGCTTTGTGTGTGGCTGTGCGGGTTCATGAGGTTCTGTAATCGCACACATTCAGAGCGGAGCTCCTCACCTGTTCCCTCTCTCCGCTATCAGAAACTCATCCGTCAGTAACCTGGACAGTGTTAGAGGGCCTTTAATGTATCTGCTGTGGTTTATTGTCCTTCCAGCTTTGCCCCTCAAGTCCAGTGAAGTGTGGAGCAATCACGGGCCTCTGTGGAGAACGGATAGAGCAATTTTTTCAGAGGAGGGGGGGGGGGGTGGTTACAGTAGTTTGTGCATGCACATTTCCAGAGTAGCAATCTTCCCTTCCTTTTTCCGCTCTGAATAAAGGTGATGAAATCCCTCTCGCTGCCACTAATCTTGAGCTGACAGAGAGGGCTGCTATACAAGACTCTCTCTATCTGTTGTGAGAGGCAGTGGACGCTTGCTTGTAAGCCGCTTATGATATTGACTGCCTGCTTCCTTTCCTTTTCAGTGTGGCCCAGCCACTTATGGATATACACACACTCACACAGTCTGCCATGTGTCGTCATGAGGAAACTCTTATTTTGTCCCTCATCAAACTGGATGAAAGTTGAGAAAGCTATGAGAATGTTGCTTTCTCTGTTGGACTGAATTAGGCATTGATTAAGATGGGAAATCGAGAATGGGTTCTTATTCTGAATCGATTCCAGTAAAAAAAAAACATAATAATAATAAAGCACATGAAATGAATGAATGAATGGCACATTACTTATTCAACAATGCTGCAAATTGCAATTCCGCAACTAATACTCTTAATCTATAACTCACAAGATGTCTGACTCCCAAAGAAATGACACTTGAATCTGTTCATTTTAGTGAATAATTTGGTCACACTTTAGATTAGGGTTCAATTCTCACTATAAAAGAACTATGAACTACGGCTTATGCCTCAATAAACTCCTAACTGCTTATTAATAGTTAGTTGTTACGTTTAGGTATTGGGTAGACTTAGGAATGTAGAATAAGATCATGCAGAATAAGGAATTCATATGTGCTTTATAAGTACTAATAAACAGCTATCCTAATAACATTCAAGCTAATAAGCAAGTTAATAGTGAGAATTGGACCCTAGACTAAATGAATAGTTTCATGAATCAAACCCATAGACTGATTCCCAAACAAATGACTATTATGAAGTGGTTCTTTTAGTGAATCAAACCCATATTGTGCAACTAGGTTAGTCTGACTCCTGAACAAATAACGAGCCTGTTTTTTTTCAGTTATTGGATTGCATTTACCTTTACGGCAAAAGAAAGTAATTAAGGCTGTGTAAAAACATCTTTTGCAATACACTTGTCTTCCTTCCTTTCATCATTTGTCAGTGGAATTGCATTTCTTTTTTTCACATATGTGACCCTGGATCACAAAACCAGTCACAAGTAGCACAGGTATATTTGTGGCAATACATTGTATGGCTCAAAATTATCGATTTTTCTTTAATGGCAAAAATCATTAGGCTGTTAAGTAAAGATCATGTTCCATGAAGATATTTTGTAAATTTCCTACCGTAAATATATCAAACATTTATTTTTGTGAGTGAATGCAGCCAAATCGCGAACATAAATGGACAACTTTAAAGGGGATTGTCTAAATTTTTCGGTTTTATTTATTTTTGCACCCTCAGATTCCAGATTTGCAAATATTTGTTTCTCGGCCAAATATTGTCCTATCCTAACAAAACATGCATCAATGGAAAGTGTATTTATTCGCCTTTCAGGTGATGTAAAAATCTCAATTTCTAAAAATGTACCCATGTGACTGGTTTTGTGGTCCAGGGTCACATAGTATTTACAAAGTAAGAAGGATTGATAGAGCCGTTAAAGAGCCTGCATCATTAATTTCTTTGCTATTCCCATCCCTATACTACCAGCTGAAGGCCAGGCCAGCATTGTTGCTCTGATAATTCAATTTGTTCAGATGAACCGTGCTGAATAGATGTTGTGCTTTTATAAAATGTGTCTATTCCTTCACTGTGAGTGAGAACAAATAGATAGCTGCCACTCAGCTTTTGTCCTGAATGTCTTGTACAACCCAAAGGCCAGCACTATAGGCAATCTCACAATGTCATACAGTGGCTGCTTTGGCATTGAATTGTTCAAATCGTATATAGTAAAGAACAGAAAAGGACAAAGATGAAATCTCGGCTGTGATGATGACAGCTAGAAAGGGGTGAGGTAAATTGTCAGTGAAGGAGAAGGGAAGGAGGGGGGGCTAGGGACTGAGAGGAAGAGAGCAGGTTCATAAAACACAATCAATCCACTTTGGCCTGGGCTCAATTATCCCAATCAAGGTTAATTCTTTTGAACCTGGGCACAGTTAAAGGGCACGAATACAAAGGAGAGAGTGGAATGTAGAGAGGATTTACTAGGGGAAGAGGGACACATTGATAGAAGACCATAAATCAATGATTTCTATTCAGAGGAACTCATATCAACGTTTTACTGAGAAGGGCTGTCTGGAATTGTGACACCGATTGAGCCAGAGCTATTGATTGGCACATTTACTTTTAATCTTTCAGTGTTCATGAGTGTCAGTACACATAAAATCATTCAGTCCATTCCAGGTGACTGACTGTTGTTTTCATTTTGCTTTATAAAGGCAAGAAGGTTGCAGCACAGTGGGGTCAAAATCTCTGAAAGCACAGAAAATTCACTTCAACTTTAATTTATTTTTTAAAATCTAATTATGATGTAAATAAAGAAGAATTGTTTAAAATTCGGCTCTATTTTTAGGCTAAACTATTGATTTTCCTCTAATAAAGAGCAAGATGCTCTTTGCATCATTCACAAATCATCTTGGAGAACATGATCATCAGCTTTGGCATAAACTTATGGAGTACATGCACATTATATAAAAAAATAAATAAAAAAAACATGTAATTGTTTCTACTCTCTTAAAAATAAAAGTTCCAAATGTTGTTGTTTTTTCACAGTGATGCCATAGAAGAACCATTTTCAAGAACTTTCAGTGAACAGTACTTCTTAGTGTGAAGACCATTTTAATAATCTATAGAACCTTTTTACACTTTAAGGAGTGTTTTTCAACTTTTTAATGTTTTTAATATAATTTGTAATGAAAAATGTTGAGTGAAATTGGACAAATACATCTCTAGTGATCTCAGACTTTTAAAACCTGTTGATTGGCAATATGATACAATTGTCGCACATTTGATCTTTCAGGTCTGTTCATAATTAATTAAAGTTTTTATCCCTTTTTAGTGACATTGAAACGTGGTATTTTGCTATGTAGAGTGAAAAATTAGCACAGGTCAGCAAAAATCTCAGAAACTGTTGATATTAATTCCTGAAGTCTGTCCCCTGCCCAAACACACACCTCTATAAACACCAGGATAAAGAGGCCAAAATGAAAAAATTGCTGTCGTGCAAAGTTACATGAAGGACATCAGGCAGGCCGAGCGAGCCGATGGCAGAGTGACAGCCCCGTGCGATGGCTCTGCCTGATAAACGCTAACCTGCAAATGAAAGGCTCTTCAGTCCCCATCATCCCCTGTCACAATGCAATTACTCTACAGGGCGATAGCAAGATAGAGGCTCGCAGGCAAGCAGATAATAAAGCTATTGACTGATGTGACTTAATGATTAGAATGTAAGAAAAAAAGAACATAAGGACAGAAAAGCGCTGCCAGATTGTCAGGATTTGTGACCGTTTTTCCTCACCGACACAGATACAGTTCAAGCCAGATGAACAATCCTATCGGAGCATCTGAATATGTCCTGCTGCACCGAGCTGAATTTGAGTGAGCCAGATACTGAGGGCGAGAAAAAAAGAAAAAAACGTTGGACTTGAGGATCTGCGTTTAAGTGTTTCATTGTGTCCTTCAGAGAGCTTTTGACTTTGAACTGTTCGACGGCGCTCCTCCTCTTCCTCCACTCCCTTCTTGTCATGTATTTACACTCAGAGGAGAGATTGAAGACGTAAACGTGTAATTAGTCTCCATTGTTGTCTTTGCAGATTAGGAGCACCGTCGGAGCATGGCGTTTGAGGGGGCCGTAAGTTTGCAGCGTGATTGGCTGAAGGGGGGCTGGTCCGGGCACCCTGCCGTGGGCAGAAATAGTGTTTCCCCCAGGCGTAATTTTAGTGTAGTGAGTGTGAATAACGAGTGATTATTAATCAGAGCCCGGCAGTGTGATCACAGCTTCCTCTCCGAGAGCTCAGGGTTGGTGTTCCAATTCCCTTTACTCAGTGAGGAACCATGATGGTTTAGAGTAAGCAAGGTATAGATTGAGAGCAGGCTGGAATAAGAAGCAGAATGATTGACAGGCGGCCTGTAAATGTTTGTGCGTGAAAAAGGCCTTACTGTCAGTTTTGATGCTGTGAGGCTCTGATTATGTGGCACATGTGGTGACGCTGGCCAAAGGCCACTAAGGCGCACTCTTGCCACCCCGTCTGAGCCCGGGGGCATTTCCGCCCCCCCCTTGTAACGCCCAAGAATGACACTTATCAGATGGTCCATGTAACAAAGAATATTGCTTCATGTCATTTCCCCTCTGGTTTGATATGACAGCATTATTTCATTGTTTTAAACATCTTCATGCATCAATAGTCAGAGAATAAGCGATTGAGGAAAATACACAGAGCAGCAAATGAAAGAGAATGAAGCACCGATAGCGAGTAGGAGAAAATAAATCGTTTTTACAAACGCACACACACATATACACACACACCTTTCATCTGTTCAAGGGTTTCTATGATCTGGCGAATGAGTAATTTATTATTTCTTTAATGCGAAGGACATTACACTCCACACAACATAACTACAGTCTTGAGTTTCCTGTGAAAACCGGCTATTGTGCTTCAAGTTCATGTGAAAATGGGAAACTTGGGAGTTTTAGACATATGAGCTGCCTGTAAATGCAAGCAGTTTTTTTTTTTTTTTTTTTTTTTTTGAGGCTATTCCTTAAAGAAAATATTCAGGGTTCAATAGAAGCTAAGCTCTATCATCAGCACTATATACATAAATAAAGTGTTACAAGCACTTACAATGGAAGTGAATGAGGTCAATCCATAAAAATAAAAATAAATAAAAAGTACATTTATAATATAAATCTTAAAAAAATGGACTCTTACTATCTGTGTCTGTGTAAAGTTATATTTAATTTTACAACTTCACTGCCATGGTAACACAATGCCTATAACTATTAAATGACCTTAATTTATTTTACAATTAAGTTGTAAAATATTATAATAACAAATAATAATAAAATTGACAAAAAGTGCTTTTGTAAAATAAGCTTCACATTCACGTCCTTTGTAAGTAGCTCGCTGTAACCTTGATTTATTTTAAAGAATACAATAAAGAATACAAATCAACCTTGCTATAATGCTGTTGATTTGAGCTGAATCAAGAAAATTCCTTTAACGGTGTTGTAAATGAAATTACACATCAGATTAATATAGTTTATGGCAATCGATATGCTTGAAAAAAAAATATATACACTAGTCATGGTTAATATGCAAACAAGCAGAGCTCATGGTGCACCAGAAATGCACATGATAATAATCTATTCAGTGAAAGTGAATAAAAAATAAATCAATAAAAAAACCCTGTCAACCCCATTTGTTCCACAAGAGCACACATACCCATAAACACCTAATCGGTTATAACATCAACTGGTAACATAACTGACTGGAATAAGTGTGCAGGACCATATGATTTTAGCTGAGTAATTTAGCAAATGCTCTTCTCTCCCATTGTTCCGGCTGATCACTCAGGTTTCATTGCTCTGATTAGGTGAGCAGGCGAGAGATTAAGGCAGATTATGGGGAGATGTGCGGCCAGCGTGGCAGACATCAGAGATGACCTGACAGTTCCTCCCATACCCTGCTGAGACGAGGGGTGCGATCGCCCAGTGCGAAACCGTGGAGGTCAGGAGGGGGTTCAGACGGACAGACGCATTTAATGATGCGTTCTTCAACTTGTCATCCCTTACGTGCAACGTACAGTAGTTTAAATATGTTTGGAAATGCTAAAAGACTGTGGCAGCTGCGGCTGGGAATGAAAGCGGGCGCTAATAGCATAGGCACTCTTGATACGGGTGATGTAATTCCTCCCAAACCCATCACAAGATGAGGTGTCCTCTCTCATTGTGCCGAGTAGCTTGCACACTGCCACTCAACGATTAAGATTAATAATGCAATGACTAGATTAATACATCATAATGCTTTAATATTTTTCATATGCAATTTGGATTTATAGTCCTTATCTGTCTGATGCCTTTGGCTAATCTACGCCGAGACCCTTGGCACCCAGGCGGTGAGATAAGAGAGGGCTGAGTTGGGTGCAGTGCAAGGGGAAAACATTAAGCGCTGAATGAGATTGTTGTTTATCTTTCCTGGGTTGGACTATTCACTTTGATAAAGAGACACATTTGTCTGAGAAAATAAGGAGCAAATTGAATACTCTCTGGGGGCTGACTCTCATTTGTAACCCTTTTTAGAGGCACACGCACACGCAGACGGGAAAAGAGGAAGAGGGAGAGACGGTGCTCATATTTACTTCACTCAATTCTCATTTTTGCACTTGAAAAGCAAGATCGCAAATTGAATCTGTATGTGCATGCTTTTTTTCACTGCCAATGATTACATCCGTTGTGTTTTTGACTGTACGTTCACATGGAAATTTGGAGGTGCAATCTGTATGAATTTGGCTGGCATAAAAGAATTGTTTTTTGATTGCTGGGGTTTATGGTACAGTTTATGATGTATCGAATGATTGTGTGTGTGTGTGTGTGTGTGTGGTGAAGACGCTAATCTCTTTGGTATAAGGAAACAGCTGTGTGTGGCACACCGGACAGCTGTTTTTGTTTTTGGATATTTGTTTATCAACCTTAAGCTCCCCTCTAATTAAAAACAACCACAATAACATCAGTGAAATATCATAGAGAATTTACAGTCGTTTTGTTAACAAAATGAATATTTAATAACCTGAAATGTTAGACATTTGTCCAATCCTCTTAAAGACAGAAAATCAGCATGTATCAGTGCAGGATTGACTCTTTAATCTAATAGAGCGTAAAAAGAAAAACATCAAAATCTGGTTTATCTCATTTGATAAATAAGAAACAATAGGATTTGTGTTCCATATTAAAAACCTCGAAAATAATATTCATATATAAATGGTATTAATTAATTATATTTCTATTATATTTAGTCACTTTTGTTTTTATATGATAATTATCAGCCATTTATATATATTCTCAAAAAGGGAATGTGTTTGAGTATTTAACAATATATCAATAAATGGTGGGCTGATGATTATGATGATAATATTACATTATTATTATTACTATTTCGTTATATTTGTTGTAACTGGGGTTGACCGGCCTGGGGGGATTCTTTGCTCTGTCGTCATGCCATGTTTTTGATTTAAAATCATCAGTCTCTATCCGTCAGTATCTCTGCTGAGAAACAACATCACTCTCCAACACTTGAATATCACACTTTCATCTATGAACTCTTGCCTCAAATCGCTCCAGCAGCACATATGCTGCAGATAAAAAAAGCTGAACTGTTTAAATTCACTTTTGTTAAAGTGAAAAGAAATTACAGATGGACACTTTATGCATTGAAGCAGAATTACTCCTTTGTAAAAAAAAATATGTTTTATGTGCTCATGCAGAAAAATGAATCACTGGCCTAATGAGAATAAAAAGAATCGATCCAGAAGATAGTCATGTTTTATATAAAGAAAACCAGTTCGAGTTAATTTGTTGTCAATTGTTAAAACACATTTACAAACCTATCTGCTCTGTCAACACTATCGGCTCCTATTTTTAAATCAGTGGCATTACATGACGAAGAGAGTTTATAGTGCAGGTATGACCTTGTAAAGGTGTGAGAAAGTGTGGGGAAAATCTGCACCTTTGAATAGAGTGACATAGAATACCATCAGTCAGTGCACTGATAGATATTTTGGAGACACATGGCACAATGTGTGGCACTTAGAAATTCACATTAGTTCACCAGCTAGGGTTACCAGCCAATTAGAATGCGGGATTAATAAGTCAGGTGGAGTTACCCTCCAATTTGAGCCCAGGATCAGGGAGACAGGTAGAGTTTCACTCCAATTAGAGCCTGGGATTAAGTACCTGGTAAGGTTACCTGCACCTCTTTCCAGATTCGAGTAGCAGCGGTGAGGTTATACCACGGTCAGCTAGTAGTCATATTGTCACACCTTTGTTTTGTTTGTTTCTGTTCTTTTTCTCCTTTGTTTTCGTTTGTTTGTTTCTTTTAGTTTGTTTGTTTTTATTTGTTGTTAGGTTGTTTTCTTTTTTGCTTCATGTTTATTTGGGTTTGTTCCTAATTTTTGGTTTGTTTTATGTATGTATTTGTTTTTGTGTGTTTGTTTTATTTATTTGTTTGTTTGTTTGTTTTATTTGTTTGTTTGTTTCATTCTTTCTTTTTTTCCTCTCACTCTTCTCACACCTAGTTCATTTATTCACTCATTCCACCCATTCATGTACAAACAGCGGAAACTTGACTCTCATGGCCAGGATGCTGAGGTGAAGTATGCAGATGAACCCATGCGGTCTGGGACGGGCAGGTGAGGTGAGGATTAGCCCCTGATTGAATCGTTCCTCTTATCTGCTGTCAGACAGAGCAGGCGGCAATACTGAGCCTGTTAAGATGGGAGCTGATTTTGTTTGCCTTGGGAATACATGCACACATAATGGAGCAGCACCTCTCACCAGTCTCCGGAGAATTGCCTAACAGCTCCATTTTGCAGAGGTCGCTAATACCAGACCTTGAGACCGCTCACTCTGCTTGAACTGTTTTTTTTTTTTTTTTTTTTTTTTCTCACATATTAACACTACTTCACCCACCCCTGTTCACTATGGGGAAAAACATCATTCTACATAAATTGTAATTAGTATATACAACATTGACTGACCTCTGACTTTGTAGTGTTTTATTAAAGGTAATATCAAACAAACCCATTAAACAAATAAAAACTAATGGATTCTTGAGCTGACCAGCTTCCTTTTAAAGCAAATTCCTATGTAAATTTGATTTAAATAATCAAACCATTTTTAGTTCACCTGAATTAGAAATAAGAACGGTTTTGTTTCGTTTAATTTCGTTTCGTTTCGTGTTGTTTTGTTTTGTTTTGTTTTGTTCCGTTTTGTTTTGTTTTGTTTCATTTTGTTTCTTGTTTTGTTTTTGTTTCATTTTGTTTGTTTGTTTTGTTGTTGTTGTTTTCAAACTATGTGCACTGCCGATCAGGCCACATTCATGACCCTATTTTAATGTTAGTAGTAGTGGTGTTGTTGTTGTTGTTTGTTTGTTTGTTTTTTCCCCCTTCTCTTTTTTGTCAGTTTTGTGTGAATGCATATTCTTGAGTGAATACTCTATATCCTCAGGGAATGATGTGATGTGTCTGGAGCAGGATACGAGTGCAGAGGCAGCTGTGGTGTCCAGCAGAAGGGCAGTTATCCTCTTAACCCCCGAGTCTCAGCACAGAGAGACGGGCTGCTCAGTGCAGGAGAGAAGCTGATAATGCTGCTTCTTTCTCCACCCGGGCCCCTCTTAATCTTTTTCTTATACAAATGCTGGCGAGAGTCATGAATTTTAATATCGCCCTCCCTTCAGCCCCCCTCTCCCGTTTTTCCTCAGCATAGTTATACGGCAGTTCAGAATCACACACATTTTCTCGCCGTCGCAAACTCTTTTAAACTCTCGTTGGGTGTTTTTTTCCCTTGATGAATGGATATTTTCATCTGTGATTTTCTAGGGTCTAATTTCCTGGGTTGCTAATCGTTCCTCCCTCTAGTAACCTACGATGGCTGTGTTTTCTCCATCGCTAATGCTAGCGTATCATTTCAGCCCTTGCCTTGATAATTACCAGAAACAGTTGCACAACAAAAGTTGTCTGTTATCATCTGGGGTTTGTGGGACGCGCTGGGGGTTCCTGCGGCGACGGCGCTGAAGTGGCAGTGGCCCCGCTCGTGCCCCAGGGGGGCCTCTCTCAGAGCCGAGACCTCGCTAATCACTACCTCTAACGAGGCTGCTAATTGAGCGCACTCCCCTCCTTCGCCGCCTCTGAAAACATCATTCAGCTCTGCAGTTTGAGTCACCAATGAATCAACACAAGGGCCCTCTCCGTTAAACAGCGCACCCATGGAAACCGCAAAAAAGCGTGACGGAGGTGACCGTTGCGCCCTGGAAGGTGCGGCGGCTGATGTAACGTCCATGTTGTGACCACAGTTGCACGGACATGTGCATTTTGAGCTGGAGTACATGAATAGAACAGTATAGGAACCCGAAAGAGAGGGTGACATGTCTTTATTGTTACCCTCCATCTTGACACAGCACACTCAGCCTAATCACACATAATTGGATGGGAGGAGTTGAGGGCTGCAGCCTTTGTGTGCAAAGGGCATGTGGTCAAGTTAATGGGGCCCTCACTCTGAGTAGATAGAGATCGCTCTGTGCTTTCCCTCTTTTCCTGCTTTTCTCGTTTTACCTGTTTGTTTGTTTTTCCGCGCGCTTTTCAGGTATGAAAGATTGAACTCGTTCCCGTTGCATTCCTCCTACTTGTTTTTCACCTGCCACTTCTACTTATTCTGCCAAGTTCATTTCGTTCTCGTATTCTCGTAACGGAACAGAGATAAGAATGTTTCAATAGGGGGAATAATGTAAACCTGTAACTCTTTCATTCTGCCACCGCTCGGCGTATATCTAACTAGAGGAGTATAAACACGATGATAATGCTGTCAGACCGTGTTATTTTCTTTGTCTTATTTTCCTCCGTCAGAGGTTTAATTCAAATGCCAGAATGGAGCTTGTCACGCAGCAGCGTCCTCTTGTTCCGCTCGCTTTTCCCCTTTCTTTCGTCGCTCCATTCATCGGAGGGAGGGAAGAGAAAATGTCAGTCTCTCCGCACTGTCCTCTGGCGCTTGTCATCTTAACAGCATCAGAGTGACATCTGCCCCCGCCAGGAGAGTTCCCCCGAGTGACAAGCACCCATCACGACGCTGGCGTCTGATTGGATAATGAACTGTAAAATTCCCCATCAGTCAATCAGTCCAACTTTATTATTGTATGCGTGACACCTTCCACAATTGAATTGTCACTGATTGTGTTATGATTTACACAAAGGCACTTGATTTCAGATTCCTTAAACAGTGACTGGAAGGGGCGAACGGAGAGCCAGAGATGTGCGTTTTAACCACTTCCTATGAAAAAAAAAAAAAAAAATACTCATTACCGTGCATCCCTCTCTCCTGGAAAGTTATGGGTCGTATCCTGGGCTCTGTCCTCGG
The DNA here is from genome assembly GCF_951802725.1 of Rutilus rutilus. Lineage (NCBI taxonomy): Eukaryota > Metazoa > Chordata > Actinopteri > Cypriniformes > Leuciscidae > Rutilus > Rutilus rutilus. The sequence continues at coordinate 24,209,201 of NC_140224.1, forward strand.
GGTTCAGACCCATGCTGATCCCAACAATCAGAACCACCTTAAAGGAGATCATGTTATACAATGTCCCTCTCTCCTTCTGTCCCGCACTGCAACAATGCCCTAACTGAGCTTTTCAGTCTGACCAAACACAGCACAAAAGCAAAGCGGAAATTGGGGTAACTTTTCGGGGGCTTAGAGGGCCACTCAATAGAGACAGGGGCCTCTTGGGTCAGAATGGTTGTTAATTTGGAAGCAGGAAGTCATTGTCCAAATGGTAAAAAGAGCTGGGTTGGAGACGAGGCTGAAGGGTGGAGTAGGCATTTCTTAATATCTTAAAGAGATGGCGTCTTTTTGTCTTTGTTTGTGTTCTGGGTGTATCAGAGCGCTGTTGTCTTTCTTGTGAGCTGTGGTTTGCTTTGTATTAGTTGCTTCCTCTGACCACACATGGACCTGTTGTCATCTAGTCTTCTTTTTCCTTGAACACATTCGCACTTTTTCATTCCATTGCTTATTTTACTTCCGACTTGGTATTTCTCGTTTTTAAATCACGTTGAAAACGTCATGATACATTAAGACGTGCACGCACGCGGCCGTGCCATTTGCGGATTACTCATGCCTACTTCATACCTCCTTTGTGCCCCTTGTATTTGTCACCCTTTTGTTTGAGCGAGCCAAATATTTAGCAGCACCTCAGTCTGGCTAAATTGGGGCAGATGAGTCCAGAGTGGGCTTGAGGGTTGGTGGTAGTAAACAGTAAGGCTGCAGTGTTTGCCTGGCAGGTGAGAGAGGTGCTCTTGTGTTAAGTGGCCCATTGCAGCGAGGGGCCGGCTCGCTGCAGGAGAATGCCCTTAAATGCGGCTCTCTACCAGCAGGCTTTGTCGAGCAAGTCTTTCTCAGGGTCCCAAAATCAGCTCTCTCCCTTTCTCTCCAGCTCTCTCTCTCCTTCCCTTTTTTCCCTTGGCTCATAAACGCCCATGTGAAGTGGATCATTACCAATGGCCTTCTCTCTCTACGCTCTGGCCCCTTTGGATTCCCACCACTCCAGATCTGTAACGGGAGGTCTGCTAGAAAAAGAGAGGTGGAGCTGTGAAAGGAAAACATGCCAAAGAAAGGTCCTGTCAGCACTTCCTCCAGCAAATTAGCGGTGCTCAGAGGGGAGAAGTACAACTTCATTGACCCTGCGATTGTGCGAAACGTCCCACGCCTCCCCTCCCTCACCCCGGCACAGCTCTGCCGATGACATACCGGAGTTACTTCCCCCAATTAAGGAGAGAACAGATTGAAGCTGTTTAGGAGGGCACTGTCATGTCAACACAGATCCTGGCACGAATGTTTATGGTAGTGCTTCTGACTCTTAAAGTGAATCAAAACTCAATCTTACCCTTTTTAAAGGTATAGATCATCAAATGCAATTTTATAGATATTTATGGGGTTGTATTGCAATTTAAAATAACTGTTTCTATTTGAATGTTTTAAAATGTAATTTATTCCTGTGATGGCAAAGCTGAATTTTCAGCATCATTGTTCCAGTCTTCAGAGTCACATGATCCTTCAGAAATCATTCTAATATGATGATTTGCTCCAGAAGCATTTCTTATTATTTATGTTGAAAACAATTGTGCTGATTATTTGTGAAATTGTGAACGGCAGAACGGCATGTTTAAAATCTAAATATTTTGTACCATTATAAATGTCTTTACTGTCAACTTTTGATCAATTTAATGCATTCTTGAAATAAAAATATTAATTTCCTTTAAAAAAATCTCACTAATTTCAAGAATTTAAATGTAGTGAATATTTTAAAAATATACAAAAAGCCTAAAATATATTGCTAATACAGAATTTAAAATATATTTACTTAAATATAGGAACTAACATTTTCTAATTAATGTTTTAAAAAAAATACTGTCCAGATATATTTTTGATATTTTATATGACTCATGCTCTCTATTCTGAGTTTTCTAAAGTCAAATGATAGCTTTGAGTGAGGAACAGAATAAAATTTAAATCATTATTCCAGTCTTTGAGTTCAGTACATTCAAAATGCACCTATGCTACAATTTTCTGTCATAATCATTTGTTAACAAACAAATATCCATTACTTCAATGCGCTCATTGTTTCTGCCTTAAATTATTACATTGTTAAAATTAATACATTTTTAGCTAACTGTACATTAGGGCACTTAATCTAAACATATGCCTACATATAATGTACATTTCTGAAATACATAACTTAGACAGTTACCTCTGATAACAGATCACTCGTGCATTTTCTGTAAAGCTGCTTTGAAACGATGTGTATTGTGAAAAGCGCTGTACAAATAAATGTGAATTGAATTGAAATTCATATGATTTATGAATGAATCATTCAGATCGGTTCTGTGAACTACACCAAATGATCTACAGAAAAGATCTGATTCAAAATAATAATAACAACTTTTTGTATAATTATTATTATTATTATTTGTCCTTTTTTAAGCTTAACTTGCATGGTCGCTATGTATCTGCAAGAATATTCTTAGTAGCAGCTGTTAAGGTATACCTGTGGATAAATCTGTCTTTTGATACATTGTTTGGCCTTCAGAGTGTTCACTCAGATTTTTTAGATAATGCTAATTAGCCGCTCATTGTATATTAATCCATTATTCACAAATTCCTCAAACATCTATTTGACCTTCTTCGTCTCTCACTTTCCACTGGAAATAAAGCCTTTTTAATAATGGAGACATCCTTCAGCAAGTTCCATTTTGTTCAAAGTAGCTTGGGAATGAAACGGCATTTATAAACCTTCTTTTTGCTACGGCAAAGGCATGCAAGATACTTGATGGTGGGGTGAAGGGCTTATACCTCCACAGTGACACCGTAACGTGCTGAATGAAAGAGCTACAATGTAAAACCAGGCTTATCCTGTGGCAGGTTAGCAATTTGCATAGACCAGAAAATGGGATTTCATACCACATTAAGAAACAATGGCTGATGAGTTTCCGATGTGCGTATTTGTGTGCTCTCAAGAGAGCGAGAGGGGAAATCAGAGATTGTGGCTAATTTTATGCCTTGAATTCAGCAGTATCGCATCTTAATGTATTTGCTAATGTTAACCAGACAATTTCAGGGCTGCATTCACACAGCGGTCTTCACAAAACTTGATAGTTTCCTATTGGTGTGCTGATCCACACTTCAGGCAAGCTGCCAGAGTATCTTATCTTTTAATGCCTTCGCCTGATCTTCCAATTAGCTATGCCACCTAATAGGCTAGTTTTGGGGGTCTGCGCTTGGGTGGGAAAAATTGGGGGTTGGATTCTGCGGTGGGCTGTGAATGAGTCTGGACTGATCTGGGGGATGGTTTTGGGGGGTCAGGGTTTCGTGATAGTTCTGCTTGAGAGGCTGTCTGAGTTTTTTTTTTTTTTTTTTTTTGTGCTCAGGGCAGGGGCTGGGCTGTTTCCAGGTCGCCCCGTCTCAGGGCTGGCCGATAACAGAGCCTCAGCCCTTGAGTCCCCATTCTGCCTGTGTATTAACACTGCTTATCTGCTCTCCGATAGGGCTGTGTGCCATTTGCCTTTTGGAGGAATTAGCTTGTCTTCCCTGGCTAACCAGGCAGTGGTGATTAACCTTTCCACTGTTCAATATCCTCTCTGCTGTCTCCCTGTTCAGATTAGACCTGACATCATTACTGTAGGTATGACTCCAGAAATGAGCTGCTGCTAGTTTTGAGAGGGGAGAGGGGGGGGGGGGGGGGGGGGATGCAAGTCTTGGAGGAAATCTGACCAAACATTTATTTCTCAAAGGCACTTTGCTCAAGTAAACACACACAGTTTTCAATCCAGCTGAGACTATACATATTCAGCATCACTGAGCGCATAGCATCTTTATTTCACCTCCGCTGAATAAGTAATCAGACAGGCATGATTTGTCAATGTGACCCAACTGTCAATCACTTTTTCTCCATTAGTCAGTAATCCATTAACCAGCCCTCCCTCCCTGCAAGTGATTATTTGCTATTATTCAACAAATATCATAATACGTTTTTCACACACACCCCGAGGCACATCCACAAATCAATTATTTCCTCACAAAGACTTGAAAGTACTTAGCAAGATGCCTGACGGAAAAGCTGCGGGTTATATCAAATTGAACCTCTCATTTGTTTCTCTCACGCGCACACACAATCTCAGAGCATAATTAGCCAGTGCCCGCCGCGTTTGTTTGGCCCACTTTAATTCTGCCTGGCATATCTACGTTACTACAGAATAAACCGGCATACAAATACCATTGTTGGGGGTTTTAGGAGAATCAATAGAATGTAGGCAGTGAGTAGACAGAGTGGGTTCTCTCAGTCTGCTGTTGGCAGGAGATAAAGACCCAGGTTGAAATGTACCATGAGCAGATGCTCCCATTATTAACACCATACAAACAAAGCAACGAAACATGACGGTGACATTTGACGTGTGCAGCTAATTGGTAATATCATTATTGTCTTGTTCTTCGGCTCTCATTGGGAGGTACAGGAATTACCTTTGTGTGGCTGGAAGTGACATCTCACTTCACTATTCTTGATAGATATGCTTCTGCATAACTGGGTGCACAAGGGCGTTCAGCATCCAATCGAGAGTAAAAAAAGACATGGATGAATGTCTCTTCTTGATATTTGAAATTTTGAAGAATGTTTCAGCTGTTTTTGTCCACACTCTAAAAACAAATGTGTTGGCCCAAAAAAGAAAAGAAAAAGAAAAGAATATGGTTACACTTTATTTTAAGGTGTCCATGCATGTTACAGTGCAATTATACATTTAAGTAATATTACTGTAAGTGCATGCACCATGATTAGGGTCCAATTTGGGGTAGTTTCTAGTAATTATGCATGTTTATTGTCATTATATAGTAACTATACGTGTAACATATTATGTATGTAACAAGGACACTGTATAATAAAGTGTTACCAAAAATAAATAAATAAAAAAGTTATGAAATTACATATGTTTAACCAACAAGTTAGAGGAACGAGCATAAACAAACTTTATTACTTAAAAAAAAATAAGTTGTTCCAACTAATTTCAACATAATTAAGTGGTGGTCCTGAACCCAATTAATTTGATCTATTTCAGTTCAAATTACCACCTATCTGTACACATCTCAAACAAGCACGATATTAATGGTCACTGGCATTAGCACAATCATTGCTCTTATGGTCAATGCAATACCATCATGTAGCCACCATCAACCCAACCATACTACTCTTCAGCAAAATGGTAACTAAAAAACTTTAACATAACAGAAACCCTTTTAAATGTCAAACATAACAGCATTAAACAAGTCTGTCTTATCCAGTATATGCAAAGCATGGGAACTAGAAAGCCGCTGGCCATATCAAGTTACAACAACTTTTTTAAATCAATAAATGCAGTTAATGTTTAAATTACACTATATTACGTTTATGTAATGATTAAGATTGTGAACAAAGCGCATCAAAATCAATAAATTAGATTTTTTTTAACTTGCATTTTTTTAAGTTTCTTTAGATTGCATTCAATCAAAGTCACTGCTGTCCGGTGTTGTTTTGGACAGCAGTGCTTTTCACTGTTTGGACAAAAAAAAACACAGAAGAAACTAAAGTCAGTCATACATGTTTTGAGTAAACTATAATTTTAACCTTAAAAAAGCATTAAAAACACATTATTGCATTTCATTTTAAAGTGTTTTATTTTAACATTCGTTTAATGTGAACAGATGCTGTCCTTCGTCGCATCTATTTTGTAATAAGTTAAACGTACTTCAAAATTAGAGCAAGATAATAAAATATTGGTGTTACGTGGAACTTGATCTTGGCTTCCTAGAAAATTCTCCTTTCCACAACAACCTTCACCTCAGCTCCTCTGTGCGAATGAAACTTTCATGTGAATGTGTCAAAGCTCTCAGAATACCTGCCTATTTATATACAGCTCTGCTTGCACTGCAGACCCAGGTGAGACCTGCAGCCCAGAGGGAGTTCTTTTGTTGATGTCCAAATAAGAGATGTTGCTAGAAAAATACACCATTAATGAGAGGAAAAACAATGAAATGGCTTATAGTTACAGAATCCTCCCCCATTCAGCCTACATGCCCTGATCAATGTCATTGAAGAACATAAAAACTCCATTAGATACTACAGGAGCTCAAAAGATCACTCGCTAATGCAATCTGATTAATATTGCACATCATCTATGTGTTTTTAAGGACTGCTGTCTGCTGTAATTCAACATTATCAGCTGCTACATCATGATACTGAGGGAGAGATTTTTCTGCATTCTTCCTGCGATACACAGGAGCATGAAAAGTATGTCACCAACAAGACATGTCTTTCTAGATAGACATTCCCTTTGTAAGGTACTGTACTTTTATGCTCATTGTGTGCATGTCTGTAAGGCTGAAGCTTAATGAAAGTGGATGTAGCACATCATTTCTAATGTGAAAGATCCACTTTGCATTTGTCTCCCTTTGTCGCATTGTGGTATCACTTACCCTTAGTAACAATAGTCCAATCTACAGTATATAAAAGTATCGATATGGATTTATTTTATTCTGTATATACAAGCACACATTTCCGTGCTGTCGTGATGGGGTTAAAAGGCAAAGATGCATATAGATTCTCGGGTAAATGAATGGTGGTTAGCTAAAGGACTTGCTGACTCCGTTGTTCTTGTATGGTCCTTGTGTGCTGACAAGATGTGTGTCTCAAGTGTCTGTGACTGTGACAAACTTATTTTGTCTGTCTGTCTGGGAAGTTGTTCTTGCTCCATCTGTGGAGGATTTTTCCTCAAGAGCTCTCAAGATTCTCTGGGACAAAAGAGCCCAACAAACATATGCGCAGACTCACAAAACAATGGCAGTGAATTGACTCATTACCTTTCCTCCCGTGCTCAGAGAATGAACGCTTGAGGAAATTATATAACTCTAGAAAAGTTTGTCACACTGCAGTAGCCAATAATACACGTAGGGTGTTTTACTTGAATCTGTGCCTTTCTATCTCCTTCAGCAAGAGGGCACCTGCAGGCAAGAGCTTCAGGCCAGCCCTCTAACAGGACAGATAACACTGTGGTCAATCAGTGCTTCATTAACATTACTAAAGGAGCCTCATTCAGGACTAATTGATTCAGGGGCTTATTTGCCTCAGCTGTAGGGCGTTGATTGCTGATATGTTTACGCTAGCTGGCTAAGAACAGGTCTCATGCTGAAAGAGACTAAACTCAAATAGTAACAGTGTGTATTGTGTAGCTGGAATTCTAGAATTTCTGAAAAAAAGAAAAAAAGAATAATAGTTCATTTCCATTAACTGTTCTCGTGCATTCGTTCTTCCGCCGGAGTAGACCATGCTAATACTCTAGTCTACATAGTTTCTGACACAACTTTGCTACTGAAATCATGCTGTACTAAACCAGGATTAATCGGTGCATGCAAGTCTGATTCCTGAATGATTGACTCTTGTGAACAGGTTCTTTTTAGTGGATCAAAAACATACAGCACAACCAGTGCGGTCTGAATGATTCTAATGAGTCATTTTTAGTGAATCAAACACATACAGCTAACAACTGTGAGACACGGGCCACTGACTGGTTGTATGTGAAAACGTGTATAAACACACACATTATGTATTTAGTCGGTAATATTTTATAAAGATAATAATCATTTATAATATATAAACAAAACTAGTGTTTTAACATTTTATAGGATATTGGCCAGTTATTGTAATGTATTTAAAAGACTGCACTGTAAAAAGTTACATGATCAATAAGTTGACAACATTTTTTGACATCAAAATAAGCTGTTAAAATATTTTATTATTTATTTTATTAGTTATACAAGATTCAACTCATTTTTTAAGTCAGTTTAATGTTTTTTAAGTTGAAATGACTAAAACATCAAAGTTGATTTGTACTTAAAAATTTAAGGCAGCAACTTTTTTACAGTATGTGTAAACATACCTTTTCTGAAAATTGTTTAAAATTGATTATAATTTCTATAATTAATTTAAGACATATATCATAATTTATCAATGGAATTTCAAATATTTCTTTGCCTTAAAAGTACTAAAAGGTTTGTTTGGGAACCCAAATTTGAACATGAACTGGAATTGTTAAATTCTTTATGATTCCTATCCCTCGTATTGTCTTTGTGTCTTGTATTTCTGCATGAGTTTCTAGAGCAAATTCGATTTTTGCCTTTATATTTAATGTCATTCATGCAGTTGAATAATTCAGGCAGGTTGTGTGTGATCGTTGACACAGTGACACTCATGACATCATATACTTGACGGCACATTCACCCTGGTCTCAAGGGCACCACATGTACACCTCGCTCCTGCCTTCCACATGAACAAGTGCATGAGTCCCAGTACCAGTGATATGTTGTAGCATTATCCGTATCCCACCGGAGTATGGTGGAATTCTCACCTCATATTTACGTCGCTTACCGACAACAAGCTTGACTTGGTCCCTTTTGGCGTCAACAAACCTACTCAACGCCCATCCGCGTCCATTCCCCCCTTCCCCGTGACACTTTCGAGAGGTTTACATCAGTATTGTGATTCACTGACTCGAACTCTCTACCCCCTCTGACCAACTTTAGAGTACAGAGAGTGCGGTGGACTGTGAATAGTGGGAGAAGACAGCTCCCGGTGAGTCGTCTGTTATCGTCTCTTTGTCCTGGAATAGTCAGACAAGATGAGTCACTCCCTGACATTGCACACCTCTCAATGAATTCCCTCACACTGCGCTCTATGGCCAATGTTCTCACTGAGACTGCTGGCTGTTCATGCCTCTGTGTTTGGCCCGTTGAGTCAACGCCAGTATGATCTAGGAGAATAGACACGTGTGGCAGGCAGCTCTTTTCAGTCCAGAAATGTACCCAGTTGGTTGCTAGTGAATTATTTACATTAGCCAAGCAGAACATGGTGACCTAGAAGCTGGTGTAAGAGGCGGTAATTAAAATACTTGTTAGAAGTGTCTCGCATGGGGGGGGGGGCGAGGGGGTTGGAGGATAAAAGTGTGAGAGATGAACACCAATCTGATGTTTTCCTATTTTATTTTAGCTTCGGACAGAACCTCACCATGAAGTTTAATATTTCATCACCTTTCTTTTCCCCCTACTGTAGCCTCTTCTATGTCATTTCTCCAACTTGTTTTTGCTCACTTATCAAGCTCACACTCAGATGTGGCAGGATAGCGGTGGATTCAGGTTCCTCACTATGAATGTCCAATCTGCCTCCTGCTATCCAAGGATCTGTCAGAGGAACGCAGTGTGAAGGTTGAGCTCTCTGGCACGGCAAGGTCAGTAAACTTTTACAATACTGTAAAGCATGAAAGTGGTATGAAATTGATAAACCGGGTGACAGCCTTCAGTCTAAACTTGACATGCACCACTCCCTCTCTTTGTTTTCTTATAAATGATGCAATCAACCCTCGCTGCTTGGCTTTCACACCAGGAGACTGAAAGTGGTCAAATTGTCATCAGGTTCGAGGGGGAAAAAACAATTTATAAAAAGGCGAGTGCTGTTTAATACGTAAAGGACCTTTTGCTTTATATGGTAATGAATTTCAAATGTCTCCCTCACTTCAGGAGCAAGAGGCTGCGGTGAGGGCCTTACAGCTGTTTCGTGGAGATAATTGATTTTGGAATAGGCCGACAAGAGCGCGGGCAGGCGGGGTTGACGCTGCTCTACAGCGGGGTCCGAGCCAATTTCCGCAGGCCTCGTCCCTTTAATTACAACAGTGCTGGAGCGCAGGACATGGCAGCACTCTTCCTTGGGCAAATTAAACCCCCTCACCAGCCCTGGCTCTGCCCTCCCCCGCCACACAGAGGCCTTATGAATGTTTCATGACTCTGCTTCTTTCTCCCGGCCTATCACTATGGCTGCCGGCAGCACTCCCGGTGCCGCTTCCTGTGACCTCCATGAGTGGCAAGGAAAGAGTTGTCATTGGTAAAGCAAAAGAAACAGACACAACAGAGTACCCCAAGTATTAATTTTAAATGCCCTGACCATCACAAATCAGCCTCGAAGAGAGGAAGAGGCAATCTCACATATTGAAATAGTCCAAAACACTTCTGAAATATACTAATAATCCTCCATTTTTATTCAAATTCCTTCTGTGTGATTAAGAAAATGGTCAATTTTCTTCTTTAGAATTGATTTAGATTGCAGCCCTGTTCTCTGAGGCTAGACAAGCACTTATGTTTGTTAACAATGTCTGTACAAGCATCTTGCAGGTCTTGGGCTGATGCATATTGTTTTTGACGCGCAATGTTTATTTTTAACCTTTTCTCACAGATCTGTTGCTCATAGATTATCCATTATAAAAAGTGATGTGTTCTTTTGATTTGACTTTGATTTGACTTTTCAGGAGTTGATCTTCTCCTGTGATCAACGGTGTTCAGCTGTGTATCGTGTCACATCCCCATGCCAAGATATGTTACAACCCAATTTAGGACAAGTACCAGGTGTTTTCAAACTGGGGGCCACTAAGGTGTCTGCAAAAAAATAGAAAAAAAGCTAACATTTAGAGAGTTTTATGTCGTTTCTGTGGTCTCATTTTATATTAGTTGTCTTTAACTACTATACTTAAGTAAAAAATAATAATAATAATTGTTAGGTACAATGTTGTGATGTGGCACAAATGTGCCAAACTTAAAGAACCACACTAAACAGTTTTGTGAGATCTTTATTTTGTGTTTGCTTTACTCTAGTGGCAGTCACATGAAAGGTGCACATTCCATGGTGACTGTTCTCAAAGTGGAACATACAAGGTGAAGTTAAACAAACAATGTTTTAATATTAATGTGCATGTCTCTTTGTCTTACTGGTTCCTGGAAATGCCTAGTAGGAGGGGCCGCGAACAGGAAACCGATTATATGTCATCCTGAAGGGGAGGAGTTGGTCTATTAAGAGTATTTAGACCCAAAGTTCATGAATGTTTATGTGTTTGTATTGTTTTCTAAGTGGTAGGCTAATGTAACTGGTAAAGATAGACATTATCAATGTATAGTTGGTAAAGTTGCCAATACTTTGTGAACTATGAAATGTATAGTTGATAACTGATGAAGAGTTATGATTGGTCAGTTTGAAAATTAAGGAGGAGATTAAAACTATAAAAGAACAGATTAAATGTTTGGAAAAAAAAAAGGGGTGTTTGGTTGGATCATTAGCCAACTGTGTAACTTGTTTTTCCCTTTGTTTGTTTTGTTTGTTGTTTTGTGTTGTACTTTGAACAAATTCCTTTTGGTAGTATGGTTTCCTGCAGAATTTCTGAGTTAAACTTGGACTTGCAATGGACATTTTGCTTTGGACTGTGTTGCACCTTTTTGGAATTTGTGGCATCCTGAATAAACGAGAATTTTCCATGGACATTTCTGAAGTTTTTCCAGTTTTTTTTTTTGCTGCTTGTTTAGCCAACGCACTGACCATCCTGCAACAAATGTACTTATTGTGTTTATGTTGTATTGCAAAACAATTGTGCTGCTATTGAGGTGGGATACGGGTAAGGTTAGGGACAGGTGTGGTAGTCATGGCTTGGCTTCGCGAACGAAGATTCAGAAAGGTCATCCACATCTTCTACAGGCACGCTGGTGGCTGACGAGGCCTATGCGGGACGGGCAGGTCCTGCCACAATGACTGCAGGTAAAAGTCTGGTCCAGGATGGGTGCTGAGGGGACACGGTTCTTCCTTCTCCTTATGTCCTCCATACTGGCCCTGCGGGTATCTTCAAAGAGGGAGGTGGCCTGATGGACTGTGCGACGCCAGGAGTCGCGATCAGCTGCTTGTGTTGCCCACTGACGGTGATCATTGCAGCAAGCAGTGAGGGATTTCTTCAGGGAGTCTTTGTACTGCTTTCGTGATGCCCCGATGTTGCGGTAGCCAGAGGACAGTTCCCCCTTACAGCACAATCTTAGGTAGGCCACGCACCCCAAGTAGCTGAAATGGTGGACAGCCTTCAGTTCTGTTCGTTCGATGGAGATGCTTGGTGGATGGTACTCTTTTTGTGGTGCAGACTGATGCAGAACTTCAGTCTTCTTCAAGCTGACTTCAAGACCGAAGATCTGATTAGTTTTTGCGAAACAGGACGTGATTCGCTAGATAGCTGCCTCTATGTGAGCAAGAAGGGCGGCATCATCAGCAAACAGCAGCTCCCGGATCAGTACCTTCATGGTCTTTGTGTGGGCCTGCAGACGCCTCAGGTTGAACACGCTCCTGTCGAGACGAAAACGGATGTATATGCCATCAGCGTCGTCAAGGTCCTCTGTGGTCTGCTGGAGCATCATGCTGAACAAAATGGTGAACAGCGAGAACAAGAACACAGCCCTGTTTCACACCGTTTGCAATAGGGAAGGGCTGCGAAAGGTCGTTGCTATTTTCCCAGTAAAAAGTCCCAGTCTGCTCACAGTATCAAATGCTTTTGTCAGATCCACAAAGGTGACGTACAGTGCTTTGTTTTATTCCCGGCACTTCTCCTGAATCTGCCTCAGGACAAATTGTGGCTGTGGTCCCCGGTTGGCTCTGAAGCCGCACTGTGTCTCTGGAAGGTGATCTTCTGCTATTGCGGGTACCAGTCGATTCAGCAGTACCCTATCAAGGATTTTGCCGGCGACAGACAGAAGTGTTATGCCACGATAATTGGAACAGTCTGACTTCTCCCCTTTGTTCTTGTACAGAGTGATGATGACTGTATCACAGAGGTCTTGAGGGAGTTTTCCCTGCTCCCAGCAGCAGAAGAAGAATTCATGGAGTTTGGTGTGCAGTGCTGGACCTCCATTCTTCCATACCTCAGGAAGGATGGCATCAACTCCTGCAGCTTTTCCACTCTTCAGCTGTTTAATGGCTTCCTCAGTCTCTTGTAATGTTGGTGCCACATCCAGTTCAGTTTTCACTGGTTGTTGTGGAATGCGGTCAATTGCTGGTTCTTGGACTGAGCGGCTAGCATTGAAAAGGGTGTAGAAGTGTTCAGACCAGAGGTTCAGGATCGAGTCCTTTTCGGTGAGCAGTTCTTTTCCGGTGCTCAGGATTTGGTACGAGGGACCATATACCGCTTTTAGAGCTTCGTAGAATCCCCTGTAGTCACCAGTATCAAAGCTGAGTCCTTACTGCGAGGTTGGTCCACCACTCGTTCTGAATCTCTTGAAGCTTACACTCAGCCTAGCAAGTTCGTGTGCAATTAAAGCAGATCGTCGCTCAGGTCGAGTGCTATCAGCTGAGTCTAGCATGGTTCTGATGTTCCAGCATGCGAGTTTGAGTCCATTCCCACCTTTTAAGGCGAATGGGATATGCCACTGTTTCATGGGTATTTCCTTCTTGCCTGCGCGGAGGAGCTTTCAAGTGGAGTGCAGTGTGCGCAGAATTGACCCCACCCTTTAAACCCGGGGTTCATCTGCCATGGCATAGCAAGCTGGGACAGTGACAACGAGGTTCTCGGGCCGTTTTACATCAGAGTTTCCCTCTCCCAGGCAGATGGCCTGCTAAGGCTAAAGAGATCTACCTTCCCTGCTATTTCAAACCATAGCTGGTTGGTGGCCGGTGACTCCATCGTGGGAGTTCATTCACCCAGTGATGCAGTTTAGCCCGCCAGCTGAAGCGGTGACCGTGCCAGTGTGGCACTAGGAGCCAGACGTAAGAGATTTAGGAGATGGATGAGGACCAGTGTTTCCATCCACTCAAAAGTTGAGTGCAGCTACCAGAAAATTTTATTGTAATGCATGTATTTTCTAAATATAAGTACAATGGAAAAGCATGTTAAAATGCTGTTAAAATGTGTGCATAGTACTTAAAGACACTGAATATAAAGTAGGTCCATTTCTGTTTTATTGTGCCTTCTGAAGACTGATTGGAAGTCATGAGATTAATCATGATTATTGTATCCTATTTGCAGCCATAGCCGGTGACCTATTACTATAATATTGCAGAAAAAGAGACACTACTTGGTCATGAGTTTGTGTCTTTGAAAAAAAAAGTTTTTGAAAGAACTCTCTTATCCAAGGCTTGATTTATTTGATTGAATAAATAAATAAATACAGTATAGTAAAACAGTAATATTGTGAAATAATATTACAATTTAAAATAACTGAATATCCAGCAGCCATAATTCCAGTCTTCAGTGTCACATGATCTTTCAGAAATCCTTCTAATATGCGTAATTTGTGCTCAAGAATCATTTCTATTGTGAAAATTGAAAACAGTTGTGCTGTTTAATATTTTTTGTGGAAACTATGACAAATTTTTTGCAGTGTTCTTTGACGGATAGAAAGTTCAAAAGAACCGCATTTATTTAAATAGAAAACTTTTGTAACATTATAAATGTTTTTACTGTGATTTTTGCGCAATTTCATGCATCCTTGCTGAGTAGAAGTATTAACTTGATATAAAAAAACTAATCTTTCAGACTCAAAACTTTTAAATGGTAACAAGTTTGTCCCTAATGTATAGCACATTTACAACAGCCACTAGGCTGACCAAAGTGCTTTACAGAACAATCAGATTTTAAAGATAGTAAGACCTGCATAACAACACATAAAACACAAATAAGAGCAGCAAAGCTAAGCGAAACCTTAAAACAGGAGTGACAAAACAGTAGACTCAAATATAAAATAGTAAAATGGGAGTAACAAAGCAGTATCAGACTCAAATGTGAATACAGGAGTGGCAAAACAGTATCAGATTCAAATATAAAGTAGATAAACAGGAGTAGCAAAGCAGTATCATACTCAAATATAGAATGGAAAGACAGTTATAACGTAACTGTCAACATACTACAAAGTAAATAATATAATTTTACAATTTAGTATTTTGGCTTTAGTGCAAAAGACATAAAAGCCAAATTTGGAAGACCCCTGATTTAAACTCTGAAAGAGCCATTGAGTTCCCATTATAATACTTGGCCAATACTATCTCAGCGTCATTTATATAATAAACTATTTCTTTTTTCAAGACAATAAGTCAGCTCTTGTGTGACTCTCATTACAGCGTGACCTTTGATGGCTTCAGCACTGCATTTCAACAAAGGACTGAGTGTGGAAGCCTGCCAAGCATGTTAAACGAGGAAGATCAGAGAAAAATTTCACAGACATGCATACGTTAAAAGCCATAATGATTATGTTAGCATTCCATATTCCATATTGATCTACACAGCATGCCTGGATCTGAAGATGAGGGGCTAAAACCTACAATCTCCACCCCAGGCTGTGTATATCTCAGCCCCCTTTTGTCCTGACTCGGCAGGCTTTAGTCTCGCTTCTGCTTGTCCTCAGAGACCCCACAAGGAGGAATCAGAAGGATTACCGTGTACGCTGTTAATCGGACGAGACTCCACGAGGAGGTCCTCAAACAGACTATAAGCAGTACGTGCATCATGTTCACTAAAGACACGATAATTTTAAGTCAGCTCCTGAGTTAGAATTGGGACAG
The DNA here is from genome assembly GCF_951802725.1 of Rutilus rutilus. NCBI lineage: Eukaryota > Metazoa > Chordata > Actinopteri > Cypriniformes > Leuciscidae > Rutilus > Rutilus rutilus. The sequence continues at coordinate 24,224,598 of NC_140224.1, forward strand.
ACCTTGACCTATCATTATTTTATAAGGCCCGGGACAGGGTTTGTGGTATTGGGGGGCATTTGTCCTTAGCTCTCCAAAATCAGCTTGTCTGAAGAGTGCATTTCCATGTAGATCCAGGCTGTGGTTTCCCTCAGCACTCCACCGGCCTGCCTGACCTGAGCCAGCCGTCCTCCCGTCGTCTCAAGGCTTCTCCAGGAATACACACCGACTGAACGGTGAGCAGTCTGTCAGGTCTTTAAATACATATTTTAACAGAGTCCTAATGGGGGAGTCTGAATCAAAGAGCCACTGATACACTACTGTATCTCTTTTGCATCCGAATTCTGACCTTTTGTGATTTATAAGACTGAAGGGGACATTAATCAACTTGCATAATATTAATTACAGCTCCAATATAGACTGAACGAGTGGTAAAGCACCACTTGTGTTAAATACTATAAAGAACATGCCTCTGTCATTTGATTACAAGAAGCAGACGCACGAATTGAAGGGGGGAGGAATCGGTTAGTGGAAGGAAGAGGGGGCTGAGCTTTCAAAGAAATCATGCAGGGGGACTGCCTGTCGAGGTGGAATTGAATGTTTTTGCCGTTTAGTGACTGTTTAGCATTTAATTTCGCACGTGACACTTAATGAGCCCAGCCCTTGCTCTGATCTCTCGGTGTTAGCTGAATTGAGAATTAATTGCGTTCGTCCTCTCTCTCTCCTCCTATACTCTCTGCTCATGACTCGGTTTTTAGTCTCCTTTTCGACTTTCTTGTTTAAGCCTACACGCTGACCTCTTGTGGAGTGGCGCTCGTCCTGAAAGCAGGGATTGGTGCGTTCTGTCAATCCTGAGCTCTGTGTATTAGCATACGTGCGGTTTTTCCACCTGTGGAGTGTTTTAATATTTTCACCTTGATATATGGACCCAGCACATCAGGCACATTATTGACTTAAAGCAACCATAATGAAGCTTGGACATATTCACTTAACTGTATATTAATAGAGAGACAGTAAATGCAATGAATGTCATTGGCTTTGCTTTGTGAAACAGCTGGAGGCTCTTTGAAACATCGTCATTATTAAAGTCATCATGTAAACATCTCATCTTTAATTATGATGTGAATGGATTTAGTGCTTTGCGCAATACGACATCTGCTACCAGCATAAATTGGCATTAACACCCCTGAAATCTCGCCCAGCTGTTGTGCCACCTCTGTTTGATGTGTTTCCTGGTTAGTGGCAGTGTTTTTTGTTCATTTATGTTATTTTTTATGACATCAGTCTTGAGCTCTGAGGTCATTCTTCACATTCAGTTATAACCTCCATGTTGGCATTCCATGGCGTGCATCTATTATACACTAGTTTTGTGTTGAATGCCTTGACGAATTCAGTTCTTATTCCTCTGTGAAGCTTTTGTCTCTCACTTTTTTCTCCATTCTTTTCATTTTGAGAAATGCTTGGTTTCATCTCCATTATAAAAATGCAAAAAGGTTCATACTCATAAAGAGTTTATTAATCTCTCAGAAATCATAGGAATAATTAACTATTTCAGAGCAGATTGGTAAACATAGGCATATATCATCATATACATATTTCATATTTCAAAATATTCTGGCCATATTCTGGAATATTCTGGCCATTCATTTCAAAATATTATGAAAGCAAATGACCACTTGGGCTCCAAAATGACAGAAAAAAACACCACTGTAAAAGTATAATGAAGGTGGTCAATCCTGCTCCTTCTGAAGCAATACTATAGCTTTGTGTGAAAGACACACATTATTCATTACTAATCTTGAGAGTTCATGAGAAGTAGTAGCAATGTCGATTTATGAACAAATCTTTCTCTTGAGTCACATCTGTTCAATGAATCAGTTGATTCGGTTCACAAAATGGACTGAATGTTTCATTCACAAATCAAACTGATCCGATTTGCATGTCCAACTGACAAACTAAATGATCGCCACAGTTTACAGTTTAAATTTTGACTTTAAATTTGGGTTTAAAATGTACTGAAATCTGCTCCTCATACAATGCTAGTGTAGTCATTAGAATTCCCTTTATGATGCTTTTATGGTGCTTTGCTTCAGTCTTTTTTTAAACGTGCACCTTTAAGTCATACAGGTTTGAAAAAACATGAGAATAGGTCAATTATGTTTTATATATATTACAAAACAGTAAAATAAAAAAAGGCCTTTATAAGACAAGGTGTTAAAAATGCTAAAAAAAAAGAAGTATTGTTTCAACTTAAAAAAGTATTTGGGCTTCCTTAAAATTGGATATTTGAGTTGACTAAACTTAAAATTTTAAGGCAGAACAAACACTTACTTTTTAAAGTTAAAACTGTTTTTGGGGTTTTTTTTTTTTGCAGTGTACCAAGAGTAAATTTATACCTGCTATTGGAAACAGAAGAGGATGAGGAGTGTTGCAGAAGGTTTATCAATAATGTTACTGATTTTAACAATTTTCTTTTATTTAATCTTGGATATAATTGGTTTTGCATTAATTTCACAATAATCAAAATACTTTAATGTCTTTATTTGTTTAAAAACCTCAACGTGCATGTGAATTTACACATTCATTCTTCAGTGTGTGAGAATTATTGCTCTTAGGATGAACTTTAAAGGAAATTAAGGAAATGAGAAAATGAATGAGAGAGAGAGAGAGAGAGGTTGTACTACAGTGCAAGGACAGGCAGGCCTTTGGCTCTTACTCATGACTGAGCAATAAACATGCCTGAAGCTTCAGTTTCAGGTGCAGATAAAAAAAAAAAAAAAAAACTAATTGCATGGCATTGCCTTTACCCATTTATAAGACAGATTTTAGCATGGAAAAACCTCTTGACGCACACAGAATACATCTCGTTGGTGAAATCCATTGTCATATGGCCATTACCGCTATTAAACAAATTATGCTCTGAACCTTGGCCACATGGATCAAGGTAAACTGCACAGTACCATTAAGCAGCTTGTCCCAATGACAATACTGTTAAACACTGGTTTATGGGCCACTGTTGCAGAAAATCTCACTTCAGACAGGATGAGCTTATGTTTCTCTAAGTAGGCAGCCACAATTTACATTTGCAATGGCCCGGCCAGCCATGCTCAGGCCAGAACAGCATTTTTAAACAAAATAAGATTATCATAGTCACTTCTGATGAGAGGTTTGGATTAATAGCTTTGATTAATAGAATAGCTTTGACAAAGGAGGATTTATTCAATATCATTTTACCTCATTCTCACTAAAACACATGCGTGTGAGCCATATGCTACATGGATCAGTGTGAAATGACAATGGCAGATTAATCTCAGAATTACTGTAAACTGGTATTTTATCTCCGCTCAATTCCAGCCTAACTTATAGTTTCTGAGAAATAAAAAGCATCGTTTTACTCTGTTGACTTCATATAGTAAGTGTTTGCTTTTTAATCATGGTTTAATGTGCATGTGCCTACTGTGTTTCAGACTAGAGGATTGGTTGGTGAAACAAGCAGGGCAGATATAATTATATGCAATAAATATTTTAAATATGAACTGATGAAAATGGTTGGTGGCTGTAGACAGCTGTCCAATATGAATGATTAATTTAGTGCCCAGGTAATGTCTTCTCATCCAGCAAAGCAAGTCACATTCAAACATTCAGATGGCTCAACATCTGCTCTGTGGGAGAGTATTAACACAAGGCAGTCTTTAATTAAATATGTATGGGGTATCTAAAATATGCCATGCAAATAACCTGTCAATTTTGATATCCCATCTATAACTCACTTCTCATTCTCTTCAGTGTTAATGCACGCTCTTGCATCTGCATACACAATTTTTCTCAATTTTTCATTCACAGCATTTATTATGTTTAGGCCTATGTCAAATTTGTGATGCTTTCAAGGGCCATTAGTTGCCAGACTAAGGTATAAAGAATATTCAGCTCATCTGATTACATCTTTGGCACGCAAAGCTACCTCTATTGAAGTGACAAATTAAGAAATTAAAACCAAGCCTTTTGCCAACAGAGGCTGAACTTCAAATAGCCTTCAAATAGGTGACTTGGTTATAATTTATTCAGGCAAAACCAGAAGAAAAAAAGAGAGACGTTTAAAATAAATTGAATTAAAAGCCTTATTCGTTTAAATGTCTGAAGGCCAGCTATCCTTTCCTAGTTTAACCGTGGATGGGTGTTTGTTTAACTGTTGGTCTGCAGATTATGGTAGAATGACTCCTCCCGGCGTCAGAGCTAGAAGCTCAGCACTCTGTGAAGGTGAAGGGCGACTTGTTGCATATGTTGATACCTTGCCGTATTGATGCACAGCACGGAATAATTACGCTACAACGGAACTAATTTCACGAAGAACAAGTTCACCAGGCAAATTTACGTTTCGTGTTTATTTTGTAATTCTGCCACAGATTTGTAAGTGTTGTTAAGCCAACCCACACTGATAAGCTGCCTTAAGCTTTACCGCGTGGATTATTAAGACTTCTCCACCGACGAAAATCCAAAAGTAATCGCAGATTAATTTTGTATCCTGTTATCTGTAACTTTATTAAATGGCTTTGACTGTCGACCTAATGAGTGTTTGCAAGTGTTTGTTTTTGGATGTGACCTTCCCCTTGACCGTATCATTTCAATGTCATTTCAAAATATGGCTATACCTTAATATTTTGTTAGTAGGCTAGGCTATATTTTGTTGTGTGAGTGTGTGTTTGTTAGCTCATTTGGAAAACAACCAATCAAATAAAACATTCAATATTTATTATCCAGATTTTTTTTTTTTAAATCCACATTTAAGAAACTGTTGAAACATCAAATAATATTACTTTATTTCTGCATTAAAATGTTAGTATTTTGTTTTAAGTTGTGCTCCGCTAGTAGCTACTGCAGGACTGCATTGACCATAATATACTAATCCTAAATGTACATCATTCAGTCTCTTGCGACTTTACAAAACGTGCTCCTTAAAGCGCTTTGGTCAATTCTGTGCTCAGTTCGTGTGTAAATAGAGGTTCATATTTGCAGTGAACACGATATTCAACCAATTAACTAATCCTGATGAACAAAGACGTCTCGTTACTTGTCTACGGGGCGCGAGATTAGTGCTTTTGTTTGCAGTTATTATTATGCCAACACCTATAGCCTAGAAGATAATGTTTAAATCTTGCCTTGGAGCAATGCCGTTTTTAAAATCGTTCAAAACGGATAGGCCTATTATTATAGCGCCAGTTTTTTTCTTTCTTTTTTTCTTACTAATAGCCAATTAATCACAAATGATAACTTTGCAAACATCACCCCCCTTTTAACTGTACACATTCATCTTTAATGTAAGACTGTGGTTTGCCCACTGGAGAGAAGGCCATTAAGCGCTAAACCGCAGGATAAACAGACAATTAGGCCAAATGAATTAACTTGTTTGTGGCATTAATTACACGCTTTGTGCAAACAAAAAGCCTTGTGAAAGAATGTTATTTGACTCAGGCCTAACAAGCCGATCTTGTTTCCTCCTGATATTTTATCTTGCCGTTTAAATTGATAAGGAGACAAAATAACTAATAGCCCATTAATTACACGGAATACGCATTATGTCAGGCTAATAAAAACGCGTTAAAATATATTTATACTAAGATATATTATACAAATATATTTGTACAGATTGAAAAAAGAGCGTAGATGCTTCTGTAAAAGGCTAAATATTTTAAACATTGTACAAATAAATAAGTTTTTTTTTTTTTTGTCTTCAATGGATAAATTCTATAGGCTGTTTATTATGTTAACGCCTTTTTAATCGTAGTATTGTCTGGAAGAAGAAAAAAAGTTGCACGTGCACTAACAACTGTAAACTAATTTTTAAATTTAAATTTAATTTATAATTAGGCCTATTATAATATTTTTTTCACAAATTCAATTAAATAATTACATCACTCCTTCTACGTTATATAAATACTTGGTAAGTAATTAAACGATGTGTTAGCCTATTTATTTGTTGACTAGCTCGTCAACTTTCACACCCATTCGCGGAAGCATACTCGCACTAATATAGCAATATTCTACCTATTAATCCTCCTACCGTCGAGTGAACTGGCGCGCCATTCGCCTGCTTGAAAACATCCCGCAGTGAGTGGCCAGTTCTGATTGGAGCGACGATAAAACCCTGCGCGCAAAGCGAATGTGCAAGAAGGGCAGCGCGCACTGGCTAATGACGGGCAAGCTTGACAGTGATTGGCAGGGCTGCCATGACAACCACAGCACGACTCAGGGAAGACCAATAGAAAAGCGAAACAAAATGTTTCACCGTTGCACTCGAAGTTGATTAAGGGTAGATATTACGCGTTCGGTGGCACTGCAGCGATAGCAGCGCAAACACCACGTCAGTTTTGCCGTATTTCCCCCGTCTGTTTGTGTCTGTCCGGCGACTCCATGGTGTTCAGGTCTCCTTTAGAGCTTTATCCCTCACATATTTTCCTGCCCAATTTTGCGGATCGCCCTCTGCTTCTAGCGGGCAGCATTCCCAGAGCGAGGTCCCCGGAGGACTTACCGATGTTTCAACTGCCCACCCTAAACTTCTCGGCGGAACAGGTGGCCAGCGTGTGCGAGACGCTGGAGGAAACAGGGGACATCGAGAGACTCGGACGTTTCCTTTGGTCCTTGCCCGTGGCACCCGGAGCCTGCGATGCCATCAACAAGCACGAGTCCATCCAGCGAGCCCGAGCGGTGGTCGCATATCACACTGGAAGCTTCCGTGAATTGTATCACATTCTGGAAACCCACAAGTTCACTAAAGACTCTCATGGAAAGCTGCAAGCGATGTGGCTCGAGGCGCACTACCAAGAGGCAGAGAAGCTGCGCGGTCGTCCCCTCGGACCCGTTGATAAATACCGGGTCCGCAAGAAGTTCCCCTTGCCACGGACCATCTGGGATGGCGAACAGAAGACGCACTGTTTCAAGGAACGAACGCGAGGCTTGTTGAGGGAGTGGTACCTACAGGATCCTTACCCCAATCCGAGCAAGAAAAGGGAACTGGCACAAGCCACTGGACTGACTCCCACTCAAGTGGGCAATTGGTTTAAAAATCGGAGGCAAAGAGACAGGGCGGCAGCTGCCAAAAACAGGTCAGTTTAATGGTTTCGACTGAAATCGGGGAGGAAATAAAACGAATACTTGTATTGATATAAAGAAATAGACGGCATAAGCTGTCACCGAGTCTGAATGATGAGCTCGATCTTGGTTAAAAGAAATCGAGCACATTTTTTTTTTTTTTCATTTAGGCGATATAAATAAACAAAAGCAGCAGTTTGCTGTTTTTTTTTTTTTTTAGCATAAAAGAAGTTCAGCCAATCTCTAAGACTGAATTGTTAAATCTTTAGAGGGAATTTTAAGGCGTAAAGGGTAAATGTGTAGCTCTTTGCTAATTAAGAAAAAGGAAATCATCAGTGATATATAAAGCAACAAAAAAAATTCACATTTCGTTATGATTATTATTATTATTCCCCAGACACATTTTTTTAATTTCTTCACCTTATTTGTGAATAAACACGTTTCATAGAAATATTAAAATACAAGTCAATATACATATAATATAAATATTGTTAATATAGGCCTATATATATAGGCCATACAGTTTTTTGAAACATGTATATTTGGCAGCGTATTGCTGGTGTTTTATTTAATTCACTGTAGGTTGTTTCAACACAAATTTGGGTCAAATATGGACCAACCTAGCCATTGGGTTAAATTTATGAATACAATTTTAACCCAATAGTTGAGTTTGTCCATATTTGACCCAAATTTGGGTTAAAACAACCCAGCATTTTTTTAAATGTTGCAAAACAAATTGACCAAATACAAACAGAAATGTTCATGTAGTGTAAACTGGTATAATCAAACAGGCTTCATATATCAACTTCATGTATAAAATATAATTAAGGATGTCTAGAGCTCATAATAAGCAGTTCTGTTCACAAATAACACAATTTAAAAATGAATTTTAATGAATATAAATGACCACTTCATAAACACAAACGCTTGTCTACAAATATAAACCACATTATATAATCAGTGACTTATTGGTGTTATCCTCTCACATTTCATTGATCAAAATTCGGGTTTGTTATTATTAGAGAGTGTAACACGTCGAATAGGCTACTTCAGTCTGTGATGTAGGCTATGTACTGAAAATGATGTTGCATAAATAATCTTAATTTCTAAACACTTGTGTTTTTTTAGGCTTCAGCATCACGGACTGGGTCAAAGCGGCCTGCGCTCCATGTCGGAGTCCGGGTGCACACCTCACAGCTCGGCCGAGTCCCCGTGCGCGGCCGCCAGTCCCACCACCAGCGTCTCCAGTATGAATGAACGAGGCGACGGCGGGACCATCCTCTCAGTTACAGACAGTGACTCTGATTTCGATGTATGATGCACCGTCAGACAAATATGGAACATTTTTGCCCAGAGAAAAATGAACTAGTGAGAAAATGTGGGCAACATGAGGACCGGCCATTTTGCCACCTTGTGTTTGACAAAAGCATGCTGTTTTTCCAGCGCTTCAACGGACTGACGCCCTTTCCTTTCATTTCCAAGGCCTACGCGACCATTTTGCATGTTCATTTGTGAATATTTTGCATTTTTAAAAGGCATTTATGAAGTGGAGTCGGAGAAAGTAGAACTCGATGCTCAAAGAAATGAGTGAACCGGAGAGGCAATTTTGTTATTTTGTGTTTATCAGACAATCGTTCAAGTCAAAAGCACCTTTATTCCCCATCGTCTTTTACTCGGCAGCAGATGTTCATACTAATTTTATCTCGAGATTTCTATTGAATTGTCCATGTCTGATTCAAAGTTTTCCTTAGGTCTAGGCTTGTCTAGATAGGTATGCTTGTATGATATCGCAATTACGCCACTCTCTTTCCTGCAAATTTCTTTATGTTGTGTCCATAAAGCGTGAGTAACTGTCTGTTAAGTGCTTGGAGATTTTAAGTGTCTATTCATTATGCTCGTTTTTATACTGTAAATTGGTTAATGGCGCTGAAAACACAGTGTTATGGGTCACTTTTATGCAAATAAATATAATTTAATATAACGACTATCAGAATATTATTTGTTTATTTAACAAGTTGGCATTGTATTATGTCAGAAAATACAGAAAAATTATATTCTGTACATTAGTGTCTTGTTCGGTTTTTTTTTTTTTTTTTTCAGGAGTGTGAATGTTTGTCTGAGCGAGAACATAATTCCAAACAAATCGTACTCAAAAAAGAAAGAGGTGAAGAATAAGGGTTCTTTTTTTATTTGTTTAATTAAAAAAATGTTTCCGCATTTTTCTTATTAGTCTATTATTATTATTATTATTATTATTACGTTATTATTACTATTGTAGAATTGCACATTGGCGCAAACGGTTTTGAAATAACATGAATTTTATTTCCAGTAGTAAATCGAATGGGAGAGCTTACAGCTTTCGTGTTGCCAGTAATTGTGCGTTTTTTGATAATCGATAATTGTCGAAAATGTTTAGGTAGAGAGCAATAAAAATTATATAATAGTAAGCCTAAATCATAACAAATTTCTGTTGGCTAATTTACGCCCGCTTCTAACTGGTGATGTAAGTTTGTTTTATAGTAGTGTACAGCCTAAATAAATTGAAAAAGCGGAGACTTTATTTTTATCATTGTTTTTAAAATAAAATAAAATAAAAAATAAGAATAAAAAAACAATTTTTGTATTCTTAGGCTATACATCAGGCCATCTTAAGTCTACTAAAACCACATTACTATTCCAAGGAACTTGTCACTTATCACCTCAATGTTCAAACGTCATTTATCTGCCTAATAGTCCCATCATTCAATTTCAGTCTTCTCTCTTACTACGACCATGAGGGTAAATAACAAGAGGATGGTTTGTTTGTAGTTTCCTAATAGCATTCCATATAAGAGAAAGAATGTGTCGTTTACTGTGAGAGGATTTCTGTTCCCTCTTCTCCCCTTTGATTTGATCGCTTAACTGAGCACAACTTTTTATTCGTGTTTATTCACGCGGCAGTTCCCCTTGACCTGGATTCATTGTGCTGCATTGAGCTGCGCTATAAAATAAACGCGACGCACCTCTTTAGCACACCAGAAGTGCAATTTAGTGCAATTTCAAGGTTACACTTAGGCTATTAAGTATAAACTTAACATGTTAATAGTGAAGTAAATGGACTAGTATTTTACCTCACTGCAAAAAAAACCTATTGTTGGTTTAACTTAAAAAAGTAGGCTAAATCTTCTTGCCTTAAAATTTTGAGTTCATTAAAATTAAGAATTTGAGTTAATGCAATCAAGGAGACTGGTTTAATCAACAGAACTCAAAATTGTTGTTATCTGAAACATTAATTATCTAAGTTGATTTGACGAAATAAAAAACGTTGAGATAGCAAATGATGAAAATATTTTTTTTTACAGTGTAACCTAAATCTGCTTAACAATGTTTTGTTAACTTGATTTAATAGCCTGTTATATTAATCAATTAATGAACCAACCAACCAATTAAGGGTAATTTGATGACATGTAATACATCTGTGTTTAATAGTCTATGCGTAAACAACCTTTCAGCAACCACCCAAATCACAAGCTCGCCAACAGAAGTTACTTTAGCCTGAGGAAGCAACTATAGCAACAGTAGGCTACACCAATCGAGCTACTTCCGTTTAGATCATTATCAGACGGTAAGTCTACAAAACTTAAGTAGCCCTTGTCATTATCACTTATTATAGGTTTACAAATTACCACAACACATGTAATAACTAAAACTGAAGTGTTTGTTTGGGCCTACTCTTTAACATAGCCTAGGTGAGAGTTGGAAAACATGGGGCGACAACAGAATAATGTTTGCGCCTGACTGAGGAATCTCAACAAACTAAGAATGAAAAACTAAACATAACAACACATTTTATAATTCGCACACTGACATGAGGGTGAACGCCAGTAATAAGATGTCGGACCTTAAATGGGTAGTTCACCCAAAAATGAAAATGTTGTTACTTAGCCTATACTCAACCTCAAGTTGAGTTTTTTTCTTTCTTCTGTTGAACACAAAAGAAGATATGTATAAAGAATGTTGAAAAACACTATGGCGGTCAATGGCTATCGTCAACTGCCTGGTTACCAACATTCTTTAAAATATCTTCTTTTGTGTTCAACAGAAGAAAGAAACTCATACAGGTTTGGAACAACATGAGGGTGATTAAATGGTGACAACATTTCAATTTTGGGGTGAACTATCCCTTTAAATTTGCAAATATGCAAATGACACCGCGGCCTATCTACACAGCTGCTCAGCAAAATAACGTTTCATGCCGATGAACAAGAATAAGCTACTACTTTTTGTGACAGTTTTGCATGTACCTCGATAAAGCACATGTGTTTTATGGAGTGATATGCATATTCTTTGTCATTAAGTAAATGTTTACTCAGCTCTTCAGCCCAAACCTTCTCAGCTGAACACACGCTGTATGGCTCAAAATACATTTTAAACAATTAAAACTGTCGAATGAAACAAATTTATTAGACAGTGAATTTGTTAGCAACATAGAAAGGAACTGTTTAAACGAGATGTAAAGCTTTACTAAGAGTAGGCTATAAATCGATAGACATGTCGTGAACTTGTCTTCCAATAGAAAGCCGTTACATGTGTGTGCTTATGGCGCCATCATGTGGTGAATATTAGATAAAACAATCTAAAGGAAGCTATAGAAATTTTACAGTTTCTGTGTTTATTTGCATGACTAATAAAGACTGTAGGCTATACATATTTAATTATTTAGCTATAGCTAGTACATTATTATACAAGTAGCATATGTATAGCCTATTAATGTAGGCTATTAAATACATATAGCGTACAGTCAGTTTATTAATCATGTAAATAAACACAGTAAATAAACACAGAAACGGAATAATAATCTATTTTGTAGATATAGCTGCTTTGAAACAATCTCTATTGTATAATGTGCTTTATAAATAAAGGTGACTGACTATAGTAATATTTACACTTTGTTATAACAAACCACGTTGTAACTTTGGCACCACAGTTATTTACTTAAAACATATATTTTTTATTTTTATTTTTTTTAGTAGGTTGAAATTAGTGAAACTGTGAAGTCGATATAGCCTTGAAAAAAGAAAAGAAATGTAGCCTATTGTTTGTAATGCAGATGTGGGCCTTTTTAAGGAAAAATATTTATCATGATTTATTCTCATTTAAGATGTTTTAAGAAACAGTTTAAAGTTTTTTTTGAATAAAATATATACATATTTCCCCCTTGTTTTCACCTCTGCATAATTTATGCTTACTTTGATGCTAATAATAGTAACTACTTCTAGATGAGATTGTCTTTATAGTGCAGTGCCTTCACAGGAAACCATGTGACCTTGTGATATTTGAATATTATTATTATTTCACAAACAAACTTATAACAGTGAATAAATACATTTGTATGTGAGTGTTGTGTCCCTCACATTCTTTTTTTTCTCTCATTCCTCCTCCCCTCCTCCCTTCTGGGCAGGTTCAACTCTTCAATAGGCTAACCTGACATGTTGCCTGTTGATAATATACAGTGCTTAAATCTGCATTACTCTATGTACTTTTTTCTTTCACCACTTTCAGAATGTATTTGAGCATTAATATTTCTAAAACCCTTTTTTTCCAAAGTTATAATCATTTTTATTTTATTACATTCCAGAAATAGCTTTCAGCGCCTCAATGATGGAGTTTAATTTGGGCTATTTCAAGTTATTTTCACGCTGAGGAGACTTTTAGACGCGATGTGCACAAATGTTGTGCTGGTTTGGGGAATCGTTATTCCTTTCTATAAAAACGTCCGGCAATAGTTAAGATGATCTCGGTAGTGATTTTTAACTTGATGGAACTTAGCAGGTTTAGGCTGCTTACAATGTCATACCGTCACCAATAGGCGGCAGTACATGTCCATAATTTCGGCTTCAACAAAACTATAGGCCTAACAAAAAAGTGAAAAGTGAAAAAAGTTGCAAAAATGGCCTATTCTCTATAAAAAGTAAAAGTTTATTTGTAGGCCTATGGTATACAGATTATCTATTATAAACGGCTTTATTGCTGCCTTCGTTTTTAAAGTCAAAGTTGTGATAAAGTTGCATTCTGCAGCGATAAGTTCATTGCTACTTTTTCGACCACGCTGAATTTGACTGAAGAAAAATGTACGAAGAACTTGTATAAAATTGTATTAAAGACAAATTATTGTGAGACGGAAATAAAATTGTTATAAATAAAGATGTGTGAACAGGTGCGTATGTTTTTGGGATAGCACTGCACTTTACCAGATCATAAAGTTATGCTAAATTGAACATGGCCAGTCATGCCATTTATCAAGAATATTAAGTATGCAAAATGCAAACAAGAAAGAAAAGAATAGGTTTATTTAACCAAACGTGACAAAACGTCATGCGTTATAAAAGACCATCCAAGTTAAAGCGTTTTATTTGTTTGTTTTCTGCATAGGCCTATTGGCTACTGTATTAATGATGGTTGCATTTATTTAATTGCATTAATGAATCAGCAAAAGAGATTTTCCTCGAGGCTATTAATATTGACAAATAAAGTGCAGTGACCATAAATTAGACCACGAACATATTGTTCAACCGCAAGGACACAACACATTTTGACTTTATTAAATATATATTTTATTAGGTCATTTTATAGCTAGACATATCAAAAACTATCCCTTGATTACACTGAATTGTTACAATAATTTCTGATGGAAACATTGTTCTTGACGTATAGGACCATAATCGTCTGGTAGTTCTGGGAATTTGTTTGGCTAATGTCCTCTACTCTTGACTAATAAAATGTTTGGTATGATAACGAGGCTAGTAATTGGTGGGAGAGTCAAAGAAGTTGTGTTTTATTCCTTATGATCCAAGTTCCACCAGGCTGGCCGTCATGGTGTGGAGGAGGCCGTCGTGCATGGAGAAGTGATGGTGGCTCTGGGAGTCTGAGCCGCTGACGGGGATGATGGAGGCGCTGGGCCCGGGCGGAGGAGCAAAGCTGTGCAGAGGGGGCAGACCTGAACTGGGACCCATGAGGATGGCTGGGCTCATGGAGCTGTGATCCGGAGTCGCCGCGGGAGATTTGTCGTCCTCTGAACTTTCACATAGAGATTTGTTTTCGTGAGAGGTGAGTGGGTTGTGGCCGCTTGGATTTGCACCATCGTTTTCTCTGTTGGAGCAGATCATTCAAATTCGTTAGCAGGACGGCAGACACAAAAATAACCGCTTACGCTTGCACATACAAACACCCGGATTGTGCATAATTAAATGTAGCAAATAAAATGTATGATACTTTTATTTTTCAGTATTAGGAGGACATTATAGGCATTTTTAAATTTTAAGCAAAAGCTCTATTTAGGCTAAATTAATTATAAGAACTATACTTAACAATTAGTAATTATATGATTGTGAAAAGTCCGTCTTAAGCACCTTCTTTTGCTCCGTTCCTCAATACTTTTACTGAGTTGAGATTTTCAAATTACACATTTAAATCAGAAGATTTTAAAAGAAAAATAACCTAATATTAAATATCCTTATCTATATTTTAATAATAGGCTATAAAATGGATAATATGAATAGGCTATTATTTGTATTTAGTTTTACTTTATTTTTTATTATTTTTTAGGCATAGTTATTTTGTGTGGTCAAATAATCACTTTTGCGTCACTCATTGATTAAAAAGACAGGTGAAAAAACAGCATACATTTTCGTGCACTGATGTCGGAACTTTATAGAATGTTCTCTTTGCGGTTATAGGCCTACATATTTTCTAAAAGTCCAAAATTGTTAATTGATTGTCTTTATTAGCCATTTTTATTATTACCACCAAGGACTCTAATGAATGTAATTTCTTTACATGTTTTACATATTTTATATGGCCATTGTAATTTTGCATATTGATCAGAAAGATAACAGCTTGTTAAAAGTCTTGAGCGTAATGGTGTTCTTCCTACCTTTCCTTTGCTTCTGCGGCACGATCCCTCTGCCTTCTGTTCTTGAACCAGTTGCTGACCTGCGTCGTGGTGAGCCCCGTGGCCTCGGCCAGTTCTCGCTTCTCTCTCGGAGAAGGATACGGGTTGTGAGTGTACCACTCTTTAAGCACACATCGGCTCTTCTCCTTAAAACAGTAGCTCGTCTCCTCTCCATCCCAAATGCTGCGAGGCAGCGGGAACTTTCTGCGCACTCGGTACTTTCCCACTGCGCCCAGAGGACGACCGCGCAATTTCTCCGCTTCGACGTAGTGAGCTTTCAGCCAGAGCTGTTGCAGTTTAGGGTGGTTGTGCGGAGAAAACTGGGTGCTCTCTAATACTTTGTAGAGCTCCCTGAAGTTGCCTCGATGGAAAGCAACCACGGCTTTCGCTTTCAATACGCTCTCGTTTTTGTGGAGGTGCTCACAAGCAGGTAAGGACCACAGAAAGCGTCCGAGACGTTCGATACTCCCACCTTGCTGAAGGACCTCGCAAACGCAGGCAACCTGCTCTTGGGTAAATCCAAAAGTTGGTGGCAAAGACATAGTTGAGGGCAATGGGATACTTGATGTCCTGTGCGTATCTCACCCACTCTTAATGTTGTTGTTTTTTTAAGGTGATATCCACTTTGGAAACTCAAGCAATGAAGTTCCTCCAACTGAAGAGTTTCAGTTCTTGATGTACATTTTCCATGGATAAAAAAAGTCCAAAGTAAAAACAAAAGAAACAACTAGCAGTTTGAGTGAGCGTGTTGCATTGCTCAATCACATTAGTTGCAATATCATGACGCGCTAATCATTACGCGCTCTCGTTGTGCGCAATAGATTGTTTCCTCGACTGTCCTTAGCTATCAGCCCGCCCTCTGGTTATCATATCTCTTACAGACTCAATAGTGTGTAAGGACGGCTAGCGCATCCTCCTGGGGAATCATACGGGCAAGTGTGGAGAGAAGTTGTGTAGCAGAAACTGACCCTGCCTCTTGGATATAGAGTGGCACTTGGATGACATGCACCTCGGGGGAAGGAGTGCGCGCAACACACTCCAAAAACAGACACTGCCGTGCACTATTATAATCACAAAATAAGGGGAAATCTAGCTATAGCTACAGTGACATGTTTTTGTTATCATTAACAAAAAGTTTTGTGGGGAAACTACTGCCCTTTTGATATACTGTAGTTTCATTTCATCATCAGGCGAGACATTAATACTGCATTTACGTCATTTTCTAAACTAATACGGAATCATAAATATATTAAAAGATTTGTGCAAGTTTGCAAATATGCAAATATAAACATAAAGTAATTGTGGGAAACAAAGTAAATCGGAGAAAACCATTTAAATATCTCTTCGAGTTAATTATTTTATTAGTAATGGATGTCTGGCACCAGTGGTTTGCTGGATTGATGTTTGTGACGAGAAGTCTCTGGTGTCGTGTATCTGACGAGTTATTTTGGAATGTAACGCGACTCCAGCGTACTTTTTCATATGGACATTGTAATTCTAGCATTTGGTTCCAGAGGGACACAGATATTTGGCAAAATCGTTTTATGGGGAGCTAATATATTCTGTTCTCACCGAGTCATGAAAATAATTTGATGTTAGTTTGCATATGAAAGCAAAACATATTAGGCCTTTTTAGATCGAATATGCTGCTCAGTGGTATTAATATATTTTATTGCTTTACAAAATATAGTAGTCATAAAACTATTACTGTAACTATTAATGCATTTTAAATGGAATTCACATCTTAAAATATAATGGTTCTCCACTGGTTATTTTAAGGTTCAGCAAAAAAAAAAAAAAAAAAAAAAAAGGTCCTCATCAAGCACAATTTTATTCATTTTATTATTTGGTTCTATTGAGATTAAAAAACAGTTTTTGACGTTACATTATAGGTCCTTCAGATCAGTGTTAGAATAAAGGGTTTCTTTTTTATAACCTTAATTATACGATTTTTAAGTGCTTTTTTAAGAAGCAGAAAAAGTAACTAGTAACCATATATCTCACATATCTTTATGCATTCAGAACAGTGGTCACGTATTTCCCATTAGTACCTTTAAATTTGCATGGCATGTTTCAGGTTTACATTGTGGCATAGGCTATTGTATTACGTATTTTACATGTCTTTTTGTAAAAAAAAAAAAGTCCACACCCATCTCAACAGCCCACCGACTCACATGCTCATACACACGTGTACACACAGACGTAAAGGGTTGAGTTTTCAGTAAAAGGACCTGATTGATTATACATGGATGGGATCATTTTTCCAGTGAAGGGGAGGAGGTGTCTGAGCAGCCGTTAGCCAGTCTGAGACCGCCACAGCAGCAGAGATGGACGATGGAGGACGTTCAGTAAGTGCCTTCAGCTCACAGCACGACAGAAGGAGTCAGTTCAAGTCCATTTTGAAAGCCATTCTTTATTCAGGCGAGCTGCTTCACGCTAGCTTTGCTGTGTCATTCTAAACCCTGCATCAGAGACAGTGAGCCGAGCTTGGCTGCTGTCTGGGGCTCCAGCCTCTGACCTTGATGATGGAGAAGTGAGGAGATGATGGAGACGATGTTTGCCTGCTCTTAGAGGACTAGCTCTTTAATGAACGAATTACTGTGCACAGATTGCCGGTTTCTCCTATAAGGATAGTTTACCCCAAAATGAAACTTCTGTCATCTGCCTCATCTTCAAGTCGTTCCAAACCTGTATGACTTTATTTATTCTGCAGAACACAAAAGAAGACATTTTGAATAATGTTTCAACTGTTTCTGTCCATACAGTGAAAGTAAATGGGGTCCAAAACTACAATGGACGCCAGTGACTTATGGACAAAATGAAATTTTTCTTAATCTTCATACAGGTTTGGAACAACATGAGTGAATAATGATAAACTTCCCATTTTTGGGTGGACTATCCCTTTAAAGGTGAATCATTGTACTTAAAGGGATAGTTCACCCAAAAATTTAAATAAGCATGATTTACTCATCCTTAAGTCATCCTATGTGTATATGACATTCTTCTTTCAGACTAATACAATCTGAGTTATATAAAAAAATGTCCTGGCTCTTCCAAGCTTTATAATGGCAGTGTTTCGGGGTTTCTGTTTTGAAGTCAATAAAAGTGCATCTATCCATCATAAAAGTGCTCTACGCGGCTCCGGGGAGTTAATAAAGGCCTTCTGAAGTGAAGCGATGCGTTTGTGTAAAACTTTACAAACTAATCTCTAACTTCGCGACCAGTGTTTTGTTTTGATCTATCCTCTGTGCTTTGGCGTTAGTCATCGGAACTTACGTTACGCCTGCGTCCTTCGTCATACGCTGGAATGCCAGTCTCTCGTGAACGCACGTACGACAGTTCGAGGAAGTTAGAGATTACAGTTTGTTAAGTTTTAAATATGGATATTTTTCTTACACAAGCTTCAGAAGGCCTTTATTAACTCTCCGGAGCCGCGTGGAGCACTTTTATGATGGATAGATGCATTCACTGCCATTATAAAGCTTGGAAGAGCCAGGACATATTTTTAATATAGCTCCGATTGTATACGTCTGAAAGAAGAATGTCATATACACCTAGGATGACTTGAGGGTGAGTAAATCATGGGCTAATTTTCATTTTTGGGTGAACTATCCCTTTAAAGAGATTAAACCAAAAATAAAAATGTGTCATCAATTACCTGTATCACATCCTTTTTGTCAGCAAAAAAAATAAAAATAAAAAAAATAAAGGAAGAAGAAGATACTTTGAAGAATGTTTCAGCTGTTACAAGGAAAGTAAATTGGGTCCAAAACAACAGTGGATGCCACTGATTTCCCTGTATGGACAAAACCATTTTGATTACCATGACTTCCATTGTATTCCATTTCTCTCAAAACATCTTCTTGTATATTCAACGCTATCTCACGACCAATTCGTACGAATTCGTACGAATGATAAAAAGTTGGCTAATTCGTACTAATTCGTACGACCTCACTCGTACGAATTTGTACGATTTGTCTAAACCCACGTGATGGGTAGGTTTAGGGGCGGGGTCAGGGGTAGGTCATTCGTATGAATTCATACGAATTGGCCAATTCGTAAAATGTGTACGATTTTGCAAAAATCGTACTAATTCGTATGAGTCAGGTCGTATGAATTCGTACGAATAAGCCACCTCGTAGAATTTGTACGTTTTCCCGTGAGATCGGGCTGGTATATTCCACAGAGGAAAGAAAGTTATGCAGATTTGGAAGAAAAAAAACATATACACATGATGTCAGAATTTAAATTTTTGGGCGAACTATCCATTGAATTTCACTTTTCCATATGTTTATCTGTTACAGTGAAACCAGCTGACATTCTCTGATATATGCACCTTTTGATCATCTTCCTTTATTTTTATGAAGAAAAAATTACTGTATTAAACTTTCAAACTTTTCTTCTTTTAAAAAACAAATCTTTTTGCGTTACAGTAAAAGCATTTTACTCTGTGATTTGCCATCCAAGGAAATGCACATCCCCACCTGAACCGAAAGAGGAAGAAAGGGCAATCCAAGCAGCTCTCTGCACACACCTGCATCTGTCTAATGTTTCATGGGCCATGAGTGAGAAAGAGGTCTGCTAATCTGCCCACGCGGCTGGGCAGCGTTCGTTTTTCCAGGAGGCCCGTTGCTGACCATGCAGTGGCCTAAGCTTTTTTCTTTATTCAAATCAAGGCAGTTGTGTAGGGGGCCATGGGCAGAGACACCCAACACCCGGCAATCACACTGTCCTCCACTCACAGCGCACACTCTAAATGATTAATGAAGCTGGCTCACCTTCCCTCTCAGGAGGGACGCGAAACCTGATAGCGCCGGGAGAGGCTGCGCTCAGCCGCGCGCATGTGTGTGTGTGTGTGTGTGTGTGTGTAGAGCTCTAGGAGAAGACATGTAGGGCCATAAGTTTCATCAGTGTTGTATGGTGGTTGACACAGAGAGAATTCACAGTAGTCTACCAGTGACAATTTTGTTGAAGACGATGACTGGCTAGAAGCAATATTTGCTTTATAGTTTATATGTTCCACCAGCACGTGCATCATTTCAAGCTTTAACTCATAATCAGAGTATTGCGCCATTATCTAAGATGCTAAATCATGTCAGTGCTTGTTCTCTTTCTCTCTCACACACACTCTCCTTCTCTTGTCCTCTTGTGTGTTGGCCCCCTGGGTGATCAAGTTTCAGCCCTCTGTCCTCCTGGCAGGCAGAGGGATTAAATGTTCATGCATAGGGAAGTGACACCACCAGTGTCTGGGCAGGAACATGCTTCTCAGACTGTAATCAAAGCACTATCTTTCATTCTCCCTCTCTCTGTCTCATTCACTCACTCTTATATTTTTCTTACTC
Organism: Rutilus rutilus; assembly: GCF_951802725.1. Classification (NCBI taxonomy): domain Eukaryota; kingdom Metazoa; phylum Chordata; class Actinopteri; order Cypriniformes; family Leuciscidae; genus Rutilus; species Rutilus rutilus. The sequence goes on from NC_140224.1 coordinate 24,244,935, forward strand.
TTTCATATGCTTGTTGTGGATAATTTTCTGAACGATGAAAGATTATTAGCAATTTTATCCAATAAAAAAATGTCTTTGTCAAAAGATATAATCTCTGGTGTAAGTATATTTGCTAATCCATACCAGTTACAGTAATGTTGTTATGGTGTTTAATGTGTTGAACCACCTGTGACATATAAATCTAATGCTGTCACAGATCTTATTAACAGCTGATCCTCCACATTCCCAAGTGTTTTATTGGGAATGTTGGCTTATAGCAGATGAGTAGCCTGGTCAGGAAATGACTCCCCTAATATTTCATATACATTTGAGGAATGCATCCATATGTGTGGTATAGAGTGAGCATTGTACATTTTCCAGTACAGCGAACTGAGTCCTGTACAAGTGTCACTGTAAAATTCTCTGTAAATGGGTTGATGACATAACATCACACGTGACACGCCATAACATCTTTTAATTACTTATCCTTTTATTTATTTTATTTTCCCCCCTAATAAAGTCAATTGAGTTTTGGTTCGTAGGTCAAGTCCTACAAAATGTATTGCCGCGCAACCGCATACTAGCATACTATTCTTACTTTTTCTGCCATTATAAAGGTATGTGGTTCCGAATTAAGCATACCTCCTGTTTCATTTCTGTCTATAAATTGTATTATTTATTTATTAATTTATTAATATTAATTTATTAATCCAATATACTTACAATTTTCCCAAACAATTTTTTCTAACTATTTCTAGGCTGTTCGTCCAATCTTAACCAAACTTTGCACAAAGCAGTTACAGTATAGACTATGTTTGAGAAAAGTAGTGGAAACAATTTTGATATACGTGGAGCATTGCAAGGATATTAATAAATTAAATTGTTGGACATTATGCATTTTGACCAATGGTCTATCACAAAGTCAAAAGTTTAAGGAAACTTGATACACATTGGCCTACGCTGAATTCGGAACCACATACTAGTGTACTACTCTTACTACTTTAACCATATCTATCTATTGCAGAAATAGGAGTTCAATGCTAGTATGCTGTTCCAAATTCAGCAAAATTCTGAGGACACACACCAAGCTACTTCAAGTTCTACTCATATGGGGCAAATTAAGTTAAAAATGTGTATGAAAATGTGTATGAAGGAGAGTGTGGGAGAGAGAGGGAGAGAAAGAGAAAAAGCACTGACATGATTAAGCATTTAGATTCTTCAAATATTACTTGGTTAACCAAACAGACATGGCCACCAGCAGCCAATCAAATCAGGCAGCTTATAATGTCAAATCTGAATGGCAGATATGTTTGTGGGTGTGGCCTATAAAAACTAATTGGCCTATATCTTGTAAGCATATTATTGCTAACAGCAATTATCATTATTTTTTACAAAATCAGTCATTTATACAAATGGGAATAAGAAATGAAGGTCATAATACTAATGTTGTCCACCATAATAAATCATAACACATGCTTCAAAAATCAAAACAGTTCAAAATCTGTGGATTGACTTGTAGTAAAAACAAAAAACAAAAAAAAACATGGAAATAGTTTCATAAAGTTTAATAAAGTCTGAAATAATGCAGTTTGTCATGAAATCCTTGATCTCAAAAATACTTATAGATCATTAATTGTAATCTTACATTTAATTTGTCCTAATGATATTGAAAACATATTACTATGTATTGAATGCATTATTGTCTAATTAAAAATAAAAAGACACAATTAAGTCTATTTAATTTTAATATATATATATGTGACCCTGGACCGCAAAACCAGTCACAAATCATACGGGTATATTTGTGGCAACAGCCAACAAAACATTGTATGGGTCAAAATTACAGATTTTTCTTTTATGCCAAAAATCATTAGGATATTAAGTAAAGATTATGTTTCATGAAGATATTTTGTAGATTTCCTACCGTAAATATATAAACAATATATTTTTGTGAGTGGATGCAGCAAAATCACGAACATAAATGGACAACTTTAAAGGTGATTTTCTGATTTTCAGATTTTCAAATAGTTGTATCTCAGCCAAATATTGTCCTATCCTAACAAACCATACATCAATGGAAAGCTTATTTATTCAGTTTCAGATGATGAACATCTCAAATTCAAAAAATTGACCCTTGTGACTGGTTTTGTGGTCCAGGGTCACATATGTCTATTTTAATATAGGCCTTGAATAATAATTTCATAAAGATACATTTAAAGACTGTATCACCGTATGAGCACTTGGTGCTTGAATTTTTTTTTTTTTGCAATTGTGATAAAGCTGCCCTGATATTAGAGTGAGGGAAAAGCCTCATTAAAAAAAATACATTCTTGAAAAGAAAACCTTATTAAGTAGTTATCTTTTGTTTATATTTTGAGAAATGTGAAACGGCTTCTTGAACCAGAAAAAGGTTGGGACTTTTTTGTCCATCGGGAATTGATAGGATCGTTGTCATTTGCTAATTGCTGCGATCGTTTCATGTGAGTGACAGGTTGCTGGAGGGGAGGGATTGAAACTTGTCTGGCTGTCGGACAACCTCGTTGCCAAGCCCTTGTGTCGGCACACACGTCATCAAAGAAGAGATGTCATTGTGAGGGAAAGCGGACATTCATGTGTTTAAGATTACAAGGACACATCAATAAAAAACATTATGTCCAGGGATGAATCATTTATAATAAATGCTGCAATATTCCATTAAAATAAGATTTGTCAATTTTGATTTCATGGTGACTTTAACAAATATAATTTAACAAAACACAAAATCTGCTTTTTAATATATTTAAGGCTTTTAGATTCCAAATGAAATGGGTACGACCATCAAACTCATGTTGTCGAATCAACATGCAAATAATAAATAAGATCTTGACCAAAAATGTATGCACCTCTTGATGGAAACATATCCATCAAGGGGTGCATACATTTTTAGTCAAGATCTTGTATTGGCATTGCAAGAGTCAAGCGCTCTGTAAAGTCTCCAGCACATCCCAAAGACATCCAATGAATTTAAGGTCTGGACTCAGAGATGCCAATTCATGTGTGAAAATGATTCTTCATGCTCTCTCTAAACCATTCTTTCACAATTTGAGCCTGATAAATCTTGACATTGTTATCCTGGAATATGGCCTGATGTGTCTTCCTACATGGTTGTTTAAGAAATGAAAAGCTACACACTCCATCTGTGTAGCTTTTCTGTTGCCAAACATATGTATAACGTGCAAGAAACATAATAATCACTGCAATAATGATCCAAAAGACTCTTATGCATTTGCCTATTTAAATCCAAACAGCGACTTATTTTATTTGGCCGGGCAGTGATGATATTTTTAGGGTCATTACATGTAAACTTTTCTTGAAAATGGAATAAAGGTTTTGGTGTAAAATCACACGAAAACAACATGAATGCAAACAACAAGATTTCCCATTTCTTTATCAGGGACTATTTAACTGGTAATGCTATTTGTTTATTTGCCTGAATAATTACTTTTTAATACTTTAAATATGTGTACAGTTGGACAAGGATACATACAGTGTATGGTGCGTGGCTGTCATCATTCCACTATAATTCCATCAAGCAATAGATCTTTCGCATACAGTGATTACGGGAAACATATTTCATAACCACAAATACGAAGTTTGTTTTATGAAAAGTTTAATATTTCAAAAGAGCAGTCAGAACCCAAAATCAACAAATTGTTACCATACGCTCTGTCTCTCAATAAAGCTGTCAAGAAAACATACTAACCCGACTAGAATAAGATGGAATGGAAGGAGTGATTGATGTCACTCTCCGTTCTGTTCTTGATCACCATTGGACCGTTAATGACCAGTCCAAACCCAAAGATAACCTGTTTAAAGTGAGCGGAAGCCTCCCTGTGTGATATCTCTTGTTCTTTGGGACTGTACTCTCAAAGAGCTTGTTCTGGTGTTATGAAGTGTTCTGTAAATATTTTGTAACCGTCTACCGTGCCAGTGAAACCATACACTTGCTACAATGTGGAAAACATTCTGACTACATACTCGTCTTCTGCTTGCCAGAGACTGAAAGCAGATCTTGGAGCTCAGCGACAGGAATCAGTCCAGTTGACTGGGTCATCTGACCTGTTCTAAGGCAGCTGTCCCGCTCGCAAGCCGCTTTCCCCATGCTAAACAGGGGTCAACACATTTAACCATGAAGTTATGAGAGCAATTCGAGGAATAAGCAGAGAGAGGCTTTTGGGGAAATCTGTACATGACGCTTTTCGTGCCATCTGACCTTTCCGCAGTGACACTCTAACTGCTAATTCAAATACCAGCAGCATTTGCAAAGCCCCACAAATTGGCTCCATCAAACTTGGTCATGGAGGCATATAAATCACCAGCAGGGGCCTGTTTTTGGAGTCTGGCAGTGTAGACTGAGTGCACAGAGCTTTGTGTGTAAGATTAGGTCTGCATGCGATGCATGTCTGTGTGCGTGTATGTTTGAAGTTTGTAAGTCTAAACAAGGTTGTTAGGCTTGTGCTGATAGGTCTAAATGTGTGCTAATGATGATGTGTTAATGGAGGGTTGGGTTGATATTGACACTCTAAACCTGTGCTATCCCCAATGGACAAATGGTAGGATTTGACACTGTGTTTGGGGCGGTGCGTGTACGTATGTGTGTCTGTATATGTTTGCTGGTTTGTAAGTGTGTGTGTGTGCTGCTGTGCTCATTGTCAATGTCGCTGAGTTTCCTAAAGGCTTCTGCAGCAGCAGAATACGGTTGTCAGTTTTCTTTATTTGAGTAATGTAAATGAGCATTAAAAAAAAGCAACAAATAAAAAGTAAAAAATAAAAGTCCTGTATTTGAGTGCCTAATATGTTTACGTTCACACACGGTTATTTACAAGAGTTTCGGCCGCATTCTAAAACCAAACTCACTGCTGTAAAGGACTCACAGCCGTATTTTCTGCATTTTGTTGCATGTTTTCAAGTGCAGTTTTAGTAAGCTTTATGGTCTGTGCGTTACTCAAATGCTATTGATAATTAATAGATGAACTGCAGGTTTCAGATGTGAAAATCCTATTCATTTTCTGCATGGGAATTGATTCGCAGTGCATTTTGCAACATATTTAAAAACAAATCACATTTTACAGTGTAATTCTTGGGGAAATACTACATTACCCATGATTCTGCAAAGAAATCTCCACCAATCAGATGAAGCACTGCAAATGATATAATAGAATCAATCTCCCTATGCTCTCAAAATACTTAAATATGTATATGCATAATTTGCAATAAATGTATATATACAGTATATTCATTGTAGTTCTTTCCCTCATTAAAGCTGTCTGATTTTCAAATACTTTTTGCTTCAAATCAAAGTTTGTAGTGTTGTGATTCACCTAGCTGGTTGGTTTGGTTCATGGTTTATAACTCTTAAACTCTTTAACAATTGTTTTTATTTTATTTTTAAATCCCTATGGGGAAAAAAACGGAATAGTATAGAATAGATAAAATTCTTCCAGAATTTCTCTGCTATAGCAGAAGAAAGGGGATTGACATTGGCTATACTCATTCACACACTGACTCGAATACCGTATGTAAGCTGTTGTGTGAACAGGACAATTTCAGAGTCACATGAGGGCAGTGACATCTTTCCATCTTAACTTTCTACTTTTTTTAGGCCTATATATTTTATGAAAATGCACTCTGCGGATCCTTTTTTGTCTCATTTTCCATTCTTTACTTAACAGGGGATTTTTAATGCAAATACATTTGCATGGCTCGACTCATGGCTCATAGTTGTGTTAGTTTGTGTGTTTTACACAAACAAAGGGTCTGCTGCTTTTAAAACACCATTTCCATTCTCACGCACATTTCTCTGTGTCTTGTCTCACCAAATCTTGTGTGTTATTCGACCACCAGAAATGTGGAGGAGCATGTTTGTGGTGGCCTAATAACACACAAGCTTTGGTGAGACAAGGTAAATTCAATAACACTACACTAGACTCATTAAATGTAGATATTCATAATGTTATTTATTCATGCCTGTAAGTATAAGACGAGAGAAGAGAGGACAGACTTGTATATGTAAAACCAGTGAAGTGATTTGTTATCAGTATCACTCATTATGCCACAACTGAAACGTTCATTTAAATCAAATGATTTCGTATAGTGGTATACTCACACATAGCAATATACACTCATACTTTCATGAACACAATAAAGGAGGTATTTTTGGCCCAGTCGGTTGAACTAAAATGAGTCCTCTGTAATACACGGGAAGAGTTTGGGGTGTATAAGTTTACAATGTATGCCGCAGGCACATCCTCTCACTAATGTTACAATGCAATGTTATACCACTATTGTTCAGATCCAGAAAATGACACTTCCCTTAAGGGCATGCACATCAACTTACAGGCTACACACACCCCTCTTAAACCAACTTGATTTGGCTAAAACATAAAACTTTCTAAAGGACACTATAGCTCTCTTTTGCGCACACTGAGTAAGACCGTGGTTTCAAACAGTAAGCAAAACAACACATTAACTGTCTTACAGTTAATATTCAATTCAATTCACATTTATTTGTATAGCGCTTTTCACAATACACATTGTTTCAAAGCATCTCTACAGAAAATGCATGAGTCCACACATAATTTAGAGTGATCTGTTATCAGAGGTAACTCTCTCTAAGATATGTATTTCAGAAATGTACATATACAAATCACAGTTAGCTAAAAATGTATTAATTTAAACAATGTAATAATTTAAGGCAGAAACAATGAGCTCATTAAACCAATGAATACTTGTTTGTTAACAAATGATGTATTATTTATTATATGTATTATTTCCTTTTTATGTATACTTGCTGTTTTCAATTAATCATTTTAATTAAAATGTTTATATTTCATAGTTTGACACATTTCGATATTTTAAACATTTCATAACATTGCTTATGCAATGTATTTGTGTGTGTAGTAATTTAATAGTTTGGCATTTATTTATTTACCATTTCATGTTTTATGGTCATAATTTCCTAACATTATTTCTCTGTCAATGAATTTATGCCTCATCTGTGCTACAGCCTTTCTGTGCAAGTAAACAGTAATTTTTATATTATTTGTATTTGTATTTACAGTAAGTAAATACAGTCTGCGCCTCTGCAGCTTCAGAAGCAGCTTTATATGGTGTAAAGCCGGAAACAGGCTCCTTACAGTATCTGATGATAACCATTCAAATAATCTGCACCTGTTTTACATGTTTTGCAGCCCACAAAAAAGTACATGCATGCTAAAATTGCATTTAATTGAGTGGACACGTGTGGTAACCCAAGTGCGGGACCTTTCTCTTGGCCTTGGGTTCCCTTGACCTTTCCACAGTGGACACCTGTGTGGGCAGATAGCAGGTTTGTTCACCTGAGGAGGAGCAAGGTGTGTGTTGTGAAAGAACCACACACTCCTGTGCAGCGAAGCCAGCTTTCCCCTCACAATGGCTGGAATTATCCAAATCAATACACCTTTGTGCACCGTAAGCAGAGAGGAACTAATGCCAGTCGAGGTCTCAGACTTTATTTGAAAGATTTAAAGAGCAAGATCTTGCACATTTTAATAAATCTGTGGCTGGAATTATAAGAACCTGTTTGCCAATCAACGTTCAGATCTAATGCACCTAAACATGTGTGGAGTAATATAACATGTTAATCAAGCTTTCAAAGACAATAATTCCCTTTGATTAAACATATTCCTTTTACAGTCTGAGACTCAATACTCTGGTGCATCTTGATCCCACAACAACAAAGGACAGAATTAGTTTCATGGATACAAAGTCATGAGTATATGTTGCTAACCCAAAACAGAACAGTGGACGAAAGCAGCAGTGAAGTTCCGTTGTGCACTGATTTGCTAATCAGTGTGATATGAGTATGATTATAGCAGAATATGTGATTAAAGCAAGATTCTCTGTCTTCTGGGACATTTGTGTATTTTAGCAGAAAACTTCAAACTGCAGAAAACTGAATGTCTGAAAGATGAAATGGAAACTTCACCCTGGAAAAAAAAAAGTGCTTTGTACTGGAAAAATATATCTTTATATAATTTATTTTAGACTGATTTTATGTTCTGTTTTCATAAAGTTATACTGCTGCACAATTCACAAACTCTTAAATCGTTTGAAAATAGTTATCAAATTATTGAGGAAATGATTGCATGTTCCCATGTTAATGCCAATCTTACTTGCCTGAGTATCATCCATTTATGCATTTGTGATGAATAAATCCCAATACTCATTTCTAATCTCCCTTCTGGAGTCTGAGCCTAAATAAACACAGCACTACCCCCTGGATGGCTGGCATGGTACTGCAGCCATATGGTGAGGGCAGGGTGAGCCACCCAAGGGGGTTTGGCTATTCTGACATAGTCAGTCTAACTGCCTGCTTAGTCAGGTAGAAACTCTCTGACCTACATGTAAAGCAAACAATCACAGTTTGTTTATGTGTGCCATCCCCATACCATAGTAATAGACTGGCATGGAAAACAATGATTTAAATAAAGGTGTGGCAGTCTGATCAAACGGTTGTAAAGAAAAATTTAAATTTCTCTCCATCCAGAAGAATTTTTTTCTCTCCATTGATGACCATTCAAAAGTACTACTCTTACTATTTCTTCCATAGAAAGATGACAAAAAAATAGTAAGAGTAGTATGCAGTAGGCCTATGCGGTTCCGAGTTCAGAAAACGAGAGATACTTTGGCAGGAATGGGTAAATGCTGACTTGGCAATATGACCCTTCAAAAATCCAGGCTGCGAAATATACGTCACATAGAATGTATGCATTTCATATAGCATACGTGTAAAACCGAAGTATAATTTTGGCTTTAGAGCAGGGGTGGGGGAAACTCTGGCCCTCGAGATCCGCTTTGCTGCTGAATTTAGTTCAAACCCTAATTAAACATAGCCTCCCTGAACAAGCTAATCAAAATCTTCAGGATTACTAGAAAGCTACTGGCATGTGAGTTTGTTTAGGGTTCGAGGTAATCCCTGCATGCAGGAAAGTGAACCTCGAGGGCCAGAGTTTCCCATCCCTGCTTTAGAGGTCCTGATGTTCCACTTGGTAAACTGTAGCCTGAATCTATAGTGCCACCTATTGGAATAATATTCTCATGCATGTCTAAATCATATAATATCTGATCTCTTTGCTATAACTCAATATAGGTTTCCCTTTAAATTATTTGTTGTTGTTGGGTGTGGTTTCCCCCCCCCCCCCTGTCATCTGTCAATTTGAAAATCCTGTTCTGATTTCTGTTTGCCTGCATGAATAATTAATGTAACGCTACATGTGTAGGTTTAATTTCCACCACTAGAGTTCACTAAATTACATAATTAAAATACTTTCTGTTTCAAACTACTTGTAACTATCTCTAGTAGCAGCTTAAATGAAGGACATTGTGGCCATATGACACAGAGCAGCTGTAGTTTCAAATAACTCAGTGTTGCTGTGTGATACAATTCCTGAATCATGTTGTCACAAGGGACAGATATGCAACCGAAATGTTTTGATTTGGAGTAAGTCCCAGATGTTGTTATTTGTCTTATCAAAGTCAAGTAGCATGTGACATTTTGGAAATGCAAGTGATGTCTGATTCACTATCTTTGTGGGGACTCTAGACATAATGATGTTTATACTGTACAAACTGAATATTCTATCCTCTTACACCCTACCCCTAAACCTACTTGGCACAGAAAACTTTCAGCATTTTTACATTTTCAAAAAAACAAACAACAACAACAACAACAAAAAGACTCATAGGGCCTCCATCCCCATGAGTCTGTGTGCATTCAGAAACACACACACACACACACACACACACACACACACACACACTTCAATGGTTCTTATAATCCTCATATTGCCATAAAAAGTGCAAACACATATCCACGTGTTATACTCAGGTAAAATTTGACTCACATTGAAAATCCTTTATTTATAATAGATTATTAAGTTTATTTTTAATTTAATATTGTTTAAATAAAATGAACAAAGTTCTGACAAAAGACTCTTTTTCTGGTTAACTTTAGGCATTTTATAATTTAGAATCTCAAATGAACACACACACACACACACACACACACACACATGATTTTTATACTACAAACTGTATGTTCTATCCCACTTCACTAAACCAAATAAATAAATAAATAAATAAATAAAGACATAAAAACGAGTCTAATTAAAATAGACTTGATTACAACCTATATACCCTTCCTTTAACAGACACTTTATAGCCTAGAGATTGTTTTGGTCCATAAATGAACCAGGCTCTTCTAATCCAACCCTCTGTTTCCCCACGCTGCTGCTCCTCTGTCTGTACACACACGCTCCCCCATCCGGTGCAGAGTGGACGCGACGCGGCGCGGCTTAAATCATCTGACGTGTTTTGCGCATTTCCTGAACTGGCGCTTGAGCGTAGGGAGGGAGAGAGGGAGTGAGTGAGAGAGAGGGAGAGGGAGAGGGAGAGGGAGAAAGAGAGAGAGAGAGAGGGCGAACAGGGAGAAAGGCTGCAGCGCAGAAGACTTCATGAGCGTGTAGCTCAAATGCTTTCGCCTTCTCAAATCAACAAAGAAAAGAAGCAGCTGAATATCTCGGCGAGTGGATGGCAATAGTCTCCGAGCGGTTCGTCAGCAGACTGGGAGAAGGAGGTATCCCAAACGCCTCTCCCACTCAACGCATACGGGGAAACGAATAGTACAAGACAAACCCTTCTGAAGACCATCACATTTGGGATATTTTCCTCTATATTATTGCCGATATTTTGCCTGCTGGACTCGTTCCTCTACTCAGCGCTATTCCACACGTAGGGAATCCGATTGTTTACGTATGCTTTCCCATTACGAGTAGAGACGGATCGTAAACAAACACAGGAGCCTCTGGTTTTGCATATCGCGTTTTTGCATCCTATTTGATTGTTCCGCTCAAATGAGGGAATCAGGTTGATCCGTGTAGTGGTTTGAGGAATTTAATCATCACAGCATCCATCTATATGTGCATGTATACTGATGACGTGATGACATCTATGGGTATAGCGACCCCCTGAATCAAAACCTAAAACCGTCTGTTCCTGCAAAGAAGCCAGCTGCATCTCACTTGAGCGTCATCATGGTGGTTTTTAATGGAGTGTTGAAGATCAAAGTTTGTGAGGCACTGGACCTGAAGCCCACTCCATGGTCGCTCCGACATGCAGTTGGACCAAAGACCCAGACCTTCCTACTGGACACGTACATTGCCCTCAACGTGGACGATTCACGTGTGGGCCAAACTTCTACCAAGCAAAAGACGAATAGTCCAGCTTGGAATGATGAGTTTGTAACGGAGGTTTATGATGGGAAGAGAATTGAACTGTCCGTCTTTCACGACGCACCAATTGGCTATGATGACTTTGTGGCCAACTGCACTATACAGTTTGAGGACCTGCTGCAGAATGGCAGTAGGCACTTTGAAGATTGGGTATGTTTATCTCACAATTTATTGCATGATGTGTAATCACTTCAGTCTGGCTCCTGGGGGCCCCTCAACACTACAAATTTTGGTTGTCTTACTATTCTCTCACACCCAAGGTTATGGAGCACTTCTAATGAGACATGATTGAGAAACACTGGTGTAATCTAGTGCAGTGGTTCTCAATCCCGGTCCTGAAGAAGCCCAGCTCTGGACATAATAGATGTCTACCTTTATTTATCACACCTGATATAATCCGCTCTTATTGCTGCACAAAGACCTAAAGCTGGTGTGGAGACATCCAAAATGTGCAATTCTGCGGTCTTGCAGACAAAAAAAAAAAAAACACTGATCTGTTGTCTAGGCCATAATTTTCATCTGTTGTCTAGGCCATAATTTTCACAGGGACTGGTCGGTTTCGGATTCTCCTCAGCAAAGCCCCTTGTTTCCCAGCCTTCCTCACGGGTTCTCACGCTCTGGGGGTTTTCCCATTTTTTGACAAAACATGTTCTGCTGCTGTTGAATCCAGACCTACATTTACCATTTCCGTCAAGTGAAGCTGTTTTGCAAATTGCCTTCATGAGATGTAACGCTCCCATGCCAGAGAAGGAAATAATCAATGCCCATTATGCAAGCTGTAAAACAAGTTTGACACAGTTTGCTAGATGTATACGTTACAACCTGTCATTTATCTGGCCGTGTTTTCTGAAAAATGATGGCACCTGTAGGATAGCACTGCCATATAGACCTGAGTGTCTCACCTTGCCAGTCACCTTATTTTGGATTCTGACCACTTGGCAGAAATAGGCCCATTTAGAGCTCAATTCACTGGCTTTCATTAGAGTTTTAATAGTATTGGACTCTTTTGTGTCTTCTCTTTTGAGTGTTTCTTTTCTAATGAAAAGAAAGGCTATGTGCATTATAGATTGTAATATTGTTTGCATTTACATGCTATTGTGTGTGTATAACACACATAAAAACTTGTCATTATTGTTTTACAATAGTCTAAAAGTTGAATGTTTTGATGCTGCTGTGTTGTAATGTGTTTCAGTGTCATGGAAAAATAGCCAGAGATTAATTTAGCATTCTAATCATGCCTGGAATTATGAGTTGGTCTGTTATATAATCTTCGTCCAGCTGAGGGGCTGCAGTGGGGAGTGCTTTGTATGTTTGGTCGTTAGACACCCAGGGAAAGGTCAGCATATATCGATTATGTCGCTGCATTGGTCAATCTTCCCCTCCTGTTGGCAACTCGCACTGTAAATGTGTTAGGCGAGAGAGTGAGAAGGAAATCAATTTAATCTCTGCATTCCCCCATCGCGGCTTTGACGACCTGCCTAATCATAACACACCCTGAGCCCTCTGTCTCACCGTCAGCTCTTTATTTCACCTGTGTACTAAAGAGATTTGACAAGTAAAAAAATGGTTAACCCTTCCCAGAATTTTCCGCTTTTGCAAATATTGCTTCTTTCCAAATGCGAACCTTACAAATGCATCGTCACAAATGTATAGCCTAAGTTCTTCTTGTTTTATTGTTTTTTTCTGTTAGACTGTTAGTCTGGTTTTGGCTGTTGAAAGGGGAATGTATTGCATTCACTATGCCAATGCCAATCCAAAAAAAAAAAAAAACATGGCTCAACAAAAAGGGCATATGTTAATTATGGCAAATGCATCTGACATAATTGAAGCTGAACGTTTTGTCAGACTTCATAGCTACAGATACGCTTGATAACAACGATTCAGACAGAAGCTCTGGTATGTCTAATTTTCCAGAGAGTCAGAGATGTACAATCTTCATCTGCCATGTCTTGTTTATGCAAATTAATAAAGCAAGAGTTTGCTTTCAAGAGACAAGTGACCGGAGACGGAGGGTAATCAGGGTTGTGCGCCATTCAAATTTGAATTGAGAATGTTTAAAAATCTATTTCTGAGCTGAAACAGAATTTGAGTTGAGGTGACATACATTTTAATTGAAATATTAAGAAGTACAATGCAAAGAAATTATGTAACAGTATTTCTTTTCTAGAAAAGCAACTTAAAGCAGAACTTGCTAACTTTTTTAACTTAATAAAACTGTCTAGAAATCATTTGGATGGTTAAACAACCTGTTCTGGTGATATTGGTGACTTTCCCCGCTCCCCCCAGCGTTCCCAGGCGGAAAACCAACCTTGCAACTTGGGGACTACCGTCCCGGCAAGATAGAAATTGGAAGTCTCGTGAGAAGCGAGAACGAGAACGAGCGCGAAACACGAATTGCTTTACGGCAATTCGACATAAACACACACGCATGTATGATGTATTACCAGATTACCCACCTCGGTAGACATATCTCCACACGATACAGTTGGCTTGCTCCGATCAAAACAAACGCACATGAGCAGCGGTAGAGAGGGGGAGGAGGCCGCCGCAAGTGAGTTTTTTACGACCGTGTTGTGAAATATACGCCTTCCCACAGCTGTAGGGGGAGCTCGTGGGGAAAACATGCGACAACAAAAGGGAAAATCAGCGAAGAAGTGATTAGAGTTCGCTAGAGTTGCCGAGTTCTGCTTTAAACTAGTGGTTTGATAAAACCTTGTTTTAAAGTGTTTGAAATGTAAAAAGCTTTGAAAGCCTGGAAATGTAGGTTTTTAGGCTTTGCAGAGATCGAGAATAACATCTATAATATACAGTAGTTAATAATATTAATTTAATTAAGTTTTGTGGACTTTTCTTTGAACTGTAATTCAGTAAATTCCTGTCATTCCAATTCCAATTTTAATTAAACTTCCTGTAGGATATGGTCAATTCAATTCAAATTCCAGCTCATGAATTGAAAGGAAGTCAGTTCTTTAATTCTGGATTTTACACAAACCTGTTGGTGATGTGATATTTAATTTGTTGGAGCATTGTTTAGTTTTTTTTCCTATTAGAATACATGGCGTATGATGTAATGAGCCTTAGGATGGAAACTTCCTGAAGTTTTTGGTGTTCTCTCGAATGAATAGAGGGTCAATATGTCTGTAAAAGAAACCAAATGAGGGCCATTTTTAGGAAGACAGTTGTTTCTTGGCTCGTCATTTGAGCAGCAGAGGCCGGAGCCAGACGTCTCCCGAGAAACCCACACTGTTCACGCAGTGGACTCACATCCAATGAGTTTCATCTGTACATTTACTCCCACTGTTACCCACACAGGTGGAGCTTTTTTCTGCTTGGAACAAGGAGAGCATGCTTACTAATTTGGATAACCACCTCTACTTCAACAAACACATACAAACCCACAGAGAAACAGTAGCAGCAGTGTTACAAAACTGTTTAGGGAAAAAAGTAACCAAACAGGACCTCTAACCCTAAAGACGACGCTATTGTGTCATGTTTGTTGCTTTACCACTTCTCTGTTGGGTTTCTGGCCTGTAATCGTTCCCCAATCATGTTGCGGTGGCCTGGTATGATGCAACACGTTTTTCAGAAATTGCACCACTTTTGGGCACTTTTGCACACACCTTCTCTTAAGCTGATGGTTAGTTGGGTTTGAGTTGACGTGTTAGCTGTCCATGTAGCTTTTAGCGGAAGAGGTAATTGGAGCCTGGTCTTTGTGGATGGTTCTCAGACACTACTAAGACACAGCCTCCTGTCTTTGTTGTGTAAGGGCAGGAACAGACTGAATAATTTACAACCCTTCCATCAGCCTCTTTATGGAATGTCTGACCCTGCAGAGATCACCCACAACACCCTTAGCTCAAGTTAGCAACAATCCCATTATCACCAACGAAAGTGGCCCTTATCTTTAGGGATATCTCTGCCTTCAGTTACCAGCCTATACTGAGGGGTCATCTGTGGAGAGTTGGAGAAAGAGGGGAGAACTTCTGTTGATCTTGTAGCCATTCATTCGCTCTTGTCTTTTTCGGGTTCATTCATTCTGCTTCCTCATATTGTCCTCCTCCTGCTATCCCTCTGCTTCCTTCATTTTCTCTCTACTGGGTTTCCTTCCCTTCCATCTTGTTGTCCGAACTATCCTTGTTAATTTCATAGATATTTATGCTCCTGAGATTATGCCCAGTCCATTTCAAACCAGCTCCAAATGCTTAAAATACATTTCACGAGGAGTGTTGCTTTAGCCACAGATAATGAGCTTTAAAGGCCTGCAGTTTCCTTAATGTCTTTCCACTGCATTACAGCTTACATTACAGTTATCGATTGCACTCAGTATTTTACAGGTTTATGCCCAGCAGCTCTCTTTCCATTGTGTCTTCTTAAATGTTGGGGTTAGCTATACAGTTCTTCCTGGTTACTTGACATTGACATCATCTACCCTCACTTCTTTCTGGTCATTTACACAAATAGGCCAGGGCTGAGGCTAAAACACCAACTGCTCCCCCTACTTGACATACCGTTGCCAGAAGAACCCATATCATCCTTTTGCCAAGCCAAAGCGCATCAGAGCTGGGTGTTGATTGAGTTCTTTCCCATCAGTGTATTCATGCTTCTAGACTAAGGTGGCAACATGTCGACTTGCACAGACAGAAACCTTCTCACGTCAATCTGTTTGTTGCACATCGGTTCACAGTGTTTTTCATCAGTTCTCAAATCTCGGGATTTGAGGGGGAAGGGGGAATTGTGGGTAAGCAGGGATCAGTCCATCCAGCAGCACTAATTAATTTCATGAAAGGACTCGATGAGAGACCGGTGAAATGTCTTTATATGTTTGTTGTGTCTGTCCTCATTCGTTCATCTTGTGTAGTTTGGCTTGTGTGTGAGTGTGCTTTACAGTTTTGTGTGTCGCCGGCGGTTGTCTAGCTTTCACATGCTGCGTTGAGCTCTCGCCTGGGGCACATTGAGCATGCTTACAGTGAAAGGGAACAATACAGGTGACATATGAGATACTCTGGCAAATATGCCTGATCTGCACCGCTATCTACATGACCCAGTTACACACACACTTGTACTCTCAGGTCCACAGCTAAATACAGCACATATGTGAATATCTATCTTCTCTTTGTAGCTAGTGCTAATGGGTTTTAAACTTCTGACTTGTTGATCTTTAGTGTGGATTCAGGGGGAAGTTAATGTAGTACAAAAATTAGTGATGGAAAATGGGATCAATTCCAATGTGATGGATTTCACATTGATCTTAGAGCTCTGAGGCCATTTCTCTTGGTTCCAGTGTTGGCATAGTTTTACGGTTTTACTTTTTGGGCATAATTTAAGGTCCTTCATGGGGTCAGTACAATTCAAAAGTTTGGGGTCAAGATTGTTTTTTTAGAAATTAATACTTTTATTCAGCAAGGACAAATGTGACAGTAAAGACATTTATAATGCTACAAAAGTTGTCTATTTTGAATAAATGCTGTTCTTTTGAACTTCCTATTCATCAAAGTTTCCACAAAAATATTAAACAGCAAGATACTAACAAAATGTTTCTTGAGCACCAAATCAGCATATTAGAATGATTTCTGTATGATCATGTGCCACTGAAGACTGGAGTAATTCAGCTTTGCCATCACAGGAATCAATTATATTTTTATATATATTAAAATAGGAAACTTAAAAAAAAATTGTTACAGGCTTTTGAACTGTAGTGTATATATTTCAAAATTAATTTTTAATGATCTTTTAGGCACTATAGGAGCATATTATGCTTGTTAATGTTACAAATTGAAGCTGCATTCGGTAACTTTTTGGGGTTAAAAATGATCCAAAAGAGATTTTTGAGCAAGTACATAACCAGCCAGTGTTCAAAACAATTTCTTGCCTTAGCTCAATTCAAACCGGTAAGCTTGTAAAAATGTTTTTATTTCCAGTGGTACTGGTGGATTTTCACGGGAAATTCGAGCATGTCTTTGCGTCGTTACGTCACATCTGTACACATAAAGAAGGCGTCTCGGCTAGTAGGCTATATTGCGTGTGAGGATGTTGGAGGATGTCTTGATATAATTAAACTTATCAATTTGATGGCGGATCCAGAAAGATTCAAACGACAATCACCCGTTGTCCCCGTTGTAAAATGCAAAAGATTTCATTCGGACTTCGGAGTGGCTACAGAAAAAAAGAGACTGCAACCGGGCCCATGCGAAAACAAGGATAATATTAAAGGGGGGGTGAAACGCTCAGTTTCAGTCAATCTCATGTTAATCTTGAGTACCTATAGAGTAGTATTACATCCTTCATATCTCCAAAAAGTCTTTAGTTTTATTATATTTATAAAAGAAAGATAGGCTGTACCGAGTCTTTCCGGAAAAAACCGAGCGGCTGGAGGCGTGCCGTGTGGGCGGAGCTAAAGAATCACGAGCGCGCGCAGCTTTTGCGTTGAGAGCGTCTGGAAGCTGTGACATCCTTTACCGTGAGGAAAAAAATGTTATCCAAAACAAACCACGGCTAACAATCAGATTCAGCCATACATTTATGATCCAGAATCAGATCCCGAGGCTGAAATTGAACACGAGCAGCAGCAGCAACGACTACAGCAGGTCGTCTCTATGTGGTGTGTACTGGAACTGTATATATTTGCTTAGCGGTTTTTGTAAATGACTAATTTCCACTTTATGTTGTCGTATATATTTTTTTTCTTTAAAGGTGTACATGTGGGAAGTGCAGTTTGATGCCAACTGAGGCGGAAAACGTTTGCTGCCAAGAAATAGAACCGGTTATACTTATGTCTTGAAATGCATTATAATGTGTAAAGTTGTAGTTTGTACGACTTAATATGATAGCATACAATTAGCTTACTAAATGTACTTTAGCACTGTCTTCATAAAAAGCAGCCGATGACTTCCCTAAAGCCGAGCACAGCGCTTTGATGGGCGTTCTGCTTTCGCTCTCTCGCTCTGGTCTACGGGTGCGCGCGCGCCCTTCCGAGAGAAGTGCCCTTAGGACTCGTATAAGGAAATTCCGCCGCATCTGACGTCACACACGCCCATACTCGAAAAAAACTTTCCGAAACTTGTGACAAACCGGAAGGAGTATTTTTAGCACAGAAATACTCCATCAAACGTACAACTTAATTTTTTAAACTTTGTCCATGTTTAGCATGGGAATCCAACTCTTTAACAGTGTAAAAAAATGCCCCCCCCCCCCCCTTTAAGGGCATTAAATGTAGTCACGCTATGCTGATGTTGTTAATATTAACAATTTGAGAACAAAGTATAATTTGCACGGTTTGACGTGATAGGATAAGCGATCGTTAGATTTAATCAAATTCACAAAAGTGAATGTTACTTACTTGTTCAGATGACATTTTCCGGTGAAAACTCTTATGTTGGTCATACTTCCAAAAAGTAGAATCTGTGATTCCGAATGACAGTATCCACACCGGCGCGGTGACTGACAGACGCACATTCTCCTCAAAACATTGGATTCATCCGCACTGTGCCGTGCCGAGGCACAACCCACGTAAAGTTGATAATTCCGCGAATAACTGCAATTGCAGATTTCGAACAGAGATGGCGACAAAGAGGAAAAACTTCGGACTGCAGCTTTAAATGTATTAGTATACATTTCTGCTGAAAAAATTAAAGAACTAAAGAAGTGCTCATATGGCCCACAGAGAGGCCAAAGTATCCCATCATCACCATCATCATATCTGCAGTCATCTTCACTGCAGGAGCCCACAACAGACTTGAATCCTCTTAGCACCCTGTTCACACTCTGCATGTGCACACACACACACACACACACATACCAGTGTACCACAACCATCAGCGTGTGTGTGCATGCTCGCTTTATGCCTGAGATTAAATCAAAGTAATTCACACCTCATGATGTTTGAGACACAAAGGCTTGTAGTCTGTTCCTGTGCTCACAGTTACATGAGCGTTTTATCTCCAGATGGCTGTTTTCATTTTGTCTGGTCTCTTTTTGCGCTATTTACTAAATTAAAGCCGTGAAGCCCTCTCTGGACCCAGTGTTTATTCAAAGTGAATTCCAATCGGACCTTCAAAGGTTCTCATTATTAGTCTGTATCATGAATAATGCACAATTAGCCCTGGTGTGGTGTCTTATTAGTAATTCATGGAGCTCTGAAGGTTTCACTCAGAGCGGTGTGTTCACGGAGCTGAATGTACTCGTATGGCCACATTTGTGTGTGATTTCGAGTGTGAATGGGAGCCGTGCGTGCCGCTCAGCCGTCATGCTGAGGCTCTGCTGTTGACAGATGGACGTAGGAGGACTGTTGCTGAGCTCAAACTGTCTTAAAGAGAGGGTAAGAAAAGGATGAGAGTATAAAGGAGGAGAGGGCGAAATTGAGGAGGAGTGGAAAGAAAGTGTTCCTCTGTTTAATCCTAGCAGAGAGATTCATTTAGAAATCTGTGGCACATGTGTTTAAAACTTCTTAGACCTAGTTTTGATTTCCCAAGTGCACAGTTAGGAGAAGTGTTTTCAGTCGCACACAGTATTTCTGTCTCTCTCTCCCGCATCCCTACAGTGGGCTCTCCTATAGTCAAATCAACAGTCCTAATAGGACTAACAGCTTAATGTGATATACTTGACCACAGCCTCATCCTTTCATATTTAGTTTTTAAAGAAACAGGCTGTTTTTTTTGTTTTTTTTGTATAGTCAGGAATGGATTGACGCATTACGTTTTATATTTAGTCCTGAGACGCGGATCCATAAATCGCAACCTCCTCCGTGTATACTGAATGTACAAGATAGAAATGCAGCATAAGCTGTCTTCCCAGTGCATCATATAAACTAATTCAAACTGTTTATATTGAAGGGTTAGTTTACCATGAAATAAAAAATCTGACATTATTTACTCACCCTCATGTTGTTCCAAACCTGACTTTGTGAAACATAAAATGATATATTTAAAAAAAAATTCAGTTTTTTAGTTTTTTTTGCCCATGAAGTGAAATTTGATGATTTTCTAGTGATTTTCTTCCCCTGGCTGTCATACAGTGCTATGCATAAGTTTAGACACCCATTCTAAAGTTGACTAAAAAGAGGAATAAAAAATCATCTTTTGGAAACTGAACTTAATGCCTTAATTTAAAAAATTAGGAAAAATCCAACCTTTAAGGACACCAATTTTCTTTGTGAATGAATAATGTATCGTAAATAAATAAATGTTCTTCCTTAAAATACAGGGTGCATAAGTTTGGACACCCCTATGTTAAATTCCCATAGAGGCAGGCAGATTTTTATTTTTAAAGGCCAGTTACTTCATGGATCCAGGATACTATGCATCCTGATAAAGTTCCCTTGGCCTTTGGAATTAAAATAGCCCCACATCATCACATAGCCTTCACCATACCTAGAGATTGGCATGGTTTTATTTCAGTTAGCCTAATAGCTAGTTTGATTTGCATTGAGAGATGATCTTATGGAAAGTACCCCATGCCAATCTCTAGGTATGGTGAAGGCTATGTGATGATGTGGGGCTATTTAATTCCAGAGGCCAAGGGAACTTTATCAGGATGCATAGTATCCTAAATTTTTTTTTTTTTTAAATACTTAAACATAAAAATCTGCCTGCCTCTATGGGAATTTAACATAGGGGTGTCCAAACTTATGCACCCTGTATTTTAAGGAAGAACATTTATTTATTTACGATACATTATTCATTCACAAAGAAAATTGGTGTCCTTAAAGGTTGGATTTTTCCTCATTTTTTAAATTAAGGCATTAAGTTCAATTTCCAAAAGATGATTTTTTATTCCTCTTTTTAGTCAACTTTAGCATGGGTGTCTAAACTTATGCATAACACTGTATATGGATTTGGAACAACCTGAGGGTGAGTAAAGGCCCGTTCACACCAATGATGAGAACTATAACAATACGTTTTTAATAATCGTTCTAATTCTCACAATATCATTGCAGTCATTTCAGAATTATTTTTTTTCCAACTGATCAACGATAAAAAAAATTTGACAGCCAATCAGAATCCATCTTTCTTAAAATACCTTAAGCATTTAAAGCTGCAGATGATTTAAAGGGATAGTTCACCCAAAAATTCTGTCATTAATTACTCACCCTCATGTCATTCTTCTTCGGAAACACAAATGAAGATCTTTTTGAATGAAATCTGAGAGCTTTCTGTCCCTCCATAGACAGCTACGCAACTACCACTTTGACGCTTAAAGTGCATAAAGAGATCGTAAAACTAATACATAAGAATTGAGCGTTTTAGTATAAATTTTCCGAAGAGACTTGATCGCTTTATATGATGAACAGATTGAATTTAGGCTTTTATTCACACATAAACATTCATCAACTCACACATCAGTTGTGGTAAACAGGAGCTCAAGCATGTTTGCTTGAAGTGCGAGAACCAGTGAGGTTCATTCTCGTGTTACGCAGCACGTTTGAGCTTTTTGCAAGAGGTTAGTTCTCACGCGTCAAGCAGATAAGGTTTGATTGAGCTTCTGTTTATGTTCACTGATCAGTGTTAAAGCCTAAATTCAGTCTTTTCATCATATAAAGCAATCGAGTGTCTTCAGAAAATTTTGTCTAAACCTTTCAATTCCTATGGATTAATTTACGATCTCTTTATGAACTTTTTGAAGCATCAAAGTGTCAGTTGCGTAGCTGTCAACGGAGGGACCGAAAGCTCTCAGATTTCATCAAAAATATCTTACTTTGTGTTCTGAAGATGAACAAAAGTCTTATGGGTTTGGAACGACATCAGGGTGAGTAATTAATGACAGAATAAGTGCATGCTTATAATAAATCGGACATTATCTTCTGTTGATGCTAATCGTTCTTGGTGTGGACTGGCCTTAAATGAATAAAAAAAATTAATAATTTAAATCTGAAACCTCAGTTTGTTTTTAGACCACTGAGCAGTGCTAAGCATTTTTCCATGGAGACGCGCATCTGGGAGAGCGTGAGCGGCATGTGTTCTCTGTGGCTTGTGGGTATCTGTTTGCACAGCGGTGATTAGAACCAAGAGAGGGCGAGTTAAGGCCAATGAGGGGTGCAAATTCAGGCACTGGAGGACAGTAACCAGAGCAAGAGTTTGTTTTCTTTGTGTTGTACTTGATATCCTTTCCGCATACACACCACACTGGCATACGCGCATGCGTGAAGCAACTGGTCCCGAAGTGATTTTTAGCGGATGTATGAAGTCAGTTCTCCTCAAGTTCTCACAGGTGTCCTAACAGACTAACCACAGGTGTAGGTCATCACATTAACTATTGAAGATGTTCCACTAACATCCCAGATACTTCCCAGAAACTGTAGTGTACAAATACTTCTTGTTGCAACTTTGAACAATATATTTGTATGTGTTGTTTTGTAATTTTGTGCTTTACAAACATGGAAAGGTATACTTGTGAGTACAACCTTGTCTCTGATAATTATCCTTACATTCCATACAGGATAAATTTAACTAGACACAAATGAGACAATTGTTTACATTCAGTAAGACAACTGATCTTTGTAATCGTTGTGGGGATAGTATTTCTCAAATAATTTGGTCTTTTGATTGAATTTGAGAAAAGTTCATATTGAAATTTGTAGGATTTGGTATCTTGGCAGATCTGGGTCTTTTAGAAAATCTGTGAGGCAGGAGACTCTTCTCAGTATCTGTTTGTTCTCTATGTCCTTTAATGTCTGACTGTCTAGGTCTAGGAGAAACAGTTGAGATATTAAAGCGATCTCATATGTGATATCTCTTTTCTAAGGGGAGGGACAGTGAGACAGTGAGCCTCTTGAGCTGTGGGTGTGGACGAGGTTGAGCCACAGGGTGTTGCATAAGAGGAGCTGATTATGTCCCACAGCTTATCTCTGGGTTTATCCTCCCTTTCTCCCCATTTACTCTCTCTCTCTCTCTCTCTCTCTCTCTCTCTCTGAATTTTTCTCTTTTACTTCCCAGTTACGTTCTCATGATATCCATATGATGCCAGTTTGACCCCCAGTAGCATCCACTGTTTTAATTGGTTTTGTGAAAAGTTTGCGAAAGTTTGAGACGGTGTGCTTAATGAGGCAGTGAACTACACATCCCATGAAGCATTGCAAATGATACTCCAATCAGAAACAACAGTGCAAAAGAATAAAACTATTGACCTATAGTGAGCTTATATGTAATTTATAATTATTAAAGCACTATTTTTGTAATGATAAATTAAGATTACACACAATAGGAATGTTTATGCAAATATATTAGTAGTTATAAAAGCAAATTTTAGCTTTTTTAGAATTGATAAACTAGAATATTTTTCAAAAGCAAAGTTGTTTGTATTCTATGCATTCTGTGTAGGTGTGAACAGTCAATTCAGTGGTACGTATGAGATCTGTGTATGAAAAAGGGGGAGCAAAAAGGACAGAAAAAGAGAGAAAGCCTCAGAAAGAGGAAGAAAGAAACAGCACAGAAAAAGATAAAGGCAGTAAGAAGCAGTTTCTCTTTGCAAGTAATGTGATCTAACACTCTGTAGCAGTGCTGCTGTGCATTATTCAAAAGGGACAAATCAGTATTGATTGACAGACTGTTGTACATCTGTCTGCACTGTGTGTCTGTGTGTGTGTGTGTGTGTGTGTGTGTGTGTGTGTGTGTGTGTGTGTGTGTGTGTGTGTGTGTGTGTGTGTGTGTGTGTTTTTTTGTTCATTGTATAAAAGCTATATTTCTTAAATGTTATCAGTATAATATACATGGTTGGCATGTACGCATTTTGACAACCTTCTGACACAAATTCAACAGACAGATTAACTACATCAGTTTGTCCAGTCTCAGTAAGCAAGAGGTTTTGAAGTAATGCACTGTGGGGTGAGGAAGTCTGAGACCACTTTTAAAATTCATCTCATTTAAACCTAGAAATGAGAGTTTTTTTAGTGTTTTATTTTATTTTGAAAAATGTACAACAAAGAAATGTTATGACTTAAAATTATTTAGAAAAATGTAAGATTCTGTTCTATTTCTGGGTCACTTATTAAATAATACATTTAAACTTTTATTTGTTGTAATGCTGGGAAAATAATTGTTGGTGATATAATTGTATTACATATTTTATAACTGCAGTTTCACTGGTGATCTCAAACTTTTGGGCCGCATTATATTTTTACAATTCAGATGTTATTAAAATGCAGTTAATGCAACTTTTTAGACTTAATTTGCCCCAGTTTTACTGAGAAAGATATTTAATAGCAGCATCTTTTGAGCCATATAAGAGAGACTGGTATCATGCCACAGGCTCTGTTTCTTTCACATGAGTTCTTCTCTTGTCATATTTGGCCTTGTCTCAAATGATGTACGTGACATAGTAACATGCACATGCAAGTAAAGACAACAAAATAGTTTTTTGTGTCATTTTAGGATTCAGTTGATGCTTATAAGCAACCCTTTATCTCTGCAGATACAGCCAAAAAACAATGTTTTGTCTTGGTCCCCAGTAAAAAAAAAAAAAAAAAAAAAAAAAAATTATATATATTTATACCATGGGCTGTTTAAATACTCGATTCTGATTGGCTGGAAGGTGTGCAGTAAAACCGTTTAATGCACAGGTAGTTCCAGTCAGTTTGATTACAGTTCGAAATTAATCCGCTACATTGGTAACCATAGTAACACAGATACACTTGCAAGCAGAGTGAGAGACGCATATGAAAACGTTTAGGTAGGCTAAATGGATGATTTTTGAATATCGTTTAATTTGTATCAGTGTTGCCTGTCATTCATAAATAATTGTAATAAATCCATTAAAGAATCATTAAGTTAGCTATATGCTTAAGCAATGAGGGGACTGTAGCTGCTAGACTTTAAAGAAGAGCTCGATGCACACAGGTAACTCGCGCACGCATCTCTCTCTCTCTCTCTGTTCCTTCTCCTTCAGTTCTCTGTCTCTCTCTTTTAATAATGAATTTAAATAAATGTGAATTCATTCAAATAAAAGCAATCCGATGGCTCTACTTTATTTAAAGCGGACGGAGTGGAAGAACTGACGAGCCTTAACTTAAGAAATAACCGTCATTTTTACACGTCTGTTAAAAAATTACACTGTAAACATCAGTTACAGCTTTAACTTATTTTTAACTTGGCAAATAACCAAGGTATAAGCGGGATAATCCACGGCTAGCCATGCATTAAAGAATTTTAATGCACTTCGTAGAGGCAACCACCCTCCGCTTCGCGTCGGGTGGTTCTTCGCCTCTACGTCGTGCATTAAAATCCTTTAATGCATGGCTAGCCGTGGATTATCCCTTACATATGCCAATGGCAAATTGGTTTTATGCATACATCTCATAATTTTTTTTTGATTTACAGTGTGGTTAAAAAAAAAAAAAAAAAAAAAAAAAAAAAAAACACCTTAACGGGGTCATCGGATGCTCATTTTCCACAAGTTGGTATGATTCTTTAGGGTCTTCATGTAAAGTTGGTAACATAATTTGGTTAAAATTCCTCAATGGTTGTGTAAACCAACACCCTTTTTACCTCCTCAAAAATAGCTCTGTTCACAGCGACCCGTTTCGGTGCATGTCTCTTTAAATGATAATGAGCAACTGCTCACCCCACCCCTCTCTTCTGTGGGTGTTGACCCAACTATTTGACATAAGCAGAATGCATTGCAACACATAGGCAGGTATAATTAAATAATCTTGCTTATATGAGCATATATATATTTCTAAGCACTGACAGATCCAGTAAGTATTTTTTACAGTCTATGGTGTTGACACAAGTAAAGTGCTGCCTTGGCTGACTTTATACAAATGGCTGAGGGCAGAAATATGCTAATACAGGACAGTCCGTCAGTGGTTGTGGGCGGGGCATGAGCAATATGACATCATACTGCTCAGAAAATCCCAATGGCTTGATTATTGAGAGTGTTGAAAAAAAAGGAGTGAATGGATTTTTTTTCATTGTATGGTGGTTGTGTCCACACACTGCAAAGACACATTTATATGCAAACACCATATTAAAGTGAATTTTGCATTCGATGACCCCTTGAAGTAAATCTTAACTTAAATTTTAAATCTTTAAGGTTTTAACTTAAAATCTTATAAAAAAAAATTACAGGAGAAAAAGACAAAAAATATTGATTTAAAACTGAAAAACATTGTTTTAAGCATAAATCGAACATAATTAGTAACGTTTATACTTAAATCAAGAACAACTATTTGCAAATGGAACAAGAAAAATAAAGTTTAGGGAAAAAGTTTGAAGGGTGTTTAGAAATTGTTTGCTGGAAAACTAGACAAAAATCCTTTTAAAGAAAATGTGCGCCTTGATGACTTTAACTAGAATGCCGTCGGCAGGCTGTACTGACAGCAGCTTTGGAAAGAGCTTTCATACATATATACACGACCAGCAAAGCTGCCTTGCCAACATTGTTTAGCAAAGCATGATACTGGTTTCCTGGAGAGTGTCATCGGGGAGACTAGAACACACCGCTCTATCCTTGCACGTTCACACTCACACACATGCAGTGGCCTTTCCTTCCTCTGCTAAATTTAGTGGCCGTTGCACCTCAGAGACAAACACACTCAAGGAGGCTGCTGTTGTGTTGAATGGAATCTCGTGACATCACAGGAAGGGGGGTGGGGGGACTGAATAACAGACATGTCATCACCCTGTTAGCATTTCAGATGACATCACCAGTGGTTCTGCAGTCGTAACTTTCGTCTTACAGTGATTTAAAGGGATAGTTCACTCAAAAATGAAAATTCTGATGTCATTTACTTACCCCCATGTCATCCCAAACCCATAAGCCTTTGGTTAATCTTCCAAACACAAATTTAGATATTTTTAATGAAGTCTGAGAGTTTCTGTCCCTCCATTGAAAGTCCAGGTAACAAAAACCTAAGATATATAAAGGTGTCGTAAAACGAATCAATATGAATTGAGTGATTTAATGCAAGTCTTGTGAAGAGATACAATCGCTTGATATGATAAACAGACTTAAAGGGATAGTTCACCCAAAAATGACAATTAGCCCATGATTTACTCATCCTCTAGTCCTATCCCTATCCTAGGTGAATATGACATTCTTCTTTCAGACAAATACAATCAGAGTTATATTGAAAAATGTCCTGGCTCTTCCAAATGTTTCCAAGGGTGGGCTAATTTTCATTTGTGGGTGAACTGTCCCTTTAATTTATGTTTTTATTTACATATGGACACACAAGCTTCCATGTTTGCCAAATGTGATTGTGCTCTTATATATGTGTGTCGATCATTGTTTAGCTGTAAATGAAAGCCTAAATTAATTCTGTTTATCATATAAAGTGATTTTAGCTCTTCACAAAATGACTTTTTCGAAGATTAACCAAAGTCTTGATAATGACCGGATTTTTATTTTTAGTTTGAACTATCCCTTAAAAGCTATTGATTATAATTTCATCAGATGACTGCAGGTAGATGGCCTGATGTGTTCGAGAGGGCAGTTTTGAGAGTGCGATACGACAGGCTCGGTTTTCGAAAGTGCAGCAAATGTTGATGATTTCATCAGGAATTAAAGGGATAAATCAGGTTTTTCCCCTTAGCTTAGAGAGCAGGTAGCCTGGAAATCCAGACCCAAATCTGAAAGATTAAGGGTCTGGCATCGACTAATGAAAATCACCCAGCTCGAGGGGCGGCACCAAGCATGCATTTGAAAATCTCACTGCACGCAATTGACCTATGGCTAAGCCACGCCCCCTCCACTCACTCGGACAAACAGTCAACATTCGGTAACAGGCGCTATAGCGGTAGCTGTCACAGTAGGAGACATTTCACAGGAGGCAATTGAGGATTTTTGGAGACAGAAAGATTATATATCATCTCGAAGTCACCAAAAGGGCCTTAACTATACATTGGAGAGTTATATTAATAATTTCATTGTTGAGAAGGTCGATGAAAAGCTTCAGCTCCAGACAAAGATTTACAGGTCACAGTGTACACGTTATAGTTTGGTGCTATTTCGCTTCAAACGCTCGCTTTATACGCGCGTCCTATTCGCTTTGGACGCGCGAATGGATTCAACATGTTCAAGCGTCAAACTAGACGCGATGCGTGCGAATTTGACGCTCTATTCGCGTTTGGTGTGAACGCAGCATAATGAACAGGCTGCGAGGTCAAGATTGCAATGCTGGAATGAGTGTGTGTATCGGAGAGAGAGGCGCGGGCGCGATCGAACAGTGGAAACATAAAAACATACTCCATTTTGTTCATACAGGACATCATTACAACTGCAAAGTGTTTAGCCTACTTATATTTGTGTAAAACACAACATTGTGTCTGGCTATTTACAGATACGTTAATGAAGCCAAGTGACATGATGTACAACGCAGCTAGAAGCTAGCCTAACGTTATGTTAGAGATGTTAAAGATAACGTTCAAAACAAATACGTTGTTGACTTACCTTAGAACAGATGTAGACATCCTTGTTTAATTGCGTTTAGTTGGTGTTGTGGTCTACCGCATAACTTAATCCAGAGCAGACACTTATCTCGGTTGAAATGTGGCTTGGGAAAGGGTAAAAAATACACACCGTCGCCCAGCCTCTCAGGATACCTAGTGTCGGAGTTGCATGTACCCCATGCACACCGTTTGACCATTTAAAACTTAAAATGACAAGAAAAAACATATAAAAACGAATGAAAACTGACTAACTGCAATGCATTTCAATGGACGTGGAAGCAGAGAATGTCCCGAGTGTATGAGTTAGCTATGTGCACTGTGATTGGCTCATCGCGTTTGGGGGCGTGGCTTAGCCATAGGTCAATTGGATAACACTACGACCAATCACAACAATAAGCCCTATACACTTAGCTACCAGCGGAGCTAACTGGTAGATTAGACTCTTGCAAAACAGCAAAAACGTCCTTCTTGCAAAGGAAGGATTCGAGCGCCGTCTTCTGTTCCTCTATTAGATAAAAAGCCAAGTCTAACTCATTCATTAAAGCGGCCAAAGCCGTTTCAAACAACTGGTGTTCATCCATAGCCATCTTGCAATGTTTACTAATGACTTTGACGTTGCAGTGCTGTCGTCATCTGTTTAGCTCGCCTCTGGCCCGCCTATATCAGATAACCCGATGTGATTGGTGCAGCTCGGATACAAGGGCATATTTAATGAGCATCATTACTGGACACCAGAGTAACTAGCTGAGCAAATTCAATTTGTGCTCTCGCGAGAACTCTGGATTTCCAGGGTAGAGAGCAGGTTAAACTCAGGGCAAAACAACAGAACCTCAACCTCCACGGCACAAACTGTGGCAAACGAAATCTGTTCTGCTGCAGAGCTTGTGCTGTTCTTCATGTCCTAATTCCTGTATTCAGGAAGAGGACCGGTAGTGCTGATCTGGCACCGGGTCCGCAGTGTCCCTGACGATCTAGATCACTGTGAAGAGAAAAATAAAACAGGCCTCCTATTTTGAGACGCTCTATGAATGCAGCTCGATATCTCTCTCTCTCCGACACCTCCATCCACCTCCACATATGCACCGCAGGGCCCGTATTTTCGCTCTCTCTCTCTCTCTCTCTCTGCATAATAAGCTTAAGCAGTGGTTTCCTGACATTGTGGATCTGGTGCCTCTCCCAGCTCCTCTCCCCCACGCGGAGTTGATGGAGAGTGGGCGTCGAATCTCGGCTAGGCGTCGGGCCCATGTGGGGTCTGCGTGGGTCGCTCGGGGATGTGCTGCACTGGCAGGAAATTGTTTGAAAAGGAATTATAAAACCGAAGCAGTTTCCCTGCCAACTCTCTGCCACCCTCCATCCTTAGAGACAACAAAAAGAGGCAGAGAGCAGGAAGTTAGTGAGCGCGTGTGCGAGGGGCCCATCCCTGTAGAGAGAGATTCACAGAGTGAATCTATTACTGGGATCGTGAACTTTGGCATCAGCTGATAAAAGTAAAGGTGATGTTGAATTGAGATGTTTACAGAGCGTGTTCACAAAGTCAGTGGATAATGTGCTTCTGGATGAATTCGTCTTCTTTTCGTGCTGAGATGCTGTCCTCTGATTGGTTTATTTTGTGTTTCCTCTCTACAGATCGACTTGGAGCCTGAGGGGAAAGTGTACGTCATCATTGATCTGTCGGGATCCTCCAGTGAAGGTGAGACTCTTGAGTCCACAGCAAATTAACACAAGAAGTTGACAGAATTGTATGTGTGATAGAGAGTGTTTATTTATTTTATTTTTTAAAATAATTATACACTAACATTCAAAAGTTTGGGGTCGTTCAACGGAAATTAATCCTTTTATTCCACAAGAACACATTCAATTGATCAAAACTGACATTTATAATGTTAATAAAAAAATTTTTATCACAGTTTCTACAAAATTATTAAGTGCAACTGTTTTTAAATTGATAATAATAAGACATTTTTCTTGATAAAGTAAAATTTATTCAGTGCCATATCAGAATTATATCAGCATGATTTCTAAAGGAACATGTGACACTGGAGTAATGATGCTGAAAATTCAGCTTTGCCATCACAGGAATAAATTACTAACTAAAATATATTAAAATAGAAATTAGTTTAATTTAATTCAACTGAATTTATTTTAAATTGCATTAATATTTCCCAATATTACCAAATAAATAAATAAATGCAGCCTTGGTGAGCATAAAGGACTCAAAAGAAATCTGAAGTTAATATATTAAATTAATACATCTTTTTTATTTTATGTTAAACAGACTAATGTTAAGTAAAACGGACTAAAATGAATTAATATGACACAAGTATTTACTCAATTTAAAAGGAAATCGGCATCCAAAGACACAAACTGTAAATAAAAGAAAAAAAATGAACATTTCTTTTGTGCTATCATTGACAACTGAATAGTAATGATCTGAGAACTGGTTTGTCTGTCCTGATGGTGGGCGTTTGATAGATTCATGAAATCCTCTTGGTTTTGTTATACATCATTAGTGCATCAAGAGAAAGGCCTGTGCCAAGATACTTATGAGAGGAAGTGTGTGTGTGGAAAGCAGTGTCCATTAGGGAAATCCCACTCTTTAACTCGCGTGTGTGTGTGTGTGTGTGTGTGTGTGTGTGTGTGTGTGTGTGTGTGTGTGTGCGGGGGCTGAAGCTGTTCTTTCCTGGGTGTGTATCGAGCATATGTTCTGAGAGCCCACTCACCGACCTGAGGCTGGTGCTGGGAGATGTCTCTCTCCAGTTGAGGTTAACTAATGATGCAGACTCAAATCAGAAATGCTGGACTGTGATTCAGAAATAGCTTTGATTCCCCACTCCGGTTATAACTGACTGGATGCATTAATGGAGATGATCATGACAGATAATCTTCATTGAATAACAATTCAATCAAAATTCTGACAAAGGAGTGTTCCTGTGTTTTAAAGGAGATAGTTCACCCAAAAATGACATAACATTAACATAATGTTTTAACTAACAATTAATATAATATTTGATACAGTATTTATTCATCTTTGTTAATGTTAGTTAATAAAAAAATACAGTTGTTCAATGCTAGTTTATGTTAGTTCACTGTGCATTAGCTAATGGTAACATACAACTTTTGATTTTAATAATGTATTAGTAAATGTTGATTTAGATTAGTTTAGATTAATAAATGCTTTAGAAGGATTGTTCATTCTTAATTCATGTTAAGTAGTTAACTAATGAAACCTTATTGTAAAGTGTTACTGACTTTTTTTTTTATCGAGCAATTGCAAATCATATTTTGACGTGTATATTCCAACTTGGCAGATCAGTCCATGTTGCACAAGGTTTGACGTCAAGGATATCAAAAGCAAATGAGATGCATACATTTCAGGAAATCAGGATTTTGAAGTCAAGTCATGCTATGCGAATTTGAAAATGGTATCATAATTTGTGCTGTTTTAGCTACAGTTGAACAATGCAACGCCTGTATCCAGAATTTCTTAGCTCTTTTGTTCAATTTATGGTCAAGACTACAGTCACCATTTTTTCCCATTCATATGTATAAGAGTGGACCGTCTCTGCCTTTTACAGTCTGTTTTTAACACAAAGTTACTGTATTGTATGGTTTCAGAAAACTTTGAACCAAGGAGTCATATATGGACATGATACTGTTATGATATATTTTTTTTTGTAGCTTAACGGCACTTTTATGACAAATAATAATAGTCTGCTAAATTTTCAAAAAAAGAAAAAAGTAAACCATACAGATTTGGAATGACATGAGGGTGAGTAAATGATGACCACATATTTGTTTTAGATTTAACTAGCTCTATTAAAGCATGAATCATTCTTTTCATTTGACAGATTATTGGTGTTTCGACACACTAGGCTTCATCAATGAGCTGTGATAATAGACCTGCAAATGTGTACGTTTACGCACAAATGTAAGGAGCAACAAACAACAACACAGCGCCCACACAAAGGCACATCCACACACAGTCTCAACAGACAATAAAATGCACACATTCAAGCTCTGTGTCTAAATAATAGTTGTGTTGTCTGGATGTTGCGTTAATCACAGGCCTCTTTTCAAAGGTGTCAGTAAACTGAGGATGAGCTTGGCTGGAGATCACTTAATTCTAGCGTCTCCGTGCAAACAGTCAGTTAGTGCTAATGTGTGACTTTGCTCTGGGCATAAATGAGAGCTCAGCATCCCTCCAGTTTATATCCAGTGGTCTGAGCAAAGCCTTGTTCTGTATTATTGTACATACATCTATTGATCTCTAGTTGATCTTTCATATTGATCCAAAGCACTGCTTGTTCTGACCTGCCTGGGTGGGGTGAGTTGACATGCATGAGAATCCCAACAACAAAAAGAAAGATCAGGTCAGTCCAGTATATTAGTAGAGACTGACAAAATATCAATAGATGTGCACACTCTAAAGAACTCCCAGAATGTATCAAAAAGCACTTTAAAAAAAGAAGAAAAAAAAAACCTTTTAAAAAGCTTCCTATTAGATCATGAGTTGGGTTGGGAACCAATAGTAATAATATTTTTTTACATTTATATAGTGCTTTTCTCGTCACTCAAAGCACTTTACATCTCCACCTGGATGATGCAACGGCAGCCATAGTGCGCCAGAACGCCCACCACACACCGGCTTATTGGTGGAGAGGAGACAGAGTGATGAAGCCAGTCAGTATATATGGGGATGATTAGGAGGTCATGATGATGGACAGAGGCCACTGGGCAAATTTGGCACCCCTACTCTTTTTCAAAAGAAATCCTGGGATTTTTTGTGACCACAGAGAGTCAAGACCTTGGTTTAACGTCTCATTCGAAGGACGGCGCTTTTTGACAGTATAGTGTCCCCATGACTATAATGGGATGTTAGGACCCACACAGACCACAGTGTGACTCGCACTCCCTTCTGCGAGACAACCAAGAACCAGTTCTAATTAAGAACATTTAAAGAAGCGCATTATTTTCATGACGTTCTCTTCTGGTAATGGTTCGGAAGTGCCTTGGAGGTTGGAACGCGCAGCTTTGTATGATGCGTTGATGTAATTTCCACTGAAACAGGAAGCTAAGGTGCGACTTATTGAATGGCTCCTCCCCCTTTTCAAATAGCCAATAGCATTTAGTTTACCTCACAGACTGCAAGTCGTGCTTGACAGCACCATGGAAGCGAATCTGAGCGCTGGTGATATGTTGGATTCAATATTAGAGGTGTGAATAAAGTCTAGCCATTTCACTCCTAACTAATGTACAGTTGGAAAACGGATTAAAACTTGAGCGTTTGAGCAACCGGACACACATCTCCAACCCATATTGCTCCGTGACGTGTCAATGGTCGCTTTGGCCAGGTGGTATTTATAGCATAGGGAGTGGGACGCTTTATATTCTAGAGAGCATTTGATTGGACAGAAGATGTGATGAGAAGCTGAAGTCCGCGGTGATGTCATAAAAATCCATGATCTATTTTAGTGGAAGTGAGAGACTGTAAGTTTTGAATGCTTATATCTCCTAAATGCGAAATTTTTCATTGTTTTGGAACAAACCAGTTTATTCAGAACAGCCATATGGCCATATGGCCAGCAGCCATATCACCCTGTAGCCCAAGACTGGTTGCCCACTGAAGCTAAGCAGGGCTGAGCCTGGTCAGTACCTGGATGGGAGACCTCCTGAGAAAACCAGGTTGCTGCTGGAAGAGGTGTTAGTGAGGCCGGCAGGGGGTGCTCACCCTGTGGTCTGTGTGGGACCTAACGCCCCAGTGTAGTGATCGGGACACTATACTGTCAAAAGAGCACCGTCCTTCGGATGAGACGTTAAACCGAGGTCCTGACTCTCTGTGGTCATTAAAAATCCCAGGATGTCCTTCGAAAAAGAGTAGGGGTGTAACCCCGGCATCCTGGCCAAATTTGCCCCTTGGCCTCTATCCATCATGGCCTCCTAATCATCCCCATATACTGATTGGCTTCATCACTGTCTCCTCTCCACCAGTAAGCTGGTGTGTGGTGGGCGTTCTGGCGCAATATGGCTGCCGTCGCATCATCCAGGTGGATGCTGCACATTGGTGGTGGTTGAGGAGATTCCCCCTTCCTTGTAAAGCGCTTTGAGTGCCTAGAAAAGCGCTATATAAATGTAACGAATTATTATTATTATTAATTATTATTCATAACCTCAGATTAACATATTAATACTAAAAGCTAAAAAACATACATTTTAGTGAAAGACTCTTCTGAACGTTTCTTTTTAATGAATCACACATACTTGTGAATAAGTTGGAGCGGTTTCTCAATCATTCAATCATCAATCTCAATCTTTAATCTCTTTAAATTCTGATTGTCTGCCTTGTTTTCATCGTTCATCAGCTGGAAAATATTGTTCTGAAAGGGATTCAACTGTTTTTGTTCCTCTGCGTCTTTATCGTTGCAGCTGTGATGTGGACCTCCCTATTCTCACAGAATTTGAATGATTGTGAAAACT
This sequence comes from Rutilus rutilus, assembly GCF_951802725.1. Lineage (NCBI taxonomy): Eukaryota > Metazoa > Chordata > Actinopteri > Cypriniformes > Leuciscidae > Rutilus > Rutilus rutilus. The sequence continues at coordinate 24,280,075 of NC_140224.1, forward strand.
TTATTTTATTTATCGTCCGTAATGTGACCAACCTTTAACTGTGTTATATTGTTCTTGAGGCTCTTGAGACCTAAATTCGGTGTATTTTATGGCGTGTAAACTAAGATACAGTTTATGAGTTTTATCAGTGGTGTTATATAAGGATAAAGGAATGAAGTATGCTACCACATTTGGTTTCTTTGTTGATTTGAACAAAGAACAAACTTGAAATGATCCCAGCATTTGGCAACACAATTGCATTTCTGTTTTGCAAAATTTTCTTCCTCAAATTCAAAAGAATAATTAATGGAATGGAATTTTAAAGAATCAGATTTTGGTTTGTACAACATTTTTTGGTACAAATCCCTCCTCATGACCTTTGATCTTTGCTGCTATGGAGAGCAGTTGTTGCTACCTAGAGGTGGGAGAGTGTTGTCTTGTATCCACAAACTGATCCAATCAATGAGTATTACACACAAACTCACACACAGGAAAGATACTCTTTAGATGTGAAGGGCAGTTGAGCTATTTTCAGTGGTACCTCAAGCTACGCAGACCAGAATAGCTCAGGCACTGCAGCGTCCTTGATTTCTGTAAAATTACCCACGTTCCTACCTGCCTGACCCACGTCCCACTAGGGTGTGTTATGACCAATTCAGAACACGAATTTTCATTGCTGTTTACAGACTGCGCTGGTCACAGATGTTTCATTTGGATAAATGAAATATATTTCTGTCTGTTCCACTGCCTGAGTGCATTTATATACACATAAATCTTGAGATATTGAAAAGAAAATTGGAGCAATAAAGTATCCCGACTCCCACCTGCTTTGCGCAAGTTTGTCCCTTTTGCCGTTATCAGCTCACCCTTCTGATGTGAGGTGACAGACGCTGTGCTTCTATCTTTACCCTCCTCTATTTATAGTGATCCTCTCATCAGCCAAATGTATTCCTCCTTTCTCAGGATTCTGACTCATCCCACCGTTCAATACATTTAACCATATTAAAGGATAACCAACACAGGTTGATAAAAGGAATAAGTAGGAAGTGTGTGTGTGTGTCTGTGTGTGTATTTGGCCTGGTAAACCCTACATTATGGGGACAAAATGTTTTTGTGGGGACATTGTCTGGTCCCCATTAAGGGAAAAAAGCTTATAAATCAAAAGTGATGTTGTTTTACAAGTTGATGTAAAAATGCAGAAAGTTGTCTGTGATGGGTAGGTTTTAGGGGTAGGGTAAGTGTAAGTGTATAAAATATACAGTTTGAACAGTATCAAAATCATTATGTCTATGGAAAGTCCTCATAAAACATGAAAAGTGTGTGTGTGTACCCCTACGTAGTGGAAACGTTTTTGTCAGGTGCAGCATGTCAGTTGTTCAGGATTTACTGTCTGAAAATAGCAGGTGGGACTGAGCCATGGATTAACAGACAGACAGACAGACAGACATACACACACCTTATAGGTGAGACAAAACAATGGCGGCATGTGAAAAAGTTTATATAAAACATATTTATACACTACTGTTCAAAGTTTTGGTCCGTAAGATTTTTTTTAAATGCTGTTCTTTAGAACTTTCTGTTCAATCCTGAAAAAATTATCACAATTTCCCACAAAAATATTAATCGTCTCAACTGTTTTCAACATTGATAATGTTTCTTTAGCAATGAATCAGCAAGAATGGAGTAATGATGCTGAAAATTCAGCTTTTCCATCAAAGGAATAAATTGGAATAAATACACTTTAAATAAATGTTAAAATATATAATAATTTTTTCTATTTAAAATAATGGTTTTCTATTTCACAATATTACTGTTTTTACTGTATTTTATGATCATATGCCTTGGTGAGCATAAGAGACTTCTTTCAAAAACATAAAATATTTTACCCAGATCTGTTGTGTTAGATTATGGCAATAGTAACCTAAATGTAAAAAAGGTGAAATGACCCCAAAAAAATCAATATACACCAATATGTATCCAATATTGAGTGGTACTGATAAATTAAAATATCTCAGATAACCAATATGCTACTTATATATTGTGTATCCCTAGATTAAAAGGCTGAACACTCTGAAAACCCTTGTCTTGAGGACACTTTATAAACACATAAAAAACTTTTCTATTTAGTTCAAATCACATTTATTTGTATAGCGCTAAACAATACATTTAGTTTCAAAGCAGCTTTACACAAAATGCATGAATCCACATTACAATTTAGAGTAATCTGTTATCAGAAGTGACTGTGTCCATGTATTTCAGAAAATCGTGCCGTTAACTAACAATGTAGTAATTTAAGGCAGAAACAACGAGCTCATTGAAGTAATTATTACAAGTTGTGAACATAATGATTACAATACATAGAAAATGTAGCATTGGTGCATGTTGATTCAAAGTTTGCATCATCTAAAGTCCTTGACAGAATTTGAGTCATCTCTTCACAGTGATGTGCATTCATAGCAATACGAAAAAGACCAAATATTGCCACAGCTGTCCTCTAACAAACCCTTTAACCCCATTTCTGTCCATCTTCTTCCTGATTGGCTGCCCCCATCCGCTTCCTGTTCGTCCTACACTTGAACTTTCTCCCAGGGTTCATGTGTTCACCGCTCAGTGAGTGTCAGCATTTGGCTGCTTACCATGCAAATGTATGCAGGGCTGCTAGGAGAGGTGGTATTGGCTATTTTTATATTTTTCTTAATGAGTTTCTGTGTCTGAGGCTTCAGTGCACTAAATGTTCCCTTCCATGTTGTCTCCTTCTCTCGTCAACTTCCCCACTCCTCCCTTAAAATCCAAATCTGTCTATCTGCATGTTGAGGGGGATCTTCTGCGGTCGCTGCGTGTGTTTGTTCAGCGGGGCGGCCCAGCCTCTGAGATGGTTTAGATTAAAGGGGTTGCCATGGAAACGAGCCTGTGCGCTCACACTTATAGATGGATAGAGTGGGTGAGAGGTCTGAGAGCAGGAGAGAAAGAAAGAGAGATGGAGTAAAGGGTGAAAGAGTGGACAAGGTCATAATCTGAGCAATGACGTTGCCGTTGTGAAGAGTTTTCGGATTAGGTAGCATAACCTCGCACAGATGTTTGTCATTCAAATCCAGCTCGGTATGTGCGGCATTATGAAAACTCGATATTATGTTCGATAATATCTGTTCTAGGTGTTGGGGCTCTGACTCACTGGTGATCTTAATGTATTTCCCTTCCTGCGATCAAGGACCCTCAACGGAATAATCTGCAATCATTTTGTTAGAGAGATAGAGAGTCATGTGACAGATGGCTAGTTAGATAACATCTCAGATTATTACGTCACTGCGGCTCAGTAATACTGTAGGACTGTGATATCACCTGCCAAGCTTACCAGATACAACACTCTTGTGACTCAGATACATGACTGAAGGAATCTTTCGTACATCCGTAGTGAAAGTACACCTTTCGAAAGTTTGGGGTCAGTTTCAGTGTTGATAATATATAACATAACCGTTATTATAAAATTTTCAGGATTCCTAGATGGATAGAAAATTCAAAAGAACAGCATTTATTTGAAATGGAAATCTTTTGTAACATTATACAAGTCATTACTGTCACTTTTGATCAATTTAAGGCATCCTTACTCAATAAAAGTAGGCTATTAATCTTTTTTTTTTTTAAGAGAAAATAAAATAAAGGTCTGACTCTTTTGAACAGTAGTGTATTTCTGTATTCCTTATTTAATTGGATGATGGTGCTCTTTGTGTACGTTGCAGCCACTTATTGTGAAAATTACACATGACTCAAGTTTTAAGCATTTCTAAGCATATTTATTTTGCCGCCTATATTAAAAGGCTACTCTATTCACACAGCAGGAGAGTAGCTGCAAGTACACTTGCAGTGTGTTGAGCCTATTTTTGCTGTCCGTTGTGCACTGAACTAATAATTGAAAATACACTCTTAACCTATTCATTAACACAATCTTTTACTACATATGATTTTATGAAGCAACATAAAGTACTGGAGTGAACTGCTCACACTCAATACAGGTTCCGTGCACATTGACAAGCACAAAGAGCAGTTTCTCTTCAGTTAATCTGACTGAGTCCAGATGATTTTATAACAGATTATAGCTTTTGCAATTTGGGGTTTGAGTTCCATTCTGTGTTAATTAATTACTGTGCGTTTGGTTCACCATCTCATGTAAATTACATTTCGCAACGATCAGTTTGTAATAACTCTGAATGACCAAGTTCTCATGTATTTCTTTTAATAACTGCTATAAATCATATATGAAATGCATGTTACCTAATAGCCTAAATAGCTTGACTCTCTAACACTCCTGTTGAAAAGACCAGCATCGCCAACATACAGTGTGTTGTGTTTTGTTCTGCAGCATGGGTTGCTGGTATGCTGTTGTAAAGCCTTCTGAACAGTTTAACCACACTTTAAAACCGAATGAAATTGAACTGAAATGTGTTCATTCACTCAAATTTGACTGAAACCAAAAAATGTTAAATATCGCACATCACTCGAGCTTGCTGAATCACATAATAGCTTTAATATGCATTGTTTCGTACTGTATATTTAAAGGTATTTTATATTTCTATATATATATACATTCCTCGAATATTATACTGAAAGTTCATTATACTTAAAAGAAAAGAATGCATGAACGTAATATCTAATTTTATTCAACTAAACTGAGTGAGATGCAACAGATGTCTAGTTCCAAGCGTGTTTTGAATCAGACTGAATAAGTAGCATAATTGAATTATGGATTTTTGAAAATTACCTTTCGTGTAGTGTGTAACATATATCTAAGTGAATTCGACTCCGAGTCATAAGCCGTTTCGTTGTGACGTCAAGGCAAAACATTAGCATATTGCCCGCCCACTTATTGCGCGTGCAGACACCATGGAAAACTTGAACCTCAAACCTGCAGCTGATTCCTGTGGATACTGGATAGCACCATTTCGAGAAGATGCTGTGTCTACAATGTTAAAGTAAAGCCAGTTTTTTTTTTTTTTTACTGCCCAAGGACGAGCATGTGAAGAATCAGTGGTTAAAATTAACCACAATATTACAGCAGTATAATCCTAAACTTTTGCTGTGTTCCCTTTATTTTACTGACGACTGCTTCTCAAATCTCGGAGTTCAGTGTAGGATCCGCAAACCACTTGCTCTTGAAAGATGGTGTTCAAAATACTTAGTTTTGAGTTTTACATTGCGTAGGTCTCCTCATTGTTCGTTACTGTCTTTAGTTTACGGTGTAGGAAGCCTCAGGACACGTCACGCAAAGCTGACGTTGTTATGTCAATGGGTGTTTTTGTTTTCGTACGCGGTAAACCAATCACAACAGACAGAGCTGTCTGGCCAATCAGAGCAGAGTAGCTTGCTAGAGAGATTGATTCATCTGACGAGTCGTTTGAGAATCATTGAAAATGTGGCAATGTGCAAATGTATATTATGAGGAAATTAAAAACAGTTTTTTTTTACCTTTGATGCATGTAGGAGACTCCAAAACAACATAAGGAAACTTTAAAATAGCATAATAGGGGCACTTTAAGTGTTATTTTGTGTGTTTTTGCAATATATTAATATAGGGAGAGATGCATTAGTGTTTAATGTTCCTTTTATGTTGGGATTTTATAGGGGTCTCTGTTATTTTGCAGTTTTGCATGGATTACCATTGTGGTAAAAGAGTAGAGCCTGTTATTAGGTCAAGGATTGGCTGTAAAACTTTTAAAAGACTATTTATGTTGCTTAAAGGGATAGTTCGGCCAAAAATGATATTTAACCCATGATTTACTCGCCCTCAAGCCGTTCGAGATGTATATGTCAATCTTTCCGGTAGCGGTCGACGCGCGTTCACGGAGATGGATGCTGGCGTATGACGTAGGACGTAGCGTAGGAAGCGTTGTGACGTAGAACGAACGTGACAGCGCAGCCAGAGAGCAGAGCAAAACAAAACTCTACGTTCGTACTACGTCACAACGCTTCCTACGCTACGTCCTACGTCATACGCCAGCATCCTTCTCTGTGAACGCGCGTCGACCGCTACCGGAAGCCAGTTATTTTCGTTTATAAAGTTTTAAATATGTATATTTTTACGACAAAACCGCACGGATTACCCTCAGAAGGCCTTCGTTTATCCCCCTGGAGCCGGATGGATTACTTTTGTGAAGGATGCATGCACATTTTGGGACATGAAGAAGGTGGACCCCATAGCTTCACATTATAACCACTGAAAGATCTAAGACATTTTCTAAAATAACTGAAAATGTGTTCGTCTGAAAAAAGATTGACATATACATCTCGAACGGCTTGAGGGTGAGTAAATCATGGGTTAAATATCATTTTTGGCCGAACTATCCCTTTAACTGTGTTCATGCAAGTCTATAGTGATAGTATCTTTTATACAATAGCACAATAGTTAACTGCAAAAGATTTGAGTTAACATGATGTTGAAGCATTCAAACTGTATGAGTTAGCTTGGATAATATTTCAATTAAATTGCAATGAGCATGTTTATGTAGTACAAAATCAACATTTAAAGTTAATTTTGCCATAATGTATGTTTTGCCAACTTATTACGGTTTACAGTGCAGCAAACTTTCCTTGGTCAGCCAGTTTCAACAGAAAGAAGGTTACGGTGGCCCACCAGTTAGACTACCACCAAACTAGCACTAACCAGTTTATACCAGCATGCTCTTTTCCGGCATTTGCTATCAATCTGCACTATTTGTCCAGCTCTAAACTCTTTAAACTTTACCTGGGATGATTAAATTGAAAGTTGTGTGGCTCATCTGCCACTCATTGATCAATCTGAAAGTATGGATTGAACTGACTGACATTGAGTTATAAGCAGATTTGGAATCTCTCTCTCTCTATCCCTCTTTTTCTGATTGATGCCATTTTAATTGGTCCCATGCTGTGCTCTGGCTGGATTGGAGAGTGCTTGTGGGTGGCGTGTCTGGGGCTGAAGTGGCATTGGCGTGGGTGGAGGCTGCCCCAAGCTCCTCTTGGCTGTCTGACCGTGGGCGAATACAACCGTTCGGCACAAACTCTCATCAGCTCAGCCTTCCACAAGCCAATCAGGAGAATAGTGGTGAAATATACACAAATTAAAAAAAGAGGAACACAGAGTTGTGGAAGGATGAATGTAGATATGGATGAAAAGGAGAGACCGTGGTTTAGTGGAGCGCACGTGCGCATCGTCCCTGATCACCATGGACACAGTCACTAGGGAAAGTGTTCATGCATTCTCACCTGCTGCATGTCATGAGACCTGAATGAGAGAGATAATGATTGTAAAGGTGTATGTCTACTGTACACCTTCATCACATCTCTTTTACATGTTTCTGATCTGAACTTAACTATAAAGACGGCAATGGACATTTTTTGGTACCCATTAGGAAAACAGCTTATAAATCATACTAAATTACATAAAATATAAAAAAGTTGAAAGTTTTCTGTGATGGTAGGTTTATGGTTAGGGGACAGAATATACAGTTTGTACAGTATAAAAATCATTATGTCTATGGAACTATACATTATGATGACGCCATATTATAGATGCATCATCACATTTGACATATATACATATTACATACACACATATATATATATATATATGTTTGACACATATATGTATATATATATAATTATTACATGTTGCTAAGCTAACATGACATAAAATAGATGTTCTACTTAAATAAAAATCTGTCACTTTACTTTGTCCACTGTTTTGGGTGAACTTTTTCACTGAGCTTGCCACTGTCTATTCTAGGTGTGCCTTCTCTGTGAAAGATGCATGTGATGCTGCCTTGGTCAAAATCTCTAAAGAAAGCATCATTTTGCTGCATAACTGCCTTCATGTTGGGCCTATGATGCCTTAAAATGCTGTCTAGTTAGTCAGCACGCTAGGTTTTAAAACAGAACTATTGATTTCCTCCCTGCCTCATGTTCATGTCAAATTAAATACGGTGACGAGATCTATAAAGTGAATACAGAGAGTATGAACTCCACTGTTATCATGTCTTCTCTTTCAGCGTGTCTGTGTGTGGTATACTAAGGTGAATAGTGTTGTGCTGGGAGGTATAGGTGTGTTCTGGTTAAGCCCTGCTTTTTGAGCAGATGGATAATGTATTATGTAAGCACATCTATCCCACTAATGGCCCTTTTAGCTGCCACGCTGTTCTCCTGAGCAGCTGCCCGCTCCAGAAGACAGGACGCTCTCTGATATCAGACAAAACAAGCACACAACTTGCCTCAGGAGCACCCTGACATGAGACAGAACTCGGATACACACAGACGTTCACGCACACTCTTACCGATTTGTCCCCCAGGATGCTTGCTATGGTAATTGTGCTGAGCCTAGTCGCTCTATGGGGGCTGCTTGCCACCCTATGGGGATTCTTAGCTGTAATCACACCTCTGCAGTAGCTCCTCTTACAGACAGCGCTAAAATAATGCAGCCCACACATACGCTGCTGTACTGAAAGACAAGAAGTGTGGGAGGAGTTGGATGACAAGTTTATTGGAACCAAACAACAGGGAGAAACTACTCTCTTTCAAGGAAACCACTCTCTCTCTCACACTCATTGACGGACACAGGGCACATTATGGACACCGCCACAACACACGTAGTGATGTGAATGTAATTTCACAGTTGTTTGTCTGATGAAGGAACGCTGTCCCCCTCAAAGGCATCACCTGACTGCTGGAATGCATGGAGCCGTGGTGGTGGGTCACATGGTTGGTCAGGTGGTCCTCGGCCGCCGGTTTCTCTCATGATCAAGACACTTACACAATTACTGCAGCCCTCAAATGGGGCAGAGTGAGGGGAAGAGTTGCTTGAGAATCAATGATGTGTTTGTTCACTTTCTCTGTTGGCTGGGTTAACCTTAGATCATGAGGCTTCCTGAGGAGCGTTCTGTTTGGTGGTGGCCAGGGTTCTAGTGTGTGATTTATCTTTGATGGAATAATAACGCAAAAATAATGATTGTTCTCAAACAGGTTCCCTTAAACACTCCCACACGTCTGCTATTGGTTGAATTAACAGGTAGCTCCGCCCCATGCTCACACCAATTTGACTATGTCAGGCTGGTGGTGATATATGAAAAAATGGCATAGACAGTGGAAGTATAATTTAATTTCATTGAAAAATTCAATTCAATAGAAGTCTCTTATGCTCACCAAAGCTGCATTTATTTGGTCAAAAATACAGTTAAGTATATTATAAAATTATTTCAATTTAAAATAATGGTTATATGTATTTTTATTAGGGCTGTGAAAAGATTAATCGCGATTAATCGCATCCAAAATAAAAGTTTGTTTAAATAATATATGTGTGTGTACTGTGTATAATTATTTTGTATATATAAATACACACACATGCATGTATATATATTTAAGAAAAATTTGTTATTAATATATAAAAAAAAAAAATATATATATATATATATATAATATAAATTTTATATATATATATATATATACAGTATATACATGCAAATATTTCTTAATTATGTACATGCATGTGTGTGTATTTATATATACAAAATAATTATACACATATATATTATGTAAACACAAACTTTTATTTTGGATGCGATTAATCGCGAATAATCTTTTCACAGCCCTAATTTTTATTATATTTATTTATATATATATTTTTTTTTTCTGCTATGGAAAGCAGCCATTACTTCATCTTGTGTTGTGTGATCCTTCCGAAATCATTCTAATGCTGACTCTGTTATCAAGCAAAATTTTGAATTATTATCAATGTGGAAAACAGTTGTGCTGCTTTATACAAATGCTTTACAGTTGTGCTGCTTTACAGTTGTGCTGCTTTACAGTTGTGCTGCTTTACACACACACAAATTACACCACTGTAAAAAGTGAACAGTTGGATCAACTTAAAAAAATTACTTCAACTGGTAACACCTAAAGAAATTAAGTTTTCTCAACTTAAATTATCACGTTTTTCACGATAAAACGTGATAATTTAAGTTGAGAAAACTTAATTTCTTTAGGTGTTACCAATTGAAGTAATTTTAAGTTGATCCAACTGTTCACTTTTTACAGTGTGCTCCTTGAGTGAACTGTTGAGAGAAAAAGAAAAAAAAAAGGAAATAATTTAACATTGCCATGTTAGATTTACAAACAAATAAAATAAAATACAAAATGAGTTAAGCATAGCTAGCGTTGGGCTAATTACAGAGCGTCAAATATTGGTTTCCACACAGAGTTGAACTGTTTTTGTTTATTTTTGTCCACTGACAGAGTTTTCTCGATGTTTAGGTAATATTTCATTACGTTTTTCCATTTATCCAACCCTGGGGTATCTGTGTTTTTCCAATTTTGTAACAACAGCTTCTTATAGACTAATGAGGAAAATATGAATTGCCATCCCATAGGATATTTCATTTTTGTTACATTTTGGAGTAAGCAGGCTTCTGGTGTAAATACAAATTTCTGCTTACAGATGTTAGAGAGCCATCTCTCAAACCAGGTTTTCTTTATTTTTTCACAGTACCAGAATGAATGAGTGAGATAGTCACTACTACCGCACTTTAAGCAGGTGTTTAAGAAGATGCATCAAACTTATGAATTTTGTCCCTACTATAATAAATTCTAGTCATTAATTTATTGGTTGGTTGTGGCTTTATATGTTAGATTTAAGCACTCCTTCCATTTTGTTTTAGCATTGAAGTCCTTTATATCTCTGTCCCAGCCTTCATATATTTAACTTTTTTTACCAACACACTTATATGCAACTAACTTATTGTTAAATGTCATTTTATTTTGCAGCTGCATCATCCAATGAAAATGAGGAGAGAGTGTTCCGTGAGCGGATGCGTCCACGAAAACGTCAGGGGGCGGTTCGGAGGCGTGTCCATCAGGTTAACGGTCACAAGTTTATGGCCACCTACCTGAGACAGCCCACCTACTGCTCCCACTGCAGAGACTTCATCTGGTAAGAGAAGATGCGTGTTGCTCCTCACCTGTAGCCCTGTATGTCATCCACAATAGCTACTTCTATACAGGACTACCTTTATTATAAGGTCCTTTTCAGATATATAAAAGGTTTGTCATTTTTTTCAAAGGCGAAACCTGATGCTAATCACAGGCACTCCTCCTCCTGATTACAACAAAGGAGTTTGTGTAATGAATATTAATATTGAAAGCAAATTAGAGCCACTGTCCTTTGTGCCAGTGCGGAGGGCATTTTATAGATTAGACAGATGTTTATTTTTATCTCTGCAAACAGTTCCTCCCAGTAGTAATAACTGTTCAGTCTAACTATTTGCATACCTAGTGCATCCCTGTGGCTATACACAATGCTGCTTGTTGCCACTGATAGAATCCGCTGTAGAGATTTGTGTTGTAGCACAACCCACCCTCTGCTGGTCGGAAACAGAACTGCTCAATCCTGCTGTGTGTCGGAGTTGTTTAACACATTTATTTCTCTGTGGTTTTGCAGGGGTGTGTTGGGGAAACAAGGGTATCAGTGTCAGGGTGAGTAAGACGCCCTTCTCTTATGTACAGTGATAATAAAATCAATTATAATGTTTCCTGGTTTGATGAATCTTTATTTTAAAATATCTAATTGCCATGGAAAAAAGTGGTAACACTTTACAATAAGGTCCCATTAGTTTAATTTCTGTTAATGCATTATTTAACATTAAATAACAATGAGCAATACATTTGTTTAATCTTTGTCAATGTTAGGTAATAAAAATATAACTTTCCATAGTTAGTTCATGTTAGCTCAGGGACATTAAATAATATTAACAAAGATGACTTTTGATTTTAAATGGTTCGTTAACCCAAAAATTAAAATTATGTCATTAAATCCTCACGCTCATGTCATTCCAAGCCCGTAGGACTTTCGTTTTTTTTTTTTTTTTATCAAACTTTTTAAATTAAATCTAAGAGATTTCTGTCCCTCCATTGACAGTCTACGCAACTACCACTTTGATGCTTCAAACAATTCATAAAGAGATTGTAAAAATAATCCATATGAATTGAACGTTTTAGTCTAAATTTTCTGAAGAGACTCGGTTGCTTTTATGATGAACAGATTGAATTTAGGCTCTAGCTTCTTCTCGCATGTCAAGCCGGTTCGGTTGAGCTTCTGTTCATTTTCGCTGATCAATATCTGTTTATCATGTAAAGCGATCGTGTCTCTACAGAAAATTTGGAATAATCAGCTCAATTCATATGGATTAGTTTTACTATCTTTTTATGAACTTTTTGAAGGGACAGAAAGCTCTCAGATTTCATCAAAAATATCTTCATTTGTGTTCCGAAGATGAACGAAAGTCTTACGGGTTTGGACTTACATGAGGGTGAGCAATTAATGATAGAATTTTTCATTTTGGTTGAACTAACCCTTTAATAATGTATTCGTAAATGTTGAAATATAGATTAAGATAAATTATTTTAAAGTATTTTTCATGGTTAGTTCATGCTAACTAATGTAACCTTATTGTAAAGTGTTACCGAAGTAAACTTTTTTCCTATTCCTTAAATCTCTCAGTGTGTACCTGCGTGGTCCATAAGAGATGCCATGAGCTCATCATAACAAAATGCGCTGGCTTGAAGAAACAGGAAGACACTCCTGAAGAGGTCAGTTCTACATTTCTCTCAAAAGAGTTAGCATACTAGTACTAGTTTTCAGATCATTTTATGAATTGCTACATTTGCCAAAATGTTGACAATTATCACAACAGAAAATACAGCGAGGAATATGACGTGGCTAACTTGACCTTCATTTTACAGTGTGACAAATAATATCAGCCACAATTCTCTCTTTCTTGTAATATTTACAAAAATTTTGTTTCAATAAAAATTATTTATTTCCTAGGTGATAGCATCACACATAAGATAATTGTACTGTAGCAAGGTCATGATGATTGTTTTAAATGTTAAAGATTGATGCATAATATGTAATGATATATATATATTTTTTCAATTGTAGGCAGCACACTGTACAGTGTATGCTAGTTTTCTAAACACAGCATGTAGTGCTGTTTTAGTGTAATTTTTATACTATTATAGTATTTATTTGTATTTGTATTTTATTTTACATTTATATTTGAAGTTTTCTTTTTAATTTTAGTTTAAGGTTTGGTCTTTTTTTTTTCTTTCTTTTTTTTTTTTTATCCAGTTTTAGTTTTAGTAATTATAGTCCTTCAGCTTAAACCTATTTTATTTAAGGTTTTAATTAATTCTCATTTTTAAATATAATAATAAAAATATTATTTTATTTCAGCTTTGTTTAAATGAACATCAATTATTATTTAGGGCCCAGGCACCAATGGTGCGAAAACTCAGCTTATATTATTAAAACCACATTGTTATTAAGGTAACACTTTACAATAAGGTTTAATTTGTTAACATTAGTTGACTATGTTAGTTGATATAAACTAACAGTGAACAATACTTCTGCAGCATTTATCGATCTAACCTCAACATTTACTAATATATTATTAAAATCTAACTTTGTATCTGTTAACATTAGTTAACGCACTAACATGAACATTTTTATTAATTAACATTAACAAAAGTTAATAAATGCAGTAATTATATATTGCTTACTGTTAGTTTATGTGAGTTAATGCATAAACTAATGTTAACAAATGAGACCTTGTTGTAAAGTGTTACCATTAATAGTTGTACGTTTTAGTTAACAATACCAACACTGAGCCCATGTTCTTAAAACTACTGAACCAGCTCGGGATTTCCTCAGCAGAGAGATCAGTTGAATTGTGGGTATCGTGGGTATCGTGGCATGAATGATGTTTTGTTTTTACAGGTTGGCTCCCAGCGCTTCAGTGTAAACATTCCACACATGTTCAGCATTCACAATTACAAAGTCCCCACCTTCTGTGACCACTGCGGCTCCTTACTTTGGGGACTGATGCGGCAAGGCCTGCAGTGCAAAGGCAAGCGTTGCGGATACCAGTGATGAATGATTTGTGATCAAACATCTGCTTTTGTTGCCACATATTCATTTATCTTCCTGTCTGTTTTCAGCCTGTAAAATGAATGTCCATCGGCGTTGTGAAAGTAATGTAGCTCCTAGCTGTGGTGTCGATGCCAGAAAAATTGCTAAAGTGCTTGCTGATCTCGGGGTGACACCAGACAAAATCTCCAACAGTACCCAACGCAGGAAAAAGGTGAGTAGTATTAAATATCTGCAGAATGTGGACAGATGGAACATGGGTCGATGCAAAAACTAAATGATGACGTTATAAGCAGAGGAATAAAATAAATAAAAGTATGACCACTTTAAATAATGATGCAGTAAAATGAGGCCAGTGATGATTGTGACAGTGATGTAAAGGATTAGGACATTAAAATATTAAAAACCATTAGCAGTAATATTAAAAAATGTTTTCTCTTCAGTTGACTCCAGGGCAGGACCCTCAGCAATCCACGACAGAAGCCCCTTTATCAGAGGAGTCTGACCGATGCAAATCAGCTCCAACTTCACCCTGCGACCAGGGTACAGAATTACACAAACTCTCTTGCACATACTCTGCAATCTTACTCTTTCACTATTACACATTCATCATTTATTTGCATAATTAAAGGGTTAGTTCACCCAAAAATGAATATTTAATAAATTAACTGAATATTTTTTTCTCCCTCATGTTTTTCTGAACCTGTATGATCCCCCACTGTGAAATACAAAAGGAGACATTTTTAGGAATGTGCTGGATGCCCTTCAATTGTTCAATTATTTCTATTATTTTCTGATTACAATGAATGGAAACTGGAGCTTTCAAGCTTAAAGGAATAGTCCCAGCCAAAAATTTGAATTATCCCTCAAGCCTTCTTATATGTATATGACTTTTTTCTTTCAGCTGAACACAATCAGTGTTATATTAAAAAATGTCCTGGCTCTTCTCAGCTTTGTAATGGCATTGAATAGAGTCTGAGTTTTTGAAGCTCCAAAAAGCACATCCATCCATCATAAAAGTAATCCATACGACGCCAGTGTGTTAATAAATGCCTTCTGAAGCGAAGCGGGGGGTTTTTGTTAGATAAATATTGCTCGATGGTGTTTTTAGCCCCCAATGGCTCCTTCCAGGCAGCTAACCCTAACCCTAACCTCAACCTTAAACCTACCCATCCCCTCGCTGCCTGGAAGGCGCCGTTGGGGGCTAAAAACACCAAACACCATAAATATTCATATTTAAAACTTTATAAACTATAACCATTGGCTTCCGACTATGGCTGTAAACGTGTTACTGAGAAAGTCGAATTCCGGCGGAAGAGTGACCTCTGACCCGACGTATGACAATGGCGTAGTGTAAGCTTAGGTGAGAATTGAGAAACGTGGAAGCGCAGAGGATAGAGCGAAACAAAACGCCGGTCATGAATTAGAAGTCTAAAAGAGAAGTTTTAAAGAAAAATATCAGAGGATTACAATATAAGAGAAGAGGAGCTACATCCTATGTCAAAGTTCCGCCAGAACTCGACTTGTAACACATGTACGGCTGTTGCCAGAAGCCAGTGATTATAGTTTATACATTTAAAACATGGATATTTTTCTTACAAAACCCCATCGCTTCGCTTCAGAACTCGTATATTAACCTGAAGTCTGAAGTAAAACTGAAATTTAAAGTCTTTGGCTGAAATTCAGGTAATGGGGGTTTTGTGCTTACACATGCTGTAAGCAGTAGACCAATCACAACCGACTGGGCCATCTGACCAATCAGAGCAGAGTAGGCTTCCGGAAAGGTGGGGTTTAGAGAGAACGAGTCCTTGATTGAACTGTTTCAGACACTGTGAGAAAAGAGGTGATGATGCAATATATATTATGAGAAAATTAAAGGATGCATGTAAATCTATTGTAGGAGACCTTCAAAATAAAATTAGGAGCATAATAGGGGGACTTTGAAATGTTTCCCTGTGTTTTATGGAAGGAAGAAACTCATACAGGTTCAGAGTGCGAGTAAATGATAACAGATTTGTCATTTATTCCTTTAAGTCTAATGTTGTATTTGTCTGTCTGTAGCAGAGCTTGCAGAACTGGAGAGTATCCGCAAGGCCCTGTCATTTGGCCAGGAGCACAAGTCTTCCTCCTCTTCCTCGTGCAGCGGCGTTCAGAGCACAGCGACCGAGAGCCGGGAGAATGGAGACGTGAAGACCGTACAGACGAAGAGAATGAGTCTCACGGACTTCTCGTTCATCAAAGTGCTGGGCAAAGGCAGCTTCGGCAAGGTGAGGTTCACGAATCGGTGCTTTTCAGTTTTAGCGCATGAAAACAAATCAACATCTTCACATTGCCCTCTCCGTGCTGTAGGTGATGCTGGCTGAGCTGAAAGGCTCAGATGAAGTTTACGCTGTGAAAGTTTTGAAAAAAGATGTCATCCTTCAAGATGATGATGTGGACTGCACTTTGACAGAGAAACGCATTCTGGCCCTGGCTAGAAAACATCCCTATCTGACTCAGCTTTTCTGCTGCTTCCAGACGAAGGTAAAACAGTCACTAAATCAAAACCCCGATTCTCTCTAATCTAGACATTTCAAGTCATTTATTTCTTCTGATCAGATTAAACACTTAAGTACTGCAGTCTTCCTAATGTCACCAAACCCAGTATACTTTCTTTCTACTGTGAAACAAAAAAAATTTGAGATTTTTTTACTTAATGTCCACCTGTTGTCCATAGAATGAAAATGGATGGATTCATACTGTCAATCTCTAAAATAGAGCTTTATACAATGATTCATTGTAGCTTCATTTGACTTACATGATACATTCCAAGCCATACAATAGCTACAGTATGTGTGAGGAACAGACTAAGTAAATTATGACAAATGGTGAGCTATTTCTTTAAAAAAATAAAATAAAAATAAAACGTTGAATTTGTCATGAACTAACAATACATAATAGCTTTTAGTAGTCTAGGTTAATGTTAATTTGTATATTCATGGTTCAAACTTTTGTCTCTTCTGCTCACCAAGGCTGCATTAATTTGATCAAAAATACAGTAATATTGTGCAATATTATTACAGTTTAGATTAACTTTTTATTTTAATATTTCTATTTTAATTCCTGTGGTAGCAAAAGCTGAAATTTCAGCAGCCATTCCTCAAATCTTCGAAGTCACATGATCCTTCAGAAATCATTCTAATATGCTGATATAAATATATAACAATAGTGCATACTAAATATGTTTTAACATTTCAAGTTCATGACACCTAATGTATTAACGAATTATCTCAAATTGAAACACGTTGTGAAATATCATGTGAAACTATTCTCACAGTCCAGCAGATGGCAGAGCCACACAGGATTGATCAGGATTTAGAATAACAGTTCTAGTTGTCCAGGAGGTGGCAGTGTGACCTCTTTCTGACACCCGTGTATCACAATGTGGTTTGAGGGTGACAGTCCAGTATAAAAAAAACCCCTTGAGAAGTCAGATGAGGTTATGAAACTTTTAACACCTTTAGCAATTATAAGTGGTTCATGATAAATACAAGTTTTATTTTCTAAGTTAAAAAAGAACAAGAAAACAGCATGTGAGGGAAAATAGTTGCAAAATAGCCGTCCAGTAAGTTCACAATGCTGGTTACTACTTTTAATTTTGTTTAATCACCCAGGGTTCCCAAACTTCTGCACACGATTGTATTTGCGGATAGGGAAGGCAAGTAGAAGTGGTATGGTTCTATCAATGAACTGTGCCCATTAAAGACTCTGACATCCTTTTCACTAGGGCTTTTATCGCTCTCATCATCGGTCTCTTCTCTATTTTGCACTTTCACTTCTTTCCGTCTCTTGTTCAGCTTCCCCTCCCATGCCCCAGTTACACTCACAGTGATATCTAGTGTCCTCGTTTCTCTTTTTCGCTCTTCGACTACCACCCACTGTATCTCCCTTCTCATTCGCCCGCATCTGAGAACACAGGACAAACTGACGGAGGGCAACAAAGCAAGAAACGCAAAGAAAGAAGGGTTGGAGGCGGTAGTAGTGCGGGAAAGGGGCAAAAAGAAGAAGGAAGACATGATTTGGGAGGGAAGAGGAGTCGTGTACTCTTTTTGAACTGCTGCCTCTGGTTTTAATCAGCTTTGGGATCGCAGCCATATTCTTATCAACTGTAATTACACTGCAGAAATGTAAATAACATTACACAACGGTTTCTGATGAGGCCTGTTGGGACCATGGGTAGACATGCTCCTGCACAGAGAAAATAGCCAAAAGAAGGGGCCCTGTAGAAAGACAGTGAGGAGGATTTTGGAACATGGAAAGTCTAAATGATTGCCTGAGAAAAAGAAAGAAGGAGGGGAAGATAGTTAGCTTATGCTGGAGAATTAACTGGGACTATTATTTATATACTGTATTATATTATATTATATTATACTGTATTATATTATTCAACGTAATATATTATATTATTTAAAACTTAACATCAGTTTTAATTTAAAAATATTTTTTAAAGGATTCTAGCCTATACTGATTAATAAATATGAATGACTATTATATTATATTATAATATATTATTTTATTTAAAACTTAACATCTGTTTTAATATAAAATATATTTTTTAAAGGATTCTAGCCTACTGCTTAATAAATATGAATAATGACTATTATGTTATATTATATTATATTATATTATATTATATTATAAAAACTTAAGCTCTAAGACTTATAAAATAAAATAAAGAATTCTAGCCTATTGATTATTAACACATATGAATAATGACATTATGGGCCCTATCTTGCAAAAAGCACAATTGACTTTGTACACCGACGCATGTATCATTCCTATTTTGCACCCGCGCACAGCAGACTTTTCCCTCCACAGACGCACGTCGGTAAATTAGGGAATGAACTTGCGCTCCCCGGGGCGGTTCAGCGCAAAGAGGAGGCGTGTTTCGGCACAAACGTTCCCTGATGCTATTTTGCAGGTGTAGAAAATAATTCCGCCACTGACCAGGAAAAACCTAGTCTAAAGTCAGTGGCGCATGTTATTCAAATGCTATTTTGAGGGTGCATGCTTGGCCTTAATCAATGTAGCGTGTGCACAACGCACATACACTTTGATTCTCTCATCTACACAGAAGCAGCTGTTTTCATTTTTGCAAATCATAGGCTACATTATTACAAGGAAAAATATTAACACACTAGGGAAATCATTGTTGTGTCCATGAAGATGTGAAAAAATAGGCATAAATCTAGCTTACACATTTACCCAAATTATCATACGCCTGTTTAACCGAAGCTAATTTGGGTGGGTTTCTCCATCCCCATACATTGTCACTTCTCTGTGTTTTACGTCCCTGACGGGAACGTCGGTCTCCTCGGCTGTGAACCGCTCCTGGCGTGCGCCTGGCAAATCCGCCGTTATAATAGCAATCCACCATGGAACAAGCGCACCTGCTCTTAAAGGGAATGTGAGATGACGCTCTGATTGGTTTATTTCACGTTACGCCCAAACCACACCTATGAATAATGAACCTACTTCAGACCAACCCATTTTAGATTTGCGTCGGGCGCAAGAGTCATTTATCCCGCCGGTATAATAGCAACAGCGCCCAAGATCCGCCCACAAAGTTACTTGCGTTTCGCGCTTGATACTTGCGTTTCAGATCGTTAAAATAGGGCCCTATATCATATTACGATCTTAACTTAAAGGTTGTATCAGTGATTTCAGGCCCAATTTTTTTTTTGATCACATTCATCTAATCTTTCTTAAAGGAGAACTCCGGTCAATTTTAACATTGAGCTCATTTTTTTGTACATTTGGAGTGCTGTCAATACAGAGAACAACGACAAAAATCGGTGTCGGTTGAAGTCCAAAGTAGTCGATTGCCGAGTTCACGCGCATAGGTTTAGTTACCTATGATCACGCGCGTGAACTCGGTAATCGATTACTTTGGACTTCAACCGAAAACAGGATGTAAACACAGGTATTTGCGCTGGCTTAAATAACATCATTTTTATACATATCTTTCACATCTACTGCAGTCAGATTCACTCGTGTTCACTCAGAAGGAATCACTCACATTTTCTGTGCACTTGTAATGACACATCAAGGATGTTAAGAGGCTAAAAGCAGGTTTAGTACTTGCCCCATTGAAGTCAACAGGGTGCAAATTTTAAAAATAGAATAACTCGGTGTAGGCAACACCGATTTTTGTCGTTGTTCTCTGTATTGACAGCACTCCAAATGTACAAAAAAATGAGCTCAATGTTAAAATTGACCGGAGTTCTCCTTTAACGATCCGCTAGCTGCCCGCCCCATAAGCATGTCGTCAAAAAAACGCATCTCTGTAGGCAGCCTAGGCTCTGAGATCTGCACACAAAAACAATTGGTTTCACCAACCACTCAAAACCAAAACAAATAGTGTTCCAACCAATCACAGACAGGGGGAGGGTGTTGTGAGGTTGGTGAAACCATAGATATCATATATAAACGCTAGATGTCTTATGGCGCAGTCACTTCCGGCATCATCGTTCGGCCATCTTGTGACAGTGCTCTGTGCATTAAGGTGAATGATCAGCACGCTCACAAATCCTCTTATCTCGCTGAAATCTTGACGGATTTACAAACGGTTTGGTTTCTTACAAACGTTATTAACGTGGCTATAATTCCGAATGCTTGAACATGTATGTTATAATTTTTCATATGTATGCAGTGTATGTATGCAGTGTCATAACTACATCTCTGACGTTTATAACAAACCAAACCGTTTGAAAATCGGTAGAAAAATGAGCAAGTTATGGTTATTTAAAAGTACATGCACCATTGAAGTAGTGAGCGAGTACACTGTAGCAAGATGGCCGCCACGTGCGGACGTCGACCTCCATTGGCCAGCAGTGCGCACAGACATCTAGCCTTTATATGATATCTATGGGTGAAACCAACTGTTTTTGTGTGCAGATCTCAGAGCCTAGGCTGCCTACAGAGATGTAGGCAGCCTAGGGAAATTTCCCCTATAGGGAAAAAAAATGGAATAGAATAGAAAAAATGCTTCCAGAATTTCTGGACAGTGACATCTTTCCATCTAAACTACTTTCCATCTAAACTACTTTCTTCTTCTTTAGGCCTAAATATTTTATGAAAATGCACTCTACGGATCCTTTTTCATCTCATTTTCCTTTTTATTTACCTAACAGGGGATTTTTAATGCAAATACATTTGCATGGCTCGACTCATGGCTCATAGTTGTGTTAGTTTGTGTGTTTTGCACAAACAAAGGGTCTGCTGCTTTTAAAACACCATTTCCATTCTCACGCACATTTCTCTGTGTCTTGTCTCACCAAATCTTGTGTGTTATTCGACCACCAGAAATGTGGAGGAGCATGTTTGTGGTGGCCTAATAACACGCAAGCTTTGGTGAAACAAGATAAATCCTATAAACACTACACTAGACTCATTAAATGTATATATTCATAATGTTATTTATTCGTGCCTACATACTAGTATTAGTCAAGAGAGAAGAGAGGACAGACTTGTATATGTAAAACCAGTGAAGTGATTTGTTATCAGTATCACTCATTATGCCACAACTGAAACGTTCAGCCTACTGATTATTAACAATTATTATATTATAATTTATTATATTATATTATATTAAATTAATATTAATATTATATAAAAATTCTGTCACAGATTACTCACATAAACATTACAAAATATTTTGCCTAAGCTCATGTAGGATTGGGGTATGACATGATATAGCTTAAAACTATTATGTGAGTGATGATGTGAGTGAGTATTCTTATATTGCTAGGTTCATTTTAATGAATCATTTTGCATAACTTCCCAACATCTAGAAATAGTGTACAGTTATAACTTCTATAGATAAGTGAGTTAGAAGAATTAGATCAGTAGACATTGAAAATGGCTCTGTCTTGACTTGTGGTTTGTTATGGTTATGGACAGTGTGTTAGTGTGACTCCATTCCCAGCTGAGGACAGACACAGATGAGGTCATTAACACAGCTCACTATCTCTAGCACTGGCGTAACCCAGAAACCCTCATGTGCTTCCCTCCGCTACTGTGAAGCAATCTAGACGTTCAGTGAACCTGTGCCCTGATGATTTAGAAGATTTAGAACATGTAGTCTTGCTCTGTGTGTCTAAACAGTAGTGAAACCTCAGATACTTTTAAATACAGATGCATTGCAAACAATTACTGAGATGAAGACCCAAGATCTAGATTACGTCACTTTAAATGCTTTTAAGATCTCTTGCTCTTATTCTCTCTTTCTTTAATTTCGGAGTTGTCTTTATTTTGAGTTGGCAAAATGTGAACTATATTTCTAGAGACATGCGGTTTCAGATCACTCTCTTTTTGTCAAATTTCAGATTCGTGTCATTGTCTTATACGCCGAGTTGCTGGTCTCATGTGTTCTCTCTGCAATTAAATGGGTGATTTGAGCACATTTTCTTTCTTTCAACCCTCTCTCTCCACGTCTTGCTTCTCTCTTTCTCTTTCTCTCTTCCTCTTTTTCCAGAGTAAATTGATGAGTTGAATTCGCTCTCAAAACTCTGAACAATGTTGTATTGCAGCCAGACCTGAGCTCATATTTCTCCTGCACGAAAACATCTTTCCTTGAATCTTTAGCTTTTTCTTAGTCCGTCTCTTTGTCTGCATTGCTCTCCGTTCTAACCTTCTTCTTTTTTTACCTATCTGTTAGACTGTTGGCTCTGAACGTCTTTATTTCTGTTAATTGTCAGTGCATCTAATTCAAAAATCTTTTTTTTCTTCTATTAAAGAGCAGTTTTATGTCTATCCTTGTATTGTTCAACTGGTTGATATTAGAAAAGTAATTAGTAATGGAGTACTTTTTAGAGAGAGTAATTAGTACAGTAATCTAATCATATTATTGAAGAAGCTAGTAATTAACTACTTCTTTTTTAGAGTAACTTACCCGACACTAATTGTGAGTTCAAATGAGATACAAAGTCACATTATGACATATTAAGTTGCAACAATGTTGGAATTACAAGAAAGTCAATTGAGAAATGAAGTCACAGTTACAGGAACATTACACACATTGGGGCATAATAACTTTTTTCTGGGTGGTTTCCATAACAGTCAAAAATTACTGTCACACCCTAATGGCTTACTAGGGGTCATGAAATGCTTG
The DNA here is from genome assembly GCF_951802725.1 of Rutilus rutilus. Lineage (NCBI taxonomy): Eukaryota > Metazoa > Chordata > Actinopteri > Cypriniformes > Leuciscidae > Rutilus > Rutilus rutilus. The sequence goes on from NC_140224.1 coordinate 24,303,144, forward strand.
TTTTGTACAATTCAAACTATTTCTATACACACAATACCATTGAAATTTTGGTGCTGATTCCCAGGATTTTTTTCTGTTTTTTGGTCCCACTTTATATTAGTTGTCTTTAACTACTATGGTTTAACGTTTAAATTCATCAGGTGATGACTGGTATTTATTTTGCATATACATGTTTTTAAATTGTAGTTATATTTTTAAAAATACCTGCATGTAAGTATAGCTGTAATTAATTCTCTAATTACATTTTTTATATATATATATATTTTAAAAAGTAATTTATTCCTGTCATGGCAACGTTTAATTTCCTCCAGAAATCATTCTAATATGCTGATTTGGTGCTCAAGAAATATTTCTTCTAATTATCAATGTTGAAAACAGTTAGCTGCTTAATATTTTTTTCAGGATACTTGTATGCATTTATTTGAAATTGAAATCTTTTGTCACATTATAAAATCTTTACTGTAACTTTAGATCAATTGAATGCATCCTTGCTGAATAAAACGGTAGTGTAATAATGATTGACATTTTTGAATTACCGCTCATTTAACTATTGCCGCATTCAGTAGCACTGCAGAACGTACAGCTGTATTCCGACACGGATTTGTTGAAGTTGTTGAGTTGTGTATGTGTCTATAGGCTTTCAATAATGCAGATTACAGGTCTTATCATGTTTGTGTACTGTATGTCTGTTTTGTGTTTTCAGCACCGGTTTGTCAGAAGCGTCCTGCACCTGCAGTCTTTAGAAAATAAGCCATTGAAAATGTCTTTCATAACATGTTATATAAGCATGGATGAGACTAAACAGACGTTTCCTTGCACCACCCGTCTATTGCAGCATGACAGAGAACTGCCCTGCATAACACACACGCACCATCATTTCAGATGCAACGATACACAGTTCTTTTCTACATTCATGAGTCATGACACAATATTGAAAAGTCGTCTTGTGTCCCCTTTTGAGCTAACAAAACAGAGCCAGTTTTGACTAACCCAAACGGGGCTGTGCGGTGTCCACTATCTTCCAATCGGGGCTGCTGTCTTGTGGTCCAACCCAAACGGAAGAAACTATTTGTTCATTTCTAATTAGGGGCAGGAAATGTTTGTTCATATTGGATTGGGTGGGCCTCCTTCAGATTTCTTGGCACATTTACACAAACTATTTAAGCATCCTGTTTAAATTCCTCCTCTCTGAATGAACAAAAAGTGGGCTTTTGTACACTTACGTAAGATAACGTTATTCATTCAAGTATAATATTGGCACAAAATAATAAGGTCCTTTCATGAAAGTACTTTAAAACTCTGATTCGTTCAAATTTCTTCAAATTCAAACCTAATGTTTGTCCCGCACTGTGCTACGGATATGAATAATATATACCTCAAATCATGTGGCATACTGTGTGATATATGCTTTTACATTTATAAGACTTAAAAACAACAATAAAATGTTAAAAAAATCGAACAAAATTAATCACCAAAGTGTGAGGGACCTTATTTATATCTAAAGTATAGACACTTGAAGGTCGGAGCTTTTACCTTGAGCAAATAAGAAACTACATAGAAACCCTCTTCAATCTCAAATCCTACACTTTTGCATATGAATACCACCTACAACAGTCTAGAATGATGTTGTTGACTTTTGCACTGGCAAGCATCACTTCTGTACTGTGCAATTGTTGAATTCTGTAAATAAAATATAGGGATTCCATAGTCAAGCAAGTGCATGATCTAGGAAATACTATAAAAACAGTCTTGACTTTTTTTACAGGAGAACTAAGGAGAATCAGCTATTACAACCAATTAACTCAAAGACGGTGCAGGACAAAGAACTAAGGAGAACTCAGGGCTTAAATACATATGGAGTAATGAGGAAACTAATTAAACAACAGGTGAACGAAAAAACTATGAGAACAAAACTAGTGAACTAATGACAGAGAATATAGGCAAACAGACACTGAACAGAAACAGGACATACACGTTACAGATAAGAGATTAAGAGCCAGATTAACTGACTACTGTCAGGATTTACTAAAGGCACGCAGTGAAAAATTAGCAATGATAAGGCGACTGACCTTTTTGCATATACATTTGTAGGAGTTTCCCTTTCTGATGCAAAATGTATGGGAGGGAGAGTATTTAAATAAGTCATGCAATGTGAATTACTTAGGTTTGTGGTAGTTTATGAGATTGATTTACTGGTATCTGTGCCATTATTTAACGCCCAAAGCATATTTTATACCATTTTTGCGCTTGACATGACTGATATTTGCTGTAGGAGGAGGAACCGCAGTGAACAGAGAGAGAGTGTGATAGAAAGGAGAATTTTCTCACTTGTGTTCATTTTTTTGGAATGCCAGAGGAAGACAAACATATCGTTTGTCAAGTCACATTATTTTTAATTTGCTGTGTTAATTACCCTCACCTGATTATCATCGGCTGTTTGTTTGCAATTTCAACAATTCAAACAATTTCTTGAAGCCGAAATCATCTTCATCTACTGAAGCCACAGTGGAGCGATGCAACAGCTTCATTGACTTTTTTAGATCTAAAGTCAATAACATCCGCTCTTCAATAGCTGGCTCTTCCTCCCTGTCTCCACCGTCCTCTAACCCCCTGCCTGGGAGATTGCCATCCCTTTTGCACTTCACTGAGGTTCAGCAGAGCCACGTTGAGGAAACCATCAAAAAAATGAAGTCGTCCACCTGCACCTTGGATCCCATCCCGATCCCATTCTGCTTAAGTCATTCATTCCTAGTGTCAGCCCAATCATCACCGAGTTTGTTAATCTCTCTCTCAAAACTGGTTTCGTCCCTCTTGCTCTTAAAGCTGCTGTCATCCGTCCAATACTCAAGAAACCAACCCTAGACCCGGAGGTCCTGGGAAATTACAGGCCGATCTCCAATCTCACCTTTCTGTCAAAGGTTCTAGAGAGGGACGCCACCTCTCAACTTCACAACCATTTAAAACACAACAACCTATTTGAGATATTTCAATCAGGCTTTCGTTCGGCCCACAGTCCCGAAACAGCTCTGCTCTGGGTGACAAATGACCTTCTTATGGCAGCTGATTCAGATTATCACTGCTCATTCTCCTCGACCTAACAGCGGCATTCGACACAGTGGACCATAGCATCCTCCGGGACTGCCTCCACAACACAGTTGGACTGTCGGGAACAGCACTGCAGTGGTTTCAGTCCTACCTTTCTGGCAGGACTGAGCGTGTTATATTGGGAGAATGTGAGTCCAGGCTGCTCCCTGTTACATGTGGTGTTCCGCAGGGGTCGGTTCTCGGCCCAATCTTATTCATTCTTTACATGCTTCCCCTCGGTTCTATCATCAGCAGACATGGACTATCCTTCCATTGTTATGCTGACGACATGCAACTTTATATCAAAACTGCCCCAAGCCCCTCCATAGCCCTGTCACGACTCATCACATGTCTTGAGGAGATAAAGGCATGGATGAAAAGCAACTTCCTCCAGCTGAACTCTAGTAAAACTGAGGCACTACTTGTTGGCACCCCTCATCAGATCCACTCCTCTCCCATATCTCAGTTCATCTTTGACGGCCAGGTCATCACTTTCTCCTCCTCAGTCGTAAACCTAGGGGTTCGGTTTGACCCGCAGCTGACCTTCAATGACCACATTAAACACATTTGCAAAACCTCCTTCCACCATCTACGAAACATCTCCAAACTCCGTCCCCTTCTAACTCTTTCAGATGCAGAGAAACTTGTTCATGCCTTTATTTCCAACAGGCTGGACTACTGCAACAGACTCTTCATTGGGATTTCTGGCAGAAATATCCAGAAGCTACAATACATCCAGAATAGCGCTGCCAGAGTCCTTATGAGAGTCCGAAAATATGATCACATAACTCCCATTCTACACTCACTGCACTGGCTCCCTGTTTGATTCCGGATTGACTACAAAATCCTTCTGCTCACACAAAAATGTATTACCGGACATGCACCATCATATCTACAAGAACTCATCACTTTGAAATCCTCCCCCCGCACCCTCAGATCATCAGGCCACTTGCTTCTTCAGGTCCCCACCACCAGGCTTCGTACCATGGGGGACCGAGCTTTCTGTTCAGCTGCACCGCGGCTTTGGAACCACCTCCCGAGTGAGCTGAGAGCAGTACAGAGCCTGGACACTTTCAAAGCAGACCTGAAGACTTTTTTTATTCAGAAAGGCTTTTATGTGCTGATTGTTTTTATTATTTTGTAGTTACTGTCGTTCTCCTGTGTAGCACTTTGAGATTCTTCGGAATGAAAAGTGCGTTATAAATAAAATCTATTATTATTATTATTATTGTTTGCGACTCTACGCTAATTTGTGCTGCTCTTGGTAGATTGCGTTGGTCAAAATGAAAATTAGCTACAGCATCTGTGCTCTTTAATTCTCCACTCCCATCGACGCTTTTATGGGATCACGGTTTAATGCTAATGTAACCCAGGGTAAATAGTAAATTATGTAGCATATACGCTGGGTATATGTGTTAAATATCAGATGAATATAGCTATATTCATCTGATATTTAACACATATACCCAGCGTATATGCTACACTAATTTGCCCTATTTGGTAAATTGGCCCTAAGTGATTATTTAGCAAACAATAAGATATATGATTTGATATGATGTATTTGACCTTAAAGACTTACAGTAATTGTGTTGTGTGTGTGTTTTTATGTTTTGTTTCCTTATAATCCATTGACCTTTGCTTAGCATAGCTAAGTGTGAGTGGGTGTGTGTGAAACTTTTTGGACCAATGAATCAGCGATATGATTGGTGCAAAAAAAATCAGGGCTTATGCCCACAAGAACACCATCACCACGGTCAAAGATTGAGCTGGACCAGTCTCGTTATGGGGGTGTTTGCTTCTGTGGAAAGTGGAAATCTTGACAGTATGAAGGACATAATGGATTCTTTGAAGTCTCAGGCCATTTTGGCAGAGCGTATGGTGCCTTCTGTGCATGGACTGAAGCTTGAAGATCAGTGGACTTTCCAGCAGGTCAATGATCATATCCAAATCTACCCAAACCTGGTTCAGGGCTCGGTCCTACAATGTTCTTAAATGGCATGCTTAGTCTCCAGATTTAAATCTCATTGAAAATCTTTGGTGGGATTCTAAGAGAGCAGTGGCAACATGAAAACCAAAGATTATCAGTGATCTGAAAGCTTTTGCGCATGAGGTATGGGCTAAGATTCCACTAGAGAGGTGACAGAAGCTTTAATGCACTTAGAGGCAACATTTATTGGAGGTTATAAAAAGTAAAGGATTTGCTACAAAGTTTGATGTTTTGGGGTTGTTTAGAGACATTTTCTAACTGAGTAACTTAACATTCTCAGAATTACACAAATGTGTATTAATAAACTTTCTATGATAGTTTACTGATACCTTAGTTGAAGTGTTTTCATAAAATGTAATCGAAGACTATAGATATACAAAGACAGTGCGGGCGCACTCCTATTACTTATGAATGGGAGAAACTGCAACACTTAATATGGCAGAATAAGTCCCGCCTTCTAAATAATAGAGCCAATCTCTAATTGGCAAAGTCATTGCGTCACTGCAACTGCCGTTAGAAGTTCCGGTTCCCATGTAATCCCGAGACTCGCGCTTAGGACTGCACATGGACAAAACTAAGCTTTTTTAGCGCTATTTGAGGCTAGGAAACAACATTTATAGCACAATTCATGTCAGATTTTGTTGCTGATTTGAAACATGTTATTTAAAATATGAGTTCGGCAAGCAGTTTTTGAGTTTTCAGTATTCCCCCATTCAAATAGATAGGACTTGTTCTTGGGTGCCCAAAATAGCTGCCCAGGGGCATTGCACATATGGCTGCTGTGTGAACAGACTTTCCTTGAAAGGGACTTTGATTTACTTCACAACAGCAGAAAGTTTTTCTGGTCAGGGGTGTTGAGTAATTTGAAATTTGACAACTTTTTAGGGGATGTTGAATAAGTGGTAAATAACTGCTAAAATATGGTAATTTTATATCATATTTATTATAATATTTTTTAAAACATAAAAGTCTATGAAATGTCGCCATGGACAGTTGATAGCCGGTTAAACTTTAAACTGCATGATTTCATGTAGCTTTACTGGAAAAGCATTTCTTTGAATTGGGGACTTGTGTTGTTTTATTGTAAGGGCAATATAAAAGTTGTATCTCAACTTCCTGATCATAAACTACGTGGATAAATAGATCAATGGATTATGATAATAAGTGTATACGGTTTTTATATTGATATGCCTATTTCCTAATTTATTGGAAGGGAGAATCCCAAACTTTCTTTTAATGTTTCCTTATTAGAGTTACATTACAAGAAATGTTTCCGACTGTGAGTCAGAATGTGAGTTTCATTTAATCATCCAAGTGCCTGTGCTGGAATTATTTTATGTTTATTGTGTTTTCTGGTAATTATATAAGCAAATTTGCTTTGTTGTCTGTTGGCGTGTGCTGTGCTTAACTGTTATCTGGACAGCTGTATGAGAAACTGCAACAGGATTAACAGTGAAACTGTAGATGATTTTAAATCACGCTAATACTGGGTGTGGAGGTCCTGTTCTATGAAAATGAACTATCTTTTTTTGTCTTCTTTCTCATTCTCTATCTCTGCAGGATCGGTTGTTCTTTGTTATGGAGTATGTAAACGGAGGAGACCTGATGTTTCAGATCCAGCGCTCACGAAAGTTTGATGAAGCTCGTTCCCGTTTCTACGCAGCTGAGGTCACATCAGCACTTATGTTCCTGCACCAACACGGCGTCATCTACAGGTAAACTCACACAGAGTAGAAGTCAACAGGAAATGTTATTCAGAGCCTGTTTTACTTTCATAATTTTTATGAATTATGAATGAGTTTTATGAGATAGATTTTCAATGGGAAAAAATATAGGGTAGGACTTAATTTTATTAATCAAAAAACTACTGGATTGTGAAAAGTATAGATATTGCATATACCAAAATGGAGCCAGGTGGTTTAGACCTTTTGATTGAAAAAAATTGGTAACACTTTAGTCTAGGGTCAAATTCTCACTGTTAACTAGTTTTTTTATTTGCCATGCATATTACTAGGATTTTAGCTGTTTATTAGTGCTTATAAAGCACATAATAATGCCTTATTTTGCAGGACCATATTCTACATCCCTTAATCCTACCCAATACCTAAACTTAACAACTACCTTACTAACTATTAATAAGCAGTAATTAGGAGTTTATTGAGGCAAAAGTTGTAGTTAATAGTTAAGGCCATTGCACACTGAGTCCGAAATTTTCGTATGCGTTTTTTCGTGTTCGTCAGCCTTAAAATTCGCCACGCACAGAAACATTGCACACTGAGTCCGATGCGTATTTATTAAACCTTAGCGAAAAAAACCGCAAAAAATACAAAATGGATTCGTCAAGCAGTGTGGATGATTTTGTTGCCCTCTTTCTTCTTAAAAAGAGAAAAATAAAAAGAGGAAATATTGGGTTCATCCAATCCTGAGATTGCGCCGAGAGGAAGGAGAGTTTCACCTCCTTATCAGGGAGTTGCGAAATTATCCCGAGCAATTCAAAATTTACCTCAGAATGTCAGTGGAACAGTTTGATGCTTTGCTAGCGATACTGGAGCCACATATTAAAAAGAAGACCACCAATTTCTGTGAACCAATCGATCCTGAACAGAGACTGGCAGTATGTCTAGGTATGGACCCTTTTTACAGTCTATGGTATGGACACACACACACGGCCGGCGGAAGCGCTGGGCAGACAGAACAGCATACAGGTTATATTTTCCGAAATTTTGATCTGATTGAAAGGGGAGGTGGCTCTGAATTGTCAAAAAACCTCTCAAAATACTGGCTGTGGATGCGAAAAACGCAGAAAATCGAACCCAATCCGAATTTTTTTATTACGGACGAAAGTTTCGTAGACAGTGTGCAAGCGTTATTCACATAACGTGAGGTCGAATTTTTTTTTTTACGTGCGAAAATTTCGGATGCGAATTTCGGACTCCGTGTGCAATGGCCTTTAGTTTGTTAATAGTGAGTTAATAATGAGAATTGGACCCTAAACTAAAGTGTGACCAAAAAATAAATAAATGTGTAATAAACATTAATAATTTAATAATAATAATAATAATAACAGCAATAATACATTGTTGTTGTTGTTGCTTACATATAGCTGTCTCTGCATCTTAAAGGGTTAGTTCACCCAAAAATTAAAATTCTGTCAGTAATTACTCACCCTCATGTTGTTCCAACCGCGTAAGACCTTCGTTCATCTTCGGAACACAAATTAAGCTATTTTTGATGAAATCTGAGCCATGTTTCACTCCTCCATAGGCTTCTATGTGACCGAAACTTGCTGGCCCAGAAAAGTTATTAAAGAGATCGTTAATATAGTCCAAGTGACTCCAGTGGCTCAATATTAAGTATATCAAGCGACGAGAATACTTTTTGTGCGCAAAAACAAACAAAAATAACGACTTTATTCCACTATTCATTTCCTTCTCTCTGGACCTCTAGTTGGTTCGCGTAGTGTTTTTGCGCAGCGCGTCTGTGTTACATGTCACCACGTAGGCTCACTATTGGCCGACGCCGGTCATGTGTGTGTTGCGTGATGACGTGCAACACAGACGCGCAGCGCAAAAACACTACGAGGCCCAGAGAGAAGGAAATGAAAAGTGGAATAAAGTCGTTATTTTTGTTTGTTTTTGCGCACAAAAAGTATTCTCGTCGCATGATAAACTTAATGTAGTGCCACTGTAGTTACTTGGACTATTTTAACGATGTTTTAATAACTATTCTGGGCCGGTGAGTTTCGGTCACACTGGAAGCCTATGGAGGAGTCAAAATTCTGTCAGATTTCATCAAAAATATCTTAATTTGTGTTCCGAAGATGAACGAAAGACTTACATGGTTGGAACAACATGAGGGTGAGTAATTACTGACAGAATTTTCATTTTTGGGTGAACTAACCCTTTAAGCTATGGTATGAACATCCATTTTGACAAAACAAAAGTGCACACTTCACCTTAAACGTTAACATGAAATCACAATTGACCCTTTGTATGTTCTTAATGTCCATTTATATTCCTACAGTCTTACTGTACACAATATTGAAAAAATTGACTATATTATTTCATGTTACTTTTTTTGGTGACTCTAGCTGTGTAAAAATGGCACACTTTAAAGACACAAGCTAGTCATATCATGAGACTGCAGTGTGACTTCAGCTCCCACAAATGATGCCAATCCTACCCGGGCATCATGCTAACTGGCACTCAAAGACTTTAAATGCTTGTTTTTGTTCCAACTCTGAGGTAGATGCTAATCCCATTTGACCCTGGAGAGTTAGAAAAGATCACACCATTGTCTCTGTAGCATTTAGTATCAGCTAACCTCCCTCAATGAAATAAAGTCACCATTCAGACCAGAGCAGCTTTCATTCTCCCCAGGGACAGCCGAAGATACAGTGTATACTGTGGGCTGACTTCATCTCTGAGCTCTTGATACAGTTCAGATTTTTTGAACAGAGGCTGAGAAGATGAAACAACTGTGAAAAGTCTCAAAGGACTAATCCACCACCTTTTGTCAGGGTCTGCACAAATCTACAAGAGAAGCCCCCTCATTTTCTTAGCATTTCTTTATTCATACACACTCACCCATTCTAACATTCACAACACACACACACACACACACACACACACACACACAACGTTCATAAAGCAACAAATACAGTTGTAAGTCTTGTTTAAAGGGATAAAATGGCAAGATACAGTTGTCAGTCTTGTTTAGAGTGATAAAATGGCAAAACAGTTGTTAGTCTTGTTTAAGGCGAGACACGGCAGGCAAAAACATCTTTTTTTTTTTTTACTGGTCAATTTTGAGATTTTTGGATATTTGTCTTCAATAACATGTCTTCTTTCAGACTTGTGGTGAAAAAAAGTCTGAAATACACATTTAGGTCTTTATTTAATTACACTTTGTCTGTTTGCGTCTGTAGATTTCTCATAAATTCAACAAAAGTTCGCGTTCTTAATCAACATGCTGCTCCGCGATCTCTGCCGGCACCCTGTCATCACATGCACCGTTAGGAAGCTCTCTCTCTTCTGTACAATCCTGTCGGATCCAAATATGGTCATTTCCTTTTCATCAGCAACCAATCGTGAAAGTAAAAGGGCTGAATGCGCAATCTCATTGGCTGATGATAAATCTTTAAAGCCCGTTTTCTCAAAATGACTTTTCTCTCATACTCCAAGTCCAAAATCTCCACTTCAGTAGCATCTCTATACACCAAACTTTCCAGTCTTGTACCTAGTTATATTATGAAGACATTTACTGAGGGATTTGTAAATATATTATTCCTAGCCTGGTTTATATAACATTTTATTCCAAAAAACATGGCGAAAATCATTTTCTTAAGGCTATTGACAGTATTTTCTGATTTACAGGATAACAAAAGTAGATATCTTTTTCCCATCTAATATGTGAACACAATCAAAAAATAACTTTTAACCTGACTTTGTCTAATACTCAGATTTCGTTTTTTATCTTTATATATATATATATATATATATATATATACAGTGCAATGCATAAGTGAATACACCCATGCTAAAGTTGACTAAAAAGAGGAATAAAAAATCATATTTTGGAAATTGAACTTAATGCCTTAATTGAAAAAATTAGGAAAAATCCAACCTTTAAGGACACCAATTTTCTTTGTGAATTAATAATGTATCGTAAATAAATAAATGTTCTTCCTTAAAATACATGGTGCATAAGTGAGTACACCCCTATGTTAAATTCCCATAGAGGCAGGCAGATTTTTATTTTTAAGTTTTTTTTTTTTTTTTTTTTTTTTGGATACTATGCATCCTGATAAAGTTCCCTTGGCCTTTGGAATTAAAATAGCCCCACATCATCACATAGCATTCACCATACCTAGAGATTGGCATGGTTTTATTTCAGTTAGCCTAAAAGCTAGTTTGATTTGCATTGAGAGATGATCTTATGGAAAGTACCCCATGCCAATCTCTAGGTATGGTGAAGGCTATGTGATGATGTGGGGCTATTTTAATTCCAAAGGCCAAGGGAACTTTATCAGGATGCATAGTATCCTAATTTTTTTTTTTTTTAAATACTTAAAAATAAAAAAATGCCTGCCTCTATGGGAATTTAACATAGGGGTGTACTCACTTATGCACCATGTATTTTAAGGAAGAACATTTATTTATTTACGATACATTATTCATTCACAAAGAAAATTGGTGTCCTTAAAGGTTGGATTTTTCCTAATTTTTTTAATTAAGGCATTAAGTTCAATTTCCAAAATATGATTTTTTATTCCTCTTTTTAGTCAACTTTAGCATGGGTGTATTCACTTATGCATTGCACTGTGTGTATATATATATATATATATATATATATATATATATATATATATATATATATATATATATATATATATATATATATATATAAAGATATATATATATATATATATATTTATGCAAATTAGCGCATATTTTATTTAATTAGATATTGCCTAATTTGCATATTTAAACATTAAATTACAGAAAACTTGTAATACATTTTTTTCTCGTCTTAATGTAGGTAATCAACTGGGAAAGTTTCATGGTGATATCTGCTAGTTAAAAATGTTACCCTATTCACCTGTAGTGTCTCGCCTTAAAGTGATAAATATGGCAAAATACAGTTGTCAGTCTTGTTTAGAGAGATAAATATGGCAAAATACAGTTGTAAGTCTTGTTTAGAGATATTAAATATGGCAAAATACAGTTGTAAGTCTTTAGAGTGATAAAATGGCAAAACAGTTGTTAGTCTTGTTTGGAGTGATAAATATTGCAAAATACAGTTGTCTGTCTTGTTTAGAGTGATACATATGGCAAAGTACAGTTGTTAGTCTTGTTTAGAGAGATAAATATGGCAAAATACAGTTGTCAGTCTTGTTTGGAGTGATAAATATGGAAAAATACAGTTGTCGGTCTTGTTTGCAGTGATAAATATGGCAAAATACAGTTCACAAAATGAACCGCATACATTATTCAATACGCTTCTGTCTGCTCTCATATGCACAGGACAATTTGAGAGTCACACCTGTTGATAAATACTGTTGTCAATCCCAAACATTGACTGTGTAAAGTTGTGAATGTAGCCAAACACATTAATTCTTTCCCAGGGACAAACTTGTATGCATGTATAAAAATCTCACTGTCTTTCTGTCTGTTTATCACACAATCAGACTTGCAAGCAGAAATATCCACTGGAAGCTGAATAGATAGGCTGCGATGGATCACATGACACGAGAAAAGCACAAAAAGCAATATTTCTTATCCTCGGCTTGGGTAGACACTGTAGTACTGTGATAATCATACTGCTGACTACTGCAAGATACAAGAGGTCAAACTACACCCGACCCCCTTTGAGACAGTCGTCATTTTTGCAGTACTAAAGCCCCTATCTCCCCTTCTTAACTGTGTTATCCTGTCAAAAGTGCTTGCCATATCAGTGTGCTGATGTTTGTATTGATTATTCTAGTCTGGTAAAGTGTTTTAAGCCCATAAATGTAAGTGAGCTGTCAATGTCCATCTCCTTCTGCAGGTTTTGTTAATAGTAGTTATCTAAACATAGATCCGACAAATGGTTGCAGGAATAGCAGTGAGTTCCCCAAAATATTATATTAATAGTTCAGTACCTGATTTAAACATATGAATGTTTCCATATTTGTGGATTGTAATTTATTAGGTTTTGTAAGTGTCACTGTAAATGTGTAGATGGTTTTACATGATAGATCTGGCCTCGGGGAAGCGCTGAGGAATGTAAATGGAGGTGGGATGAATTAGTGGATTAGAGCACCTTTCTGATGAATTGGAGGCCTCTTTATCCCCCAGCAACACCAATTAGGTGTTAGGAATTATCTCCACCTTTTCTCTCCAGCTCATCTTTTTTTGTCTTGAGGAGTAAAATTGGGGAGAATATCCAAAAAATATACTGTACACTTCTAATTCGTATAAGCACTGAGTGTACACTTCTAGGATATCAGGTTGATGTGTGAGATGTGTATAAGATCAAATGTGTCAAGAAGATCCTGTTATATGACTTATTTTCTATCCCATTACTCAGAGAGACAGAGCTTCTGCTTATACAGTATATTGGCTACAGTTCAAAAGCAAAACAGTAGATTGTTTTTTACGTAAAGACATTTATATTGTTAGAAAAGATTGAAAGTACAGTAAAAGTAAATGCTTTTCTTTTGAAATTTCTATTCATCAAAGAATCCTGAAAGAAAAAAAGTATCACCGTTTCCACAAAAATATTAAGCAGCACAACTGTTTTCAACATTGATATTAAGAAATGTTTCTTGAGAATGAAATCAGCATATAAGAGTGATTTCTGAAGGGTCATGTGACACTGAAGACTGACGGATGGACGGAAAGACCGATGGCAACTACAAAACACAACTTTTGCTGGCTGTTTGAGCAAATTAGATTTTTTTTTACCTAATTCTCTCCTTTTAGACACGGGAGAAAAACGGCGTGAATGAGAAAGCCAAAGCCAAGAAGTGGTTGACTATATCTGTTGTGCAGGTCAATGCTTGTCCTCCGTACAGACTTGCGGTCTGATTAAGCCCGTAAACCATTCAGTTTATCAGCCTCAACTCACTTTACTTTCTCTCTCTGTTCATGAATTTTTAACGGAGATTTCTTTTTTGACTGAATGTTGATCAGTTGCAGAGCCTCAAGTTGAAGTGATGAGGGACTCTATGGAAAAATCACTCCACAAACAAAGGGAACACAGGAAGGCATTTCAATAGGGCCTAATTATTTGTGTACATGCACATGTGTGTATGTGCGGTAGTCCATGCATTATGGCATGTGTACGTGTGTGTGCAATTGTCTACTGGAGCTCAAAGGAAGTGTGGAAGTCAAATCCAAATGGGGTCCAAAAGTCCACTTATTAAATTAGTGAGCTAGAAATAGAATTTCATTGTTTTATAATATTTTGTCTATATTCCTTATCTATTTATTGTAATATTTGTATTTTTTAAGACTTATGATTAGATTAGTGCCTTGCCAAAGAATTCGTACCCCTTCATTTTTTTTCACATTTTATGTTGCTGCCCTATGTTAAACTACTTTAAATTACTTTTTTTCACATCAATTTACACTCCATACACCATAATGACAAAGCAAAAAACAGATTTGTGACAACATTGCAAATTTTTTTTACATGAAAAACTGAAATGAGTACATTGTAAGTACGTATTAAGTATTTGTACCCTTAGTACTTTGAAGCAACTTTACAGCCGCAAATCTTTTTGGGTATGATGCTGCAAACTTTGCACATCTGTATTTGGCGATTTTCTGCCATTCTTCTCCTCAGATCCTCTCAAGCTCTGTTAGATTGGATGGGAACCATTGGTGGACAGCCATTTTCAGGTGTCTCCAGAGATGTTCGATTGGGTTCAAGCCCAGGTTCTGTCTAGGCCACTCAAGGGCATTTACAGAGTTGTCCATAAGCCACTCTTGCATTGTCTTAGCTGTGTGCTTAGGGTCACTGTCCAGTTTGGGAGGTGAACTTTCTGCCCTGTCTGAGGTTCTGAATGCTCCAGGCAAGGTTTTCATTAAGGCTATCTCTATATTTGCTGCATTGAGCTTTCCTTCTACCCTGACGAGTCCCCTAGTCTCTGCCGCTGAAAAACACCCCCACGGCATGATGCTTCTTCCACACACTTTACTGTTGAGATGGTATTGTGCAGGTGATGAGCAGTGCCTGGTTTTCTCCATACATGATGCTTGGAGCTGAGGTTCATCAAACCAGAGAGTTTGAGAGAGTCCTTTAGGTGCCTTTTTGCAAATTCCAAGTGGGGTTTCATGTGTCTTCACTGAGGAGAGGCTTGAGTCTGGCTACTCTGCTATAAAGCCCAGATAAGTGGATTGTTGCAGCAATGTTTGAGTTTCTCCATATATGATCATGGAGCTCAACTAGAGTGACCATCAGCTTCTTGGTCACCATTCTAACCAAGTCCCTTCTCCATTGATTCCTCAGTTTGGCAAGGAGGCCAGCTCTAAGAAGAGTCCTACTTGTTCACGTCTTCTTCCATTAAGGATTATGGAGGGTACATGATTCTGTGAACCTTCAATGCAGCAGAATTTCCCCCCAGATCTGTGTCTTGACAGAATCCTTTCTCTGAGCTCTACCGGCAGTTCTTTTGACCTCGTGGCTTGGTTTTTGCACTGATATGCATTTTCAGCTGTTAGACCTTTTAATGAGAGGTGTGTGCCTTTCCAAATCATACCCATTCAATTGAATTTGCACAGGTTAACTCCACTCAAAATGTAGTGACATCTACTTGATGTGGGGGAAAAAGCAATTTAAAGTAGTTTATTACAAGGCAGCAATATAACAAAAAGTAAAAAAAAAAAGGTATGAATACTTCCACGAGGCACTTATTTAAAATGAAGAAATATATAATTCTTAGTTGTATAAAATAATAAAGTAAAATAGTGTTTTAGGTATATATATATTTGTGTGTATATATGTGTATATATATATATATTTGCCCCAACAAATGCTATATATATATATATATATATAGCATTTGTTGGAGCTCCTGGCTTTAAAGAAGCTAGGGTCCAATCCGCTAATTGCTATTGGCTATTGTCATGTTAAGTGCCTATCTCTAAAATCACTCCAACCTTAATGGTTGCTGTCAAAAATAGAACAGTTACATAAACCTGGGCTGTCCGCCCTCATGTCGGAACATTGCCTCACAAAAAGATTTGTGCTTGATTGATGCCAGCAAAGAAATGTTGACATTTTTTTGCCAATCAACCATCAAAGACCAGGCCTGTTTGGCTGTTATCTTTGTCCTGTAAAGCTTTATTGAACTGTTGACACACAAAACGCACTTATGAACTCAATTTATTTGATACGGTGTAAAATAAAGTAAAAACAGTTATATTTTGAAACATATTCTTAAATGTATTACTCATATCATATAAGTATACTTACATTGCACACGACTGAGCAATTACTGAGCACACTTTTACATTAACTTGAGCTTACGAATGCATGTATTTATTCTCTTTACTTGACTAGTATCATAAAATACAATAGCTCATATTTCAGGATGATAGACATGTTTTATGGGAGTATGTGAATCCTTATCTTCGAAGTGTTTAAATGGATGCACAACTGATGTGTGTTGATCTACACCCTGGCTTCTGTATTCCTCAATATAACCACATACACATATAAACACACATCGAGAGGTCATTGTATGCTCTGGCACCCACATTTCTCTCCGCAAACCCTTCCTGCTCCACCTCCCTCATTAAAGATATCTATTAGATAGAGCATGGCAGGAGCTTATTGGCTGTACACATCCTCTCAGTCTCAGTCACTCACCTTTTGAAGCCTTGCTACCTGTGAAGAAGGGACAAATGCATTGGCAAGGCTAATATAACACGGCAAGGCTCTACACATTCTTACACAAGCTAGAGTGGACTAATTCTCAGGTGAATAGTACACTGATATAAGACTCCTCTATGGCTCATTAACTGCAATCTGAGGAAGGCACATATCACAGAGAGATCATGAACCACACTCTGATCCGTCTGAAGAGACGTCTTCAGATGTATTGCAGCATTCTTTATCAGTGCAATCTACCCAGATGCTAGAATTATGGGGTGTAAAAAGTAGAGAGAGATATATTTAAGTTACCGTGTCAAAATTGTACTGAACTCAAGTGTCAAGCCAGCTTTGTGAGGTTTTTCTCTTTTTATATATATAATTCTGACTTTATAACTCGCAATTGTGAGTTTATCTCATAAGTGCAAGAAATAAACTCAGAATTGTGAGATATAACTCGCAATTCTGACTTTTTTTCTTGCAATCGCGAGTTTATATCTTGTGAGATATAAACTTGTAATTGTGAGGGGGAAAAAATTGAATTGTGAGATAAAAAGTCGCAATTGCCTTTTTTATCCTTTATTTAAACTTCCATAATAAAATGCATAAATGTAAATGCTTCCACAAGAAGCAGTCTATTAGACTTGCAAGGCTCTAGGACACACCAGATGGTAAACTGAAGGGTCTATCCTGGAGCCTGTTAACTGACATTGTTAAACTTTAAATTCAGTAGCAACTGATTTTATAGTTGTTTGACTTTAGGTGTGGTGTGCAGGTAGTATACAGGTTGAATATAGACTGAACACCATCCATGTCAAGTTAGTTTGTCTTCAATGATGGTTAGAATTATTGTTTTTGGTAAATGTTGTGTGATAACTGTTGCAATCTGTTCAAAAGATGAATGGCCATAGCTGAGGCATTTTACATAGAAATATGTTTAGTCATGCTAAGCTGAAAATATGTATTTTTAAGGGCTAAATGGAATTGTAAGGAAGGAGTAAAAAAAAATTATTTACGTCCCTGCCGGCGCATCAGTGTCTTTGTGGACCACAATGGAGTCGTTTCATTCGTGGGATTGACTTGAGCATGCAGTCACCAGGCTCGATTGGGTCTTTTTCTGTATTGTTAGTTCTTGTCTTTATTTTGCTCTGACACACTGAGAAAACAGGATTTATCAGGCATGACAATCAGATTAGTTCCTCTGAACATTCCAGCATGATTTCAGGTTCCAGCTAGTTTGTTCAGGTGTATGTACTGTAACACACATACATGTGTGTACATAAAGAGAAATACTCTGGTGTCCCGCATATACTGTACAATCACTTCACATATTTTGCATGTCATCAGCAAACATGTAATAGTGCAGATTTGACCATCTGAAACTATGCAGTCAATGCTCTTATTCACTTGACTGACATGGTCGGCATGTCTCAAATGACATGTCAAACTGTCATGTGACCCCCCATACAGTGTATTTAATGTTTCTAATGTTTGAAATGTCCTTTGACACTGAATGCCCTCAGCCAGATTCCAGTGACTGTGTCCTGGCTGACATGTACTAGGGTCTCATCCTGTAACCTTTAAAATGGCATTACAAAATCTACACCCCTCTCTATGTGTAGTTTGTTTCCACTCTGCAGCACGGAGCACAAACTTCCCCCTGTGCAAAACAAACTACCTGCGCCGGGACAAGTCTCTGCAATCGCTGCTATTCAGATATCATCATTGTGTGCAGGCTCATCCTGAGGTGCTTGGCACATCTCTAGAGTCTACTGTAACACTCGCCAGAGTTATCGTGTCCTCTGGCTTGTTACGTACAGAAATCAGCAAATTAGAATGATTTCTTGTGACATGAGTAATGACTGCTCAAAATTCAGTTTGCTCATTACAGGAATAATTTACATTTTGAAATATATTAATAGAAAACTGTTATTTATAGTTTTACAGACCCCAAAGTTTTGAACAGTATACTGTCCATGTCCGTGAATGGTTAAAGTAAATGAAAGTATGGGGATGAATTTCCATTCAAATTTTAAATAGTCATAATAATTCCCATTATTTTCAGTGGTGATGGTTGTTTGATTCTCATTATTGTAACAGCATTTTTTTCTGTTTTGCAATAAATTAGTTAAATTATATTCTGCATTACAGAAATTATCTAATGTGAATTGGGGAGATATATGATTAAATGAGCTAATATAATAGATATCAGCCATGCCATGCTAACTTGTCAGGAAGTGGAATAAATAATGCTCCCAGTTTGGCTAAATTTTAACAATGGGGAAAAAGGTGGTCAAATGGGGGTTCCTTGAACTTGGACCTCAATATATCAGAATGAATATATGTTGTGGTGATACCCAAGAATCTCCCCTTTACAGAATCCCTTCTTTTTTTTCTTTTCTTTTTTTTGCATGCCGTATTTATGCATTTATGTGAAATCACTGCAGAATGAAATGCACACCTCGACTCTCCTGTTTTGACCAAAACTGTTAGTCGGTAGCTCCACAGGGTCATTATTCGTGGTCAGGTTGCTATAGAGAAACCTTTAGTCACTCATGCCAATGCCAGATGTCAATTTCAGTGGTGCCAGGTGAGGAAGTCTTGGGCTAAGGAAAATTTGAAACTTGTATTGTTCTCTGATGAGTCCACCTTCTATGTGTTTCCCACATCCGGGAGAGTTACAGTTAAGCCTCAAAGAAGCTTACCATCCTGGCTGTTGCATGCCCAGAGTGAATCACAGGGGTGGATCAGTGATGGTTTGGGCTGCAACGTCATGGCATGTTGGGTGCATCACCGCCAAGGACTACCAAACTGTGATGGACCATGTGCACCTAATGGTTCAAACACGGGGTTCCGTGTATCAGTATGATAATGCACCAATACACACAGCAAGACTTGTGACAGAATGGTTTGATGAACATGAAAGTGAAGTTGAACATCTCCCATGGCCTTTGGGGTATTTTGGAGGAACCAGTCAGAAAACATTTTCCTCCACCAGCATCACCTAGTGACCTGACCACTGCTCTGAAAGAGGAATGGCTCAAAATCCCTCTGGTCACTGTGCAGGACTTGTATCTGTCATTCCCAAGATTAATTGATGCTGTATTTGCCTCAAAAAGATAGCCTGGCTCCGCCCTCCTACGTACTTCCTCTCAATTTTCATTTTCCTTTAGTACTCCGTCTGGGTTTGCGGTATATTCTTGGGTTTTCTCCGCCAAATTTTTACTGGTCCAATCAGCGAACAGAGGGAGTGGCTGAGAACGATGACGTTGAGGTCGTGCGCTAGTTTGAGTTGTAGGGTTACATCACGACCAAACGTTAGCGATTGGTTATGACAGATCCAGAGTGGCTCTGGGCAGATCCAATAGTTTTAAACTTCAACAGAGTACCCACCTTCAAGGAAGTTAACGCTTGTCGATGGAGAGTGGCCAGACTCTCTGCACAAATGAAATGTACGAGAGTCTGGTAGGACCAGGCTATCAAAAAGAGACCCTACACCATATTAATAAATTATTGTGGTCTAAAACCAGGTGTTTCGGTTTCATTGTCCAACCCCTGTATGTGACTCTGTGTGTGTAAATGAGGGCTCAGAATGTTGATGTGCATGTTGTGAAGGGGCAGCTTCTAACAGTTCACCTGAGGCTGCTGTCATATTTACCTACACAAATGTTCTGCCCTGAACACTCCCAACACCTAGACTTACATGCAGCCATCTCAGGAATGTAGCAGAGAGCAGCTTGAGCTATAAATGCGGCCCAGTGCTATATATTATTGTTGTAAAGGTCTACAGAAAGGTCAGGCCCTCAAGGTCCCATAGATCAGTTATCAGCTTACTGTCTAACAGGCGTGTCGACCCCTTCACACCACCATTTTAAACAGCCTGGCAATTTATAAAAGAGTTTAAACAAAGCATACAAAAAATTTGAAATATGGTCTAATTGTTTTTTTTACCCCTCCATCACTCCAGAGATCTGAAGCTGGATAACATTCTTTTGGACGCTGAAGGCCACTGTAAACTGGCTGACTTTGGCATGTGCAAAGAGGGCATTCTGAACGGGGTCACGACCACCACCTTCTGCGGGACCCCTGACTACATCGCACCTGAGGTACAACTAGTAAATCATAATAGACAAAACCAGCAGCTGAGGTGTTTGACATTATTTTTAACCTCATTATTGCGTTCTTCTCGTTCAGATCCTGCAGGAGTTGGAGTACGGCCCATCGGTGGATTGGTGGGCTCTGGGTGTCCTCATGTACGAAATGATGGCCGGTCAGCCTCCGTTTGAAGCTGACAACGAGGACGACCTTTTTGAGTCCATCCTCCACGATGACGTGCTTTACCCCGTGTGGCTCAGTAAAGAAGCCGTCAGCATTCTGAAATCTGTAAGCGGCCCATTTCTTGAAATCTATTCATTTGTTTGTGTATGTGGTTTGTGGTTGGCCCATTTATCATTTCTTATTCAGCGTCTGTTCAGAATCTTTTCTCTTCCTGCAGTGCATTGAGCTCCACTATATGGTCATGCACCTGGCTGCAATTTCCCTCAGACCTCTCCAACCTTCCTCTGTTCATTTTCCTCCCTTTTGTTCCTCATTCATCCCTCTGTTCTGGTACATTTACCTCTGACTTACAAATACACTAATTTTGTGGCATATATTTGAAAAACTTTGACTGGATATTATGTGATTGCACCAAAAATTCACGAATTGCCAGAAAAGGCTTTAGCAACATAACCTGAAAGGTGTTGTAAGCTGTTTTAGCCGCTTTGCTAATTTCCACCAGACTGAATTAGACCATTCAAAGCCAAACCGCATGGCCTCTCAGCAAAACCCCTCCCCCCATGTCCTCCAACCCGATGTCAGCAAACATGCATAATGATTGACAGGCAGAGAGTGTTTCTGATTGGCTAGGTTTTTGAGTAACACTTTATAATAAGGTTGATACATAGGTATCATGAACTAACAAACAAGTTAACAACCAACATTTTTTGTATATACTGTTGCTCACAGTTTATGTTCATTATACATTTTATTGTACACGTTATTATATAACATAATTAATAACAATTATTTATCATTTTAAATACTATACATAATGGTAAATTATTTGTATTGTATCTCGACCAAATATTATCATATCCTAACAAACCATACATCAATGGAAAGCTTATTTATTCAGCTTTCAGATGATGTATACATCTCAATTTAAAAAAATTGACCCATGTGACTGGTTTTGTGGTCCAGGGTCACATATATATATATATATATATATATATATATATTTCACTTAAATGACAATTAATAGGTAATTTTCATTGCCATTTAAGTGAAATTATTGAACTTAAATATACGAGCTTGATAAAAATGATCATTCTAGAAGAAAATTTCAGATGGCACTTAGAGGCTTTTGCATCTGAACTCTTCATATATATATATTATTGTAAAGTGTTACTTTTTTGTATTTTGCTAAAAAGGTTGTTGTTTCCATTTTTATTTTTCCATTTTTGCTGTTAGAAAGACAATTGTGATTTCTTCAGGACTTTTTTCAGTGATGTCTGCCTTGCATTGCATGTGTGGAATTTCACAAAAATCGTTTACAGCTCCTTACACACACTGTTCATATTTACCACTTCTTTATGAATTATGTAAAATGACATTTATTCCCTTTCCTCAGTTCATGACAAAGAACCCGGGTAAGCGTCTGGGCTGTGTGGTGACCCAGGGGCTGGAGGAAGCCATCAAAGTCCATCCGTTCTTCAGAGAGATCGACTGGGTCCTGCTGGAGCAGAGGAGGGTCAAGCCCCCCTTTAAACCTCGCATTGTAAGCATACATGCTTTCTCATACATTGAACTCAATCCTGTAAGCTCACACATTTCTATCGAGCATGACACTTGCAATGGCAAGGTTATGGGTTCAATTCCCAGGGAAAGCAAGGACTGATAGAAATGTCCTTTATATACCTTGAATGTAATGTAAGTCACTTTGCATAAAAGTATCTGTGGCTACTCAATTTATGTAAAATGTAAATATAAATCACAAAATGCAAAATGACACGGCGTCACAACACGACTTTTTTTTTCTGCTAAATGTTCCGATACAGCATGTGCACATTGACTTTATCTCTCATGTTCCTCTGTCTTTACTGTCTGTGGTCTAGACTGAAAGTCGGATGCCACAACGGCGCTTCTCGACTTCTGCTTTCCCATGGGGGGGGGGAGGGCTGATGGTGTTGTGTGTATGCGCGCATGTGTATATGTACACAAGTGGGTGCTTTAGATCAAAAGGTCACAGAAAGGTTGAGAAAAAACGCGACCGCCACTTGCTCCCTTGCCCTCTGAGTAACTTTGAGCTGGTGTTCTGTCACCACATAGGCTTACCAGCAACTCTCTAAATTTATATACGCACATGTGGTTTTAAACTGAAAGTCTAGACAATTTCTTAGAACAGCACCTGGGTTAAAATATGATTCTTAAAGAGTTAGTTCACCCCAAAATGAAATTTCTGTCATTAATTACTCATTTCAAACAGTCAGGTTGGTCGTTCCAAACCCGTAAGACCTTCGTTCAACTTTAGAACACAAATGAAGATATTTTTTATGAAAAAAAAATTCTGAACCAGCTATAGGCAACAACGTCATTGCAACTTTTAAGGCCCATAAAGCTAGTGAAGACATTGTTAAAATAGTCCATGTGACTTCTGTGGTTCAACCTTAATGTTATGAAGCGACGAGAATACTTTTTGTGCGTAAAAAACTAACAAAAATAACAACTTTATTCAACAATTTCTTCTCTTCTACGTCATTCTCTTACGCTGTTCACGTTGTAAATACAGTGCAGTGCTTGGGTTCTACGTCAGAACGCTGGCTCATTATTGGCCGACGCTGTTCACGTGAGCATCACCACGCATGCGTGTGATGCTGACGCAGGAGTTGGCCAATACCGAGTACGGTTGAACTTTCGTTTCCAGTATTTGATCTGCTCAATGTATGTGCATAGATCGATGTTGCATGAATACAAGCCTAAATTAAATCTGCTCCTTATATAAAGTTATTGTGTTTCTTCAGAAAATGTGGATTAAACTGCAATTAATATGGATTATTTTTATGATCTTTTTGAAGCATCAAAGATTTAGTGGAATGGACTTTCAATGGAGGGACAGAAATGTATTATTTGTGTTTCGAAGATGAACAGAAGTCTTATGGGTTTTGAACGACGTGAGGATGAGTGAGCAATGCCTTTAAAGTTGAACCTCAGAAAACCTTCATACAACCATGTATCTATCTCTCTTTTGCTATAGAAAACCAAGCGCGATGTGAATAACTTCGACCAGGACTTCACTCGCGAGGATCCAGTGCTCACGCCAGTTGACGATGCAATCATCAAACAAATCAACCAGGATGAATTCAAGGGCTTCTCCTACTTCGGAGAGGAAGCTTTGTCTTAAAGCCCAACCTGGCATCTGTCAGCTTAAATAGAAGTTAAACACACCCACAAACACTCAAAAACCCACATCGCATCGCAATACATGAACACACAATCCACAGATGCGCTGAAGATGGGGCTCATACCAGACCAGAGCAGAACGGCCAGTCCCTGTGGTTCACTTCCCCTTTACTGCTGTTTTTGCTCTTTTAGTCTTCTCTATATCTCCAAAAAAGGAAAAAAAAGTACTGCATATGGATCTCATCCCAGGCCTCAACGAGTTTGACAACCAATCAGAAAACGAATGTTCTCCAGAGCCCAAGAAGGAAGGGTTGGAACGCACTACCTTAAACCAAAATTGACCATACCAATGATTGTACTACCATTTCGGACGCTGGTTGGGTTTTGGTAATCCCCTGATGGAAAGGTGGTGCCCTTGAGGAAGAATTTACCCTGCATACGTGACAATGAGACATTCTGTGCTGTGCAGTCAAATGCCTTTTTGTGTATTCAGGTGACATTTTGGGAGCAATTTTATAAAATATACAAAGACATTTGTAGTATATATATATTCCATCACAGTGTTTTCAAGGTTCATTAGGAATGATAACCTGCTGTATATGGGTTGTGTTACGAAGTGTCGGCCTGAGTAGGTGTGTGCATGACGTGTGTGTGTCCGTGTGCATGTGTTTGCATGAGTGAGAGCGAGAGGCCTTGGCCCTCCTGAAGCTCTACAGGTGTTTTCATGTTGTTTTGCAATTGCTTTTCATTTGTAAAGACTGTGGTGTGTGTGCGTGTGTGTGTGTGTGTGTGCGTGCGTGCCGTGTCCCACCGCTATGCATAAGATGGTATAGTTGTGGGAAGTTTGTACAGAACGTAACATGTACATAGTATTCGCTCCAAAAGCCTGTGAAAGCTTCTTAGAATAGGCAATTGTTTGCATGGTCTTGCAAATTGTGTCGTTATTGAGTAGCATCAGTTTATGGAAAGACAAACATGTTTTTGATATCTATGTGCAATACCCTGAACACATTTCCCCTCAATTCTTTTAGAATTTTTCCGTTTTTTTGTTTTCTCGTGTGTGCTGATTTTCTCGTGTTCCATAGGTTAAAGCTTCACCAAAGGCTTTCTTGCTCTCTCTCTCTCTCTCTCATGCTACTCTCTGCCATTCTCGTGTACATAGTTTTCTGAATTACATAAGCTGTGGAATGTAGTGGAAAATGTGTACGCTCTTAATTTATTCAATTTACATGTAGCTACGCTTCCTTTTTGTGTCAACAATTCAATCGTCCATTTTTGTTACTTTATTTCAGGCGATTAAGCCTCGTTACACACCTCCGTAGATCTTTCAAACTATTCAGTCTCGTTTAAAAATGTTGTGAACCCCCTGTATTTGAATCATTTACTTGTGCAATGTGAAAGGCTCGAAAGAAGAGGTGAACTAAACGAAAAGGGTACATTTCAGGCGTACTAATTAAAACCTTCTGGAATGTGATGACTTCTGCTTTAGCAATTCAATGGCGATCTGAAGATGCGTTTTATTGTTCTTTTAAAAGTGGTTGCTGACTTTAAATGTTTATTTCCGTCTGCAGTTTATTTTTGTTTCAAAATGTTCCATTGCTTTTTTAACCATGTCTGTGGGTTGATTATGGTAGCTAGGTCAATGTTGCCGATTGTCTTTGAAGCCTTTTCTCTCGCAGGCACCTTCCTGTCTGTCGCCCTCACTGTATCATGCCAAATGTCTCGTTCAGCTTTATTTTCTCCCGTCGTTTCCTTTTAAAGTGTAAAGGAGTTAACTTGATGTATAGGATGCATCCATGGTCTGTCTTCAAAGTCAAAACAATAAATAAACTAAGAATTACCTCTTAAAATAAGTGCAAAGATTTCTCTGGCTGAATATTGAATATTTGCGCATACAGTATTAAAATACATAAATGTTTCATATGTATGATAGTTCTGTATTACATACATCTGGTATTGGACTTTAGTTTCTGTATGGTGAAGCTTCATGTGCACAGAGGTATTTCTTTTCTGGATACACTAGCGTTATGTCATTGTAAGCATTTTACTATGTGCCAAATGTACTGTCATCTAAAGGATGTGAATGTTTTGTTTAACCTATTAAACCCTAAGATGTATGAAAAATGCTGTGTTTTGTTGTGATATGTTGAAAGAGTAGTATGTGCACACACCCATACCAAGGAAACAGAACATCAAATTGCAAAAGAAAAATATGTGAGTAGAGATTACTTGTAAGTCTAAAACTGTAATAATGTCCTCACAAATATAGTGAAACATAAAAAAATGAATTGGACATTAATTAAAAAAAAGGACATTTTAAGTGTTGTATTATTATTATTACATTTTTGAATATACAGTGTATTTTTTGTTGAATGATTCGCAAATCAGCCAAGTCATGTGTTGCTTTATATCTGCCGAAACCAACAGGTTTCTCAGAGAGTTCAACAATTCTCACCAAAAACAGCGTCAATGAGATGTTCTCGCTAATATGGTGAAACCAACATGCATATGTGTGCATTTTTGCAGTAGGTGTGATGTAAGCAGTTCAATAGTCATTTAAAGAAGAGGCCTGGCAACGCTTAGAGATGCAGACTTGTGGCTTTCTCTAACCGTTCTGATACACTCTTAAAAATAAAGGTTCTTTATTGGCATTGATGGTTCCATGGTTCTTTAGATTATTAAAAGTTTCTTCACACAAAGAGTGTGAGAAGATCTTTAGGGGGCTCAAAATGGTTCTATGTGCTGTGAAACCCACTTTTGGAACATTCATTTATGAGTGTATGACTGTTTTCCATCAACTACGTGGTTCCAATGCGTGGTTTAAGTCATAACAGGGTTAAAGGGGATCGATTACATGTTTGTTTACATACTGGTAGAAGCCTGTCTTATTAAAAGGGAATGGCTCCAGGACAGAGTTGAACTAAAGTCAAATTTGATCCAATTAAGTCCTACTCCTGGAAAAGACGCTCTACATTATTTTTCCATGGTCGACTGTCATGTTTGCTTGTTTATCCACGTTTAAAGATTAATATTCAGCCCTGGAGAACTTTCGCTCATTTTTGGATCCATCTTGGACACTTCACATTGGATTGCCAATTGTTTGTTTAATACGCGACTCTGAAACTGAACTTTTCCACGGCCAAATGCGCACAGAACTCGCGGAGCGCGCATGACGTGTGGACTGTGAAGCCAGATTCTCGGGATCGCGCGCTGGAAGGCAGCCGCTAGATGTGAAGTGCACCAATCAGTTCGCGCAATAGTGCCGATAGCACGCGCAACACAGGAGTGGCGCTCACGAGCTCTTTACCAGCGTCCGGTCAGTCAGTGTCACTGGAGAGCTAGTGCGATCCTCGGCAGTGTTCTGAGACTGCACTAACTGCTCCGGTTATTACTGGAAATGTCATGAGAATGGACATTACGAAAACTAAATAAAGGCATTTGTGAGAATAATACGCGTTTTTCTTCTTTCGGAAAAGTTAAGTGAATTCATTAGACGCAGGACAAGGTTGTCTTCAGCATTGGCGCATCATGACAGCCGAGAGAGAGAAAAAAAGGTAAGTCGCAAGAAATCATTTTATTACTGCTTGAACTATCAGTTCTGAATTTACTTTTGTTGTTTACCTTACTTTGAGATTCTCAGCTGAGATTTGCAATAATACTGGCACCAGAGCGAAACAAACTGCTGTTTTAGCCACATATCGAATTAAAGGATTCCTAATCTTACTGGTGTTGTATTTGAACTGATATTTCCCCTCCTTTATATATATATATATTTTTTTTTTTTACATAATCTCCCCCTTAATTTTAGTTTCTCAAGACTTTGATATTGGACAGGTCCGCGCGGAACCTATTTTTGGCTCGCTTTTGTTAATGGACTCGTTTAAATGGCTTGAAAAGTTATTAAAATGTCATCACCAGAGTTGCATTGCTACTATGAAATAACAACGAATGACACACTCGCTGTATCTCAATATGACTACGGTTAAAAAAAGATTAGATACAAATAATTATGTTGCAATCATGATTGGACATGTTCAAAATACATTCATTAGGCTATATAAAACAAAACAGTTTATTAAACAAATTGATCCTCAGAGACAGTCAGAGTGAGAATAAAAATAACTAATAATAAATAACTACCTGTTGAATTCAAATATACTCTGAAAAATATTTTATAATAAGCATAAGTTTCTTTGTTTTCATCCATCATCTATAATTTCTACTGGTTTCATGAATTTCTAGAACTCAATTTTCTTATTTAGTAATTCAATTCAAAGTGGTCAAAAGAGTGCACTGAACTTAAAAAATGAAGGCAGCAATTAAACAAAATGTTACAATATTTTTTAAATATTCAGATTTATTTCGGAATTATTGTGATATTTTCTCTAACCTGAGTAACATAATTAACAGTTTTAAAAATCTTTATTGTGTTTGTTCTTTTGCAATATATTGTTTACAGTACAATCCGTTTGGACAATCATGCTAAATTTAGACGAAAAGGTCAATATGAAGTAGTGCAAACATTATGAAAAAGTGTTTTGTCTTTTTAGTCTAATTCACCACCTACTTCTGCTAATATCTTTGTCAGTTTGATCTTAACTATTACACTAATACATACTAATACATAATTTAATAATACATAATTAGCAATGAATAATACATGTATTTATTGCTGTTTTCCAAACACATTTGGGATTGATGACCTAATTAAATCCCATTTCAATATTCTACTCAGACACCGAACCCTCTCTTTCACTGTCCCATCCTCCGGTCACTCAAATGTCTTTATCCTCCAAGATACAAACCCATATAAGAAATCAGTTGTTAAAAATATGCATTTGTTGCTCGGTGTAAATTGTGACTTGGTGATCTGCTTGGATGACATTCTAAATTCAGATATTGCCAGATAGTAAAATAAACCAGCACCGGCTCTCTGATGCAAAGGCATATTGAAGATGGTTATATGTTCCTCCGTGTGTTTCTTGCTGGCTTGTTAACAGGAAGGTAATGTTCCAACTGAAACTGAGTTGATCAGATCAGGGCTCACCTCTCTTTTTAATATGGACAGCGCGAACAGGTGTGTCCCTGCTCTGGTTGCTTCCATCACTTTATCCGATTCTTATCTCTTATCTGGTTTGTTTAACTTGCTCTACGAGTTTTCATTAGCACTGTGATTTACTGTAATGTGTTTTGTAATTGGTGCCAGTGGGGTAATGTAATCATTTAACTGTGCTATTTTAATGACATACATCAAAGCTTGGCTGCACAGAAGCAATTTGCAATATAATACATACGCAATAGGATTATTCTGACACCCATGGGTTCAGTTATCATATTGTGTTTAACACTGATTCTTTCATTGGTTTATTAGTTGGCAAACTAAAGGTTGGCCATCTCTTTGAGGTTTGGGAAAATAGGATTATCTGTAGTGAATGGCTGCTCTGTACAGTCTGGCTTTTGGCTTTCTGTGAACTCTGGCCTAATCTGGTTGCAGAGAGAGAGATAAAGGGAGGAATGGGTTCACTTCGGCCTGCTAATCACATGATCTGCTCCCTTTGACAGGTTTTGCCTTGGTTGTACGTGAAGGCGCCCGAGGCAATAGGTGATAGTTACAGCTATCTTGCCATTGTGTTTGCAAGGTCGTTAGGAGTCGTGACAGCTCTTTAGATCCTTTGCTGAAATACAGACTATTTTTGTGTCATACCTGTTGAGAGTCTGATTGACACTTGTAATGTAAAGAACACTGCATGTTGAGAACAGTTGGGAGGGGCTACATAGCTGTCGGTCTTGTTATTTTGTTCTAGTAATTCCACAAAAGGTGAAAAGATTGTAAAAGAGGGGACAAAGAAGTGAAAACGGCCAGCAGGCCTCTGTCTTCAGGCTATACCTTGACCTGTAGTGCATCTCTAATTCAGAAGTTATTTAGCCAGCTAATGTCGAAAGCGTTTGCAGCGTAACTGGGGGTTGAGGTCAGCAGCTGGACTGTGTGGGAACAGAACTCAGTAGCCTAGTAGAGGGCAGAGGACACAACTCCCCTTCATTTGAGAGATTGAATCCAGTCTGAATGAGGCCAAAGGGTTTGTAATAACTACATCTCAGCAGAGAGATAAACCTTTACGCTCAGCTCACATCCAAGGGCTGTTTGGGCAGTGTAGATCTGGATTGTTTTACTGAAAAAATAAGTTAGGACTCGGAGTTCACACATTAGGTGATGGTTTCTGATTTCAGCTGGCTGTGAGAGAAATGTTTCTATATGGTTTAAAACAAAACCACTGGAATGGTCAGATATGTTTTTGTTATTATAAATCAAGTCTAACATGTTATGGGCAATATGCATAATGCTGATGGGTTTATTAAGCATGTTAACTCTCAACAGGTAGGTTACATCGATATGCCAGTAAAGGTGGCGACAAGTGACTTAGTCAATGTTATCAAACCCATAGTGAGCAATCTCTATCAGTCAATCTATATTATTCACTCAGCAGATTCATTCGGACCACTGATTTATTCAGGAATAAAACAAATAGCTTATGACTACTGACTTTATGAGCGAGTCACTGAATCGTTTACTCAACCGATTAGTTTAAAATACCAAACTAAACTTCGCTATGGTGTCTTCTTGCAGATGTGCAGAAGTCAATTCGTTTGTAAATTACTATTTTCGTTGATGTACATAACAAAAATAGGCAAGGCAATCTCTAAAATGTAAGTTACTACAAACTTCTAGTTTGTTGAACTTGCTCTTGCTTGTGTGATATTGATTACTATATTATTATAGATTTGTTCAGTTATGAAATGTGTATCAAGTGACATTTCTGGCATTGATATGGTGTAACTGCTTTCAAACCTCAAGAGATCCACCTGGGTTCTCTGGAAAAAAAATTAGTTTCTATTTTAGTTTATAATGTTGTCTGGTGGTGTAACGATCACCAGCGAGAGTGCCCGGGATAACCATCAGAGGGCACTCCGACCCGGACAATCACCACACATCCACATACTCCATTCCCCATAATCCTTTGCCCAGACCATCATCCATTATCACATTCACCTGCGTCTCATTATCCTGTTCAGCTCACACTATAAAAGCCTGGTTCAATCTGTTAGTCTCTGCAAAGTCTTGTCTGTGTTTTTGTATCCTGTTTCGTCCATGTCCTGGTCCTCTTGATTCTCTGCCTGTTCCCTCGGATTTCTCTCTTTGCCTCAGCCTTGATATTTTATTGCTTGCTTGGATTGTTTGTTTATGTATGACCCTTGCTTGTTATTTGGATTACGTCTTTGGATTACCCTGTTCAATAAATACTGCCTTTGGATCCTCCACCTTCTTGTCTCAGAGCAGTTTGTGACCGGTGGGTTCATGATTTTCAATGCATATCAGACTATCAGAATTAGGGAACAATAAGCAATGTGCAAACTAACTGATGCATTGTGCAAATTTTGTAGTGAGCAGCATTTTAAAACATAAAGCATATCAAAATTGTGCATATGCAATATCAATAATATGTTATCTCTTGTGCTATAGTTAAATTAAAATGGCCTGCTATTAAAAAAAAATGTCCTTGACATATGACTGACACTTGCGTGAATTTAAGATTTGGATAGTTTCCAGGAAATGATAAGAAATTAGAGCATTTGTAAAAGGCCATATGCTGTTAGAGATTGTCTGGTAGCTCTCGATTACACAAAATCATTTCATTAGTGTTTTGCTGCAATTATTATATAATTGACTGTATAAGCGCTCAAGCTTTTACAAGCAATTATATTGATTGTATAATCAATATAATTATTGATTATAATTCCCCCCGCCCCCCACAAATGAATGCATTGAACATGTGAACTATGTATGAGTCTGCATTATCTTTCCCCATTTATTTAACCATTGTGTCTGTATTTTTAGAGCTGCACTTGATTTCTGCTTGTCAAAACCTGATGAGGTTTCATATATGGCTGGAGACAGAAGGCAGTAACTGTTTGGGTCGAAATGGAAGTTGCCATTCCTCATTTAGCCCTGAGAAAAAGCAGACAGAAAATTCACGTTTAATTCCCATTGGTTTGACCTCTGAGTAAAAACAATCAGCCATTTTCTGTGAGAAGTATCCATAGTTACTATTACAATGACAATTTTCTTTCTGAAAATGGGGGTAGTGGAAGGGCATAAATGGGGCATGTTGTGGTTGCCAAATATGCTGCTGTATAATAGAGGGCTGATTATCGCATTCCTGCACCCCCGCACTGTGCTGTGCGCATTTTACAAACACTCCCAGAGCCGGGTTGACCTGAGCCGGGGGAATGGGGGACCCACACTGGGAGGCAGCTACTGGAATTACACCGCTAGATCCTGGTCTCCCACAGACACTGAAACTTAGTGCTGCATACAGGCCATGTGTCATGTGTTGGTATCTGTGTTAGTGTGTTGTTATGTGTACGCATTAGAGCACTTGTGGTGTTTCGCCAACAAACAGTGCTGTGGCTTGGTTTTTGTTTTGAGGGCACAGTGCACTGTGGCACACCGCACTCAGAGGCCATTGAGAGTTCACTTTTCTGTGCCACACTCTCTTTCACACACTGGCAAGCCACAAACCGCAGAAATCTGTCACCTGGCAAGATAAATGTTCATGCATTTTTGTTTTCCTTTCACTCTCATTTTTACATTTTCAACCTTGGGTGAATATTCCTTTAAGCTGTACGGTTATATATAGAATGCTATATGGACTAATTTATTGAAGTATATGCTGCATTACTTTTTGTCAACTCACACACTACCATTGAAAAGTCTACAAAATATCTACAAAGTCTACAATCTACTAAAGATTTCTATTTCTTTTAAACTTTCTGTTCATCAAAGGTCAAAAATCATGGTTTCCACAGCAGCACCACTGGTTTCAGAATGAATAATAATAAAAAAAATAGTTTAGCATCAAATTAGCATATTAGAATTATTTCTGAAAGGTCATGTGACACTGAAACCTGGAGTAATGATGCTGAAAATTCAGCTTTGCATCACAGGAATTAATTTCATTTTAAAATATATTAAAGTAGAAAACTGTCAGAATAATTCACAATATTACTGTTTTTTACTGTATTTGTGATGAAATAAATGCAGCCTAGGACTTCTTTCAAAACTATTTTAAAAATCTTTCCGACCCCGAACTTTTGAACTGTAAGTGTACTTGACTGTCAGGTTATACTGTATAACATGCACTGACAAGCTCAAGATAGACATCTGCATGAGCCTGGCCCTGTGACCTGACCTGACCTGACCCAGCCCGATTTGACTGGTACTGTATTTCATTTATTGTGTCAAATTTTAAGAAAAAACTATTCTTGAACCTGTAATGACTCAGTTTTTTTTTTTTTCCTCTGCAAGTGAGTAAAATAAACCCTGATGCACTGATTCTCACAGGTGTGGTTTTTGCAATGCTTTTGTTTTGACTCAAAGAGGACATAGTTTCACAAAAAGTATGCTCAAAATAAAACAAAATATTTTAAATAATAGTTTATTTTTATTAAAATGGACCCAAACTTGTCCCAAAATGTGGCAGTTTGTAAACCTGGGCTGAGATTAAGAAGCACTTTCGACAATTTTTGTTTGGTCTAAAAGTAATTTTTTTATATTTATGAACATTTACCTAAATTTCACGGGTGAAATCCAATCATTTCAATCTTAATCCGTGCAATTTGGTATTTCACATGAGGACGGAAACATTTTTACCTCACAGATTTTGCATCAGGTTCAAGTTTGGTGAACTGTGGCACACGAATTCACCATGTTGACCAATATAAAGCTGCTTGGTTTAGAAGTGACCCCTGCATGACCAGTGCTTAATTTTTTGTTAATAGACAATAGACTTTCTTTTCCCACAAAGTTTCCCTATTGTGACTGTGCCAACAAAAAGACAATATTCAATCAAAGTTAAAGTTCATTGTTTTACTCTCCTTCCCACATCAAAATGTATTAAGAACAATAAATAATGTAATGTACAATTAATGTATGTGAGTATATATCTCTCTAATCACCAATTTAAAAACATCGACTGCACACAGTATCCGAGCTGAAGCTCAGCCGACAGGCTAAGTTGTTTTCATCAGCCTCCTCTGTTTTCCAGGCATCCTTCAGAAAGGCGCAAGGAAAAGTCTCGTGATGCAGCACGCAGCAGGCGCGGTAAAGAGACGGAGGTGTTCTATGAGCTGGCCCATCAGCTGCCGTTACCCCACAGCGTCAGCTCTCACCTGGACAAAGCCTCCATCATGAGACTAGCTATCAGCTTTCTGCGCACACACAAACTCTTCAACTCAGGTACGCAGCTACACAAATATTTTTGTGCATATTCTATCTGTTGGATTTTCATTGGATTTGTGTATTGTTGTTATTGCTTTTGTTATTTTTCCAAATTTTGGCTTATGTTTTTGATGGTCGACATCGTGATTTTGAAAAAGATTAACAAACGTGCTGGTGAGGATGTTTAATAGGAAGTTCTGTATGTTGTCACCTTGGTAGCTGCTTTACATATTGTCGTAAAAAAATGGTTGTATATATTATTTGCAAATTTACAGTAGCTGCTGTTCAAAAGTTTGGGTTCTGTAAGATTTGTACATTTTTTGGAAAGAAGTTTCTTCTGCTCATTAAGGCTGCATTTATTTGATCAAAAATACTGAAAAATAGTGAAATATTACGACAATTTATTGTCGTTTTTATTGTAATTTATTTAAAAATGTATAATTTATTTCTGTGATGGCAAAGCTGAATTTTCAGCATCATTACTCCAGTTTTCAGTGTCACGTGATCCTTCAGAAATCACTCTGATTCGGTGCTTAAAGGAGAACTCCGGTCAATTTTAACATTGAGCTAATTTTTTTGTACATTTGGAGTGCTGTCAATACAGAGAACAACAACAAAAATCGGTGTTGCCTACACCGAGTTATTCTATTTTTAAAATTTGCACCCTATTGACTTCAATGGGGCAAGTAGTAAGCCTGCTTTTTAGCCTCTTAACATCCTTTAAGTGTCATTACAAGTGCACAGAAAATGTGAGTGATTCCTTCCGAGTGAACACGGGTGGATCTGACTGCAGTAGATGTTAGAGATATTAATAAAAATGAAGTTAATTCAGCCAGCACTCATACCTTTGTTTACATCCTGTTTTCGGTGGAAGGCCATAGTAATCGATTGTCGAGTTCACGCGCGTGATCATAGGTAACTAAGCAACAGTGGAGACTCAGACTGTCAGCCCAGCCGATGACGGTGCTGTGTGGTGTTCTGAGAATATCAGATCTGATGGATAGTTCATCCGAATCAGATGTTGAACACACAGAGGATTTTTTTGAACTCGACAATCGATTACTATGGCCTTCCACCGAAAACAAGATGTAAACAAAGGTATGAGCGCTGGCTGAATTAACTAATTTTCTAATCTAACTAATCTAATATTAATATCTCTAACATCTACTGCAGTCAGATCCACCCGTGTTCACTCGGAAGGAATCACTCACATTTTCTGTGCACTTGTAATGACACTTAAAGGATGTTAAGAGGCTAAAAAGCAGGCTTACTACTTGCCCCATTGAAGTCAATAGGGTGCAAATTTTAAAAATAGAATAACTCGGTGTAGGCAACACCGATTTTTGACGTTGTTCTCTGTATTGACAGCACTCCAAATGTACAAAAAAATGAGCTCAATATTAAAATTGACCGGAGTTCTCCTTTAAGAAACATTATCAGTGTTGAAAACAGTTGTGCTGTTTAGTATTTTTGTGAAAACAGTGATACATTTTTCTCAAAAGAACAACATGTTATCTTTGTTAATATTCTAAATGTCTGTCACTTTTAATCAATTTAATGCATCCATGCTGAACAAAAGTAACCCCAAACTTTTGAGCTGTAGTTCATGTCAGTCCAAACCTGCGTTTGGAGATGTCTTCATTTGGAAAGATGTTTAGAAATAAAGTAATGTTGTTTTATACTAAGAAATGGTTTCAGGTTAGTTTGTAGTTATTATAATTAGCTTTTCATAAACACTGTAGAGGTCTGTGGTGTGTCCTCATTTAGACAGCTAAGTAAACATGTTTCAGTGAAGTTGGGGTGGGTAGGTCTATGATATGTCCTGTACTCCTTAATATATACAATAAGAAATGCAGGAAGACAGACAAAGAGCACTGCACATTGTTTCCAGACTCCAGTCCTGACGCACATACATGTGTACAGTATGTGTGCATGTCTCTGAGAGAGGGGGATTAAACAATGAAAAGGGAAGAGATGGAATCTGGTGTGTGATGTGGAAGTGGGTGGGGGAAGATCGATGTCTGTGGAGAAACAGGGAAAGAGAGAGATAGCGAGATGTGGAGTAATTAGGGGCTGCTAGTGGTATTGTTTTCTATGAACACTGTACAGTGAATTCTTCTCACACTCTTTTCTTAGCCACAATAATCTCTGTGTTGGCGCCTTGCGGGTCTGCCTGTGATATTGACGTGCTGTACAGTCTGGATGTTCTGTTTTATTATTTGACTCTTGATACTGTAGGTCACTGGATTATAAAACTAGAAGCTGTATAAACTGATTTGTTCATTGTTGAGGTGTGAGGATGCATTGTCATAAAATTATAGTATCACTTATAGGTGTTAAAGATGTTGGCCCTGTCCTAAATGGCACACTTCATATGCACTTGCATCTCGTGGACTTACAATGGCTGCTGCGTGTGTGTGTCCCTTAAGTCCACTAGACCGTAGGCCCTGTCTCGTTTGTCACTGTAGGTTTCAGAAGGGTGCTCAATGCGCACTTTAGCCTGAGCATGCAAGCTCCCCTGCAGACTTATACCCGACAGTCAAAGTGACATTACGTCAAAACGTGTGGACTTAGAGGAAGATTGTGAGGGCTTAGGGTTCCGTTTGGGACAGGGCTGTTATGATTCTCATCTAAACCATATCTCAGTCGTAATCTTTCTGCCATAATGAACTTACCTCATAAGGAGTCATTGGGGCATCATATTATATCCTGAATTACTAGCAAAGTCCTTCTGAAGATGTGAATCTTTGAACCCTCATTAGCAAATGGCCCAGGATAAAAAAGCCAAGTCAAAATGAAAATATCTCTTTAACAACTGATTGACCAAGAATAAATTGGGAGCAAATGGAGACTTGCAATCAAATTTGCAGCTTCTCTTTTGTGTCTCATTTTTAAACGGCTCAGTTTTCAATAGAAAGTTCTGTAAAGGACAATTCAACAGTATTAGAATAGCAATAAAAGAGGATTGTCTCTTATGGGGAAGACAATTCACAAATGACAGTAGTAAACATGTCTCCTAGATAGCAATGAGCTTAAATGAAGAGCAAATGGACACTTTTGTCAAGTCTCCTGCTAATCAGATTTTTGAGCTAAAGAAAAATTTCACAAATTGTTCTCAAATTTGAATGAGCTCAAACGTTTAAAATCAAATTCTTCCGAGACCAATTGATCTGAGCTAGCCAGATTAAATGTATTGCCCCATGCTCTTACTGTAAATAATCATATTACTTATTATTACTCATATCACTTACACTATCAATGTTTCTTTTTTTCACCAATGCTGCATTCATTTATTATCAGTAAAAGAGTATTATTGTGAAATATTATTGCAATTTACTGTAAAATAACTGTTTTCTATTTTAATATATTTTAAAGT
This sequence comes from Rutilus rutilus, assembly GCF_951802725.1. Taxonomy (NCBI): domain Eukaryota; kingdom Metazoa; phylum Chordata; class Actinopteri; order Cypriniformes; family Leuciscidae; genus Rutilus; species Rutilus rutilus. The sequence goes on from NC_140224.1 coordinate 24,340,668, forward strand.
GATATTTATTGTGTGATGGCAAAGCTTCAGTGTCACATGATCCTTCAGAAATCATTCCAATATGCTGATTTGTTGCTCAAGAAACATTCTTTATTATAATGATCAATGTTGAAAACCATTTATGAATGTCTTTACCATCACTTGTGATCAATTGAATGTGTCCTTGCTGATTTTTTTTTTTATTAGTAAAAAAAAAAGACAAACTGACCTCAAACTTTAACGAACCTAAATTAAACATACTGTAACTGTTCCTGACACATGAAAGAGCAAGCCTATCAGAGAACCTTGTTTACAACCTGATGCATAAATGATTCTTATAGAGATGGACAGAGGCTGACAATTCTGAGTTCTTGGGTTTGGCTGAGAGCCAGAGAAGTAAGACATAACAGTGAAGTATTTATAGCAGCAGAACGAATGCAGCGGGGCTTGAGGTGGGAGCGCAGACATGGACCACCTGCTGATACCTAAACGCACAATGCGGACACACAGTGCTGATGTCTGAGCAGGGTCAAAGCCTCAGCGCTCAGGACCTCAGTGCCTGATCTGAATGAGTATGGGAGGAGGTCTTATCTGCAGGGAAGCAGACATGAAACTCACAGCGTGGAGCCTCGCTTTAATTATTTTCTCAAGTTGTTGATTCTTTTCATGGCATTGTGTACCTCAAACATCCCCTCTTTACTGATCAGCTGAATAGCTCGTTTTTATTCCATGTTACTGTGTGAATTACTTTTTAATTGAATTTGGGATGTTTACTTTTTTTGTGAAGCAAAATGGTGCTGTGTGTGATTGCGCCTTAACATTGGATTTGGATTTGTTTTGATAATTTGCCAGTGTAAATTACAAAAAAGACCTGTACAGACACACATACTAAGTTGTCTTGTCTTTTGTCCCAGGCCGCACAGTGCAACAAACCCGGTACCAGGATGACAGCCAGATGGACAGTCTATATCTGAAGTCTCTGGAAGGCTTTGTTGCTGTGGTAACATCAGATGGGGACATGATATTCCTTTCAGAAAACGTCAGTAAATTCATGGGCCTTACGCAGGTGAGTCTCACCTCATTTCCTTTATTCTTTCAGAAGAAAAGCTTAAATTCTTTATTCTTAAAGAGAAAACCTGTAAAAGCCTTCTGTTACTTCATTTATAATAGCTGAGCATTTCATTTTACTTGCCTCACAAAATGTTATCAGGTGGAACTGATAGGCCACAGCATCTTTGACTTTACTCACCCCTGCGATCACGAAGAAATTCGAGAGAATCTCAGTGTCAAATCAGGTGAGCATTTTTTGGATACACTGTTACCTTTAAAACCAAAATGGCTGAATCTCCTAGTCCTCTTTATCTCTGGGTGTAATTTGCCATGAAGATGTCCTTTTCTGATTGCACTTATCGCAGTCAGGATGTTACATTTTGTACATTCCTGTGATGGTTCGTGTGAAGACAAATCCACTTTTTGTCGGTTTTTCGTTTTTTCGTTTTTGTACAGTCCAGCCTGTAGTCTCTTCTGTAAAGACTTGAGGGCTATATTTTTTTCAAACCAGTGTTCAGAAAGTTCGTTTGTACAGTTTTTGTTTCTGTAAATGCTTCTATCTATCTATCTATCTATGGCTAAAATATTTGGGGAAAATTTTAATTGTAATTTTTCTGATATATATACACACACACACACACACTATATATATATATATATATATATGTATAATATTTGTATTTTTTTTTTTTTAAGAACTCCATGTTTTCTGTGTTTGTAGGACTGCACAATTTGGACAAAAAATATTGTTCAAATTATATATCAATTTGAATATAATTCAATAATAATAATTATTATTATTATTATTATTAATAAATAAAATTAGTAAATAAAATAAGAACTAATTTACTATTGTAATAATGTTATTTCACTGTCAAATAAAATAATAATTATTTGATTTTACAGTACGACTGTAAAATAAATACAGTCATATGAGCTGGACTAATCCATTGCCATAAACAAGGGGAATTGTTTTACTCAGTTTTATTATTTTCATTCGTTCATTTTGTTTAATTCAATAATTTACATATAAAAAAGATGTTTGGCTTTAAAAAGATTTTTTTTTTTTGACAATGACAGGAATTCAGCAGACTTGATTTGAATAGTTTCAGTGCTAAACATAGCTTGTGAATTTTATACTTTCATGTCATTATTGGCACCAAACTTTGTGTGAACTCTGGCCCAAGTTTCTGTAAATTACCATTTCTGTTGCTATCATATAAGCAGTGTGTGTTTGCACACAGACACACACTCATAATGACAGTGAGTGGGCCTTTCCCACAGCAAATGCTCCTCCTCCTCTTGTTTTATCTGTCTCTCACTGTCTCTTCCTCTAATCTTTCATGAGCCTGTCACCTGACCTGTTTAGAGCTCTTGAGCAAATGATGTAATTTTCTTGCCATTTCATTGGCCACTTGGAGATAATTCCTATGCAATAGCCCATAGAGCTCAATATACTGTAGTTAAGGTTTCGACAGACTGATTCAGCTTCGGTTGAACTTTGCACCTGGCATCCACGACCCACTGACAGAGCAAAGTCCTCTGAATGTGCTAGAAAAAAAGCTTTATGGCCAGCACAATGGTCAATTATAAATACAAAAAAAGATTTTTAAGTATATATCTTAAGAGGTGTTTAATTGGCAGGACCTGTGTATGGCAGAAGAGGTAAAGACATGAGCACGGGCAGAGATTTCTTTATGAGGATGAAGTGTACGGTCACCAACAGAGGTCGCACTGTCAACCTTAAATCAGCCAGCTGGAAGGTAAGAATGCATAAGCATATCATAAAGCTTCATGCAGCGTACACGTGCATGTGCTGTCAGGTAAAACATTGTGTCGCCGCTCTGTCTTTCAGGTGCTGCATTGCACGGGGCATCTGCAAGTGTGCAGCAGCCGACCCCCTCAAGTCCTGTGTGGGTTTTCGGAGCCACCCCTCACATGCGTCACTTTGCTGTGTGCGCCGATCCCACACCCCTCTAATATCGACACACCTCTCGACAGCAAGACGTTCATGAGCAGACACAGTATGGACATGAAGTTTATCTACTGCGATGAGAGGCAAGGGACTGTTCACTAATTAGAGTGTGAATGCACATGTGAATGTGTGTTTGTGTATATGTGTGTGTGGTGGGCCCAAAAATATCTGAAGCTCTGAACACAATACACAGTGTCTGATGTATTTCCTATTGAGACAGGACTTTTGTGTAGAATATATCAAAAGAACAGTGATATTTTATTCATTTTTTATTTTATAGACATTAATTTATTCATTTTTTACATTCGTTTACAGCCATTAATCGTGATTTGCAGGTGGTTTTAGAGGGAGGGACATACTCATTCTAGAGAGCATTTGATTGGACAAATATCAATGTAGTTCAGGATGAGTCATACTGTATTTATTGTCTGAAAGATTATGTATGTATCTGCTTAAACTTATGCTACATTCAAAAGTTTGGGGTCAGTTTTATTTTATTTGTTTATTTTTTGTTAATACTTTTTATTCAGCAAGAATGCATTTGAATTTTCAATCAAATAAATGCAGTCTTGGTGAGGATAAAATACTTCTTTCAAAAACATAATCTTACTGACCACAAACCTTTAAAAGGTAATGTAATTTTGTGAACGTTTAGGAGTACAGTAGCATATGGATCGCCACACATGGACTATCAAAGCTCTCATTTAGATTTCATTGAAGATCACTGTATCTTTGGTAAACAGTGCTGTTTTTCGTTTTTGCGCTTATGTTGAGTGCATGTAAGCAACATTAGTGAGCTAATATGTGTGTTTCAAAGGTCACTATTGGGAACTCTTATCCTAATCCTGTTGTGCTACTACCTGCATTGTTATCAGTGTGTGGTAAGGGAGAGTGATTATGAGCTTTTCTTGTTTTCTTGCTACATTTCTTGAAAGCTCCTAAGGGGCACAATTGACTTTTCTAACAAATCTTGCATAACAAACCAGTGGAGTTAATTTGTCCCCTGGCAATATGGGGCCGGGGCTGCTCTGAGTGCCTGGTCACCCATCTGTACACTGCAGTGGGTGTGTTGTGGAGAAGGTTAACAGCTGAGGTCAGATATTTGCATGCTTCCATTTAATGGAGCTTATTATTGACCGCACGGAGTTCATTAAAAGCCCATACTAAGGAAATGAGAGGAGGCTACTCCAGAGAAAAACTGCAGGTTCAAATAGAAGAAAAATAACAATTGCATGAGTTTGAATGGAGTATTCAACATCACAAAAAATGATGTGGTGAAGATATTGAGCATTGCAACAAATGCGTTTGTGATTAATAGACAAGCCCACATCTGCTTTCAATCTAGCATTTGCTACAGTGCTTCAAACACAAAAGAGGATGTGGCCTTTGTCTTTTGGAGGCACTGTGTTGATACGTGTGTGCTGTTCTGTTCTGTCTTTTAATCCAGCAAACAGACATCACAGATAATGATCAGACAGACCAAGTACGACTCTTTTGCACAAGAGATTTATAGCTCCAATAAATAAGGGTCCTGCTTGTAATCGTTTGTTCTCACTAAACTAAGCAGAGAGTTTACATTGGCTTCCAGCAGCACAAGTTTGATTGCTTTCACTAGATGTAATCAACAGTCATGAATCTTGGTTAATGATGGCTTCAGTGCTTTAATTCAATCACACTTTGTTTTGACGGTTCCATTAGTTTTATTCTCGACTTCTCTTTGTGTTTCAGAATCAGCAGCTTGATTGGATACCGACCTGACGAACTTCTTGGCCGTTCGATGTATGAGTTTTGCCATGCTTTGGATTCTGAAAGCATGACAAAGAGCCACCAAAATCGTGAGTACCTGTCTACATCCAACTAAAACAAAGCCAGGAAACAGAAAAAAACATTAAAAGTAGGATTTTGTGTGGTCCTTTTCTGTTTATACATGAAACAGCTAAACAGATTTGAATTGGAGATGCCAGTCTGAACAAAGCCATAAAGCAAACAAAGTGTTTGATCCATTCTCTTTACCTCCATTTCCTGCACTGGATCAAACACACCAGAAACAACGCAGTAGCTTATTGTGTGAATACCGTTTTGGCTAATTTACCTATCTTTTAAGCAATCTTGACTTCGTCCTGAAATGACTCACAGTCTGGAACAGAACCATGCCTCTCATCTCTGTCCATGGGTAAACTACGTGAGTTCAAAACCTTGAAGACCTGTGGTGTTCCCATGGGCTTGATGACTGAGGGAAACAGATGTCCCGCCGGGCTCCAGGAATTGTTGAGGGATATTTATAAACTGAATGGTTGTTGCATTGCATTATTTATTTGCTTAGCAGATGCCGTAGACTACGTTTAATGTTTTCGGCCACTTTACTTTGGCCTCCTATCTTAAACCTACCATATAGTTCTATTATTAACTATTTGGAAAAAAAAAACTACATTTTTTAGTGCATTTTTATACATGGAAGCCCATTTTCATTTGTAAGAAGAAAAAACGTGCTTTGGTAAATCATAATTTTGAGATAAAAAGTCACATGACCTAATTACGAGATAAAAAGTTGAATTTATAACATAAAAACTTTCTAAAAACTAAGTCATAACTTAGTATGTCATATTTATGGCTTTATCCCATAATTTTGACTTTTTATATAAATTCCGACTTTTTATCTTATAATTATGCATTTTTAATCTCATAATTTACCAAAACATAATTTATTTTCTTATGTGATGGAAATGGGCTTTCATAGTTATGTAAATCCATAGCTATGTTTTATTGATTACTTATTGATTTATTTACATTATTTATATTTTTAATGTATTATCTCAGGCATAAGCAGTGCATAAACTTTTTTTTTTACAGGTGCAATGAGATTAGTTCCCTCACATACAATAGTTTACAGTTTCATCCTAAACCACAAAATGAATCCACTGTTTACAAATCTTGTTTTGAATGTGATTTTCTTTTTGTATATTTAGAGGACACTGATTTGATTGTTGTTGCCACATTGAGGCTGAGTAGATGGCCTGAATCCCATTATATGTCCTTTGACTTCATCTATAACAGCCCAAAAGCTCTCAGATTTGCTCCTTGAGGATGGCCCACCTGATTAGCTAGTGCATTAGCGGCTAACAAGCCTTTGAAGTGTGCAGCACCTCTGTTCTGGTTTCTCTGATGTCTTTAATCCAGATCAGTGCTCTGGTATTCTTCACTAGCCTCTTCCAGTGATAAGTACCTGGAGTATTAAGATCTTTTGATTTGAAAAATGACTACACTTACATGATCTGCAGTAATGGACCTTATTCAAAGACTGTATTAGGTGTAAGCCATTTACACGGTGTTACATTTTAAAACTATTCAGTAACACTTTACAATAAGATCTCCTCTGTTAACATTAACTAACATGAACTAACAGTGAGCAATATATTCTTGCAGCGTTTATTAAACTTTGTTAATGTTAGTTAATTAAAATGTTCATGTTCGTTCGTAGTACATTAGCTAATGTTAACATATATGTCTAACTTTTGATCTTAAAGATGTATTAGTAAATGCTGAGATTAACATGAACTAAGATTAATAAATACTGTAAGAAGTATTGTTTACATGATGCGGAGCCTATCCCAAATAATGTCTAACAAGGAAATAATGAATTTGCCATTTATGTTACAAAACACAGTGTTGTATTATGGTTAGATTTACTTTAATAATCCATCTATTACTCCAGATCTGAATATGGCCATTGAAATTAATGCAATCATGCTGTTCAAATGCAGTGCTTATTCTGAGTATTGTCAATAGTCATATTAGTTGAATGCATGTACGTAAATGTCCTGGCTATTGAACCTAAATGGAGATGTTGAACTTTTTCATGACCTTTAATATCTTAATTTTATGGAGGATTATGAGTGTGCGTTTTATTTACACTTTATTTTTTATTTAATTAACTACATGTTTAAGATGTTTAAACACAGCATAAAAACTATTTAATAAAAGTTTAATTAATAAAAAATTGTGTACAATTATTTAAAATGTTTGTTACATTGAGAAATGAAATAATAACTTTTTAACTTGAATTTTTAACTTGATTATCAACTGATGAAAAAATATATTTGGCATACATATATAGTGTATCCATTTATTATTAGTTACATTTAACAATTTTGGCCATTCCCTCTTTTTCTGTGTTCTTCTTCAGTTTGTAATAAGGGTCAAGTGGTGAGTGGCCAGTACAGAATGCTAGCGAAGCACGGGGGCTACGTTTGGGTGGAGACCCAGGCAACCGTCATCTACAACAACCGCAACTCCCAACCACAGTGCATCATCTGCATCAATTACGTCCTGAGGTACTGTATTGAACGATGGTATTAAATGATGATATTGATACTTATGGTACTGTTCTCACGCTGTTGTTGCATTTCAGTTCTGTTGAGGAGCAGTCCCTCATCTTCTCCCTGGATCAGACTGAGGCTCTTTTCAAGCCTTACCACATGCGTAGCATGGGAGAACTGTTCAGCCAGGGTGGAGCTTCCTCCGTTTCAGAAGCTCAGGACATTCTTTTCACTAAGCTAAAGGAGGAGCCTGAGGAGTTAGCTCAGTTAGCGCCCATGCCAGGAGACGCCATCATCGCCCTGGACTTTGGTCAGAGCGCCACTCGGCACTACTTTAACCATTACCCCTACAATACCTTCACCCTCTTCACGTCCTCAACCCCCGATTACAAAACTACTCCCATCCTGCATGCATGAACTCTTACTCCTTCCCTTGGCTCTCCTTATTCTACCTCACAATCACAACCACACACATACACTGCCCAGGTCATAAGTCGCGGCAGACGTTGTTGTACTGTAGCTCAGTGGCACTGTAGCTTGGCTTCGCTGCAGGGTACGCAATATGTGACAAAAATAAAAGGAAGCTGAATCTTTCTGCTCCACAGCACATGAGCATCTTATGGCTTAGCGTTGGCTTTAGCATAAACAATTTTGCATTATTAAAAATACAGTTTTTGTTTGTTCGTTTTTTTATAATAAAAGTAAATGATATTTCAACATCACCTGTGTTTTTGAAGGTTTACCAATGACAGCTGGCAGTGTTTGTGTGTTTATTACCCTCACCACGGGGCTATAATGGGTATACTAATTTCACTTTTCATCACAATGCATGTCTTTACAAGTAAAACCACTGCATGTAATGGAATTAACCACCTAGTGACCCTTTCAACAGTTTTAATTGTTTTTGGTGATGGCTGAGGTTGTTTTTAACATCCTAATTAATTATGTTACCATTTATTCTCATGTAATTTGCACTCTGAAAATGAGCCAGATCATAGTCAGTACTAAACTTTTGCACATTGTGTTGTTTAAGGTGTGTATATCCACTGTTAGTTGATCTTCCATTGCTCTAGGGTGAATTCAGGTTGATTGGGACACTTTTTTCCAGTCATCTCAATGGCAAAAACTGTCCCAATCAACCTGAATCCCAATCAACCTATGATACTGCATCTCATTTCAGTTATTTTTATCGTATTTATCGTCAGAGGCATTGTTTGACTTGTGTCGCGTCCAATGCATTTGCAGAAAGGCCAGAGTTTGAAGAACCTTCTTACTTCTCCAAGTCCACCAAGCTTCCTGTGGTGGGACCGTCTTGGGTTGTGGACACGCCACCTGATGGCAGTCCTGATAGAAACCTGCCCAGCATTCCCTCCACCTTCACCGTACCCCAGGCGCCTCCTGCGGGCAATTGCACGCCCTGTACCACACCCTGCTTGAGTGGCTGCAGCAGTAGTTCTACAGTACGTCCCATCCCCATCTGTGACACCAAGGACATTATCATCCTGTTTTTCAAAAACAGTCATTTAGTTCTCATGGTCATTTATGTTGCTGTACCTTTAAGATTTCTAAATTCAAACAATTACAATTTTTAAACAGTATGTTTTTATAGTACATTGAAATTTGGTTTCCTTTAAATAGTGATGTAATTATGATTTGTTTTACATGTTGGTGTTTAAGTGGTTTAATGTGTTTGTCTGCAGCCTAGCAGTCCAGTAGATTACTGTGGCAGTGGAGAGAGTGATCTGAAGGTGGAACTGACAGAGAAGCTGTTTGCTCCTGAATCTGTAGCAACAAATCCCACAGACTCCCAGGTGAGTGAGGCATTTCATCCGTAATAGTTCAGATGACATCCAGGTTCTACGCAGTTTCAGTCATAGTCTTTGTCTTTTGATATATCCTTTATCCTTTTGTCATATTCATTAATTTAGACAATTTTACTCTATTTGATTACAGTGAAATATAACTTAAGTAAACAGACCATTCTTTAACAATGTGAGTTGCACATTATGACCAGCTTGTAAGTTCAAGTTCACCTGTTCATTCCCTTCAATGCCTGTGCAGATGCAAGACGTACAGTAATATTACATTTACTTTGTGGAGATGGCTGATTAGTCGCATATACACTACTAAAGAAATTAATACTTTTATTCAGCAAGGACACATTAAATGGGTCAAAAGTGACAGTAAAGAATTTTACAATGTTATAAAATAAAATAAAAAAGTTATTTTGAACTTTCTATTCATCAAAGAATCCTGAAAAAAATGTCACTGATTCCACAAAAATATTGCGCGGCACAGCTGTTTTCAACATTGATAATAATAAGAAATATTTCTTGAGCATATTAGAATGATTTCTGAAGGATCATGTGACACAGAAGACTGGAGTAATGGCTGCTAAAAAATACATTTGCCATTACCGGAATAAATTACATTTTAAAATATATTAAAACAGAAAACAGTTATTTTAAATAGTAATAATATTTGACAATATTACAAAATTATTATATAATAATATATAATGATATATCAGCTCTTTCACCCATATTCCTGGCATACTTATTACTGATTTGTTCAGAATTTTTCTTTTTACATTGCAAGAAAATTGTTTTCTCATCAAGTGTTTTAAATGAATATTTGGTTGACATGCTATCTAACTGTGTGCAGTTGGACCTGAGCGATCTGGACCTGGAGACTCTTGCTCCATATATCCCAATGGACGATGAGGACTTCCAGCTGCACCCCGTTTGTCTGGAGGAGCCGGCGCCTGACACAAGTCCAGGCCTGAGCAAAGCCCTCCAGCACAGCTTCAGCAGTGTAGCTGACCTCTTCCAGCCCCTGAGTCCATTCCCTCCTGACAACAAGAGCAGTCCTCACACGTGTCCAGACACGGCTCATGTGCAGCCTTTCCAAACCGCACCAAACGTCCCACTCTCTTCTGAAGAGGGTAGACAGAGTCTTCAGTGGTCCCCTGACCCACCCTCACAATATCAACGCACAGATATTAGATGCATGGATGACGGAAACACAACAGATCCAGGACAAACATGCAGTTTCACTGCTGTACTGCCACAGCAAAGGTGAAGAGAGTTCATCATTCCCTAACACATGCATTTTATTTTGCAATACATGAACTAGGCATCAATGATTAACTAGATTAGGATTTAGTGCAAGTCAAGCAGACAGCTGAATGGGGTTTTAAAACTTTTTGATGAAAGTGCAACCAAATATAAAAGCAGCTATATATTTGTATGCATAAAGACCCATTTATACTCTGTGAGAAAATTGTTGTTTGCAATTTAAATTTTTTTATATATATATATATTCATAGCACTTAAGCCAAAAGAATTTAAAATATTATCTGGAAAATGTACTTTGTATTAAATTGCATTGTTCGATATACAACAAAAGAGACTTTTGAGTTCAATTAAAATGACTTTGTATAACAATTTCCACAATTAAAACATTGTTCCAAAGCTTTACAGAGAATACTGTTTTGATGAAGATAATTTTTTCTAACCTGTGGACCCTAGTTTGAAAACCCCTGCTTTAGAACAAACACCTAATCAGAAAATTTTAGGGAATTTCAATGCATTCCTGCCCTGTACATACACTAATGTTCAAACATTTTTGAAAGTCTCTTTTGCTTACCAAGGCTGCAAAAAATAAAAACAGCTATTGTGAAATACTATTACAACTTAAATAACTGTTTTCTCTTTGAATATATTTTAAAATTACATTTATTATTGTGATGACAAAGCTGAATTTTCATTATTTGACAAAGCTGTCTCCCATTCATAGTAATATGAGTACACTGTCTAAAGACTATCTAAAGTCTTTGATTTAATGCAACTAGTAACTATTAAAACTATTATTTTCTTTTTCTTAAAAATTTTTAAATAATAATCTTTAATGACCCAAACTATTGGACAGTAGTGCACTATAAATAGGTTCATAATGTTCATTGATGGATTTATTTTCTTCTTGCTATTTTTAGGTTTTTTGAGAGCTTTGCCCCTGTACAGAAAGGCATGAGCATGGGACAGATCGCTCTCCACAACAACTTCAAACGGAAGCGGCCGTCAGAGTTCGGTTTGTCATGCTCTTTCTCCGATATTCCAAAGGTAAGCTCTCAGATCTCAATATAGCCTAACGTAAATGAATGAAGTTTATAGTGATACCAAAGACGGAATATCAACTCAACATGCGTGTTCAGCAGGTGGTACCGCCTCACAAGTCTACAGATGCAATGCGGAAAAGGATGAAGACGATGAACGTCGACAGCTGTGCCTTCTCTGTCAGAAAGTCTCTCAGCACGAGTGTGCTCACAGGTACTCTCTCTTTCTATCTTTAGTTGTTTTCCAGTGTTTCAATACCCAAATTTACACACTCCGTTGGTCCTTCTTCATAGACAAATTTCCATGCATGCAAAGTGGATTGGTTGCTTGTCACGGCTGCAGTCAATCTCTCAAAGGGACCTCAGAGGATCTCAAACAGCATTTGACAGAGTCATTCTGCTCTCCCAGTAACAGACAATACCACATGATGCCTTCACACAAACACTCAGGTCAGTCACCAGCCCTTACAGCACAAACCGAAATATTACCAACACTTCAACAGTGACAAATATTTCCAACATGATTCATATCTTGGCAGCATCGAAGGGATCATTGAAATAAAATAACAGTTAAATAATTGTATTATTTACGCACCCTCATATCATGTTTTCGAAAGACGTCTGTTCTGCTAATCAAGGCTGCATTTATTTGATGGAAAAATACAGTAAAAACAGTAATATTGAGAAATATTATTACAATTCAAAATAACTTTGTTCCATTATATTATATTTTAAAATGTAATGTATTCCTGTGATGGCAAAGCTGGATTTTAAGCAGCCATTACTCCAGTTTTCAATGTCACATGATCCCTCAGAAATCATTCTGATATGCTGATTTGCTGCTCAAGTAACATTGCTTCTTATTATCAATGTTGATCATTTTTTATGGAAACAAAATGTATACATTTTACATTTTAAGTTTACATTTAATCATTTAGCAGACGCTTTTATCCAAAGCAACCTTATGTATCATTACTGTCTTTACTGTCACTTTTGACCGGTTTAATAGGTCCTTGTTGAAAATCCTTGTGTATATATTCCAAATTTGGAAGTCATACAATAGATTTGTGTGAAGACCAGACCCAAATTGGACCAATTGTGTCGTTATCTATGTGACATCTGAGTTACAGTTCTCTTTTATTTTTGACAGGCATGATAAGTCAACTGTTGGGCCCATCCTTTGACTCGTACTGTCTGCCGGAGCTGACACGATATGACTGCGAGGTAAACGTGCCTCTACAGGGAAACTTGCATTTGCTTCAGGGCAGTGACCTTCTGAGAGCCTTGGACCAGATCAAGTAGACCCAGAGCTTCTTCAGCGATCCATTCACCCAATGCTTTTTCATCCCGTCTTTGTCTGTATATGCTGTTGTCTTGTATGCGTGTATTATCAGCCTTTATTTAGACCTATTTGTACATTTTCCTTTAACATCTGTGTGATATTTTAATATATATTTGAAAAATCTGATTGTTACTTGTTTAGAATGTGTTCGGACGTACCACGTTCTGTGCTACTATCTCAGACTCTAATATTGTCTTGTGCCTTCAGATGCTAAGTGTTCTTAACATTTATGGTCAGATTTGCCAGATTCACTGTTGCAGATTTTGCTATGTAGAGCATATACAAAATATAATATTATATATAGTATAAAATAATGGTAGTTTAATTTGTAACTTATTCATTCAGCTTGGTATACAAATACTGTGTTTATATAAGTCAAAGATAGTTAAATGTTTTGCAAAAACTATTGCCTTAAATATTTGCTTCGAATTTGTACCAGCAACACATGTGGCTTAAAACCGTGTCTCTCGGAAATGTGTCTGTTTAGAACATTATTAGTGGAATCGTATGCCTCAGCTATCCCCTCAACACAATCATAATGAGAAAAATGCTGTAATAAATGCATAGTTTCTGTCATTTAAAGCACTTTATTTTAAAAGATGCAAATAGAAGACCAAAATGGAAAAGCCCCAGTATAGTGGTATGTCTTGGCCATCTTCTCAGGCCCACCAAACACTAACCCTACTCTATAATATCTTTTTTCTTTAATAACTGAATTGTAAATTCAAAATATTATTTTCTCATACAAACATATATTGTGTCTACATTAGATGAGGTTAGAGTTCTATGTAACACGTGAAAAAATGTTTGTATTTGGTGTTCAGAAGTGCCTTGGTACTTGGTCTTGTCTACTTATCAGTAGACATAGATGAATCTGTAGCTTTCTCATTTACAGTACATATCTAATATATACGGTTATTCGATTTTGTATTGTGTATCACCTTCTTGTGATACATTGGGGTTTCTGTGTGTTTCTTAACAAAATATATAAAGCTAATTTTATCATAGTTTTCGAGAGAGTCTGTGATTGTTTGTTCTCAGGATAGTCATTTAAAGTAACAAGCATTTGTTTGTAGCATTAAAAGTTATGAAAGATTGCATTGTCTAAAGCAAATTAAAACGTAAATGGTGCTACTTGCAAATCATTCTCAGCTTATTTCCATCCTCACCTGTCACCCTTCTTTTATGGGCATAGATCTGAATGGTTGTAATTCATTAATGCTTTGCAATACAGACCTAAGGTTGGTCTCTTTAAAGAAGACACTGAAGTGGAAGCAGCTGTAAAATTTAAAATTTACTGTAAAACAAATTTAACTAAAGATTTTTTTTTTCATACAAAATATATATCTACACTCACCTAAAGGATTATTAGGAACACCTGTTCAATTTCTCATTAATGCAATTATCTAATCAACCAATCACATGGCAGTTGCTTCAATGCATTTAGGGGTGTGGTCCTGGTAAAGACAATCTCCTGAACTCCAAACTGAATGTCAGAATGGGAAAGAAAGGTGATTTAAGCAATTTTGAGCGTGGCATGGTTGTTGGTGCCAGACGGGCCGGTCTGAGTATTTCACAATCTGCTCAGTTACTGGGATTTTCTAGGGTTTACAAAGAATGGTGTGAAAAGGGAAAAACATCCAGTATGCGGCAGTCCTGTGGGCGAAAATGCCTTGTTGATGCTAGAGGTCAGAGGAGAATGGGCCGACTGATTCAAGCTGATAGAAGAGCAACTTTGACTGAAATAACCACTCGTTACAACCGAGGTATGCAGCAAAGCATTTGTGAAGCCACAACACACACAACCTTGAGGCGGATGGGCTACAACAGCAGAAGACCCCACCGGGTACCACTCATCTCCACTATAAATAGGAAAAAGAGGCTACAATTTGCACGAGCTCACCAAAATTGGACAGTTGAAGACTGGAAAAATGTTGCCTGGTCTGATGAGTCTCGATTTCTGTTGAGACATTCAGATGGTAGAGTCAGAATTTGGCGTAAACAGAATGAGAACATGGATCCATCATGCCTTGTTACCACTGTGCAGGCTGGTGGTGGTGGTGTAATGGTGTGGGGGATGTTTTCTTGGCACACTTTAGGCCCATTAGTGCCAACTGGGCATCGTTTAAATGCCACGGCCTACCTGAGCATTGTTTCTGACCATGTCCATCCTTTTATGACCACCATGTACCCATCCTCTGATGGCTACTTCCAGCAGGATAATGCACCATGTCACAAAGCTCGAATCATTTCAAATTGGTTTCTTGAACATGACAATGAGTTCACTATACTAAAATGGCCCCCACAGTCACCAGATCTCAACCCAATAGAGCATCTTTGGGATGTGGTGGAACGGGAGCTTCGTGCCCTGGATGTGCATCCCACAAATCTCCATCAACTGCAAGATGCTATCCTATCAATATGGGCCAACATTTCTAAAGAATGCTTTCAGCACCTTGTTGAATCAATGCCACGTAGAATTAAGGCAGTTCTGAAGGCGAAAGGGGGTCAAACACAGTATTAGTATGGTGTTCCTAATAATCCTTTAGGTGAGTGTATACAAAATTATTTGAACTAGAAAATTGCTAGAAAATCAAAGCCATATATCTAACCAAGTTGTGTTCCAAATTTAAAGTACTGTTTATATGCAAAGCAGTGTTAAATTACAGGATGAAATTGGAGTGTTTAAGCTTTCAAATGATACCTAATTTGATTACTAAAAATATGTTTATCACTTTGCTTTATTGTTTCAATAATCTCCTAGTTTGCCAAGTTCTATTGTTATTATTGTATGGCTTTTATTTATATACATTTTGAGAGATACAGTATCTGCTCAATCTACCCACTACTGCAGTTCTGTTCTTATAGACTTCCACTGACTGACCACACACACACACACACACTCACACACACGTTCATACAAAGAACATCTGCATTCAGAGCTGGATTATGGACCTGGGCTGCGTGAAACTCAAAAGTATTGTGAGCTAAGTTGATCGTAGAGGCCAATGATTACGATGGTTGATGAATTCATAATGCTAATATCTATAGGCTTACGATGCTTTGGTGAAATGACACCCTGGTCAGTGAGCCTCATATAGATACAGTATGAGTAACTATAGTATTAAATTAGTGATTTGAAAGTATATTGGGGGAAAGTGTAATAAATTGATGTTTATCAGACCTTTATGCAGCGTAATATTATGCAGCAATATTTACTATATGTATAAATGTAAAAGAATTAACAGCAAATTGACATTATCATTGCACCTTATGCATATGATTAATCACCCTTACTTATGGGAGTTTAAGAATGTTCAAGCAAACCAAAAGAAATGGCAGGAGATACAGAAAATTAACTTGTTTTTAATGACATAACAATTATGCTACAGGAACATTCCGATCCAGGCCTCTGTATCCCACAAGACCATGATACTGTTGGCCGCAAACAAATGTGTAGCGCCAAAATACACAAATGACCATATAAGGGATAAATATTTAAACACTGAACAGGCACACACTTCCTATCAACTGCTTCTGGGAGTCGAGGAAACCTGAGAGAATTGATAAAACAAAAATATACAGGCTGCATGAAATTGATAGGTGTTCATGTGTGTGGATCAAGGACACACTCTTTAAAATAATGGTTCTTTATTGGCGCCATATGGTTCCATGAAGTACCTTTAACATCCACGGAATCTTCCCATTGCACAAAAGGTTCTTTATAGTGGAAACAGTATCTTCAGATTATTAATGTGTTCGGATTATAAAAATGTTTTTCACACAATAAAATGGTTCTTCTGTGGCATCACTGTGAAAACCCCCTTTTGGAACACCTAGTTTTAAGAGCGCAGGTGGGAATTCAGCGGGATAATTTAAGTAAGAGATGAGAGTAAGATGTGTAAGATCCTTACATTTGATGCTGACTACTTTAGAAAGGTATCAGCATCATGATGTTGAAAGGCTGCAGCCTGGATGTCACACAATTCAGAATAAACAGACTGGCTTGTATGGATTTGGATGTGTGGAACTGGATGCATGAGAGTTTCTATAGGTATGCTACACTCACATAAGATAAGGGTTATTATTAGAAATCAAAGAATAGTGTTCATTTGTAGCTGAGAAACAAAAAAGAGAAGAATTGAAATATCATACAATTTTGTGACTATTGAGATGTTGTTTTTCAAGGATGGCTTTGTGCGTCCATGCTACAACCACAATAAAAGGCATTGTGTTTATGTCTATCTGAGAAAGAAAAGATTTAAAAGAATGGAAATATTATCATAATTTTTAAGGCAAGATACAATCTGATTGCAAGAACACTGGCACACTTTCAGAGAGGAAGTTTCCACAATGTGATGAGGTTAAAAGTGAGTGATTTTGTTTAATATTGCCCATATGAAGTCAGCAATATGTATCCAGTAATTGTTCCAGTGTGACAATAGATGTTTCGTAACCTAAATCACTTCACTGATGCAATCTGTTACTATTGGGGTCAAACTTAAATATTATGTAACTAGTTCCATGCGGTTCCTGGAAATCTTTCTAGCCATTAATCAAAATAATCTGGGTAAACCAGGCAAATCCTTTATATTTATATAAGTCTTTCAAAAACAGCATAACTTTGCCTGCAATTAAATATTAAATTAGCTTCTTTTTTTATCATTTCACCCTAATATTTAACCATGCATCTTACCTTATGGATTTCTTTGGTTATTTATTTGCAATGAGTAAATAAATATATAGTAACACACATTTTTATCTACATTTTGTAGAGTACAGGTACATTTTGTGCTCTATAACAGTAAAGGTTTCAAATTAATTATTAAACATTGCATCAAGGATAGTTATTTTTTAACTTTATTTTCATGTGTTGATTTGTTAAAGCACCTCTTGCCCACATAAAACTTGTATCTGAGAGCATAAATAAAATAACAGAAGTGAGACTGATGGACTAAACTTGTCAAACTTGTTTATTTTTGCTATGCATATAAATTGCGTTTTCTCATGAAAGATTCGGATGGAAACCAAGCAGCCTTATTCCCAATGGGATTACAGGCCTCTTTAAGAGCCTCCCATAATGTGCAGGGTCTTAGTGGCAGACCATTATTTTCCATGGAGAAGGGAAACACAAATAAGGAAGAGTCAATAGATCATTAGAGTAATGCCACAATCAAGAACTGTAGTCACTCAGAATTAGGCCTATGCAATAAAATGTACATCTAACAGTTACATTTAAATTAGACCTATTAGAAATAAGGATAAGAATAGCCACGTAGGATGTTAATATAAATCATCTTCATGTTTATTATAGTTTCTCAAGTTGAGTTAGCTTATGTTTAACATTATTGGAAAATAATGAAATAACCATTGTTCGCTTGCGTAAGAGTGCTTCTTGCTGTTCGGTTTGTTGTGAGGACAATAGTTTGGTTATGATTTATTATTTAATAGTATGATCATCATGCGTTATGCTGTAACACAATGACCTTTTGGACAGTATGATTTCCACAGAGCAATAATCTAAATAAATATGTTTGAGTTATGTTTCCGGGGTATTCAGAGTGCACCATTTTGTGAGGCTTTTTTTTTTTTTTTTTTTTTTAAATGTTAGTTTGGTGGATAGATGGGGGAATTAACGTTAGTCTGCCGTTGGTCATAGTTCTCAAGGTGCAACAGGGTGTTTTTCCGTTTTGTAGCAACTTAACCTGACGGCGACCTTCATGCAGCTTCTGCCTGAATACCAGAGACGATGAAGCGTAAGATTTCAGCTGTGATTTGTAAAACAGGAGCGAGACGACGTAGAACTGTTATTCAGCTACATTGCAAACATTGCATTCGACATTCTCTGTTGCTGACATAGTGACTGATTCGAGACCAGTGACTCGTGTCCGCCAGGCAGATGCATTGAACTTTATGCAAAAACTCAAACCACAATAACCACCATTTCCGGCTGTAAGGCACACGACTGGAGCTTTCTCGTGGGAACTTGTTCGACACTTTACCTCTTGACTTTCTCATATTCACACACTTCTGTGTGGCTGTCTAGATGTGTGTTCATCACGAAACCTCTACTGTCGCCTCTGCATGTAGCCTAGTCATGTAAAACACCATTCAAAACTCCAGGACATGACATTTGTGGAAATGCAAAAAATATCAAAATGTTTATTTTTAATCAGAATAATGATCAGTTCAGCATAGTTACAGGCAGCATATAATATAATGTGAACTGGTTTAAGAGGTTGTAAAATTATAAAGCGAATGAGCGAGGGGAAATTTGAATGAACCTGAATGAAGGGAAATTATACATGAAAACATTCACATGAAATACACATAATCTCAAGATAGTTTAGCACAGTGTTTCTTTTCCTGGTGTTCAACAGTCAATGATTCATTTTTGACGTTTGGCTTCCATCTAGTGGCAATTACAGCAAAACGCCATGTTCGAATTTCCTGATATCAAAATAATGTTTGATAATGATGTCAAATTGTCACCTCAGCTTGGACCTGTGCAGGAAAACTTCAATTGTTTTGTTTTCTAGAAATGTTCGTATAAAACATGCAAGCTCGACTGTGGTAATAAGTGTCAAAACTCCTCAGGAACTTCAACGACGAAAAACATTTTGTTCACCAGATCAGCATTATGGGTCGTATTTTTTATTGCATAGCAACAAAATGTCATGGACTGTATATAGAATAAAAACAACTTATTAACATTTTTGTAAGGTAGCCTAAACCTTAAAATCAATGTAACTCGAGACTGTGTTGATGATAGTTTGTGAAAAGATTTTATTCAATGCAACAAGAACAAAACGTACAATTTACAGTCATTTATAAAATTGTATATTTTCCTAATAAAACACATATTAGCAAAATGTAGGCCTGTTGCTTTTCACATTCCAAAATGTCATTCTGAAGAAGAAAAAAAATATATATATATTTTTTTATTTTATTTTATAAAACATATAAAATATAACCTCTTGAGCAAATACAATGATGCATATATAGTCATATAGTCTAAAATAGCATTCTGCTGCACATCATAATGTTCTACTCCTTTTATCCTGGCCATATTTACAGGATGTTATTGGCTCAGAGTGCATTTTAACAAGTACTCAGTTTGGCCAAGGGATGTCACTATTGGAGCACTTTCCACTGTATAACCGCAACCCAATAACTCTGCAAACAGGCCAGAGAGACAAACATATGTCTACTGGATGACAGAATCCACCCAGGACACCCTCCCTTTTATTTAGTGCACACAAACCTCATGCTTTCTAAGACAGGTCTTTTAGAACAGCATTACTCATATAGTGAGCATCCCGTATGGCTATACTTAAAACCTGGAATATTCAGTAATAGCCTATTTTAGAATGATTTTTTTCAGTTTTCTTCATGACCTAATATTCATTCATCAGAAATTAAAAGCAAGTGTGGAAACATGTTGTCCCAAACCTGTATGAGTTTATTTCTTCAACACAAAAGAAGATAATTATTTTAAAGAATGTTGGTAACCAGGCAGTTGACGGCACCCATTGACTTCCATAGTATTTTTATTTTTTTCCTACTATGGAAGTCAATGGGTGCCGTCGTCAACTGTCTGGTGGTTATCAACATTCTTTAAAATATCTTCTCTTGGATTCAACAGAAGAAATAAAATTATACAGGTTTGGAACAACTTGAGGGTGAGTAAGTAATGACAAAATTTGGGTGAACTGTCCCTTTAACTGAATGGTGGAGTTGGGGTGTCATTGGGGCATTGTGTACTCGCATGAAAACGTAACAAATTCCCAAAACCCGAAAGAAGAAATGCTACACAATGCAATGCTGCACATTCTTTTCAATGTAAAGGGGAAGCCATTCTTGGAACAACACATAAAAGCACAGTTCATTTACAACCTCTCCCCGCCCTCAACGCACCCTCCTCCCCATTTATCCAATCACACAGAGGGTGTTGTCGGTGTGTGAGCCAATAATGGCCAAGCGCTTGCCCTTTGAAACACGACCATGATAAATGATTGCATGTCAGTCTTGTGTGAAGAGGAACCATGTAAGGGGGGTGAGACAGAACAGACCAAAACACAAATCATTTCCTTTACTCCGGCCCTAGTAAATTATTCTATCATCAACATGCTGATTAAATCACATATTACTCTTAAACAGTACCCTATTACATTTGCCATTACAATAATCTGTATCATAATAGGTTATTAAAAAGTGATGTAAAATGAACATCTTAATCAAAGGTTAAGATTAATGCAACAGCAAAATATATTAGATTTTTTTGTGTGTGTGTTATTGTTGCCACTTTTGTTACTGTAGGCTATTATTTATTGATTTATTTACTGGTGATTTTTTTTATATTATTTATAAATATATTTTCATTTGATGTGTTATTAAAACAATACGATTATTTTTTTAATAATAAATATATTAAATTAAAAAATATATATTATATGCGTTTTTATAAATCCTTCAGGCAATAATAATTATAATTCCATTGTGTTTTTGTATTAATTTGGTTAGAAAATAAGCAACAGCTGTTATCTATATGGCATCACTGTCACTGAGCACAACATTATTATATCACTGCATTGGCTTTTAGTTCTTCCGACCATATCTTTACAACTCTTCACCACTCAACAGATACTAGCTGTGAATGAGAGTACTGAAAATTGCCTAACATCTCTTTCTCTCTCTGTTATCTTCTCTTATCCTGTTTGACTCTGGTGAGAGACTTCAACTATCCCTTGACAATAGATAGGCCTACTCATCATTGTGGCAATGGTGTAGCATAAAACATGATACACTGACCCTTCGGTCAATACGAATAGTATAGGTTGTAAGCACAATGAACTTTACAAATTAGCATGATGAGAAAACTGAAACATTATAAACTATCAAGGTTTCCATATTGTCCTCAGAGCTTCTAATGTAGAGTTTTGTCTTACTGTACCAAAACAATTTGGTTGATTTTAAGCCAGTGAAGAACAAAACAGATGCATTGAGAAACAATCAAACTTTCATGGGAAGACATACAAATGAACAGAGCTATTTTTTGCTGAATGATGGGATTGATTTCTCACATACTGGCTACACACACTATCCAAGATACTAGCCAATCTGTGCTTTTCTTGGATGACAAATACTCCTTCTAAAGCTATTTGCTGATTTTCTTAACAATTTGTATCAGGTTCCATGGATGACAAATAATCAGCAAATACTCCTTCTAAAGCTTATAGTTAATATTTGCTTATTTTCTTAACCAGACTTGGGGCCAATTTGTACCAAGTTCCATGGGGATCAATCGTAATCTTATCTTCTGTGCAGAGTCCATTGGGGTAATGTGAGCTCAGTGTAAAGGTTAGACTGTTGTGAATTCAATATTAGCAAAACGCTTCCCCCATATTGTCCATTGTAGGTAGGCCACTGTGTGGCTAAAGACGATCTGAGTGCATAGTGATATAATTCAGTTTCTTTAGATAAGATGAATGAATAGTGAAAAACAGAAATCAATCAGCAGTTGGCTGGATAGAAAAACCTACAGCAGTTTTGGTTTTTAACATGTTTCCTGTCAAAAGTGGTCTTGCTGCTTCAGCTGGTAAATAGGGGCTTGGAGGAGAGGCCTGAATTTAAAGGGATAGTGCACCAAAATATTCTAAATTTTGTCATTACTTTCTCACCCTCAAGTTGTTCCAAACCTGTATGACTTTCTTTCTTCTGTTGAATACAAAAGAAGATATTTTATGTTGGTAATCAAACAGTTGACGGCAGCCATTGACTTCCATAGTAAGAAAAAAAGAAAGAAAAAAAACTATGGAAGTCAATGTCTACTGTCAACTGGTTACTAACATTCTTCAAAAAAATCGTCTTTTGTCTTCAACATAAGAAAGAAACTCATACAGGTTTGGAACAATGTGAGGGTGAGTAAATGATGACTGAATTTTCTTTTTGAGTGCACTATCCCTTTAAAGCAAGCCTATCAGATGATCAACAGGACAGGAAGTAAATGCCTACTTGGTTTATTAGAGTGTGTCATAAAAAATCTTTCTGTTAAAGATTTAATCAACTTTATTGACCATATTCATCTTCAGTTGTTTGATTTTGAAAACCACAGCAGGAACTCATTAATTTAGTAATGACCTTGAGACTGGTGGACAGAAGACAGGTTCCAGGGAGAAACTGGAAGGACTATGATTTGCTTTGTGGCTTTGCTACTGTATAAAACAGATTTCGTTTTTTTAACAAATAACATAATAATGTGTGCAAGTTTTATAAATTTGTGTGTATGACAAAACAATGTGTGCTATAATTGGTGAGACTGTTTTTAACCAATATGGACTTTTGTAAGTAATTTAAATGTAATAATAATAATGATAATGAACATTTCAATGGATTAAGAGTTTCTTGCGAAAACATCAACATATCACCAATAGTATTGTAGCTGATTTTATCTGCATATTTTTATTTTATTTTGACCATTTTACCTCAGGATTATAACATGCACATTTATTTTTACTTTGTAACTTTTTTTTTTTTTTGTAATTTCTGAATCTATTAAGGTTTTAAACAAAATAATTGAACTCTTTGCCATTGCAAATTTGCAATTCATACAAAAATTATTAATGTGCATTATTAATGTTTCTAAATGAAAAGTCATTTTGAAAACATGTATGAAGTTTTTTTTTTTATGTTTTAAGCGAGGTTAAATAATAGCAATACTTATAATAATATCATAAATTAATTAATCAGATTAAATTAAAATTTATCTGAAAGAATAAGAGTTTTAAAAGTAGCGCGTGCGTTTCCTCCTCCTCCCTGACACGCAGTGACCTTCCGTCTGCTCGCGCGACTCCTCTAAACACGCCGCTGCCTTTTAAAGCGCGAGACGGCATGAGCGCTGTCACTTTGACACTGGACGAGGCAGGCTCAGGAGCTTCTGTCGTCTCGTTCATTTACCCCCATTTTCGTTTCCCTTTTTCACCTCGTCGATAACCCACCATCCTTTAATTTCTTCTTTCTCCATTGTACCGTAACTTTCAAAGCCCCTTGTCGCCATGTACCGGTATTTTGGGGAGTTGCTGACTCGCGGAGCGGGAAACGCTCTGGCCTCGGGATGCGTCGAGTCCGCTCTGCCGGCTTCCTCGTCTTTGCTGAGGGTGCGTCACTACAGCGATGCCGCTGACAAGGAAGATGACCCGAACTTCTTCAGGATGGTGGAGGGCTTCTTCGATCGCGGCGCTGCTATCGTCGAAAACAAGCTGGTGGAGGACCTGAAGACCCGGGAGACGCCGGAGCAGAAGAGACACCGTGTGCGGGGGATCCTCAAGATCATCAAGCCCTGCAACCACGTCCTGAGCGTGTCCTTCCCCATCAAGAGAGACAACGGAGAATGGGAGGTTATCGAGGGTTACCGGGCACAACACAGCCAGCACAGAACTCCCTGCAAGGGAGGTAAGAGATATTTGTTTTATATCGTGCACTAATAAGGCATAACAGATCGGTTTGCTTGCCATGTGTTTTGCGCAACAAGGTTTCCCAGCAGTTTGCAGTTGCAAGGAGGCCTACATTCATGCTGATAGTGGTTGGCGTAATGACTTGCAAACCTTTTCTATTTTTCTTTCTTTCTTTTTTAAAATGTTTGCACGGTTTGAAATATTTGGCTAGATTTGACTGGTCCCCCTGTCAGTAATAAATCAGCGTGCTCCTGCACAGGTGTATTACCTGGGGGCTGAAGCCAGACACAGTGTAGACAGGAACTTAGGATTTTTAAATAACTGGAATTTTAAATAACGGAACGGATGAAATGAAAACGAAAATAACTTTTAGTTTACAAACATAACATAAAGTGCTTCAATACAGAGAATGACCGTAGACTCTATAATCCCCAAAAAAAAAAAAAAAAAAAAAAATTACATTACATTAAACAAAGTCTTTCACTTCATAAAAGTTTCGCAGAAGACCTCTATGGCCATATGAATCACAGCCTGATATTCAGTTCAACAGCACTCTTGCTTGTGATTTTCTTAATAATAATAATAATAATAATAATGATAATTCGTTAATGTGCAACTTTATTATTACTATTACATCAAATATTATATTTTACTTTACAGTAATAATCGATTTTTTTCTTTATTTTTAAAATTTCACATGTGTGAAAATTTGAGATTTTGTTGCTGATAGAAAAATGAGTGAAGACCTTTATGTTTCTATGTGTATTAGCCAATAATTTTTTTTATCAAACTTCACATTCCAGATGAAATAGCATGGGGAAATTATATGGCCCTATAGCAAGACTATCAGGCTTTAGTGTTCCTTGTTTGCCTTGTTTTGTAACTTTTTTTTGTTTTAATATCTGCAGTTTCTGTTTGCCCTCAGAATATGCTGCCGGCTTGACACGTTTATACTGTAGGTTATTAATGTGAACAGCCCAGTTTCTTCTGTTTATACAAACTTGCAACTGATTTTACCCTCTTGCCAAACAAAGGAAACAAGTTGTTTCAAATCAACTGTGTGTTTTCATGACACAAAGGATCATTCATGATGTCATTCAGTTAGGTTCATTCATGTTAGGTTAATAAACATTTACCTTGGTGCTAGCTGATAAGTTGGAGGTTTAATGGAATCTATATTCTGTCCAAACAAAAGCATAAGATGTGATTGTACCCGTTTGCTTTCTGTGATTTACAGACATGCATACTCTAATAGAAGGGGTTTACGTCCATAGCGAGGCACATTGTAAATCACGTTGAGGCCCACAGAATCACATTCATTCTTAACAGCAGATGTTGAGGAGCAGTGGTCAATCAAGAGATTTAGGCTGTGCAGAGTGGGAGGGGGGGAATGTCATCATGGCACTGCATTGTGGGTGATTTGTGAGGTGACGTATCGTGAGAGAGGGTTGTAAGGGTGGTTATGGGGTAGGGTTCAGGCGCTCTGACCCGTCATCTGTATGATAGGACTACTCTATAGTGTATAGTGTTTGCTTGGAGACATCTAACTCACCAGTATTTGTTCTCATGTTAATGCATATAAGTTAAGGGATATTAATGTGACTGCAGTCATGCAACATTATACAATTATGAAAGAGTATAGGGTCTGTTTGACCTAGAAATCTTCTGCAGTGTGTGGAAGCTAAGCGTTGTTCTCTCTTTTCACTTGTTTATCTGTGTCTTGTAGTGAGTCCATAATAATCCTTAATCTTGAAGGCCACAGCTTCTCAATGTGAAAGATACTGATTTCCTTTTTAATAATAGTACTTAAAGAACTATTAAAGAAATAGTACTTAAAGAATAGTAGGCTACTTGTATAAAAATACTTTTATGTTAGATGCGATTAATCACGATTAATCGATTTGACAGCACTAGTCATAACTGGACCTTCCAGTGAAAATTACAGACTTTTTTCTGGTAACGTGCAGGAAAGTTGCACATTTTTGAGTGCACATCCTCCATTTTTGAGTGCACGCCCACATCCCAAAATCCAAACAACAAACAATGCATATAAAACCATATATAGGCTATATCTCGTTCCATCACGATTTTAATGAACACCATCGCTGTGATCCTGATAAAACCAGTGCTAATAATCATCTCCGCACAACAACCTTTTTTGATGTATCTCTTCCCAATGCCGGCTAGCAAATGTATTACATTTTTTAATTTCATGCATAAAATAGCCCTAGCAAATATTGCATTTAGTGAAAGGTTCCCCATTTAAAGCTAGGCCGACACAAAGTGTCTTGGATGAATCTGAACCAGCCAATCAGAAACACTCGCTTGCTTGTCAACCATTTTGCATATTCAGGTGGTTTGTAGTTAAAATGTGCAAATGTTCGTAAGTTATCAAAACGTTTGACATCAGTTGCAGCACTTTTAATCATTCATGTGATGCAGACTCTTGATCTTGTTGGCTCAAATCACTGACAAAAGTGCTGTGACTGACATTATCTGTATGTAATAGACAAGATTAGGTACACATTACAAAGTACAAGAGCAATTCAGCCAGAACACACCGTCAGCTAATGGCTCTGTGCATTTCAACATCAGTTTCATCAGCCAAAGTCGTGCACGTGAATATCAGAATCACTAGATCAGCAGAAACTTTTTGGCCGCATATCCTTTATATGCAAGTGTAATGGGAAAAAAAAAGGATGCCGTGAGTCACACTTGTGCAGAAAGTGCACATCCTGGTTATGATAAAGCACATTTGGCTTGATAAGTGGAGTTGAAGGAGATTCTGGAAAGGTCTCCTGTGTTTTTTATTTTTCTCATCCGTTGGATGCAGTAGGTGATCAGTGCTGAGTCATTCCTCCATTTAAGAGCCCCTGCCAGCTCTTACACCATTTCCCCCTCCCCTCTGTGTGTAGACCATTTCAGCTATAGCCGGAAAAAACACATCTGTTCAGCAGGTGAGCTTTTAGATGCAGACAAAACGACGCCTAGAGGGGCTGATTTTCTTATTGATTTTTTTTTCAGCAATAAAACGTCATGTTCAGTGGTTTAGTTCCATATCTATTGGCCTGTGTGTTGGCAGGTTTCTCACTAGTATTATGAAATTAAATACGATTAAACATTAGAGCACATAATTTGGCTCGTTTGGGCCAGGCATCCTCGTCTGCATTTACAGAAACGTTGTGACCAAATCAGTCATTAAATATCATTAAATAATTCCCAGTCTCATTTTCTACTGCTTTTGCAGAATGTCAGTGTAATTTATGTTAATCGTAAAATGGGATTGATACGTCTGCCGGGGCGTGTGGCAGTGTGGGCAAGAGACACACACTCTTTCACACAATCAGTCAAGATTCTTGATGTAGCCCAAGTCAGTACAGCCTACACACACACACACATGCACACATACTCACAAATACACATGACTCCCCCAGCACACACACATACTCACAAATACACATGACTCCCCCAACACACATGACATTCAGATACCCTTTACTTCTCTAGGTCAGACAGAATATCATGTACTTCCATTTGTTATGTTCCATGTTTCCTTTTTATCTGGTGTATATTTAGATATTTTTACAACCTGGAAATACAAGGTTAATTCTAAAAGTATTATTATTTCATTATATATATTTTTTGTAGTGAATATTCATGCAATCCTTATCCCGCAGTCATGAATGAATGGAAATGTAATGGTCCAATGGAATCCTAGTGGTGTTGTTTCTTCTAATATTTTGTTTAATTTTATAGTGTATTTTTAATCTTGCATAATGTGCATTATTCAAGTGTGGTCACATGCAAAAACGGGTCCATTGTCATGTCACTTTCAAACCAAGCAGCTTTCTGCATGTCAGCGCGGTGAATTCGCGTGAACAACTTGAAAATGAGCGTAATCTGCGCCGGAAACTTTTTTGCCCTCATGTTAAACTCCTGACTGCACGCATTCATATAGGAATGACTGGATTTCCGTGCAACACTAGATGTGATTGCATTTAAATGTGTTTTTAATTGCAAACCTGATACATTCATTGCTGTTCAACTATTAACACATTTATAAATTCATTGTTACGAAATAGGACACATGGTTTGTCATTTAAAATAGCATATGAATGTGTAGCAGTATGCTTTATTTAAGACAGTCTCTGTGTCCTCTGAGGTCGCACCCGTGCTGTTGCTAGATTTAGGAAACCAACATAAGGCCAATAGAAGGAAGTGATGGTAGCACCTGTCCTAATGGAGCGTGACCAGAGCACAGACGTTGAGCTGGAATTTTAGCTGCATAGCTGGAAAAAGTTGACCTGCTATGTCCTTAAACTGGTGGATCCACGTAAAAGTCTCAGAACTTGGTTTATTTCTAAACTGCATTGTTTGAAATTGAAATGTAACGTCTTACATATGTTTTCTTGTCTAATTATACGCAAAGTCTGACGACATCTTGTCGTATCCTGTTCTGTTTATCTTCAGTCAATTCAGCATGAAGACACAGCTAGCAACACCAGCCAAGAGTCTGTATAGCTACAGAGCGTCTGTTTGTTTAAGCCCATTGTGTGTGTTCTTGGTGTTTGATCCACATTAGTCGGTAGAGGAAAGATCTTTTCGTAACCAATTGACTCTTTGTAATGGCTGTGATTAAGTCCAGTTTCATGGGTCCTTTTGCTTTTCTCTTTCAGGTATCCGATACAGCATGGATGTGTCCGTGGATGAGGTTAAAGCTTTGGCCTCTTTGATGACATACAAGTGTGCTGTTGTTGGTAAGCTTTGCAGGGTTTGTTTCCCCTCAACATCTTTGGGTGAATTTTTCCACTTGGTATATTGCTGAATTGTGCTTTAGATCTCTCTCCTACACTCAGATAGATTGTTTTTAAAAAGCTGTTGTTATATTTGTTCAGAAAATCTAAAGACTCATAAGTTACACATAATTTATCTTCTTCTAGATGTGCCATTTGGCGGAGCAAAAGCTGGAGTGAAAATCAACCCCAGGAATTACTCTGTAAGTACCAGCACACATGTATAGACTCTGAGCACACAGACTCCAGAAATAACTCTTCATCGTGTCAGTGGGCTGTGTTTGCCTTTTTCATGTGCTTGATGAAGTGGAAACACATTTCATGCCATCAGTCCTCCTTTCTCTTTTAAATGGGCCTTGTTCCCTGATTGGATGAAGTCTTGAATAATGGAGTCCACAATATAAAGATGCTTCAACATGCATATCTAGATCTTCTCTTTGTTATGTTTATTTTCTATCTTAACCTTACTGCTAAAGTGAGTGAAAGTGTTTCCTTTTACCCTGTTACTACTTATTTCCATAGGTGAACTTGCAATGATATTGCTTTTTTTTTTTTTTTTTTTTTCATTTGTTTGATCAATCAGTTGACCGATTTTAACACTAAGACCTTTAGCTTGAAATGCAGCAGTTTTTGGCTTTTATGGCTGTCATAAGTTATAAGAGAGGGTAAAAAATAGCATTGCATGATTGATTGATGCAGAGAAGCACTTTTTGATTTACATATAGATTTTTTGTTTTGTGCTGTTCAGGATAATGAGTTGGAGAAAATCACAAGAAGATTCACTATTGAGCTGGCCAAAAAGGGATTCATTGGTGAGTTTGATTCATTAGGCAGCACAACTGTTTTTAACATTGATAGTAATAAGAAATGTTTCTTGAGCACCAAATCAGCATATTAGAATGATTTCCAAAGGATCATGTGACTGAAGACTGGAGTAAGTAAGTGTATTACAATATTGCATATTGTAAAATCTTACTTTTTACTGTAAATTGATGCACATCCAGCGTTGGTGCACACAATAAACTTCTTTTTTTTTTTTTAAAGACAGACCCCAAACTGTTTAAATATTAACATTGATATGAATATAACAGTACAACACTTAAAGTATAGGTCTGTTTATGGTCTTAGTAGATGCATTTTCCCTAAACTGAATTATACTGTAACACAGTGTATATGTTTGTGACAATCACTTGCGCACTGTAAGATACCTTTTGTGATATCACTGCTTTGCAACAAATCTGGGGATATCAGGAAATCCTCATCGAGTTATTAACTGTGCTTCCCTGCACTTTTAACCCGGAAGAGCTTCAGTACCATGGTGCTGTCAAAAATAAGCCCCGCTGTGTGCTTCCCTGCCCCCTCTGGAGCTGTTTTTGGAAATGAATTCTGGGTGTTAGGTTGTTCGCGTAGCTGTTTATCTGGATGCCTTCCTGTTTTCCCTGGCCAAAGCAACTGGCACTGTTGTGGGGGGAAGGGCGGTACGCTCTCGACATCAGAGCAGGAACTGAAACTCCAGCTCTCCAATAAAACAACACAAGCTGCCTACTCAGATCATTTGTTGCATTGCATCCTAAAGTATTTTCCCCTGAGATGTGCAAACAATCAAGCTTTCATATTTAAGTACATTTAGCATGGTTCATGATGGCTGGCGCAAAAGCTGACAATCTCTTTCCTCTCTTCCTTCCTTATTCTTTCCATTTAGGACCTGGCATTGACGTACCCGCCCCTGACATGAGCACCGGTGAGAGGGAGATGTCCTGGATCGCTGACACCTATGCTAACACTATTGCCCACACTGTAAGCAACTGCCCATCTCTTCTAACACCTTATTAAATTATTAACCATGATACACATAAAACTCTGAGGTTTTTACCGTGCTATCACTTGTAGATTAATGCCTAGCCTCTTTAAACAAAAGTGAAATGTTAAAAAGCATATCCCATAATGGGTATTTGAGCAATAAGTACAAAAACAATAGTCAGCAGAGATCTTCTATAAGAAGTTAATCTTTCATCTTTTCGTAGCTTTATCAGGAACCTTACACCCTTTGTTTGTCTGTCTTTGATAGTGTTATGCTATCTATATGACAGCCTGTGCAATGTTTACCCTAGTGCCCTAATAAATGGATAAGTCGCAGCTTTATTTGCACGGACAATAGCAACCAGTTTGCTTTCTTATTATATATGTGCATATTTTGGAGTGTTTTTCCTTCTTGTGATATGATTCTGGATGACAGCTTGTTCAGTTGGAGTATGAAGATGCCTGAAGCAGAAAGAGGCTGTAGATTACCATGAAATGGCCACATCGTACAGATTTTCTCTCAGTCTCTTAGTCTCTGTGTTTGCTATGATGCTTGTGGTCAGGGTTATTTCTCCTAGAGGGCTCTTATTATAGTTACATCATCCCCTAATGCAGTGCTAGCACTATCACTATGGCAACAAAAGAATGGTCACATCTTGTTCTTTTTTATACTTTTAAATGGGAGGGTAATGATGACTATGTTAAACAATATCCAGCTTTACTAATCCTGAAAAGACATGGAAAGGGTATTTGGATTCAAGATTTTTGCCAAGTCAGGCTGAAGAAGGCAAGAGTCCAGTCACATCAAAGCACAATGGCACCCTAGAAACAACTTGACTTAAGAATACAGCATTTTATGTAACATTACATTTTCTGTAGCCTTAATATTTGATGAGATGTGCTACAAGCACAGACAAATATTTGAGACCCTGTCTATATCTTAATAAAATCAGTTTTTATAAAAGTATGTTATAACAAAATTATGACCAACAGTTATTTCCACATTATGGCTCATAACAAAAAGTGGCAAGTAAATTTGATAAAATATCTATACAATAAAAAAATTCAAAATAAAAGACTAAAGATTAAAATCAGTTGTTTTAAGTGCTACAAGTATATTTAGATATTAATGTATAGTATGAAAAATGAATATTCATTTTGAGATTACTTTGTACAGTGTTCTTAAATAGCATGTTTAAAGATACACTTTTAAGTGAGCATTAGATGACAAAAACAAATCAATCTATTTTATTTTAGTATAATTTATAAACCAGTATTTATTTCAAATGAGCTTTTATTTTATATTTTCAGTTTTCATTTTAATTTAAGTTTTTTATATTTCTATTTAGCTTTGATTTCTATTTATTTATTTTTTATTTATAATTTATTATATATTTAGAAGTTTGTTGCCAAGGCAACATTTATAATTTTTGGTTTTATGCATGCCAGGCCAGTAGTTGGCGATGTCACTTTGTAAATAAAAACTACATGCCTATATATTGAACCAACACGCTCTATGCACGAACGCTGCTGACGTATTTCCCTTAGAATCTCAGCCAGCGTCTTTACTTCCGCATAGCGTGTTCTATAGCGAAGTGTACTAGCGGCGAAACCTTCATAAAATTTATTTTCTCAGAAACGTAGACAACGATTTTAGAAACCGATTCGCTAGTCGGATTTCGCATGATATGAGAGATTACTCACCCTCAAAGTTGTCGATGTAACTCGAAATATATCATTTAAAGCCTTTCTCTTTCTTAATCTTAGGTGTGACAGCTAACTGCCTCACAATATTGTTAACATCATTCACGGTAACCGCTGGAAGTTCTTGTAAACAGCGAGTGTAATTTGCCATTATCTCCACCGAATGCAAAAACGGCTTCCGACGCAGCACCGGATGTAACTGGTCGGGCTGAGACAAAACGCGGAAGCAATCGTGCTTAGAGCCTACTGTGCCTGAAAGTCCTGAAAACAAGTCCTGAAAAGTGAAGCCAAAGCATTTCAATGGCCCCCTGGCGGCTGGCTGCAGTATCGGTCATAAACCCCGCCTTCTCCATGTAATCGAATGGGATGCGAGCCAAATTAATAAATCCAATAGGGTATATGTCGAACGTCGCATGACGAAACCGGAAACCTGGTCTCATCGCATCCGCTTGTCATAGAGAGTGTTAACAGCCGTATGAACTGACGCCGATATCTATGGAATTGTAAGGTAATCAGCTAACCTACCTATCTCACTTTGTTATTGGCGTTTTATTCTATTTAAATATCTAAACATTAGTGTGAAGATTTTTATTTTTTTTTACTTTTAAATATCGATCTTCACATGCGAGGGACATTGGTTATGATCATCTTTGCTCGCTCCTTTTAAGTTATCTTGAGTAAAACAGTAAAAAAATGCAAGAAGCACATACAAAAGACCTGAACCGGAAGCGATGCGTTCTGTTTTCCGGTTTCGTAATGCGACGTTCGACATATACCCTATTACACTTCAAATATAATTTTTTTTGCAAAGATTGATTTTGTCATTTTAGGTAGTTCTTATCACGCAGATGTATGTTCAGGTGTTTTTTGTCCCATTAAGCTTGGTTTTAGTTAGTTATTTGATGCTATAAAAAGGGGTGTAACATCATGATTGACAGCTATGCATGCGATTGAGTCTGCACAGACTCTGGCTCCAAATGACGTAATCGGCAACGACCAATACTGGGATATTTTGGCTGTCATTTTTCTACAGTGGAAGGAAGCAGAGATGTGCTGTCCGTCTTTTTTTTACAGTCTATGTACTGAACACGTTGTATGCATGCGCATGACGTCACCGGTTTCACAAATTCACGTTTTTGTAGTTTACACAGCGATGATAACTGTATTGTCAACTTGCACTTTGAAACCCTTTAAAAAATTGTTTTATTCATTGCATTTTCAGGCCCCCAAAACACTGTTGTCACTTAAATGAACGGCCAAAATGCATAAAAAGTTTTCTGTTTTTAGTTCAAAACGGTGTCGTGTAAATGGCCCCTAAACAACACTGGTCTAAAATGTAAAAATGGGGGAAATGAGCATGACCAATGAAAATATCCAGTACGAACCATTACTGACTAACTAAAAAAGGTATAGTGAATGCTGCTTTGTCCAAAGCTGATGTGTTTCAAACACAAGGGAAGCTCTGTCTGCAAGGGAACAGTAAATGATTGATGGTATCAGTGGACTGGAGTATACCGTAGTTAAGTTTATAAAGGGCAATAATTGATCTTCAATAATACTGCAGTCTCAGCACATTTGTGCACAGTGGCAGTCGAGGGAAACGTTGAATAAGCTTTGACTCAGACATGCAAATCATCTTGATGGAATATGTTTGTTTTTTTAATGTGTGTACACTTGTTTGGAGGGTAATTAGGTTGTTGTATGTTGTTGTCCGTCCCCAGCAGTAATCTCTGCCCGGGTCGCTGTTGTGCGTCATCTGTGAGTAGAGCACAGGTCTTCTATCTCGTTGCCGTTTCCTCATTCAATGACAAATAGGTCTACAGTAGATGCCCTTGGGGAAGCTTGCAAGCTGCGTTTGGTGTGCGACCCCTCTCACGTACCCTTACGACAGTATGTGACCCCTTCACATCAATGCAAGAACTCTAGTTGTCGATGCATCACATGTTGTCCTCGTCCTAACCACTGAACAGCCCTGACTGGTGCTTGTGTTTTTAGATAAGGAACAGACAACCACTGTTGTCTGAAATGTTGAGTTGAGAACCAAGAACTTTTTTCTTTTTTTTTTTTTTTTAATCAAAACTGGGTTTTTTTTTTTTTTTAATACTGCAACTGAATGTTTTACATTCAGGTCCATAAATGGTTCAGCATTAATGTATACGTTATACACTGGCAAACTATATACCAAGGCAACATTTTTCTATCTCTCTATCTCTCTATCTCTCTATCTCTCTCTTGAAATGTGTGTGTAGCTGTGGTAGAAAGCATAATACACTAATAATTTTGCCTAATTCTGTTTCTGTAGGATATCAATGCCCACGCCTGTGTGACGGGTAAACCCATCAGCCAGGGTGGCATCCATGGCAGAATCTCAGCCACTGGTCGTGGAGTCTTCCATGGCATTGAGAACTTCATCAATGAAGCCTCCTACATGAGCAAACTGGGCCTGACCCCTGGATTTGCAGACAAAACCTTCATTATTCAGGTACGTGCATAGAGGACCATTTGAAGAGGTTAAACTGACAGCATCAACTTAACTTTAACTAGTTTTCTTACTATATTTGAAATAGTTAGTCTATAGTTTTTCTATACGATAAAACTTCAGTGGTGCAGTGATACAAGTAAAATCTCTATCAAATAGAGATGTTTAGCAGAATGTTCACACTGCTCTTTTTCATACAGTGAAAGCTTATTGTGACCAGGAACTGTCAAGCTCCAAAAAAAAGGTTGACGTCACAAAATGCTTGTTACATAAAGCTATCCAATGACTTCAGAAGCCTTTTAAAATTGTGCACAAGTCATATGGACTACTTTTTGTTATTTTTGGAACATGACTGCCACTGGTCAAAATGTGTTTTCATTTTATGGAAAAAGCATTGTTAACATTATACAAACCTTCTACATTTAGCACGTACCTGTAAGAAAGTTATTCCAGTTTTGGAACAACACGAAGGTGAGAAAATGTTTACAGAACATGGTTTCATTTTGGGCTGAAATAACTGCATAATATGCTAAATATCAGTTTTGCTGACACAAAAAGGGAAGAGTCAGTCATATGTCAGCATGTAGTACATCTCAGTCATGTGAAATAAGAATCCCACAGCAAATCACTGCTCTCCTTTACAGCTGTGAAATCTGTTGACTTTCTATAGGATTAAGATTTAGTCTTACAAATAAAGCTGAAAGGGGTTTTGTCGCAGTCTTTGGGTTCTGATGAATTGTTTAGTCTTAGCCACAATGTGGTGGAAACTCCTAAAATCAATCTGTGCAGCCCAGACTGTAGGGGGGGGATTCTCATCAGCTGTTGCTCTGGGATTACTGTCTCACGAAATTACATTTTCTTTTTAAAGATTTACTGGCATGTGTAGCAAAGACGAGAAGATGCTGTCACGTGTTATGGATTTAGAGCAGTGTAGAGAAGAGATAGCCCAGTCATTAGTATGAAACAAAGCCTCGGGAGTGGAGTTGATTACATAATTCTGTTGCACTGAGTTGGAATGACTGCTTCCCGTTTGTCCTTTTGTAGTGTGAGCAGCCATATGCATTTCCCTTTTCAACATGCACATGACAACTTGCCAGAAATACCCTTTAATGTGGTGAAAATCTTGCAAAGACAAACATTTGGAAAAGTGGTTCTGCAAAATATTCATATAAATAAAAAAATATATATATTTTTTTATTCGTTTTTACTACAACATTAAATGAAATAATTTTTAGTTTACATCTTGGTTTTACATGTTTTTCAGCATTTTAATTTATTAATAATATTTTAAAATGAACTCAAATCTAATTGATTAATTTAAATACTTTTTAGTCATCTTTAGGCCCTCTGGTTGAAAATGTGCGTTTTCAATATGAGTGTTTAGTATACGTTATATAGCAAAACATTCAAGTATCATCAAGTTCACCACAGACCTTAATTTACTCATCAATTGAAAAACCATTATAAAACATAGGAAAATCATGAGGGAAGCAGTGGTGAATTAGTCTTCCGGGTTTTGACATCATCCCTGCACCACCCTATTTTAGAGCCAATGCTAGAGCTAGCCTTTGCTGAATCAAACCACACGGGGGCGCCACTTCCACACACAACAAAAACTGTTCTCAGGATTGTGTTTTAATCACAAGTTCACCTAGTTTCTTATCCTGTCATGCAGGGTTTCGGTAATGTTGGTCTGCATTCCATGCGTTACCTCCACCGTTATGGTGCCAAATGTGTGGGAATTGCTGAGATCGACGGCAGCATCTGGAACCCCAACGGCATGGACCCCAAAGAGCTGGAGGAATACAAACTGGTCAGTTAAGGGTCCTTTTACAATTGCTTTTCTGAAACTCTAATGAGAATTTGCCCTTCCTTCTGTACTTGAACTGGTTTTTGAATATGTTTGTGCTTTTTCTTTAGCAACATGGTACCATTGTGGGCTTCCCCAACTCTCAGCCGTATGAGGGAAACATTCTGGAAGCTCAGTGTGATATCCTCATCCCAGCAGCTGGAGAGAAACAGCTGACCAGGAAGAACGCTCACAATATCAAAGCTAAGGTCTGACTTCAATAGCATCATCCAGTTGAGCTTATGTTTAAATGCCCTTCACCCTTGTTGAACATACTATAATTGTCATCTTTTTATGAATTCAGATTATTGCTGAGGGTGCTAATGGTCCCACTACACCAGATGCTGACAAGATTTTCGTAGAGAGGAACATCATGGTCATTCCAGTAAGAGAACTTTGTTGTATTTTCTCAAATTTTGACGTGCTTCAGGAAAATGGAAATGGGAATAATTGATTTCTTGATGTACAGGACATGTACCTGAACGCTGGAGGTGTCACAGTCTCCTACTTTGAGTGGCTGAAAAACCTGAACCATGTCAGCTATGGTCGCCTGACCTTCAAGTACGAGAGGGACTCCAACTACCACCTGCTGAGTATGTGTTTAAACTTCCTCCAACAGCACTACAGCGTCCTATCGGCCTCAGTCACTCAATGAGTAGCAGCGTGAATCAATAGCACTGAACTTGCATCATGAATGCATCGGAGACAGTATTCAAAGCCCAACATGCATCTTGATCTCTTCAGAATGTTCTCTGCAACACTCTTGGTCATGTTCTTGTTTTTCCTTTGTGATTCTCTCCTTTTATCACTCCCTCCCTTTTGGCACTTTTTCTTGGCATGCAGACAGAACTGCATGACACGGTTTCCTACAGTACCTTTTGCACCATCCCTGCTATTGTGTTCTATATGTACTGGTCTATATGCCCAGTGGTGGGCGAAGTACACAAATTGAGTAAAAGTACAGATGCACTCATTTAAACCTTTATTTAACCAGGAGAATCCCATTGAGATTAAGAACCTCTTTTGCAAGGGCGACCTGGATTGAACAAGGGTGACTCATAAAATTAATAAAAGTATAAAGTAATCATTTTCAATTTTCAATCATTTAGATTTTTTATGTACTTAAGTATTAAAAGTAAAAAGTACTGATTGATATTTAATCATTTAATATTATATATTTTATATAATCCTACTGCTTAAAATACCCAGGGTTGCTGGGTCTGACATCATGAATTATAAGGAATTATCAAGTTGGATGTGTGGATGTATATAAATATGTATTGATCTGCAAGTAAGATTTAGTAACATTTTATTATATATATATATATATATATATATATATATAAAACATAGTGTTTAAAAATTTTGTTGACAAACAATATAAAAACAGACGTAACAGTCGTGACATACAAATGATTTTCATTCACAATAATCAATCCTAAAGTTCAGCATTAACTTACTTTTCGCACCAGCAGTCATGCATACACAAGTTCAGAGGATCTCTAGTTCTTGACTCATTTTGAGTCAGATTTATTAACTCAGTAAATTGTTTGCTTTTGAAGAAATGTGTCAGTGTGACTGAAGGTAAAGTTGGCTAACATTACAGTGTGATGGTACTGATTTCATAAATAAATTATAATTAAATAAAGATACAAGTAAATTATCATAAATAAATGTGACTTGATTTGTGGTCCCTTTTAAGAAAAATCAGTCTAGCACAAAAGCCAACTTTAAAATAATATATATATATTTTTTAAACAATTCAAATGTATGCTCAGTAATTGATGGTGACAATTTGCACCCTTAAATTGTGCTTTTATCGACCTCTGCTGAAGGGAATTTGAATAAATGATCAACCTGTTTATTTTTGGTTCTTTCTTCCAGTGTCTGTGCAAGAGAGTCTTGAAAGGAAGTTTGGAAAGCAGGGCGGCCCCATCCCAATTGTCCCTACTGCTGATTTCCAGGCCCGCGTAGCTGTGAGTGTCCATAAAGATTTACATTCTTTGCCTTGTGTTATTATTTAGTTATCTTTATTTATTAGCATAACCATTTCAAATCCATTTAGTGAATTGTGGTAGCAGCAAAAAAAAAAAAACATCAAAAAAACATATATATATGATGACGACGACGACAGTGGGCCTCAGTGGAGTAGACTGACTTGTGCATCACAATAATTAGTTATCACCTAAGCACCACGGTAGCTGATTTCAATTATACCAGATATTGACTTCACTGTCTGAACAAAACAAACAAAAACAACTTCAATTGATTTATGTACCTTGTGAACAAAGCCTTAGAGTTCTGTTTAGGACCACCAATTCTTAACCCTCATGTCAAGTTTGTGCATTGATGTGATGTGTTTGTGTTTGACACAGGGAGCCTCTGAGAAGGACATTGTGCACTCTGGTCTTGCCTACACCATGGAGAGGTCGGCCAGGGTAAGCTATTTTTATGTCATTGAATAGTTTTGAAGGCCGTAATGCATGCTGAAGCTGACGCCCATAGACCCACTCAATTATACTGCCTGTAAAACGACAACAGGTAGAGCAGGAACCGCCCTTAACTCCCCCTCAGCTGCTTCATAACAGCTTTGTGTTGCCATGAAATGGTTAAAATATTTTTCGAAATGTTCAGCCCTCGCTTCAGGCCCATTTTTGTATTGTGTGATATGATCACCGTGCAAAGAAAGCCACCTCGCCCATTGCACAGATGTTGTTAATATTTATTGATGCAAACCTGTATTCATGAAGTAATATTTTCCTTTGCAGCAAATTATGCGCACGGCAAACAAGTACAACCTGGGCTTGGATTTGAGGACGGCAGCTTACGTCAATGCCATCGAGAAGGTCTTCAAGGTGTACAATGAGGCTGGCCTGACCTTTACATAAATGACACACAATTCCCTTTGCAAAAAGAAGACAAAAACATCCATAAACCTCTCGATTTCCCCCTCCACAACCCTTTTAACATATGAGAATTTACTTCAGCCCTAACCCCCCCTTCTCCTCTATTATAACACAATCACACTGTCATATCTCAAAATCTCTGTCCTCAAGAGTTTGAGAGCTATAAAGTGGTTTATTCTGTTCTGAGGCTGCAAGTTTCACTGCTTTGCTGAATATGATGTGGTCTCAAAACAAACTGGCACCGATAATCAGGTTTCTCAAGTGTTTCTTGTTGTAACTTGTTTATTTTGTCCCTGTTTTTTTGTACTGATCTGTGGTAAACTAACGTGATCCTCTTCAAATGCAGCTGTTTTTAAATGTCTGTTGAGTTGTCATATTGGCCCTGGCTTCCTCTCTCCTCAAAATATCACTTCAACATGGTGCGTTTTTTTTGTTCTCTGTCATGTTGCGGTAGGTTTTATCTACTTTATTCTTATTGTTCGGTGTTGCGAACCATTTATACATGGTTATTGCTTCAGTAGAATAAGAAGAGTGTTAAAGATGCCTTACACCTGTGAGCAGGAGTTTTATACTCAGAGACATTTTCTTTGTCACTATAATTCATGTAATGCATCACACAGAGGGGAAACCCAGCCATGTTTAGCCTCATCTCAATGTTTTGGCCTAGAGATATAATGAAGTTCTAGCTAACAATGTGCAGTACATTTAGATACAGACTTTTTTTGTACCCGAGGCAGTTCATTCCCCATAACTTTTAGAGATCAGATAGTTATTAGCATGCGGCTAATGTTAAACCTAGAGGGCCCGAGGCACTTGCACTCAGAGGAGAGCGGGAAGTTGCTCACCAAGCTTATCTGCACCCATATCTGGAACTCTGTTTTGGAAATTTATATTGCCTTTTTTGTTGAGAATAAAACAACTGTCATATATTTTGTGTTGTATTTTGTATCTATTTCTCAGTGTCACCATAATACTTACATTCCTTCATTACCACATGAATGAATTCTTAAGTAGTTCATTTTCATATTCACATTATAAATCATAATTAGGATATCAATAAATTAAAATATTTAATAATTCCAATAGTTATTGTTCAGTTTCTAATAAAGGTAAATGAACAGGCCTTTGTTGAAGTGTTAGGTTCAGCAATTCTATGGCAATATTCAATTGAATTTTAACCCTTAAAGGTATAGTGGAGGATTTTCTTTTTCCGGGTGGATCATCAAGATTATTGGTCCTCCTAGTTGTCAATCATTCTGGTGATATGTTTACGTAAGGCCGTCGTACGTGCTCGTCCCTAGGTAGTTTTCGCTTTCTGCGCATACGCACTTTCAGGTGTATATGTGTGGTGAGCTACAGTTTCAGCCATTCATTGAAGCTCGCAGTTCTCACCGGGTTTTTTCAAAATGTCTGAGGGTCGCAAGAGAAAAAGTGTCTACGAATTGTATGACAAGAAGAGAAAGGCCTCTGAAGAAACAAGACCAGAGTGTTTTTGGGAGAATATTTCACACGCTGGCGTGCGCTAAAAGCACAGGTTGGGCTTCCCACTGATGCCTCAGTCGCGAAGTTTCTACTCGACAGGTAAAGTTTGGCATGCTATTTGGAGAAATCCATTTAAAATCACTGCTAGTAAAAGTTAATGTAAGCTATGATTAGCGATGCTAGCCCTGGCACAAGTCACGCACCGCACTTGTATGAGCCATGCCCACAGCAACTTGTAAACAGAGCGTGCACGAGGAGAACTAGGCTCGTGCATGCTCTCTCATGCACACGTTTAATAGCGGGAGCAGGTAGAGTGTTGCGCATGTGCATTTTTTCAAAAAGTGGAGAGGGTGGTTCTTTTCTAAAATTCGGGAAAATCCTCCACTATACCTTTAAATGCATACCTCGGGTCTTTGGTGACTCGGGACATCATTCACTACCCTCCTCCATTAAACAATGTAACAAGAAAACAATAATAGTTATAAGAGAATGCCTGTTTTCCCATTCATTTTTTGTATTTTTTATTATTATTGTATAGTGACTGAATAAGTGCAATTCATCTTTATTCCACAAAGTGGCAATGTCTGAGACACAATGATGAAGTGACGTTTCACTCAGTTACAGCAGGCAGAAAACAAACGAATAGGTCGTCATCAGCAAAACTTGCCTCAGCGATTTACTGAACGCAGTCAATTAGTGTCACTGTCACTTGGTGCATCTGGTGAAGAAGCTGTCAGTGATCAAAGTGATCAAAATATTTTGAAGATGTTAAAATTAAGGTAATTTTTTTAGAATATGTTTGAGATCGCTAATATGATCCAGATGCCGAATGTCTTGGGAAATGAGCTCTGATGAGGATATAAAACATCTGCTCAAAGTGAACCCTTCCAAACTCCAAAAGGTAACAAAATATGCTTTATTTTATTCTTCAATTGTTACTCTAATATCAAAATATTCGCGACATTAGAAATCCATCCGTGTTACATCCGGGTCGCTCAAGCCCCGAAAATGTGATTGGCGAATCATTCAAGTTGAATAATTGAACTACATGGTTGGAGCCAGTGCCAACTGGCAACTGATAGAGAAATATTTGAGGTAGGCTATTCTTTTTTTACGTGTGAATTTTTTATCGACATACTTCATCAACACATTAAAATAAAATATGTGGTGCTATCAAGACCTGGCAAGTTTTACGATTTGGGAAGTCGTAACGATGTCCGCGGTACATTCAAATCACTTTAGTTGGAGCAAGACGGTGATGTAAAAAACTGGTGTTGTAAACTGAATCATGGATATGTGTAATTGGTCAATACTATTTTGAGCATGCAACATAAACAAAAATAATAGTTACATTTATTTTACAATTATGTGACTCAAAGAAAATCCGAACAAGAGTTCAAAACAAGAGTTCAAAACTCATAAATATGATCTGCCCAAATGCACTATAAGAGGTATATCCCTTTAACTGACCAACCAGTTCCTTAATAACACTTCCTTGATGAAGTGACATGAGAACAACAAAAGAAACATCAGTGAGTGTTAGCAATAGATTTTATTGATTCCGTGATGTTTCTCT
The DNA here is from genome assembly GCF_951802725.1 of Rutilus rutilus. Lineage (NCBI taxonomy): Eukaryota > Metazoa > Chordata > Actinopteri > Cypriniformes > Leuciscidae > Rutilus > Rutilus rutilus. The sequence continues at coordinate 24,383,486 of NC_140224.1, forward strand.
CATTTTAAAACATGACATCCTGTTTGACAAAATTACAGTAGTCATGTTAAACATTTCAAAAGATGGCTAAAATATATAAACAAACCTAAACCTGTTCAAACTCAGTCACTAACTGAGCAATGGCTCTTTAATTCTTCATTTTCATCAAGCGTCCTGTTAATTTTATTGCCATTGTCTAAATAATAGTTTACTTATTTTCATAATTTATTTCTGAAAGTGCTTTTTATACAAATAACTTGAAATGTAAAATGTAAGTTACAGAGCTCAAAAAGGTACTGCAAAACAGACGTATACGGAAAATTGCCTGTTTCTAGATGACAAAATTTACAACTCCTGGAGACATATATTATTCACTGCTGAAAGTTAGAATATAATTGCAGATGGATTAGCATACAGCGATGAGTGACATCGTGAAAAGTCCATGTTTAAAGTATTCAGGTTCACTTCAACAGGCCCTTCCCAAAGGACAACGCCTGCTCGGCTGCCTTATTGGTTGCAGCGTCTGTAGCAGCTTTGCCGACCGCGCCGCTCAACATATCGCCAATGCCTACGCAGACACAAAGTATTGATCAGAGAGATTTCAACTGGATGAATATGATAGTGGAAGAGTTTAAGATTATCTTCCCAATAGCTCCTTTTAAAAGAAAAGCAAAATATTACCTCCTTCCCCTTTCTGGTCTTTTGCGCCTGCTGCCTTTTTCCTGTCTCCTCCGATCATTCCTCCAATTTTGTCCTTGGCCACCACAGCTAATGAAACATTTACAACAGTTAATGATCTTGTCTGTACATGTTAGGTAAAGTTAGCTGTAAATTACAGAAATTACTAGCATGCGGCATGCGCCACTTCTTGGAAGTTGGAACTAACTTGCATTGGTTTTCAGGCATCAATTTCAAGTTAATGTAACCTTGCAATGACCAAAAAGATTATAAAATATGTTTCTGACTTACCAGCCTGGTCGATAATCTTGTCCACATTCTTGTCCATGTTTCGTGTTTGTCAGTCTGGAACTGTGTGTGTGCATCAGAGACGTGCGTATTTATAGGCTGTTGTGTTTAACCTCTTTACACACACCCCAAAGCATTAGATGAGAAACACCCTCTCAAACTCATAGCATTCTTTATCTCTGTCACTCCATGTCAGCTTTCAGAGCTTGGGAGAGTGTTTTCATCAACCCATTTAATTGCTAAAACAAGCCATTCAACTTCAACAGTAACCCCCTCAGGGTCAGAAGTATAGTGTTTGTATTGTATTCAGGGCATGGCATGGGACACTACTATTGAAGTACTGGATATACAAGCTTTTGCCTTTCGCTGTTGTTAGAGAATACAGGGTTGCGTGACTCACGAAGGAAGCAGCTGAAGAATTTATTATGAGACAAAATGAAGCCAAGCTGTTGGTGGTTGTACGATGATTGGTTTGGTTTTTGAGATTTACAGCATCTGGAATCATTTGTGATCATTTTCCTAATGTCTTTTTCTGTCTTGTGCATTTTGATACTAAAGAATGTGTTTGTTTGGTGGATTTGTCGAAATTCAGGTGCAAAGGAAAAGAAACCTCTATGGGGTCCAATAGTCTGAGACGACACTGAAAATCTAGGATTCAAAAGTTAAATTTAAAGGAAAGCAATATTACAATATTAAAATCTAGGAATATATGGGTGAATTTAAATAATTTAACTATTTTGGTTGGAGTGACTATTGCAATTTTTTTTCAAATGCTTTGCACTAACATGAAAATGCACACTTGTGACCACAATGAAAATCCTGGATTTAAAATTTAAATTAAGGAGAGATTTGGGATTTAAAAAAAAAAAAAAAAAAAAAAAAAAAACAGTATAACACTGACTAAGTGAATACGAAATATTAAAGATCATTACTCGTTTCTCAAAAAAGCAAATGAGTGATATTGGCCACGTGAACTTCTCTGTGCCAAAGGTCGGATTTCTGCAGGTAGGCTACTTCAGAGGAATACCATAGTATTACCATGTTAGTTGTCCAAAAAAAAAAAAAAAAAAACATTTTGAACCATGACACTTTTTGTTCATAGCAACATGCAATGAAATAAAAATTCATTAAAGATATAGTTCATCCAAAAATGAAAAATGTATCATTACTCACCTCAGGTTGTTCCAAACCTGTATAAGTTTCTTTCTTCTGTTGAACACAAAAGACGTTATTTTGTTGTTTTTGTTTTTTGGCAACCATTGACTTCTAAAGTATTTTTTCCCTACTATAGAACGACTGTCAACTGTTTGATTGACAGCATTATTTAAAATATCTTCTTTTGTGTTCAACAGAGGAAAGAAACACACAGGTTTGAAACAACTTGAGCGTGAGTAATGATAACATTTTCATTTTTGGGTGAACTGTCCCTTTAACTGACTGCATATACAGTAGCATATAGGCCAACCTGCCTCTCATTTATTTATTTATTTATCATTATAGTTTCTTCAAAGCAGACACTATAGATTTTTCCATACATATGTTTACAGCAGCATTGTTATTGCTCTATTCAACTAAATGTTCTCGCTAAACAGACTCACTAACCAATAGTTTGCTCTGTGTACTGGGTGTGTACTGATGGATCCCTAAAGCGTGATGTCCTGAAGGAGTGGTGGATAATTGCTGTGGTCTGTATGAATGTGTTTTGGCTTGATGTTTGTTTGCTAAATAGCAGTTCAGATCTTGATCCTGCAGCGCTAGCTAATAAAAATCTGTCTGCGCAGTTCATTACCCTTCATTATTACACTGGCATGATAAGGAAAACAATAGAATAAACAATAATTCATCATGTTAGCCCCCAAATACAGCCTGGCTCTATTATGTCTATTATGATAAAAAATATGTTTCTGTAAATTATATTTAGATTCAGAAACTAAAGGCTAGTACACAGTTCTTCATCTTTGCTAGTCTCCTCTGTACCCTCCATTGATGGTGACCAGCAGCATTGGTAGTAAATACAATTAACAACTCTACTAACTTCAGAATTTCCGTGTGAATTTAACGACCTGTAACAAGCTACTTGTTCCAACAAATGAAAATGCTAGAGGGTGTTTCGTGCGTAGAACATTTAAACAAAAAGACCTATACAAGTACACTAAGTGAGCTAAAGGCAAAGAACAGTGTAAGGTTTGTTGCAATTAACAAAAATAGGAATCATTTTCCTTTTTGTGAGTATAAGCACTACAAGGTTTGGCCAAAACAGAATGCAATAAAATATGTTGTATAATGTACATAGTGCACATCGCTCTGGAATACTTGATTCTGAATGATCAGTTGCAGTGTTCTTGATGCGATTGAGAGATTTAAACACAATTGTCATGATAGACGGCAAACAATCATTGATGGCTGAGGAAGCGACACAATATAAAGCAATAACATATAAACCTTTGAGAGTATGTGTACAAATTTAGTTATGTTATCTTGTGCAGTATATAAATATAGATAAATATGTGCAAAATGTGCAAATATGTTATTTTAGCAGGGCAGTAGTACATAAAAATATCCTATAAATGTAAAATGGTGTCCATATATGCACTACAACTATTATACAGCTCTTTACATACCATATATGCAGAATCTGTAGTTTATGGTAACACTTTAGTTTAGGGTCCAATTCTCACTATTAACTAGTTGCTTATTAGCATGCATTTTACTAGAATATTGGCTGTTTATTAGTACTTATAAAGCACTTTACTTATTCTAAAGTAAATGATGACACAATTTTCATTTTTGGGTGAACTATCCCTTTAATTCTACCCAATACCTAAACTTAACAACTACCTTACTAACTATTAATAAGCAGCAATTAAAAGTTTATTGAGGCAAAAGTTACAGTTAATAGTTCATCGTGAGAACTGTACCCTAATCTAAAGTGTGAATATATATAAATATATATGTGTATATGAAGAGTTCAGATGCAAAAGCCTCTAAGTGCCATCTGAATTTTTCTTCTAGAATGATAATTTTTATCAAGCTCGTATATTTAAGTTCAGTAATTTCACTTAAATGACAATTAATAGGTAATTTTCATTGCCATTTAAGTGAAATTACTGAATTTAAATATACAAGCTTGATAAAAATGATCATTCCTGAAGAAAAATTCAGATGGCACTTAGAGGCTTTTGCATCTGAACTCTTCATATATATATTTAAATATATTTATACACTGAACAAAATTATAGACGCAACACTTTTGTTTTTCCCCCCTTTTTTCATGAGCTGAATTCAAAGATCTGAGACTTTTTCTATGTACACAAAAGGCCTATTACTCTCAAATATTGTTCACAAATCTGTCTAAATCTGTGTTAGTGAGCACTTCTCCTTTGCCGAGATAATCCATCCACCTCACAGGTGTGGCATATCAAGATGCTGATTAGACAGCATGATTATTGCACAGGTGTGCCTTAGGCTGGCCACTACACACCCCTCGATCCACAACGTTGACATCAGCAAACCGCTCACCCACACGACGCCATACACGCTGTCTGCCATCTGCACAGTACAGTGAAAACCGGGTTTCATCCATGAAGAGAACACCTCTCCAAAGTGCCAGACGCCATCGAATGTGAGCATTTGCCCACTCAAGTCGGTTACGATGACGAAATACAGTCATGTCGAGACCCCGATGAGGACGACGAGCATGCAGATGAGCTTCCCTGAGATGGTTTCTGACAGTTTGTGCAGAAATTCCTTGGTTCTGCAAACCGATTGTTGCAGCAGCTGTCCGGGTGGCTGGTCTCAGACGATCTTGGAGGTGAAGATGCTGGATGTGGTGGTCCTTGGCTGGTGTGGTTACACATGGTCTGCGGTTGTGAGGCCGGTTGGATGTACTGCCAAATTCTCTGAAAAGCCTTTGGAGACGGCTTATGGTAGAGAAATGAACATTAAATTTACGGCCAACAGCTCTGATGGACATTCCTGCAGTCAGCTTGAATGAATGTGTTTGGGATGCTCTGGATCGGCATTTACGACAGCGTGTTCCAGGTCCTGCCAATATCCAGCAACTTCGCACAGCCATTGAAGAGGAGTAGGGTTGGGTGTGGTTTTTTTTTTTCGATACTGGTGCCAAATCGATACAACCCTAAAGATTCTGCATGCATGGTGTGTAAAGAGCTGTATAATAGTTGTAGTAGTGCATGTATTCGTACACCATATTTACAGTGCATAGTACATTTGCAAAGGACACCTCCAATCCCGCCAGCAAAATAAAAAATGACACATATTCGGCATACATTTCAACAAAACTCTTTATTTCACTTATACAGTTTATAAAATCAGCTTGCCTGCTTTGATGCCAACATAAAAGATATGTGGGACATTTGTTTGTGTGTGTGTGTGTGTGTGTGTGTGTGTTTCAGAGAGAGCAAAGAGAGACAGACTCAAAGAAAGAAAGCTTGAGAAGAGTGTGTTTTTGTGTTTTTATCATGTGTGTGTGCATGTGTGTGAATATCCAAGTGCTGATAAGGCAACATGCAGTCTTCAGTTTTTTGTGGCTTCAAAGAAAGAAAAAACTGCAATGTTTGATAGCTTTGTCTTAGTTACCTACAGCAGACACAAGCCTGGGGTGGATCTGAACACGCCGTTGAATGAAAGGACAGGGACGGGTTTGGGTGGCCATGACGGTAAGGCTAAATGAAGATGAAGACGGTCATCTTATTAGTAAAGATCTACACTTCTTAGCATTCCCTTGGTAAAACACAGTTCCTAGAGTCAGCATATAGCACAGTGCTACAGAACAGACCAAAGACAAACTTTGCAACGGCGCTGTAGTATTGCTTTTACATTGCGGGCATCACAAATTCATGATCGCACACCGACTTCACATGCATTGCAACAAAATCAGGACAAAACAGAATGTGTTTGAAGATTTGATCTCTTTCCACAACATTATAAGACTGTCTTTTCTTGTTGTCCTAGCAGCCGAAGGATTCAAAACCCCTTTTTCAACAGACTTCACTCACAAATTGAACCAAACCTCACATGTACAAGCTAATGAAGAGATGCAAGTCTAGCACAGCTACATCAATACGGATAATTATTTTTTTTGTTTTACAGTATCTATGTATACAGTATGCGTTCACATTTTGTGAATAAACATATTTGTTCTTACTCTAACAAATCACACGGTAAGTCTATTGGTCAAGCACACAGTAACTCTATTCTGCACACACACACTGAACTAAAGGAATGTAATGTATCTCTTAATGTACATACAACTTGTCATTGCGTACATTGCAGCATTTTCAAGACTAAATAAATCGAAAAATGGCTATGATCTCACAAAGATCCAGACGCACATTGCTACATGCCCTGATGAAATGAGATGTATTGCTTTTCTTACATTACTGGTCATGCGGGTATCTTTTTTTTTTTTTTTTTCAGACATGGTCCTAAAACACAACCTCAACCTCTAATATCAGCCTCTAGGCTTCCCGGTTCCTGTCCATTTTTTTGTGTAAGGAGTGAGTGAGGGTGTATGTTTGATCGTGTCTGATGAGGTGTGGACGGGCAGAGGGATGACAATAACACTAGAGAACAGTATGATGCCACCACAGATGAAGAGGAGGGGAAGCGTCACACATCTAATGGCTACAGGGCTCAGGGAAAGTCTTTTTCAACTCTGGTTTTCCATACAGTCACAAAAAAATATCGGTAACATCTGGAGTCGGGTCGAGGTGAGGCTTTGGAGCAGAAACTCAGAGGTGGAGAGTCAGAGGGAAGAGAGGGGACCGTTTCAGCTTCAGCCCTCTGGACTAATAACCCTGATGAACCGAAAGAAAAATATTGATGTTCAACACAGATTAAGTCATTCTTATCTGCACAGATGCTTTGGACACTTTCCATAGAGAGAGTTCAGAATCAAGTCATTCTTTTTTTAAATTACCAGGATTGCCTCAATTCAGGAGGTCAATTTTCTCGCAATAAACGTATGCAAATACAACAAGTTCGGACATTTTGTAAAATGCAATAAAATTCACAATCTGTGATTTGTTTATTCTCTTGAACCTTTTTTAACTGACAAAAGTACAAAGAAAAGTTTTCCAATGTTTTCACTGACCAACATAATTGTATTTTGTAAATGTAAACCAATTTAGATATTGATGGCTGCAACACACTACAAAAAAGTTGGGACAGAGGCAAAACAAAAGTGAAAAGATTATAAAGGTTAGATTATCTAAGTATTTTGAAACAGTCCACTATGAGTAGGTGAATTGGTAATAGGTGAGGGTATCATGTTTGGGTGGAAAGGGAGCTTCTCAGTCTTTGCAAGCAAAGATGGGTCATGGCTCACCACTTTGTGCCAAATATCATGAGAGAATTGTCAAACAATCCCATTTCTTAATGCAAGATTGCAAAGAATTTACATCTTTCACCATCTACCACACATAATATTGTGAAAAGATTCCGGGATTCCAGAGAAATCTCAGTCTGTGTAGGGCAAGGCAGGAGACCTCTGTTGAATGTGCGTGGCCTTTGAGCCCTCAGACGGCATTACATGAGAAACCATCATGCTACTCTGTTAAATACAGCCACATGTGCTCAGGAACACTTTAGAAAACCATTTTCTCTAAACACAGTCTGACGCTGCATCAAGAAATGGCACTTGAATCTCTGTTACGCAAGGAGAAAGCTATACATCAGTTCTATGTGGAGATGCTGGCGAGTTCTCTGGGCCCGAGCTCATCTCAGATGGTCTAAAAGACAATGGGAATGTGTGCTGTGGTCAGATGAGTCTTGTTTTTGGAAAAAACAGACATTGAGTTTGCAGTCCCAAAGACGAAAGGGACCATCCAGATTTTCATCAGTGACAGGTGTAAAAGCAAACATCTATCTTGGTATTGGGGTGCATCAGTGCAAGTGGTATGGGTGACTTGCATTTGTGTGAGGGCATCACTGACATGGAGGCATATATTTGGATTGTACAGAGACATAAACTGCCATCAAGATGACATCTTTCCTGGGAAGTAAGACAATGCCAGGCCTCATTCTGCACATGGTAAAACTGAGTGGTTTCTAGACACTGCACTAGCAGATCTGTCTCTTATTGAAAATGTATGACCCATCATGAAAAGGAGAATCAGGCAATGATGACCACAGACCGTTGAGCAGCTGTCTTGTATCAGACAAGACTGGGCAAATATTCCACTTGCAACACTTCAACAATTGGTATCCTCCCAAATGATTAAAAAGTGTCATTAAAAGGAAAGGTGATGTGACACAGTGGTAAACATGCCTCCGTCCCAACTTTTGTGTAGTGTGTTGCAGCCATCAAAATACTTGTATATATGTATAAAATAAAATTACGTTGGTCAGTGAAAACATTGGAAATATTTTCTTTGTACATTTGTCAGTTAAATAAAGGTTCAAGATGGTTAACAAATCACAGATTCTTGATTTGATTGCATTTTACAAAATGTTCCAACTATTCTGAAAATGGGTTTGTATAAAACATTCATTCATTCTAAAATATGATATATTTTATTATTATTTTATAATATAGAATAGTATAGATAATTATTATATTCATTATACACTATGTTCTATACAAACCACTGTTCAAAACTAATTGATAATAATAATTTTTTGAGCAACAAATCAGCATATTAGAATGATTTCTGCAGGATCATGTGACACTGAAGAATGGAGTAATGATGCTGAAAATTCAGCTTTGCCATCACAGGAATAAATTACATGTTAAAATATATATTAAAATAGAAAAGAGTTATTTTAAATTGTAATATTTCACAACATTACTGCTTTTATTGTATTTTTTGATCAATTCATTGCCAACTTATTAGCATGAGAGATTTACCAACCCCAAAAACGGTATATAATTTTTATTCGATTTTTTTCATGAGAATTAATCAGAGGCTATAAGACTTCTGAGGCAGAACAGGCTAAATCCTCAATTTTAAAGGGAGACATACACATTTGTTTCAAACAATTTCCGACATGCTAATTTTATGTTAGAAACAAGTTTATCTAACTTGTCAAGTATAATTTTTTTTATGGAAAGTGCTTTTTTTTTCTCCGTACTCACCTCTCCACCCTCTCCTCCTTCCATGCCGCCCCCATGGGAGAAGTCACCCTGTGGAATACAGACACAATTAAGATCCAAGATACAGCTGCTCCTGTCTTTAGCTCCGCCTATCATTCATATATTCAGCAGTGAATCTTCATACAGAGCTCAATAACATTGCTTTTGTCATAGCCATACTAAAGAATATCCATTCAGACATGCAGGGATGCAGCACAGCCACAGGCCTGGACTCTCAGACACTCCCTGTGCAAAGGGACAATGTCTCTTTACTGCAGTGTGTTATGACTGCTGTCTCTGCAGGGATGGAGGGAAGGAGGGAGGGATGTAATCGATGGCCATTGAGTTCCTGTGGAAGGTGAATGCAGCTGGCAGGCACATCTTCTTCCACAGTCTCTCTCTCTCTCTCTCTATTTGTTCTGCTCTTCTGCTGAGTCACTGTCCTCCTCAAAGGACTCAGTCTTAGTCCTAGCTTTCTTCTCTACATCCCCATCAAATCTTCCCGTCCTTCAACAAAATTAAAAAAAAAATAATGTTGCGATCTGTAACATTTGCCAAAAAGGATAGTCGTTTCAGAGGCGGAGTAAGTTCGATTTCGATGAGAGATTGGTGTGCGTACGCTAAAGTCCACACCAATGTTCAGATTTATCAAAACGGTGCTTAACACAACGTTAGGTTCCAAGCAGGCGTATGCACTTTTCTTTGTGACAGCTTAGGAGTACTGAAGGTATTTTGCAGAACCGCAGAGCCATACGTCACAGCAGTCTGAGGACAGCAGCGCTAGGCCCGCGGTGTTGGGGTGGAGCTTGTAGCATCATTAAGGGTACGTTCAGTGGTTGGGTGGGGTTGAGCATTCGTTAAGGTACAGCTTACAGTAATGGAGACGGGTAGGGTTAGCGGTTGAAGCGAGGTATGCGATCCTCAGCACCACCCTAACTTCCGGTCCTGCTGTTCTCAGACTGCTGTGACGTGTGCTTCTGCGGTTCTGCAGTTACATCTAAACGGCAATATTAATAATACGGGATTAGATTCTTACAGTGCGCGTATGCTAAAATCCATGTTTTTTGGGATTCAGTGGTTCTCAACCTATATATTTTCACTGTGACTGTGGTGGGAACCCTAGTTGTTAAGTGAGTGAATTAAAATAAGAAATATCTTATTTTAATGTGTGTTTTGTTTTGAAGTAATCTTGAGGCCCCCTTGGAACTTTGCTGTGGCCCTAGTGGGCCCCTGGTTGAGAACCATTCTCTTAGATTAAATGTAGGATCTATGCAACATTTTATAAATGAGACCCCTGGTGTCCTTAAAGTAAAGTGCACCAATGAATCATCCAAAATAATACCCAAAAGGGTCATTTTGATTTAAAGGGATAGTTCACCCAAAAATGAAAATTCTATCATCGGAAAGATTGTCCTTCTATCAAAGGAAGATATTTGGAAGAATGTTTGTAACCAAACAGATCTCGGTCCCCATTGACTACCATAGTATATTTTTTTTCCTACTATGGAAGTCAATGGGGACCGAGATCTGTTTGATTACAAACATTCTTCCAAATATCTTCCTTTGTATTCAGCAGAACAAAGAAACTCATACAGGTTTGGAACAACTTGAGGGTGAGTAAATGATGACAGAATTTTCATTTTTGGGTGAACTATCCCTTTAATGATTATTTTGAAGCATAATTGCTCTCTGAATATCTATAATCACAGTTAAAAAGCTTATGATAACCCCTTTTGAGAATGAAAACTGATCTGTGACTTCCAGAAAAGTTTTTGTACGATAAAGAATTTTAAGGACTTTTATGTATATTAATAAATACATATTAATGTATGTATTAAATTATGTTTTGAAGGCAAAACTTTGGTTCTAGATAAGCCATTATTCCTGACAATTATTGAACTTGTTAAAATGTATAAGACCATCATTTAACATTATTTAGAACATTACATCAGCAAGTATTAATGTGCAGGGAAAACATGCATTATCCATGAGCAGTTAGAAATGCACACTGCCATTGATAAGCTGTCTGAGGATGTAAAAGTGTAACTGCTTTAGTGTCATTTACATGGTCTGTCCTGCCAGAATACATGTTCTGGTAGAAGACATGACAGAGTGCACAGGCTGTTAGTTGATGCAATGGGAATGATTGTATTAGACAGGTAAATATAAGGATAGATCTGTCATTTGCGTGTTATGAGGAGATTTGCTTCTCTTGATGATGCTATTAGTGTAGATTCAGAACAACAATTCACTTAGTTGTCAGTGACTAAAGTTCCAGTGTTGTTTTTGTTAGCTAAAACTACATTAATTGGAATATTGCTGAAATAAAATAGAATCTAAATATTAGATAACAAATTTAAACTTAAAGAAACAAACTAAAATTAGAAATGAAATATTATTTATATAATAGTATATAAATAATACTAAAACAACATGGATCTGCTCCCTTGAGTTCGGAGCAGAAGCAGAGTTTTCTTTCCAGAAAATTCCTGAACACTGACAAATCATGAACTTAAAGGGAATCCAGGTAGTCAATGCAGCCATTCGATCTCATTATGCACAATGAAGAGAATGACTCCAGTGGGGATTGAATGAAGCCAACTGAACTCTGCTGTTATATAGATGGTTGCGCACATTTGCCCCATCAGTGTGTTGTCTGTCATACAGCAGTCAGCTAAATGTAAAGCTCAGTCTCATGAACCACCATTCCCAAGCCCATTTAATAAGCACCTCATATAAAGCCTCATCCTGTCAACAACACATGGGTGGGGGGGGGGGGACAAACAGAATATGTTAGACACAAAACACAGTATAAATACAGTAGCTACATGTAGTAAAGTGCAGTATTATCAAACAAAACTGACTTTAGTAGTTAACCCAGGCTAGACATGGATCACATGAAATATGCAATATACACATGAAATATTAAACAGAAAGATAAAAAGGCCGATTTTTGGGTCATCTAAAAGGACGATATCTAGTGCCAGTGGAGAACCGCATGAGAGCGCTGTCACTCACCGGGTTGACCATGCCGGTTGATGCACCCACATTCTCCAGCCCCTCTGCTGTCTTCTGCCCCATCTCATTAGCACTGCCTACCGCTGTTTCACCCACAATATTCGCCTGGTCGGTGGTCCTGTGGGCAACTGTGAGGCATAGTGTATGTCAATGACTTCTCAATTCTCAATTTCTATTTTCTAAAGAGGCACACTTATTCATTTCTCACCTGTGTTTACGCCTGACACCACTCCCTCCTTTGTCTTGTTGCCTGAAATAAAAAAACATGAAATGTTCTTTATGAGCATGGTGCAACTACCTCATTTTACAACTATACGGAAGAATGAGCTCCATATAAAAGCATGTAGAAGAAAAGCCACCCTATTGATGTTCTGAGTCAAAATGTGAAATATAGGCCTACTCTAAGTTTGGGGTTGGTAAGATTTTTTTATGTTTTTGAAAGAAGTCTCACCAAGGCTGCATTTGTTTGATCAAAAATACTGTGAAAATAGTAAGTGAATGAATAGAAAGTTCAAAAGAACAGCATTTGTTTAAAATAGAAACCTTTGGTTTATTATGCCTATTAATGCCTTTAATGACACCTTTGGCCAATTTAATGCATTCTTTAATGCATGTTGTGCTGTATACACACTGTGTGTGTGTTTATATCTATCTATATATATATATATATATATATATATGTGTGTGTGTGTGTGTGTGTGTGTGTGTGTGTGTTTTTAATTATAAGTGAAAAATTATACAAATGCACAAACACAATAAACATTAAGCAATATACAAATATACAAAGTACACAGATTTTCAACAATATGCAACATACTTGAGACATTAAGACATATACAAAATGCAAGTCTCATGTTTAAGCAATCTGATCTTATCATTTAATCCTGCTCTCGTCTCTATTCACAGGTGATAGAGGACTATTCAGATCAGTGCAAATAGAGGGGAATTCCAGCACCACTTTAAAGCTGATAAGATACCAAACACTTCATTAACAGACGCTTCAAAGAGTTTGCCTGTCAGTCTTACATCCACCCTCAATATCATTACATTACACAGATCACAACCTTGCTGTCATCATACATTTAAAAATTCAACACAAAGGACATCATTTCAGCTGTCCGATTATTAGTGCAGTCTAAGCAGATGTTGAAATTGTGTAATATTTGGATGCAACCTGATTCAATATTTCAGTATGTCTTCAATATATATTTACACTTCACTCAGTCTATTCTTAGAGAGTTCCCTTCCTTCTTCCTCTCTTTCCCTATCCATCTCTGTCTTTCTTTACGTGAAAGCTTAGTTTTGAGTAGTTTCTGCATGGCTGAGCACATCTGCTCTTCCTGTATGTGCCTTAAAGGAGATCACTCTATATATGTCAAAGTCTATCTGCACCGTTTGCTTTTCAAATACACATTCTCTGTTTGTCGGAGGAACCTGAGCTGCTTGTTGATAAAGGGTTTGCAAGATCGGTTGCAGTCGAGATCAGCGTAAGACACTGCGTCATAAGCTGATGCTGATGACGCCGCATCTTCAAAAAATCAAAGGATCAAAGGCCAATCACAGTACGAAACGCAGTAGCTTTTTCACTTACAAACAGAGAATAAGTAACCTACCTTCGTAACAATCAACATGAGTAATGATTTCACACCCTAGTGCACACAATGCCATATAAGCACTCTGAAGTCTCCTGACAATACATGCACTTCGATGAGAGCGGATTTGCAGGCCTGTGACCTCTGCACAGGTGACCTTGGTGGAGGAGTGCTTATAAAGATTACATCGCACCCAAATGCATGCTAGGTTGATTGTTGATCTGATTGGATTATGTAAGATTACCACTGTCGATTTATAGGTGATGAAAATTACATCGAGGAGAGAGTTTTGAGTGACCGGAACGCTCTATGGTGTGTAGGTCATTTTGAGACGCTGTCCATTAAATTGGCCGTGCAATGAATCCCATTTATTCATCTTTTTACGTTGAACGGTGTTTGTAGTTTGTGTTTTCTGTCTCAGTCATCTATCGTGTCCTCCTTATGCCATCTGTTCATTTCTGTTGTGATGAGCATAAGCAGGCGCTATGGGGCTACAAGCCTATGACATAACACTGAGCTCTCCACCTAATTTCTCCATCTCTCTCTCTACGGTGGCATAGGGAGAGGATGAGCGTTAGTCATCTCAGTCCACTCACAACCAGGCAAATCCTGCTGCATCGGCACACGCTCTCTCTCTCTCTCTCACACACACATACGCATGGAGACGGCAAGCACAGAGGGGGAGGGAGTAAATGCTGCAGTGCTCAGCTGATCCGCTCCCTTTATGCCCCCCTTACTTTCTCTCTCGTTCACATGCACATAAATAACAGTTTATAATGCATGCAGGATGAAATAATGTATTCATGTAATATTGGATAGATAGAGAGATAAATAGAGATAAATAAAAATAATACAAAGATAAAATAAATTAAAAAGCAAATCTCTGCCTAAAAATGGCATTTCTACAGCATTGTAGTGCACAATGCATTTGTATGCATGAATAAAAAAATTGTAATGTCACCAAATCTTGGTATAAACTACTATGCTTTGTTAAATTGTATATTATATTATATTATATTATATTATATTATATTAATTATATTATATTATATTATATTATATTATATTATATTATATTATATTATATTATATTATATTATATTATTATAAATGCCGAGATCTATAATGACAACTTGACTTTATTAAATTAAATAAAAACAAAATAATTCAAATTATTAAATGTAACTGTATAAAACACCTGTCTGGGTTTATGTGTTAAAAAAACATTTTTTTAAAAAAAAATTTAAATTCATCTGAAATATTAGTCCATGCTGATATTGTCATTGTATTTATAAGCTTTTACTTTGTCCCATTCAGGTCTGTACTACCATCACTCTCTCCTTCACCACACCCCAGGTTTTGTTCCCTGCACCATTTTCGCAGCATTGTTTTTTTTGTTTTTTATCATTCATGAATCTCACATTCACAGCTGCCTCCATCTACACTCTCACAGATCCTCAGCAGACTAGAGCACAACCTCATTGAGACCCTCCTCTCAAAATACACTCACACACACACACACACACACACACACACATATAGTAATGAAATGCAGACTCATCCATCACATCTGTATTAAATCCATTGGGAATAATTGCAAAGACCTTTACAGAACACAGCTATTATTATCACTGTCAGTACTGCATTATTTTACCCTGCGTGGGACACACACAGAGAGACTAGCGGCAAACATCTACACTTACCCACATACATGACTCCTTCCTTGGTCCTGAGAGCTGCCTCTTCAACCCCAGCTTTAGTTTTCTCAGCGGCGGCCACCACTCCTTCCTTGGCCATGGAGAATCCCTTCATTAGAGCATCCATCCTGGACGATGAGTTTGACTATGGTGCTCTGCAGATGGACTGGGCCTGGCAGGGTTTGCGAGGACTGACGGTGTCTGGCTAAATGCTGAAAGTTTCAGATGACAGGAGAGAGGAATACAGAGAGATTCTGCGCCGGGACAGATGGATACACGGACACCCTAGACAGAAAGCAGTAGAATGAGAGTGAGAAAGAGAGAGAGAGATGCGAGCAGGCGCAAGAGAACAGGATGCAGAGAGACAGAACCTGCTGGATGCTGCAGTGCATTTAAGTCGTGCTGCGGCTACAGCCTCCACCCACACCCCCCCTCCCACCACACACACACACAGCAGACGTGCACTGCTTCTCACAGCAATGTAGAGCAGACTGATTACATATTTATTACGCTCTAGCCAGCAGTGCATTAAAGCCAGATGATTTTTACAATTATTGCCATCCTCTTGCACCTTGGGGATATGTGCTCTGCCTCAAAAATGTTGTTTATTTCTTTATGGGAATTCATTTGAGTGTATAAACATTCTTATCTGGCCCATGAAAATAAATATTTTACCATAATATTTTACACAGTAAAAACATATTTGTATTATATAATATTTCTTTGTGTGAGTGTGTATATATATATATATATATATATGTGTGTGTGTGTGTGTGTGTGTGTGTGTGTGTGAGAGAGAGAGAGAGAGAGAGAGAGAGAGAGAGAGTAATATGTATACTATAATTTAATGTCATACAATATATAATGTCATAATAAATTAATTTGCTTAGTAATATTTAAATTTATATAATAATTTTGTATATTGTATATTATTGTATATTATTGTATACTATTATATTTATTTTATTATATACATTACAATGTATGTAATATAATATAATCATTTGCGTAGTCATATATATATATATATATATATATATATATATATATACACATATATATATTTATATTTATACAAAATTATTTGTAATGGTAGAACCAGTGTCCTAGCTCCACCCCCGCTCTCCACCGCCAAACTCAAGGTGTTCTTAGCCCTTCAACATGTTGGCTCTGCCACCGCTCATTTGATTTTATCCATGTCCACCGGGATGCTAGTTCTGCCTATTTGGTGTCTGTTCTCCAAGTTGCTACAAGTCATTTGCTGTGGCCAGGACTCCTTTACTCCTCAGGAGGGGGGACGTGGAACAGAAGACAGACAAACATAGTCCGGGGCAAACAGAAGAGTCCATGGGGGAGTGGAGCCATGAGGAGCCAGATGGAGGTCCAAAAAGCCCACCATGACGAAGCCCCAGGACGGAGTCAAGGGAGGGAGGAGCCATGGTGGAGATTTGGCAGACGACACCCAAGGGGATGACAGATGGAGAAGCCGAAGAGCCCAAGTGACTTCAATGGTACTGGATACCGAGGTGGAGCCGTGGCGACGAGCGTCCGAGGCACTAGGGAGCCTGAGGACTGCGGCGGAGCCAGGGGAAGGCTGAGCCAGACAGAGCTGAAGGTGTATGTGGGACAACGTCAGACAAAGGCAGAGTTGGTGGGACGAGGGAGCCCGGTGAAGCTGTCAGGACGATAGATTCAGGTGGAGCCAAGGGAGGGAGGTGCAAAGGCGAGGCTGGTGGGTCGACAGGCAGAGGTGGAGCGATGGGTACTGAGGCTGGAGCAGGGGATCCTCTGGGCTAGGCGGAGCTGGTGGCCTGAAGAACCAAGGCTGATCCTCACAAGATTGTGTAGGAGATGCAGAGGGACTGAAGAGACTCAGCAGAGGTAATGGCGGAAGAGGGAGGCTGGGAGGAATCACAGGCAACATGGGGCTGGGCGGAACCAGTGGGGAAACAGAAGATTCAGGGCTGGGCCCAACCAGCGGTGAACAGCAGATTCAGGGCTGGGCGGAACCAGTGGAAACAGGAGATTAAAAGGTATTGCCTCCTCAAACATTTTAAAGGGGTCCTATTATGCCCTTTTACAAAGTCTTGATTTTGTTTTTGGGGTGTACTAGAATATGGTTTCATACTTGATTGTTCAAAAAACGCATTATTTTTCATATATTTTACATTATTACAACTCCTCTCTCCCCAGTCTGGTTGAACAGGTCGTTTTTGATGAAGCCACTCCTTCCGAAATACGAAATATGCTGTGATTGGTTAGCTGGCCCAGTGTGTTGTGATTGGCAGCACTTACCACATGTTCGGGAAATGTCTGGCCGCAAGCTCTACTCAGATGTAAATATTAACGATGGCGTCAATTTCAAACCATTTCAGACCCTGACAATGTTAACGAACAAGAGGATTGTGCTGAAAAACATGGACTTTCAAGCATGGACTTTGCAAACACGGATTTTACAGGAGGTTTCAATTTTTATTTTACTATAATCTCTTTACATAAATTTTTTTTTCTACTTAAAAACTATATTTTCGTTATTTTACTAACCCAACTAATTACTCATCTGGGCTTTCCAATAGGTTGCATGTTAGAAGAAAAAAAAAGAAGCACGATTATTTCTGCCAGTCAGGCTGCAGCAGAGAAGCTGTATACAGCTTTGCAAGAATTGCCGAAAATTCCGTCATGGGCCCACGGAAGTATTCCGTGAAATGAACACGGCCCCTTAAGTTAAGGAAAAGGTTGTGGGTGGGCTTACGTTTCCATGACACGCGGGACAACAACGGGACAGGTTTAGGAAAAGAAGAACGGGACGGTTGGGTTTAGGAAACTTGACACACGGGACACGATCCCCGGTCTCCTGGGTAAAAGTCCTGTGTTGTTTGACCCATCCACCACCCCAACCAACCGGATTTTCGGCATTTCATACTACTCACTAACGTAGTCGCTCTTAATGCTACGGAATATTGCTGACCATCACGAAAAAAAGAAAAAAAAAGATAAACGTGTCCGTGTACATGAATCAATAGATTAAATTACATGACCATTTCATGAACTGCCGTGAGACTGGGCTGGTCTGACAGGGTGGGGGGCGTGGATGGGGTCCGTTTGCATTGAACTTTGTAACTTTGCAGATGTTGTTTATGCTCAAACAGCAACATTACACACTAACTCAAGTAAAAAAGTGAAATCATAATCAAGGGCCCCTTTTACAAATGCTTCAAATAATGTCCAGAGGCCAAGTTAATAATATCCACAGAGGCGAGGTTGAGGGTGGGGCTTCCCTCCTTGCCCCCTGAGCTCCACTAACACTCATGTCAACTTCCGTCCTCATTGCAGGCTCGGGCTCGTCCATCATGGCAGGCCAATCTCCACAGTCAGCGGTGGGCTCTAGCAAGTCCATCTTGCAGCTCGCTGGCGGTGGATGGCTGGTCACTGGATGTGGAGTGGGGTCGGTGTGGTCATCAGCCAGGCAGATGGTGAACGGGGAGTCATTGTTCACCAGCACCCACTCAACGAATCTGGCAAAGTCTTCCTTTGGACCGTCCGCTGGAAGATGTGCCTTAGACCGGTCGCTCAGGCTGGTGTGGTAAAATACACAGAGCAAGTGGTCCGGGTAGTGTATTTGGCACGCTAGCTGGAGAAAGTCCCACACGGGGTCTTCCAACAGACGGTATGGTATCCCTGCTCCAGGCAGAGTAGCTCAACAGCTGGTGGGTCAATGGAGTGAAAAACAAAACTAAACAGAATAAAAAGAAAGGCGGAAGAAAAACGCTGCCAAAATTTACTGTACGGTTCTGACTACTGTCATGGGTCGTTGTATACAAGTAGCGTAGCGTGCAAAGACAAATAAATCAGGGATCACTACTGACGAGTGGACATTGAACATTAAGCATGTTCCAGCCAGGTTCGTCACTTGTTGGGGTCCCCATAAAAATAATAATATGTTACATTTATATAGCGCTTTTATGGGTACTCAAAGAGCTTCACATATTGAAGGGGGACTCTCCTCAACCACCACCAATGTGCAGCATTCATCTGGATAATGCGACGACAGCCATTGTGTGCCAGATGATGGTTGGATGTTTTCTTAATTCTTTTTCTGTTTGCATGTGTTTTCTTCATTGCAGCGCGTTGAGCATGTACAATGTACAGCATGTTAATACATATAATATATATGTTATTTTATTACGATGATAAAAATATTTCTGTTACGGTATAGGCTATAGGGTTAACATTACTAGCGTTTTGTGAAAATTTTTTAAATAACATGTTGTATTTGTTGCAGATCCAGCAAACAGATCCAACAAAAACAGCTGAAAGATTCCTTACTTTCCATGCTAAACATATTAGAATTGTCAGCTGAAAGTCACTACTCAGCAGGAATTCTTTGGTGTGATGCAATTTGATTGGATGAGGGGGGTAAATGCCAACCCACCTGGTGGCTGCGGATTGGTTAAGGACCACAGAATGATGATTGACACGGGAAATAGAGGCTGTGAAGGACCCCTAACGCCTGAAAGCTGTTATCTCTGATGGAATCAGACAGGGTTGCTTGTCCACTCCGCTGTGCATCAGATGGTCAGCTGTTTCTAGGCGGGATTAAACAGTTTACAGGTTAGAGAGTGAACGAGATATTCTTGTTGTCCATGACATTCTACATCAGTAATCTATGACAATAATATATACATAATATAAGACAACAATGAACCATACAAAATGAGGTTTGTTTTAATATAAAATAGTCAATATATTCAATATATTTTGTAACTAAAGAATTTGTGCGATCAAGTAGATTAACAATTGTGTAATGCATTAAATACGATATAAAAAGTACTATACGTGAACACAAGAATTAAGATTATGGATGAAACGAGATATTCAAATGAAATAATAGCTCAGTTTAAAAAAACATAAGGCTGAGCAGTTATGAATAACTAATGAAATATACTGTAGACTAGGAGTCCTCCTTGAATAATGCAAACATCACCAGTGATGAATTATGAATGACATCATTAATAAACTATTAATTCACTCTTTGAGTGCAAAAATGCAACCCAAAACAAGACTATGACTGATCAAAAAAGCACATAGTAAAGGAGGGGGTAAGAAAAGGAAGTATTTATCTGATGTCAGATTACAAGTGGTGCTGATATCTCACCAACTGGGAAATGATCCTCAGTATTTAAGATATCATAAGCATGCAGAGAACAGAAGCATTGATTAGGCTGCAGACTGCTGTGTCATCTAGATATAGACATAGCTATACATAGATATATTATGTTCTTCTGACAGCATGACAGCAAAATTGAGAGCTGAGAATAAGCCGATACTACACTGCCAGAAGAGCTCAAAGGATCAGAGACTCAATAGAGGAACACGGTGCAAAAAATATCCGACAGAAATGCATCTAAAGGCATCTTACCTCTGTGCCAGTTCTTTGCAGCCGAGTATACCAGCTGTTATCTGTTTTTCTAAAAACAAACACATGCCAGTCAGAACATGCTTTTATGGCATACACAATGTTTTTCTGCATGCTGGGTTTTCCCACTGGAACTGAATTAACATCAGGTGATGATCACTGATCCCACATAAAACTACAGTAAAACAAATGAAAGGGCAGAGTTTGAAATATGTAGGTGGATATTGTGCTTAAAAAACTGTGACTGTTACATTATCTCACTTAAGCCTATACTCACCAAATAAATATACATGGCCATGAAATATTGTGTTATTGGATATTAATCATTTTATCATCTTACTTGTACATTATATTAACCATGTAAAGCCTGACATGTGAAATAATGGTTCATATTAGGGCTGCACAATATATCGAAATTATCGAAATATCGCATATGCATATCGCAACAGCTTGCAATGGGGTCATGAACAAAAGACAAAGAGAAAATCACTCACTGCTCTTGGCTGAATAACTTTTGTAACTTTAATAAGAATCAGTAGCCTATATATTAAATTCATACAGTGAAAACTAAGCAGTGTTTATTTTTACATTTGATTATTCAGTTTCTGCTGTTAAATAAACCTAATGTAAGCCTACCTGAAACCCTAAACCCTGCGGTTTACACTGATGTTAAAATAACACTTATTATGCTAAAGTAAAACACTGCTGTTCACTTTCAGAAGTAGTAGGGTTTTCTTGTCACAAAAAGAATGTGAAACACGTATTATATAATTGTAAGTGTATTTTAAAGATAATTTAAGTTTATTTTACACACTTAAAGCATTATCGCACATCGCATTTTTCTTCAATATATGATAATATAGATTATGGAGCTCATACTCGAGGAGGAGATTTAATTTTAGCAAAAATATAAAATTTGGTTCAGTTGCTGATATAAATATGGCCGAAAAGTAATAGTCAGGTCCGAATCTTCAAGATTGTGTAACCCTGTAGGCATTTTTGAGGAAAAGTTGTTATACCACATTTTTAGAAAGTTCAGTGTCTCCTGAATAAGGATCCACCGTATAACATTGAAATAAGGGTCCCATTTTCTTGTAATTGTTATTGAAACAATAGGTGCATTATTCACAGCCGAAACACTACAGGTGGATAGGGTAAAATTTTTAAGTTATAGATATCACCATAAAACCTTTCCAGTTTTTCACTTACATAGAGACAAACATTTTTTGTATTACAATTTTTTTGAAATGTCATGTTTACATATGCAAATGAGGCATACCAGTATATATATATATATATATATATATAATTCAAGGGGCAGGCATACCAGTACGCAGTTCTCCCTTTCGGGCTAGCCCTGTCTCCTCGCGTCTTCACGAAGGTTGTCGAGGCAGCCCTTGTTCCTCTCGACGACTGGCTGATCCTAGCTCACTCTCGAGACAAGGTTTGCGAGCACAGGGACCTAGTGCTCCGGCACCTAGCTTGTCTGGGCCTTCGGGTCAACTGGGAGAAGAGCAAACTCTGCTGCGTGCAGAGGATCTCTTTTCTCGGTATGGAAATCGACTCGGTCACCATGGGCGCGCAGCTTACGAGCGAGCGCGCGCAGTCACTGCTAACTTGCCTTCGTCAGTTCGAGGGCAAGAGTGCGGTTCCACTGAAACTATTTCAGAGGCTCCTGGGGCATATGGCATCCGCAGCCGCAGTAACGTCGCTCGGTTTGCTTCATATGAGACCGCTTCGCGATCAAGTCCCGAGGTGGGCATGGCAACACGGCACGCTCCGAGTCCCAGTGACTTCGACCTGCCGTCAGACCTTCACCCCGTGGACGAACCTCAGTTTTCTATGGGCTGGAGTGCCCATAGAACGAGTTTCCTGGCATGTTGTTATATCAACAGATGCCTCCACAATGGGCTGGGGCGCCATGTGCAATGGACATGCTGCTGCGGGCTCCTGGACAAGACCCCAGCGCCTTTGGCATGTCAATTGCCTCGAGTTGCAGGCTGTACCTGCACCGCTGTGCGTTGCTCAGGGGTCAGCACGTATTAGTCCGATCAGACAATACCGCCACAGTAGCGTACATCAACCGACAAGGTGGTCTGCGCTCCCGTCATATGTCGCAACTCGCCCGCCACCTCCTCATATGGAGTCAGAAGCATCTGAGGTTGCTTCGAGCCATTTATATCCCGGGAGACCTGAACCGTGCAGCCGATCTGTCTCGGTTTCGGCCTCTCGCTGGAGAATGGAGACTCCATCCCCAGTCGGTTCAGCTGATTTGGGATCAGTTCGGGGATGCACAGGTAGATCTGTTTGCCTCCCACGACTCGTCCCACTGCGACCTGTTTTATTCTCTGACCGAGGGCACGCTTGGCACGGATGCACTGGCGCACAGCTGGCCGCGGGGCCTCTGCAAGTATGCGTTTCCCCCAGTGAGCCTTCTTGCGCAGACTTTGCGCAAGATCAGGGAGGACGAGGAGCAGGTAATTTTGGTTGCCCCGTATTGGCACAACCGCACCTGGTTCCAAGAACTAGTACTCCTCGCGACAGCACCTCCCTGGCCAATTCCTCTGAGAAAGAACCTGCTTTCTCAGGGACGGGGCACCCTATGGCACCCTCGTCCCGATCTTTGAAATCTCCATGTGTGGTTCCTGGACGGGACGAGGCAGGTTTGAGTACCCTACCACCAGCGGTGGTGGCTACCATCACTTCCGCTAGAGCATCGTCCACGAGACATGCCTATGCGTTGAAGTGGAACCTCTTCGTCAACTGGTGTTCTTCTAAACTTCAAGAACCCACGAAAGGCCCGATCAGTGTCGTGCTTTCCTTCCTGCAAGAAGGGTTGGAGCGAAGGCTGTCTCCCTCCACCCTGAAAGTGTATGGTGCCGCCATTGCCACACATCATGATGCAGTTGATGGTAAGTCCATTGGAAAGCACGACCTGATCATCAGTTTCCTGAGAGGAGCGAGGAGACTGAATCCTCCTCGCCCTCCTCTCGTTCCCTCTTGGGACCTCTCAGTGGTTTTAACTGCTCTGCAGAGTGCTCCCTTTGAGCCTCTGCAATCAGTGGAGCTTAAGTTCCTGTCTATGAAGACAGTGCTCCTGGTTGCATTGGCCTCCATCAAGAGGGTAGGGGACCTGCAGGCATTTTCGGTTGACGAAGCGTGCCTGGAATTTGGACCGGCTAACTCTTACGTGATCCTGAGACCCCGGCCTGGATATGTGCCCAAGGTTCCCACCACACCCTTTCGAGACCAGGTGGTGAACCTGCAAGCGCTGCCCTAGGAGGAGGCAGACCCAGCCTTGGCACTGCTCTGTCCAGTACGCACCCTCCATGCTTACGTAGACAGAACGCAGTGTTTCAGGACTTCAGACCAGCTCTTTGTCTGTCATGGTGGGAAGCTGAAGGGAAAGGCTCTCTCCAAGCAAAGGTTGTCTCACTGGATAGTGGACGCCATTGCTTTGGCTTACCAGCAGCAAGGTCGACCATGCCCCCCTTGGTGTGACGGTCCACTCCACCCGGAGTGTGGCATCCTCTTGGGCTCTAGCGCATGGCGCCTCGCTAACAGACATCTGTAGAGCTGCAGGCTGGGCGACACCTAACACGGCCTCTGGGCGACCCCCACGTGTGTAGTCCACTGTAAGCCTCTCTGAGCATGTGTCTTCCCCTCGGCAAGCCACCTTGCCACCCCTGGGTTTGAAATATTCCACCTGCGGCTGGACACCCCAGTGATTCTCAATATGCAGCCCCCTGGGGTCATGTGTATTCCAAGTTCCCCCCTTCGGGCTGGGCATAATTGCATATTTCCACTGATATTTAAATATTCTGAGAATGCATAGTTTAGTTATAATGTTTAATGTTTAAACTGCAATAAATGCATTAAAACGTTTTTTTTTTTTTTTGGCAGCCATTTTGTTTTTATTGTTTATGCCAAAACAGTGATGTTTACAACTTGTTATACGGCAGAAATGGATTCAGCACCTAAAAATCATATAGAAACAACACTTGAAGTACTTTTCCTCAAAAATGCCTACTGCATCTTATCCAGGGCTATTTATCTAATTTGGGACTCGACTATAAGATACAATTCTGATAGTTTGCTATGTAAATCAGTGAGATCTTTATAACAGTAGATCTACTTGCATAGCAGTTGTCACTCTATATCTTTCAGTAATAGGTATTAGTAAGATTCAATTTAAATGTTTAGTTTTAAGTTAAAAGCACTGAGTTTTAAATGTGGGGAGCAAAACATATAATGCAATGCAATACAATGATGATACAGCATGTTTTTCAGCAAAGTTAGAGGTCTTAGAAATGTGTTTAGGCCTATGGTCAAAACGTCCGCAAAAAAAAAAAAAAGAAAAAAAAAAAAAGAAAACAGTTAACTACAATGAACAAACAAATTGAGTGTTAGCAATAAAATAAAACACTACAACAGCTATTAAAATAATTCTAAAATAAGTAATCTGAGGTCATTTTGATTATTATCGAGATGCAAGAAGGAGGGAGCTAATCTATAGTGCGATATAAGTAGGCTATCATAAATAGCGCCGGTTTTACTTACCCGGGTGAGTGGACTGGTAAACTGGAAAACTGGCAAACTGGCAAGAGGACCGGATAAGCTGTTCAAATAGTAGGAAATATCTGAACGCCGCGATTGACCAAATAGAATCAAGTAGGCCTATTCCAGAAAGCTGTGTAACAATGAGCAAACGCAGACAGATCGCAGGATAAGATTTTGTGGAAATAGGCTACTTTATTCAATAAAATCATTAAACAAGAGAGAGTCAGGAGACTCAGGAGAGTCGACGAGTTCTGGAAATCTGTAAAGCATTTTTCGTTCTGCGTGGGAGGTTCCATGTGGATCTGCTCATTAGTAAAGTCAGTGAAGTTCCAAAAAAAATCAGACATACCACAGCAGTCATTTAACATACTGCTGCTCAGCCATTTAAACAATAATAGGCCTAATAATAATAATAATAATAATAATAATAATAATAATAATAGTAATAAAAAATGTAAGACAATAATATGTTTTTAGCTAAATGTGTCAAAGCTTTTCTGGAAGTCTTTTTAAAAGCTATAGAAAGTTTTACACTATACTTATCTTAGAAAAATAAATGATAACATGTCCAGCACTAAAATGCCCTTCTTATCACAACACCCAAAAATTAATAATAGTAAGATTATAAGAGTAGACAATATCATCCTCCTACTCTTAAAGGGGTAGTTCACTCAAAAAGGAAAATGTGGTCATTAGGCTACTCACCCTCATGTTGTTCCAAACCTGTATGAGTTTCTTTCTTCTATTGAACACAAAAGAAGATATTTTGAAAAATGTTGGTAACCAGAGTTGACGATAGCCATTGACTTCCATAATGGGTGCTGCCAGCATTCTTTAAAATATCTTCTTTTTTTGTGTGTTCAACAGAATAAAGAAACTCATACAGGTTTGGAACAACATGAGAGTAAGTGATGACAGAAGCTTCATTTCTGGGTGAACTATCCCTTTAAGTATATAGACTGCTAAAGGTCCGGTCAGCCTAACAGACTTTAACAGGAAGCCACATTGTGAAGCACAGACTGAGTGCTGGGCTTGGAGAGCCGGCCCAGGAGACCCCCTGTTTGTTGTCACAGCTGAGCTCTACGCTGTTGAGGCAGTCAAGCGGGGAGACCCCGAGGACCACCACACCACAGAGAAAATGGCCTCTTAGTTTGACAATAACTCCTTCTCTCTGTGCAAACCCCCACCGCAAGCTCTCTAAATCTAGTCCGACTTTTTGGTAGGTGGGATGTTTTCACTCCAGGCTGAGAGGGAGCAGCTGATGTCTGCTCCGAGGATGGAGTTTGGGAGGCATGGTTTACGAAACGGGGTCAGGGCTAAGAACAAGGACTCTTGTGTGTTATAAAAACTCTTGCCATTTATCACTGCAGACAATCTCTGGACGGGAAACATAGCACATATATATAGCTGCGCTGACATCTATTTAATATGTTTCCCCTTTCTTTTGGAAACCTTTTTGAGCCACAGAATGCGCAATATACACTCTTAAAAATAACGGTTCTATAGTGGCATCTATGGATCCATGAATATCCTTTAACATCAATGTTCAAAAGGTTCTTTATAAATCATTAAAAAAAAAGAACTATTTACAGAAAGGTTCTTTGAGAACCCAAAATGGTAATTCTATGGCATCGCTGTGAAAACCCCCTATTTGCAACCTTTATTTTTAAGAATGTGAGGAACTTTACAGAAAAGTTCAATTGGTGAACATTAGTTAATACATTAGATATGGTGAGCTAACAATGAATAACAAAATAGATTAATACTAATTTCTAAACATGCTAGTGTTCATTGTTAATTCATGTTCGTTCAAAATACTTTAATTCCCTTTGACATGTCAAATGAGTTCGTTTATGTAGAAATTAACATTAATAACAAATGATGGGTAAGATGAGTTACACTTGTTACATGTACTTACTATTGTAGTAACACTTGTTACATGTACTTACTATTGTAGTAACAGTATAAGACCTTTACGAGGATACTGGCTGGTGCATAATTACAACCAAACCCCAACCCATACAGTAAGTATGTTAATTAATATTACTCAGTACTCATTTGCGTAATTACATTGTAACAATGCCTCCTTAAAATAAAGTGTAATCAAATGCTGTTGTTCATTGTCAGTTCATTACACCTATGTTAATGAATTGAACCGCACAGTGTAGTGTAAGAATATAAACTGCATAGCCTAAATAAAAGGAGTTAACATGGACTGGTAGAGCATGGTTCTAGCAAATGACCAGGTCAAATATTTCAATCCTAGTGATCACACATACTGATAAAACCTATGAATGCAATGCCGCTTTAGATAGAGTATCTTTCAAATGCTTATGGAAATCAACCATTTTCTTGCAAAGCATCATCATGCATGAGACTGCTGTGCGTGCTTGAGTATGGAAGAGTGCTGTAAGATTGCAAGTAGCGCAATACATTGATTTATGGTTGTTAGCAAGCGGCAGATTTCCTCCTATTGTTAGAGGGTGTTGATACTGTCAAGGGAGAGGAGGGAGCGAGAGAGAGGGGGAGTGGGAACTGAGAGGGTGGGGAAAGAGACATACTGGTGAGGATACTGGCTGGTTTGGACAGAGAGAGAGAGAGGGAAGGAAAGAGGGGTGGGGAGTTTCCAGGATTGTTTAAGGCTAGTTTTAAAACTGCCATCCGGAGGAACCCTTTCAGTACCTCTGGAAAGCGAGATGGCCCAGACCGTGCCTCTGCTGCTGTTGGCCGTGCTGAACTCTCTGAGCTGCCACAGTGAAGTGAGGGCCAGGGACCCTGATGTGGAGGAAGAGGAGGCTGTTGGGATTGGAGGAAGAGCAAATCATACGCCTGTCACCTTTGGGATGCCACATGAACATCCCAGCATCCCAGTGCCTCCAGCTGGCTCAAAAAGAGGGTGAGTCAAATGGGCATTTTTAAAACTATATATATTTATAACTATACATCAGATTTTGTGTGTCTTAGTCAAAATATTTAATTTGACGTGAATTATACTAAGGATATTTGTCTTTTCAATAAGATATGTCTAAAGGTCTTATAGGTCATGTCTAATTTTCATATAACCCTTGTTTTACACTACTAGTCAGAAGTCTGGACATGTGTTTTTTTTATTATTAATACTATTTACTACAAATCAAAAACGTTAAATAAATTAAATGAAAGTAGACATTAGTGACCAAAAAATGGTTATAAATCAACTATCCAAATCAAAGTAGCCAAGCGTCACAACTCCAATCATTCTCTCAGCTTATGAGGTGCATCATGGGATGTTTTCCCTCCGATTGGCTGCTTTTCCTTCTCTATCTGGCCCAGCTATTTAATTCATAAAATAAAATAAAAAACTAAAATATTTTTTAAATTACAAAATAATGGTAATGCTTGTAATAAACTGTAATCTGTACATCAAGTTACTTAAAAATTTTGTGTTGTAATTCCTCCATACAAATCTTTTTCTATAAAACTAATTTCAAGCATTTAAGCATAAACCTTTAAGATCACGAGACACAAATTCAAGTCAAGTGTGTCCAAAACTTTGACTGGTATTATATTTTCTCTGGAAGTTTTTTATTTGCTAAACGATCAACACTATACAACAGTACAACCCGCTGAACAGACTTGACTTTACATGTATCCCACACAGCCTTGTTTTAATATCATATTATTAAATATGCCATTTACCCTGACTAAAGTCCTTTGCATTCTCCCTCTGTTCTGAGAAAGAAAAAGCGAATGAATTTGCCCGAGAGGCTTAATTACAGTAATCTTACGATGAAGATACAAGTCAGGGCTTCAGTGATCTGGGAAGGTATTATGGAGTGACTGAGTTCCATTGTGATATCCAATATATACATAATGACCTGGGGGCCTATATGTATAGGAGCCGTAGAAGTTAGCCGTCCACTTCTATAGTCAGCTCAGTCTTAGATGTGTTAGCTGATATTTCAGCCTTGACAACACACACAGTAGCTCTCTCCTGATGTCTTGAGGATGAGAGGAATTCGACCGGACTGGGCATGCTCACTACAGCTTAACAGCGAGGCAGAGGACAGGTACCCCTACAGCAGTTTTCAAGGGCATTTGCTTTTAGTCTGGACCAGAACAAAAGAATATGAGAACCAGATGTGTTTAGAAAAGACATGGGAGGAGTGCTAATCAAAAGTGTTTAGGTGTTTAAAGAAAAATAAAAGAGAGATAAAAAGAGGGGTGAAGATGAAAGAAAGGTGGACTGATGAAGGATGTTCAGATGTGGGTACATGGAGACAGATTAACGATAAAACCATAAAGCGGCAGACAGGGCTAGAATTCAGCCAAACTATGACTGAATCGGTGGCTGAATAGGGGCTGATGTTTTACTGGACAAAGGGTCTATCATAATGGTTCAAGGTGGCAAAGAAAGGAAACAGGACAGCTCACTTATATCTAATCTCTTTGTTACTGTAACTAACACTGAAACGGATGCACAAAGGAAGGTCAGTTGAAAAAGCACAAGTAATGGGCCGTACTGTACATACAAGATGTGTTCTTGCATTTGAAAACATCTAACAGAATGGACATGTTATACAATCTTAAAAAACACATCCTGGTGCTGAGAAAATGGAGAAACATCATAGCAGTTAAAATGTCCTTCTAGTGCATGTTCATATATGGGCCATTCACACATGATGCATTGTGTCCATCTGCACTCTTTTTTTTTTTTTTTTATGTGTGTACATACGCAAACATGCATTTGACAGACATCTTTAACATTTGCAATGCACTTTGGAACATCTTTGGAACAATATTGGAACATCACCTAAAACATTTGCAATAAAACAAAATTGTCACTTTCTGTGAAACTGGCACAAAATATATGTAATAAAAATGGAAGTTGCTGCAGGGAAGCCACTGTAGCTCTTTTTCATACATTATAAATGCCTCAGAGCGTGCATGCAATAAACACTGTCATGTTATCCTGCGTCCGGACGCAGATGCCTGGTGTTTGGGAACGCAATCGTGTGAGACATTTCTGGGACTGGGAGGTAATAATACCCTATATTTTTCATCATAGATTTTGTCTTAGTCATTTCAGAATGACCAAACCAACATTTAGGATGCCGTGCAATGAAATTGGACAACTGGTTTAGACCTCAGGATCTGTTGAGCCAAAGTCACATTACTTTTTCTTTTCTTTTTATTCAGTAAATGTGTTTCCATTGTAGTTTATGTGGATGCCTTCTTACGAAAAAAAAAAAAAAAAAAACTACATCTTCGCATGTTTTTTATGCACATTTTTAGAATGTATGAGCATCTTGGCATTTCCATCCACCATTTTATTATACGATATCTCATAATTTGCATAAAAATAGGTAGTGAAACATTGCTAGTGTTAAATTAAAAGGCAGAACAATGCTTCACGTGTCCCATAGAAACACAATATGGATGCAAGAACACATCCCATGTGAACAGTCCCTAAGAAATGCCTCCAAGTCATTTGAGGGGAATAAATTGTGTTTTATAAGCTTTGCTAGAATAAGCTGCATCTTTGGAACAACAGACAGCAGAAAGAAAAAGAACTGACAGGGGAAATCTTATGTCCCTTTATGTCAGCTTGTATAATATTCATAATGAGAACAGCACCGTGAGCGCCACCTTTTCAAACATGCGTTTCAGTATTCGACAGGATGCAACTCCAGCAATATTGCAAACTAGGTCATTTTTGCAGAATACAATTTGCACACTTTACTGTAGGCTATGTTTACGAAATAATACACAGAAAAACACAGACTTGTCAAAATAAGATTGAGCATGTGTAAACATCGTAATCAATGTGTGCATATCAGATTCTCTCTGATACAACAGAAAGCTAAAAACAAACATAATGAACGTGCCAATAGAACAACATATAAAACCTTTTGCTCAGCGATAATATCTTGCCCCGAGCTTGTTGGGAAGGGTACAACAGGAAAACAACAGGGGCTCAAGAGCATATATCTTCATCAGTCTGTGATTGCATGTAATCTCTGCTCTCAACTTTCACTTTTCCCTCGTTTTTGTTCCGTGTCATCCTTCCAAACCTCCTCTCTCTGGTCAGAAACTGGTGTGCGTATGTAAATCACCGTGTGGTCACCACAGCCGTACTCTGCACAGAGACTCAGACAGTGAAATCAGTGAACCCCTGTCCCGATGGAGCTCCTGACTGTCAAATCATCACGTGAGTCACCTCATAAACTCAAACAACCTCAGATCTTACGTTTCTCAAAACTATGCTTTGCTTTATTGATGGTGATGATGATGGTGATGATCAGGTATAGGCAGTCCTCACGTCCTGTGTACAAGCAGAAGCAGACATCACTCTCTTCTCTGCACTGGAGGTGTTGCCCAGGCTATGGAGGACACAACTGCCTGGAAAAAGGCAACATACAATCTCCAGGAAGAGGTCTGGATACAATCCTTTTTACACAATAAAGCATAATGCATAAAATATGTTAGGAGTATGCATGTTGCTCTTCAGCCAATTTAAAAGGAACATCAGTTGAGCTGCCCATCCAGTTTTGGTGACTCATCTGTTGCTTCCTCTTTATCGTTCTTTTCCAGACAAACCTCCAGAGGATGAGAAGCATGCTTCAAAGTCTGAGGTTAATGACAATGACAACTCAGGCAAGTCTGTTGTTTTGGGCAAAACTGGCTTGACCTTTCATACCTTTCCTCTTTCTGCAAGCTTGCTTCTTTAAAACAACCTTTCTGACAAACAGAGGAAATATCTAGCAGGCGCCTGGCTCAGAGAGTGTCCTTCAACAGGAAAGGAACAATCAGCTGGCACTCGGGATAGCTAGAGATAGAGATAGATAGAAGCAGTGCCTTATGCCAGCAGGCAAAAGCAGCAATCATGTTTAAGAAGAATAACAACATCTTAAAGTTGTTTTCCAAATTTCCAAAATGTCTTGCAAGTGAATATATTGATAGCAGATTGTCAAATCACATTGATACTTTATTGAAAACATTTGAAAGTACAGTCTTTGGCAGTTCTTTAAAATCTAAAGTCATTGTGTGTTTATGAGAGTCTCATGTGTGCCAAATACTTAAACCTGGTATCATGAAATAAAAAAAGGATTATTCTTAGTAAAAAATAATATTTAGTTTCGTAATATTCTGTAATATTGGGTCATTAAATGTAACTTTTGGTATTTTAAGCCTGTTAAATGCTTAAGGGCTATAATAACCCCTCTAAACTGAGCATATGCGTGGGCCCAATATTTACCCTCAGACTCACAATGTTGTGGTTAACTTCTTTCCCACATTCTCCCTTCAAACAATTTTTGGTGTGTTTTTCTGTAGAAGTTAAAATGGAAACAGACCTACTGGAAGATGCAAGCTGGTCTGACAAACATCTACAGGAGGCTCCCATTCATGGTTCTTCGCCAAACCAGAGCCCTGTTGGTAAGACACGGAATCTGTGCCCAGCAAACCAAAGCACACAGGAAAACATTTAGATTGACACATTACAGTATAGGCATACTGTGAGATTTTACCACCCTAAATTGAATAGCATGACTACATAAACAATGACGTCTTCCTCTAAAGGATATCCTCTCTTTCTTATAAACAAACTCCACCGTGACGTAATCACCCAGAGATGTAGGCAGAAGGAAGGAGATTAAGAAAGAAGGGCAAAAAGTCATCACTGAACCACATGAGTCATGGAATAGCTGTTTGAAAAGGGGTTTATATATTCTCTTACATATATCTAGCCAATGAGCTCATATTGTTTAAATGCAATTACAGCCTATAAAGGAACATCCATCAAAAATGCAGAAGTTGTACTTATATT
This sequence comes from Rutilus rutilus, assembly GCF_951802725.1. Classification (NCBI taxonomy): domain Eukaryota; kingdom Metazoa; phylum Chordata; class Actinopteri; order Cypriniformes; family Leuciscidae; genus Rutilus; species Rutilus rutilus. Next base: position 24,416,616 of record NC_140224.1, read on the forward strand.
CAGTAACATAGTGAGATGTGTTTGTGTGAGAGGCTTGTAAGGAAAGGGTTATTCCTGATGAAAACATCATAAAAGCTCATGTAGAGACCCTCAAATGTCAGGCACATTGATATACTCTAGGGACGAATCAATATGCTGATATAGACAAATATATCTTAATTGCATATTTAAGAGTTCACACAAGTAACAAACAGAGTTATTTCACCATTTTCCCTTGCTAATATCTGAAATATACAAATTGTACAGTATTTCTCCAAAATGAGAGGCTTGTTAATGATATTCCAGGTGCCAAAGAACAGATCCCTACCTCTCCGCCTCTGCAATTCCTTGATTCATCAATTCTGCTGTCAATGCATCTGTTAATGTCAACCATGATGAGTCAGCTTCAACCAGTGCTGGAAAGCTTCAATCAAACACTGGAGCATCTGTCCAGTGAGGTGGACACACTGTCTCAGGACTTGCAGCAGTTGCGGATGGAACAGGAAGACAGCAGATCCATCAGCAGAGGTGAAGGTCATAGTGGATCTATTGAGCAGAGACTAGAGTACAGTCATCTTCAGGTCGACCAAATGAAAACCCAGCTGGAGGCACAGAAAGACCAGATGGAGAGGGCCTTTCAGACCCAACAAGAACTGCTGAAACACAACCTAACAAAACTGAAGGAAGAGATGGATGATCAGATCAGTCAGAGTCAGGATGCACAGGTCATTAATTCACTCGGACTCCTTAAGTGACTAATAAATCTTAACACATTGAAACAGTGCATAAATATTTTTTTTGTGTGTTATTCCAACAGGTGAATCTCCATTCTCTAACTGAATTGGTTGAGGAGGTGAGACTTGGCCAGAAAAGGCTGGAAGGGGCAATGCAGAGAGAGCGTGCTGAGTTTGTCGATCAAAGTGGAGGCCAGCCAACACAGGCGTCAGGAGTGTGGGAGGCCATCACTCGGCTAGATGAGAAGGCACAAAGTAACTCTGTGCAGCTCAGCAGCTTGTCTGACACTTCAAAAGATTCTGCTAAAAAGATCAATGATCTGCAAAGAGACCTATTGATCCTGGGACAGAGCCTAGGGGAGGTCAAACAACGCACTGAGGTCCAGTTTGTGGAGACAGGTCTGGAGGTGGAGGCTACTCGCGTCAGGGTGCTCAACAGCATTGGGGAACTTACAGCTAACGTAAGTGCGCATGAGGGCCTGTTGAGAGAAATAGAGATTGACCTGGACAACATCTATCATCAACTACAAAGAAATGATTCGGTAATTGCAGAGCAGGTCTGTAGCTGCAAATCGATGGGAATTTCACTAGCTAGGTTGGAGCTGGAGGTGGCTAACGTGACACATTTAACAAGACAGAACCGACTTGCACTTGAGGAGGCAAATCTAGATAGGAATCAGGCCACTCAAATGGAGGATCTTCATCAGGGCCTGCTGAATATGAAGGAATCATTGGCATTTGAGCAGAGCAGAAGCAGGAGTCTTCATGACAGTATTTCCCAGCTACAGGCTTCACTCCTGGACAGTCAGCAGGAGATACAAGGCCTGAGAGAGCGGGATGAGGACAAGTCGACTGAAATTCGAGGCCTATCAGCCACCTTCTCTTCCCTCCTGAATGATGCTGTACGCCACTCTGAAGTCCTGGAAGTGCTACTCGGAGAAGAGGTCTTGGAATTCACACTCTGGTCACATAGCCAAAAGAAAGAGCTCAGTATCCCAGATCTTTTACAGAGAATGCATGTGATGCAGCAAAAGATTGAGACACATGATAGGAGTCTGAATTCTATTCGGAGAAAGCATCCTGACGGAGATGAGATGAATAGCGATGACCCGGAAGCATACTCAGAGGGGACCGCCACAAAGAACCAGGTGAAGGGCACTGAAAGTTACCAGTCCTCATTAGACCCTTTGACCGGAGAGGAGGATGTGGATTACTCCGTCAGTGACTTCTGGAGTCTAGGAAAAGAGGTGGAGCAATTAGCAGGTAGAATAACCATGTTGGAAGAGCGCTGTGGCAACTGTACTGAGCCCCCTGGTGGCTCTGTTGTGGAACTGCAGGCAGATATAGCATACCTACGTCAGAGCCTAGAAGATCATTTGAGAATGTTTCAAAAACTGTTCAGTAATACAGAAGAACTAGCCAGCTCGAGCAGAAGCCTGAACCTATATGAAGTTTGGAGGCTGGTGAGAAAGAAAGATGAAAAGAAAAGGAGGGGGCACAAAAAGCAAGAAGACCAGGAGAAAAGAGAAGAAAAGTCTTCCAGTGAGCGACGCAAAAGATACAGCGAAACAGGTAATATATCTCATTAATACAGTTTTTTTTCCCCATTTTCCATTAGTTTTAAACATGAATGAAGAAGATATTTGGTACTGAAAGGCCTATATAGTGTACACACCACAACACTGCCTCTAAATGGACAACACTTAAACTACATCATGACAAAGCAGTTTTTCTGTAACTTAAAAGTATACATTTTTACCCAAACAAATCATCAAAATAACTTTATCTCTTTAGAACATGCTTGGTTACCACATCCCCCCGTAGTGTTCATCACAAGCCTGGACTACAGAATAGGGCCAAATGGGGAGCTTGCATCAAAAAATGTTGCTGTGAACTACGGTGGTACTTTTAATCCTACATCAGGGGTGTTCCAGGCCCCAGAGACGGGACTCTATCTCTTTTTAGTGACCTTAGACTTTGAGAGAGGCCTTTCATTGGCTGTACTGAAACGCAGTGGAGTTACAGTGGCCTCCCTCAGACAGGAACAAGGGGAAAAGAGGGGACCAGTGAGCCGAGCCTCTCTGCTGGAGCTTCGGCGAGGGGAGGCGGTTACATTAGAATTGATGCATGGATCATTACGAAAAGCGCAGCCTGGGGATAACAAACTGTCTGGACTATTGCTCTTCATTACAGAGCACAAGGACATGCTGTGAAAAGAACTGGGTGAGCGACAAAGGCATGGGAGGATACATTCAAGTCTGACGCACTGTGCGTCACTGCCAGACATGCTTTAATTTGCATGCATGCCATGCATTCTCTTCTTGAAGGTGCAAAAATACTTGTTTAAATATTATGTTTTGTAATTGGTTCTGGAATATTACTGAGAAAACAGATAAGAAATAAGGGGAAGAAAGCATATATACCAGAACAATTTAGATACCACCAGACCTTCTGTTGGCATAGTATGGAAACCAGTTACTATGAGGCGATATGAATAAACAAAAGGTACCAATAGTGAGGGTAATTCTGTACATCCAACAATTCATGCATTCAAATGATCACATTCAATGCAAATGTCAATCAAGAAGAAGGAGGCATGACTGTGTACTAAAATAAGGTATTTTACTTAAAAATTGATACATTGGACTAATTCTGTGTACAGAACAGCTTTTCTTGGTAAACATAAGGCATCTCTCTTAAAACCAGATACTGTGCACAATACAGTTAAAAAAAGGTTCATATTATTCAGGCCATTTTACATATTTCCTTACACATTAAACAATTAGGACAAAAATATTGTGTCATTTATCTAGACAGATAAGCTTAAATCAGTTCAAATGTTATTTTACAGGTTAACGTGCTTGATTGTAATGGACAGAATAGGCTTGAGCACAAAACTGCAGCCCAAACAATGAGAAAAGACACATATCTGAATCTTCAATGCAAAAGTTTTTGTACTAGTCTCTCTCCTTCCTTGTACCTTTGTAGAAATGCAGAAGTGGAATTTCCCAGACAGCTATAAATCACTGGCATAAATACACCCCCCCGTGATATAACCGGATCTTCAAGAAACGGCTAACTTGTTTTCGAGGCAAAGGACCCTGGTTTTGAAGTTGAACCTGAATTCCCCACAAGTGCTAATAATGCATTGCGTGATTCAAATTTTTGACTAAGCTCTGTTGCACACAAAAAAAAAATGTGTTCACATAATCTCATCAGTTATGGGGGGAAAAATATGTTCATGTATATGAAAGGTGAACTTAAGTCGCCTGTCCTGACTTTTGAGTAAATTATAGATAAAGGTCTAGTTTTACACATTAGAACAATGACAAATGATAATTCACACCCACACTTTCATAGGAAGTCATTAAATGTAGAATTTCATTTTAAAGTCATAAATTTACTATTACTAGTATTTGTAAGGTTGAGCTGCTCAGTAAAAACATTGAGAATGTCATTTGCAAGAACAGTGTTAATAATCCTGCAAGTAAAAGTATCTTACCACAATAATTCATACTATATGACATGACATGAATAAATAGCACATGCATTTGCATTATTCAATCACATTAGACATTTATGAGTCATATGATTTCCAAGCGTCACAACATTAGATTCAAGGCAAAACAGTTCAAATGAGGCATTGAATACAACAGCAATCCAATCTGACACTGAAAAAATTCAGATGTGATATACTGAGGTTGACTTGAAGGCTATAGGATAAAACAAAACAACGGTTATGAGGCATTCAGGAGCAGTAGGCATCCATTTGCACCGACACATCTGCGATGAGGCAGATCAGGTCTGCCATTCTGGGTGATTGAAAGTCACCATATCTTTTAGATGAATAGATTTTATGGCTGCAGTGTTGGCAATATTTGACTGGTGGTACTTCAATTCTTCATGCCAGAGCTGGAGTTATGATCACATTACTCATTATACCTGAACCTTCTATTTCTAACAACAAATCCATTCCAGGTCTTTGCAAAAGTAAAAACCCTATCGCTAACCCCCAGTTTTGTATTTGAACATCTAATGGACAGATTCTCAGAAAGGAAAGCAGTTGAAGGAATAATTCTTCAAAAAGGCTATTAATTAAAATATTAATATGTAGTTAACGGGACATTTTCTTTTATACATATATATGACAATATGGGTCATTTGAATTAAATAGGGCATGTTCTCTGACGTTTCGGTGGCCACAACTGCACATGGTCCAAATGTAGAGTGACCATTTAGACACTAGCCATACTGGAGCACATCCCAAGCATATGGCTGGTTCGGTCCAAATATGTCCACATCTCAAGTCAGTCAATAACAGAGCCTCAAGCCTTCTCCCAAATGGCTCCATTACTGTGCTCCCATGGCAAATGGTGCCACCTTGCCACTCCTCCATACAGATGTATTGTATTACACAGCTTTCACAGAAAGCACCATTATGCTCTTCAATTCTCTCCCAATATATAAGAGTGCCTGAAGAAGAAGAAATGGTGGCGATGGGGATGGTGTGAGTACTGATGCCTGTTGATCTTACTGTCCTTACTTCCTCGTGGATGCGTTATGGCACATACTGTCCAGCAGAGCGTGCTACATGACACTAAGAGCATAACTGCAACAGGACGAGGAATTACAGCCAGACAGGGAGGCAAATGTTCTGCTCAGCAGCGCTCCCACAGGTCTGTCTAGGAACTGAGGCAATAGTTCATAAAGTGAGCATAAATATCTCCATGATATATCTCAGACTGGCATATGGAGGGAAAACTGATCATATTTTGATATCCTGTGATTCAACCATTTTGGCAAGTGTTTTCTTGACTCGAAGAGCAGTGAGGCGAGAGGATGGGTTGTGGGCCCAGCACTCAGACATAAGCTTTAGCATGGCCCGTAAGCACTGTGTGGAGATGGAGACAAGAGACCAGTTGTTTAAGGGTTGTATTTTATACAACTATCCAATGCAGTGATATTTACAAAAGTTCTGTGGCTTTTAGCATCCATCTGTTAGCAATGAGATCAACTATATGCCTAATGTACTCTTAAATGTTGACACAATGACTTCTTATAAGCACATTTGCAATTTACAAAAATTAAATGGTTACAAAAGATTTCTATTTTAAATAAATGTTTGAACTGTCTGAACTTTCTATTCATCGAAGAACCCTGAAAAAAATGCATCACAGTTTCCACCAAAATATTAAACAGAGCAACTTTTTTCAACATTGACAATAATAAGAAATTTTCCTTGAGCTCCAAATCAGTATATTAGAATGATTTCTGAAGGATCATGTAACACTGAAGAAATGATGCTGAAAATTCAGCTTTGCCAAAGATATAAATTACGTTTTTAAATATAATATGATAGAAAACAGTTATTTAAAATTGTAATACTTAATGTTACTGTACTTTGGATTTTAAAAAATACCTAATTAAACATTAAATAAATAATTGTTGGATAGCAGTCTTGCTGAGCATAAGAGACTTCTTTCCAAAAAAAAAACAAGAAATAAAAAACATTTAAATGGTAGTGTATGTCAACACAAGATCGATGAAAATTAGTATCTGAGCAGTGTTGAACTGAACTGTGGTGCTTGATCTTACCTCGTCACTGTTCCAGCGATTAGACACCACTGGCCGCATGCCTTTAACACATACCACTTCCCTCATGTCCTCATATGACGGTTCTGAAGGTACCATGTCCCAGTATGGCAACTGATACTCCTCAACAATACCTGCACATAAAAGAAAATTCCCTTATTAAAACAAATCCATCACATATGTATAAAGGAGAGACAAAAAGTGTGTATACATTATTATAACCTCAAACACTCTAACACATGTAGACCGTACCTCCTGTCACGCATCTGCGGGCCATCTCCCAAACAATGAGACCGTAGCTGTAAATATCAGCCATTATGTACGCTTGGAATTGGTTCTTATTTAGGGTCTCATCCAGGACCTCTGGTGCCATGTACCGCCGTGTTCCCATCCTTGTGCTCAGAGGGACATCCACCTCATTGGTGTCACTAAAATAAAAGCAAACAAGGGTTCAAACTATTGCAAACAACTGCATACTAGCTGTAAATGAAGTATGCTTCAATGATACTTTTTAGTCATTGCCAGTGTGGCAAAACATTTATTTGCAGGCATGTTTGAGTATGTGTTGTTAGAGTGTCTTCACCTGTTGTATTTCACAGCCAGGCCCAGGTCAGCAATGCAGCAGGTGCCATTCTTCTTTATGAGGATGTTTTTGCTCTTTAGGTCTCTGTGAGCGATGGCAGGTTTGCCCTGTGTGCCGTAGATCTCTGTGTGGAGGTGGCACAGGCCACAGGCTGCAGAGTAGGCCAGCCTCAGCAGAGCCTGTGTGTCCAGGGTGGTGTATTTCAGATAGTCATAGAGAGAGCCGTTCTCATGGTAGTCCGTGATGAGGAAAAGCTGAGTGAATGCACCCGTGCCCTTAATATCTGCAGCTATAAAGCCTGGAGCAAGACCGGAAGAAAGAGTGTGAATGTTAAAGGGTTAGTTCACACAAAAATGAAATGTCTGTCATTAATTACTATCCGAGCTATCGGATTTCATAAAAACTAATTTAATTTGTGTTCTGAAGATGAACGAAAGTCTTATGGGTTTATAAGACATGAGCAATTAATGACAGAATTAAAATGTTTGGGTGAAATAACCCTTTTAAAAAACCACAGCAACAATCGTACAGACAGGCATTAGGGAAAATATCAAATATGCTAAGTTTTACATCAGTGTACAAAACTACAATTTGTGAAAAATATTAATCTACCTTAAACCATCAAAATGTTTCATCGTCCCTTCATATTAAAATATAAATGCAATATATTTGACTGTACATTAATAATGATTATTCTACTGGTTTTGCAATGGAAGTATCATATCAAATTATTAAAATGCAATGCTCCCAACTATGAGTCCCTACTATGCGTTTTTTGATTGAACCTACCGAGTATATTCTCGTGTCTCATGAGCACAGTTTGGTAAATCTCGGTCTCTCTGAACCAACTGGCCTCTTCACGGGTAAAGAACACTTTCACCGCCACCTTTTCTCCTCTCCAGCGACCGAGCCACACTTCTCCATACCTCCCCTTTCCGATTTGACGTACCATCTGAATTTGTTTAGCGATGGTGCGCTGGACCTGTGAATCGAGAGAATTGGGCAATTCAACTCAAAATATTTAATGGTTCATAACTACAAACATTTATATTGACTCAAGAAATTTCCATGCCCTTTCCCATACCTTTTTAAAACTGTGTTAATTTACATAACCGTAAACCCTGTCTTTTTTTGAAAAACATGTTCAGAAACAGTGCCTCACCAGCAGGGGGAGCCCTGAACCAGAGCCAGTGCTTGACTGACTAATAAGATCTTTGAGAGACTCTCCTACTGGGATGAAGGCCTCATCCTGCTCCAGATCTCTTTGGTACCGCCTCCGTCCCGTCTGTAGCTTATACCTGATCAAACAGCCACACAGAGTATATCATCACCTTCAATGCAATGTTACATCACAGAAGCTGTTTCACAAAGGGATCAGTAACTTATTACTAAGACCAACAGTATATATATATATCCATGCATTAAGATCAAGCACAAGAGGTGTCTTAAACAGATGATCAATCTTAAACAGGTGTGTCTGTGCCAGTGTTATCAGTATGCTGGTCAATAATTAACAGACTGTAGTGCATCTTTCATTCATTTCAGCTGGATAAACATGTCGTTATGAAATTAAAGTCTCACCTGTAGTAACACACCACAGTTATGGCCACCAAAGTGAAGCAACACACTGTCACGGAGATCAGAAAGGCCAGCAAGTGGGCGTTCCATAACTGAGGCTCTGGATTACAATGAGATCACAGACAACAGTTTTCATCACTGATAATAAGAAACGTTTCTTCAACACCAAATCAGCATATTACAATAATTTCGGAAGGATTCCTGTGACACTGAAGACTTGAGTAATGGCTGCTGAAAATTCAGCTTGGCCATCTCAGGAATTGCATTTTAAAACATTAAAATGAAAAACAGTTATTTAAAATTGTAATATTACAATATTGCTGTTTTTACTGTATTTTTGAATGGAAGTGGATATACACACATATAGTTATTTTTTTTAGGTTCTTAAGGGACGTTCCACTTACTTCCTGGAATAGGAGGTGGAAGTGTGGGCTGAAGGTCTCTATTACAGAAATCTGTGGAACAGCACTCAATGGTCCGTCTGGGTTGAGCATTAGGAGAGTCCTGGACAACAATAACCACATTCAGTCATTCATAATGCCTCAGCACTTAAACATCTATTCTTCACTCGCCCATTTATGTATTACCTTGCACTGGAAGTGGGAGCCCTCGTACTTCATGCAGCCGGAGGTGAGGATAGCCTCGCCGTGCTCATCCTCCTCTACGATAGCAAAACACTGGCCGTTCGTCCTGTGTAAACACACAAAGACCATTTAATCACAGTGTTTGTGATTTAGATGAGCAGTTAGAGGAAGTTGAAAGTGGCTGTTGTGAGCAGTAGGTAAAGCACACGGTGTACTCACTCGCAGGTGTTGTTTGTGGCATCTTCGGGGCAGTGGATCGAGCAATAGCAGCTAAGGAAGCGGGCAGCATCCTCGGGGGCCACGGTGGACCCGTCCCCAGTCTGGGGTCTCTTTGGATCCGATCCGGGCTTGACCCCAGTGCCGTGAAGCATGTAATCTGGGTTCTGCCCACCTAGAAGGGTTGAAATAGGGGAAGTCAGATTTTTAGACCACCTAGAATGTGACTGTCTCTAATAACTTTATCATTATAGCTCAATATTTACACAAACATTGAGTCACATCATATTAATGTCACTATGAAATCAAAATAGACAATCCTTTTTTAAGGAATATTGCAGTATTTATTATAAATGATGTATTCGTGCACATCATTATTTTCTTTAAATGGGTCATGACATGAGAAATCAAACTGGCCTTGATCTTTTGATATACAAGAGGTATTTGTACCATTAAAGCATACCGTAAGCTTCAGAGCTTAAAATATCCTCCACATTATGAACAAAGCATTTATTTAATCAAGCTCCAAAAGTGGCTCGTTTTGATATTGGGGGACTTGTGACATCACACGGGCAAATGCATATGCCAGCCTCCAGGACAAAACATCGATGAATAGTTTAACATCATTGCACCCACTTGCATTCAGTTGCTTAACTTGCCTGAATCGTATTCAAGCGGTGCGTCAAAAGCAAACAGAACCCATTATAATCACCATTCTAATCACAGTTTGCAAAGAAACATTTGTTGACAGAAGTAGCAGTCAACTGTATTGGATCCGACAGCAGCTAGACTGCAAATCACATGTAAATGATTTTATATTGCTTTGTCTGTAAATGACAGCTTTTCCACATATCCATTTGTTTTTCTTGTGCAAAAAAAACTTTTTTAACATAAGTGAACCTAAAGGAACACATGAACCCTTTTAAAATTCATGTCCCCTCACAATCTTTTAATCCGAATTATCTTCCCCTGCAGTGACATCTCTTCTCTGATGATGTGTAAGAAAGAAAAAAAAAAAGAAAAGAAAAAGAAAAATTCACAGCCACAAGGACACAAATCCCCTGTTATTCTCTTCGGTCTCTGCTGAATTATACTGCAGGGAATCTAGGGATCTTAGATAAATAGGTGGGAGTGAGGAAAACAGATCACCATAGACTGTGAGTAAAAGAGGGAGATAAGGATTTAAAACGTGGACAAAGAGAGAGAGAAATTGAGATTTCTCTGTGCTGTAACCTGATCCGTCTGAGTGTGTGAGCATTTGTCGCAGACAGACAGGGTGCATATTGCCTCAGGCACAAAGACTCATGTGTTTGGTAAGTATTGCTGTGGGTGCTTCCTCTTAGAGCCCTGCTACTTGTCCTGCAGGTCTGGGCAGGCCTAAACCCAGTCAAAATAAGCCCACACTAAAACAGGCATGCTGCTGTTTAGTAAAACACCACATTCCACACCTAGGATCTCATTACTAGAGCTGTGCTTCAGACCCATCCAACGTCTTAAGACTACTTTAGACTTGCCCTACATCTCTATCTCTGAAAATTCACATAAATATTAGATAAATGGGCAGGAGACACAAATGCAAACAAGTATAAATGGCAAACTCCATCCAGTAGGAAGATCTTACCTGCTATCAGCAGAGTTACATGACAGCAACACCTCCAGCCTTATCAGCTGGGGTGGAGACCGCTAAAGTGATATACAGTCTGATAACACAAAAGTGTGGAGCCAGGACGCTTTAAACCCTGAGAGCTGATATCAGCTGGGGGAATGAAGAGGACGTGGCACAATAATATCGGAGGAAGAGAATTAACAAACCGCTTGTTAAACGTCTACAGGAGAATCACGCAATTCAGTGAATCACAATTCATAAATACATTGTTCCTGATCAGATGTTGCTTCAATACATGTCTACATTCATATTCAGTGCAATCAATGAAGAAGGAGGTCATGTCAATAATCAGAAACTCCTAAATCTGTATTTTAAGTGCAGTCACAGCTGCATCTATGTGGAAAGAAGCAATATGGAAATATGGACTATATCTGTGACAGAGAAAGTGAATAAAGGGCAGAACAGAATGGCAGAAGTAGTGGAGTGACTCTCATGAATAAATGTACAGATCATATAACACTCCAAAATCAAACAACACACACACACACACACACACACGGATTTGGATACAAATAAAATTAAGCCTTTTTGGACCTTTGAGACATTTTAATTTCCCACAAAATTTCGCATCACCTTAATTTCTGGTTTTGCATTTGAGTTTTTAGTAACACTTTAAATAATTTATTCATCTTAGTTAATGTTAATTTAAACATTTACTAATAAATTATTTAAGTCAAAAGGACCTAAGCTAATATGAACTAACAAAATATGAAATAACGTTAACAAACATTAAAAATAATCGTATTGCTTATTGTTAATGTCAGTTAATGCATTCATGTTAATGAGACCTTATTAAAAAGTGTTACAGATTCTTAAAAAAAAAATTATAAATAAATTCTCATTATATGTTCAATAAAAAAAAAATAAAAAAATAAAAACAGGAAAAACAAATACCAGAATATAATCTTTTAATTTAAACCAGCATAAAACCTGTACATAAATAATCTGCATAATTTAAATATATGAATGTATTATAATACATGAAGTATATTTTATATAATCAATGGTTATTAAAAAATCTTAATGGTCCTAAATGCAGGCTTTATTTCCTTACAGCACTTTGTAATTTCTTTCATTTTGATTGCAGGCTGAAATATGACCTGGGCATGTTTCATCATGAGATTCACCCAGGGACTTGAAATGATCTGAGCGTGAAAAAAATCATGCTCAAGCCAGGAATGAAAGTGTGCTTGACAATGCAGTGGCTATAATCAGTTTTATTGAGAGGGATCCTGGAACAGATGTGTCAAACACGATAAGATGTTACTCAACACCAAGTCAATTTGTGGAACATTGCTTACAAAAGAACGTGTCATGAAACATTCTGTTGAATGGCCTGAAGGTGAAATGGTGAGAAGTGGGATTAGAAGGGAAAGTGAAAGACCAGATTAGGAACACAAGAGACAGGATTATAGTGTGTAAATATGAGGTTGAAGACCGGGTCGAGTGGCACGAGCTCTGGAGGCTGATCAAACACTCTTGAGTCCGCTCTAGTGTGTCCTTTCTTTCTCTTTTCATGTAATACTTTGTCTCCTGGTGTATGAGTCAGTCCATTCATTATGCTGCTTTCCTGCAATAGCCAGCGATATAAATCTTCTGTTTATGTGTCATAGTTCAGTTTTTGCAGATGAGAAATGTTTATTTGAAGCCATGAAGTTGTCCCATGGCCCCCTCCATTTGGGCAAAATGCAAAATGCCCGGCTAAAGTATTTGATGTAATATCTTTGATCACTTCACAGTTTAGTCCAGGCGCCGATGCTGTCACACAGGGCCCAGTGTGATAATGGAGGTGGAAACCGGTAACATAAACATGGTAGAATAGAGACAGGAAAAAGAAAGAAAATATTGCTCTGAAATCCCTGCTCTCAGCGAGAGGCCGGTAAATTGAAGGAATGCGAACGGTGTAGTCAGAAACATAGGCTGCTTTTAAGAGCGATTGTAAAAGGCAGGCTAATCTGTTATGATGTGTTGAACCCTACACGTCCTAACAGCTACAATGCGCAGATAAGCGCGAGCTAAATTCCCGCAACCACAACAGCGGCACACAAACAACCGCAGGGCTCAGGAATGTTATCTGAGCTGAAACACATAAAACAGGTTTTGAGCCAGAAGGTTTACTAAATCAGAGCAGATGGGACTTGTTGCGCTATCTCCTCTGAAGTACCTCTGAGGCACCAAGTGATTCATTGACATTATGAAGCCACTGAATACATTTGCTCTCTTTCCCCCCTCTGCGTTTTTCCTTGGCTCGGAGAGAAGAATCTACAGAGTATCGCCGTGCTCCTACATGTGTGCTTGATTGTGGCTCGCCGTCACCGTGGAGTCTGAGGTCTGGCAGTACTCAGGCAGTAATGAGTCCTGCTGACCGCATTCTCCCAGCCTGTAGGCAGCTCAGCTCAGACTCCAGCGCCAGCCTCTTTAAGAGACACTTCGGCTCCATTTTCCATACAGTTGGCCCAAACATATACACAGGACTCTACAGTTACATGTCTAATCAGTGTAGGTGCTGTGGAGCACGCTCATGAGCCCCAAGCAACAGGTGAAGCCAATCAGAAATCTAACGGTGTAGATGGGTAAAGCAGCTTGTAGTTTATCACAGTGGCCCCAAACACATTTGTACACTTAATGACTCCAGCAGACAATGTGATTTCAGCAAGATCATTACTAAATCACATTGTACGACATGGGTCTAATAAACTTGGGTATGTCATGTATGTAGCCTGTACGACGATGACACCTATTGAATCGTAGGCTACGACACAAGTTAGTATAGAAGAATAAAGCATCAGCATGCACTAGTGGTAAACAAACAGAGCAAGATGAATAGCATTTTGGCAATTATGGTTTTTATGTGCGCTGAAAAAAAGAGGAAGCGAAAGAGGCGGAATATGGACGCTAGGTAAAAGAGGCAAACTTGGCATGCCAATTTTGCAAATGGATCTTGAGGTAAGTTTTAGCTCCATGTCTTGTTGACCAATACGTCATTTCATGTAGCATTTTTATTTGCTAGTCAGTAAACACTGTGAGATGATTATGCTAAATTTCTGACACTTTCAGAAAATGATCGCTGGCTATCTTTGGTCGCAAGACCGTGACAACGTCTGTATTTGAACCTCTCTCACGGTACAATGTAGGACCACCGTTTAGGAGCCACGATCACAGAAGTCACTACAATTGGTCATCTTGTCTGGGAAAACCCTAAAAATCATACAATGTGTTCCGGTCACACTTAAAAAGGTCTGAATGCCATTGCATGAAATATTAAACCAAGAGACAAGAACAAAAAAGATGCTTACACAAACTAACTTTTCTGAGCAAGTTTGTAGTAGTACAACCAAAAAGTAAAATTATGTCATCGTTTGCCAATATCATTCCGAATCCAAACCTGTATGAATTTCTTCTGTGGAACAGTGGAACACAAAAGATTTTCTTTTTCTTTTCCTGTCCTTACAATGAAAGTCAGTGGGAACCAATGTTGTGACCCCACTGACTTCAATTAAATGGACAGAAACAGCTGAAATATTCTTTAAAATATCTTCTTTTGTGGTGTCAAGGTAATTTTTCATGGACGTTTTCCAGTCAGTTTCCCACGTTCAAAAATGCATCCTAACAGAATAACTACTGGTGTAGTCCTTCATATTAACTGTTCCACAAAACCCAACAACCAGAAAGTGTCTAAGACAATGTCTTGACTGAAAAGTGTGCTATACATCTAAACAGAAGCCACCGATTTCTCTAATGCAATGGCTTTTTTGTAATATGGTAGTGTCTATATCCTTTTTAGGGCCCACTATATCATGACATTGTGTTGCTTGAAGACTTTGTCTGCATAAGATGAGGCAGTAGCTGAAGCTTTAACTCGCGGGTAAACATCTGTGGTTTGACCCTATTAAAGCAAAGGGTAGAGTAGGCAGCTCAGAGTCACTATTGAAGCTGTAATGGGAGGCTGGTCAAGAGGCGAGAGGAGAATACGAGTGCTTCACAGACTTCACACACCTTGATGAACAGACTCTGCTAAATGCGTCTGGTTTCTGTAAAGTACAAAAGTGACAAAAGATTGCAAAGAAGCTGTTCTGCAAGTAAATTTTAAAAGTACAGACCGAAAAGCAGCACACTTTGTGGAGAAATGACATAAAACCGATCAGTCTGCATGTGTTCTCGGTGGTGTAGCTATTATTTCTCAGCACTGCAGTAAGACTTAACAGGAAATGATGCAACGAGCCAGCCAAGTCTCTACGAGGGCGTTTGGCTCACAAGCCTATAATCAAGACACTAGTCCTCATGACAGTCTCAGAGTGTCTGCAGCAGAAACGTAGGAGAGGGTAAATAAAAACACAAAAATCCTCCAAGATGTCCTTGTTCCAAAATACATCACTGGGTATCCATTAGATACATCAAAATAACATGTGAATCATGTCCCCTTGAGGGATGACATGTAGGAGGTTTGCCCTTCTGTGAGAGGCTTAAATATTAGAGACATTTATTTATTTAATCCCTACACCGGTTATTCATTAAATTATGTACATGTATACAACAAAAAGTAACCGAACAATGAGGAAAGGCCAGGCTGTAGGTTGTGGGCTGGCAGGAGCGACTTAAGCTTTAAGTGGCCGTTAACCTGAACCTGCCATTATTATTTATTTACTTTCATCTCTTTAATAACGATCATTATAATTATCACATGGGCTCCCATTTCAGGGCCAAATCCCCCAACACATAATAATCCAACACTATTTGAACACCAGCTTGTTAAAAATGGAATGAGGGGAAAGAAAAAAAGGGAACATGTGGAAAACAACGGCCTGCCTGACACAGACCAATAAAGTTGGATGCCTTTATGAAAGTAAAGCTCTAATGGGCATGGAGACACCTCTAGAGCCAAGTACCCAACAGCAAGCTGTAAAAAGTGAGAGTTCAGAACGCCTTTAACAGGCCCCTGTGCCGTACCGCTGAACATATGTTCGCTAGAGTGCACGCATGTCAGCGTACAGGAGCTCAACGTAGTCCTCTATTCAAATGCTTCAGAACCTGTGGTCTACAAAAACAAGAAAAAGCACAGTGACTCACACCAGCACAGGCCTTCATTGTCAGACAGTAATGGTTATTTCCTGGAGAGCAGCACGCATTTGGCATATTTAGCTTACTACCTGTCAGCCAGTGCAATGCCGGAAATAGTTAAAGTGTCAGGGAAACTCACAGCATCGACAATAGACTCAACAAGCTTCCTGTAGTAGGACCCGGGCGGGCGGCCCAGCGTGGTATACAGTGCAGGATGGGAAATGAGGGCACAGGAACACTGAATCAAGTGATTTATTCAAAGCTAATATTAATAAGCATGTTGTGGCCATCAACCAATAAAAGCTTACAACAAAAAATGTAATTGTATTAAATGCTACAAGTAAAATTAGACATAACTACAATTTGAGATTTGCTTAATATTTATTCTCACAATCTCTGAGAATTTACTGTATAAATAAAAATGCCTCAATTTGATGTTATATTTCAGCCTACTTGGGTTTCTATATTTTCTATAACTATAACGTCCTGCCGTTTTCCTGTCCTATGGGGCTCAACCTATAAGTGCTCAACCTCACCTTCTCCAATGAAGGCAGAAAATTCCATAGTTCATTTATTAGTTCAAGCCTGTGTTAAATGTGTTGAATGACATGACATTTCTCAGAAGAACATGCCGCCATATTCAGTCAGGAGAGATTATTCTGTGTCAGACGTTGACCTGCCCTCAGATCAGCTTTCACAAAGAAGAGGGGGAAAAAAAAAACTACAAAACACGCTCAGCAGCATTCATCTACAGTTCAATTCTCACTCTGTCTTGTTCTCATTGACACTCTAGACTCCCTCCCCATTTAACAGGAACCTTTGCAATGACCGAGGGTAGTTACCCTTTGTTTTAAAGGCTCTGGTTGACTTTATGAGTGAGAGAAATTGCTGCCAGCAGCCAGCACCCATTTCTTCTTTTGTTCCTTTACAGGGAGGGGAACACCAGAAGGAAGAATATATTTAAAAAGAACCTAACAAGCAGACAGTGACCACTCCAAACAATTGTAAGGTTAAAACTGTGTCAGTGCAGTGAAAAAAAAAAAAAACTTTTAAACTGTTGTACCAAAAAAACAGAGGGAAATCTCCCACCCCAGAGACTTCAATTTGCCTTGGTCATTTCCTTTTGTATACAATATTACGAGCTTAACTCTAAAAGGAGGTAGTGGGGTTGTGAGCTTTGACAGTAATTTAAACTTCCTAATCTCTTTCGATCTGTTTTTTATTTTCTTAACAGACTCCGTAGAGGCGTAACTGTAACTCTAATTCTTGATCGGAGGAAAAAGCTCTCTCAGTCTCTCCCATGGCTTTCATGTTGCTAAGAATAGACAGCGTTTATGACTCGAAGATATCATTCCCTGGAATAGAAAGGCAAATAAACTTCAAAGAACTAAACAGATAGTAAGACCTTATGACATAAGTGGGCAACTCTGAGATACTCAAGAGTCAAATGTAAACAATGAATCTACTGTTTTTAAGCAACAAGGATAGTCCACTGCAAAATTGCTGAGTGTTGTTTTGTAGCCTGAAAAAACTTGTTGACTGCATAGCAAAATATTACGTAACTAAGTGTGCTTTGACTCATAGCTAGGCTCACATGGAATCTGTGTATACAAATATACACAGTACACGGCACTGTTCTCAACAGAACTGCACCCATCACAGACAAAGTTTTGCATTTGCACATCACCACAATCTTTATTTATTGAATATTCTGGCTTACTTTTTAAGCTTTCAGCTATAGGCCTAGATAAACATCAGGTAATTTTAGACAGTGTCTATAGCAATTTGTCTGTCTACAAAACGACAACCACCAAAAACTCTGATTAAAGGTACACTATGTAACTTTTTTTGTTTCAAATTAACAATATGTAAATAATGAGTCAATACATCATCAATCCTTTTTCCAAAATGTGTTTTTGTCTTACCCTGATTCCCTAATCAGGTAACTAAGCCTGTTATACGTTTTTATATTTTAGAGCAGGATGGTTTTCGCAGGAAATTGCGAACATACGTCACTCGCCTGTGCGTGTCTCGTCATATCTGTAAATAGAGAAAAGTTGCTACGGCTACTTTGACGCATGTATAGCATGAGAGTGGCATAGATTAGTTGTCACAACAAGTGAGAAAGACCTCTGGGGAATCACCTGTTTAAAAAAAAAGCCGAACAGAGAAGCTCATGGTTGCAAAAAGAGAACGCAACAGAGTTTATCTGTGTGCTGCACATTTTACGGAGGACAGCTTTGTCAGGACAATCAGTTGTTTATGGATCACAACATGTAAGTATGATTTATTACGTGTTGTTTTGCTATTTATTAACAGATCCAATTAAAAGTTCTATGTTATTGCCACGATGTAAACAAAGGGCAAAGTTGTTTGGCTCCGCTAGCCTGCTAGCTAACATTACAATGTTGATGTAGTGTTTAGCTACGAGGCTCTCACTTTTGTAAGACTGTTCACTGATCCTTAGGAACTTTCCACTCTGAAAAGTCCTGTAAAATCTGTGCTTGCAAAGGTTTTGCACGATCATTTTGTTCGAAAATTTTTCCAGGGTCTGAATCGGGCTCGAACTGGTATGGGAAAATGCCATTGTTAATGTTTAACACGCTCCAAGCAGTTCGCCAATCACAACACACTGGGCCAGCTAACCTATCAGAGCACATTTCATATTTCAGAGGGGCTTCATCGAAACAGGAACTTAACAGAGCATCTGAGACAAACTTTAAAGAGAGGTGATGCAATAATATAAAATATGTGAAAAAATAATGCTGAAGACTGGAGTGATGGCTGTTGAAAATTCAGCTTTGAACCATAAGTTACATTTGAAGATATACTTAAATAGAAAATAGTTATTATTATATATTGTAATATTTCATAATATTACTATTTTCCTGTAATTTTGATCAAATAAATGCATCCTTGTTGAGCATAAGAAACCTCTTTCAAAAAACATTTAAACTGTACCTGTTTTTTCCCCTTATTTGATCATTTATCAACCTAATTTACCATATCTAAACCAATTTTGCATAATACCCCCATTTTGAAGAAATTCAAAATAAAATAAAACATTTTCCATAGATCATAGCTAGTTTTTTGTGCTTTGCTCAAACACTTCAACACTAATTCAATTCAACCTACAACTGCCTTCATTAACACGCTAGTGTAAAACCCTATAGGAAAAACAGCATTCACCTAAAATACACACATCTACAATCTTGCCCATTGACACCCTCTTCCCCCAACCCTCTCCTTAACATATAAAAACACTCACAATTTCAAACCAATCACCCAAACCATTGTTTCTATGCACAGTCAAATGTGACCCCAATGGCCTCTCCACACACCCAAAGATGTGTATTCTCCAATACAATCACTGCTGAGTAAATGAATGAACTACCTAAAGACTACATGAATGCCACACAACAGTCTCTAACGGGGGCCATTACATTCTGATAATGCGAGTCATTTGAGAGAAAAGAAGTGTGCAGTCCCTCATGTCTGCATTTACCTGAAATGGAGACAAAGTCTCCATTACTGCAGAACCATATGAGAGAAGATCATAAGGGCATCAAATCAATAAAATTAAATAATGTAATTCAGATGAATATCTTGGCAGATAGTGTTTGTTCGCTAATGCATCGCAAATGTGAAGAGACGGACTCTTTCGGGGCCTGATGAGAATAAAAAGTGATGCCATTATCCTGCTATGTTTTTAAAGGCCACCATCCATTAAAACAGGCAGTGAGGCTTCTGCAAACACTGGGTCTCATCCAAATACGGCAAAATCAATTCTCCTGCTGGTTTGTATTATAAATTGCTGCTGCATTTCTATTGTACATCCAGATGAAACAAAACAGATGACCCTTTTAGTCATCTCCAGTTTTCGCCTTCTTCCCTCACTCAAACGAAACCAAACAAAAAACACATTTTTGTTTACTATAGGTGTTTGCGATTCAAAACAGACACTCTCTGCATCTACTGTCATCTGCATGGGCCACTGAGAAGGAAGAAATGATCAAGTGTAGACACTTTACAATAATCAAACTGTCTTACCCTCAGCTGGCAGTGAGAGGAGGACGGCAGCTCCCAAAACGGCAAATAAGACGACCATGGAGGTGCTTTTCATGATGTTGGCTTGATGTTGGCTACAAAGCTGTATGGCTGTCTTGGTTGTGTCGTACTCTGCCACTTTTAAGACAACGAAGTGACCAATTAGCGATGAACGCGAGTAGACTGAAGAAGAGTATGCTAGCGTGATGAAGACTTCAAGGCCTCTTTACAGCTTCCTCTTGTTTAAGACCCTGTAATGAAGAGAGAGGAACACTTATTAATATTTCAGATCCATCATCGTGACATGTTTCCTTCCACAGTGCCAGAAAGCAAGCAAGCAAGAAAGGACAGAGGTGGTATTAAAATTCCTTTGCACTTCCATCTTAGCATTGTGACGTGAGAGCGTGACCCCTGACCCTGTATCAGAGTGGAGATGTGGAATGGCGGCTCTCAAGTCTTGGAAGGCTGCCTAAAGGGAAAGTCCACCCAAAACTGAAAATTCTGTCATCATTTACTCACTCATTTTGTTCTAAACCTTTCTTCTGTGGAATTCAAAAGAAGATAGTTTGAGAAAGTGCTGTTTTGTCCATCTAATGGAAGCCAATGGTCATCAGAACTGTTACCAACACTCCTCGAAATATCTTCTTTTGTAACATTCAAGTTTGGAACAAAATGGGGGTGAGTAAATGACAAATCATGACAGAATTTAAATTTTTTGGGGGGTAAACTATCCCTTTAAGGAGTGTCCCTTTCAAATGGCTGGTGTTGGGTTCTGTCCAGCGTTAATAACATAATGTGTCTGCTCTCTCTTAGCTCCTGCTTGTCTCGATGCAATTAGTGGCTCCCAGAGGCTCTGCAGGACTGGGGGCCTGAATTAACAGGCACAGAGAGGGGGCCGGTGTCTGTCACTTTTCATTTGGCCAAGGGGGACAAAGAGCCCCGACCTGCGCCCTACTTTTCACACTTCCCTGACTCCTGGGTAATGGGGAAACAAAAGGCGGGGCTCCCCTGGCTCACTGGGACCCCTTAAGAAAGACTGGATCCCTCTCCACACAGGACCACAGGGCAAGGGATGGAGAGATACGACCTGCAACAGGTTAACAACTTAACCCATCTCTGGTATAAAAAAAAAAAAGAAGCCAGTTCACAGGGAGTACAATTAATGTACACAAAGGCTTTTCTTCTTAGCAAACAAGAAAAAACAATGACACAAAAGAGAATGTTTAATAAATGCAATTCTTTATCAAAAATATTTTCAAACTTTTTAATAATAGTTTAAAAAGTAAAAACTTTTGTAATAAACTTTTGTATTTTGGAAATTCATAAATTGAAAATAAACATCTAAATCTTTTTGAGGAAATAAACCCTTCAAATCTGCCTATTCAGTTTGTGTTGTGTAGATTTTTTCTCCATATTAAGAGTTTTTCCACACAATGCTTTCAGTTCTGTGATTGGTGGTCCAGCTTTATAATTACAGAGGGCCAAGCAACAGCAAAATGGTCATTGCTTTAGTCTATTTAAAAGATATATTCATTTGAATGAAGTAAAAAATAATTTGAATGCCATCATTGGATGAATCAGCATTTGTGAATAACTCTTTTAAATTAATGATTTAATGACTGATTTTTTAAACACTCACTTGTCGCAAACTCCTGCCGTAACGATAAGCAATACAATACATATTATTGTCAAAATACTTGTAAAAAAATTAATTACCCTTATTTTGATAAATACTGTGTTTATACCCAAACTATAAACTTTTATCCTGTTTTATTTAAATGTTTGTAACACATAAATAACGTTAATGTGTGGTTGAAAACACTGTTTGTGAAGCTGCTTCATACTGTACATTTAAACGGCAGCTGCTCTCTCCGGATCAGCGGTAGCGCGAACGCAGATTTGAATGTTGCAGTGTGATGATCGCACTTTCAAAGGTTAACCAAAGTCTTTGTTTTAAACAGTTTCACATCGCTAGCGTCACCGAAGCGTGAACAGCACGTGTTTTTTCACTGTCCATATCAATGAATGAGAGCGTTCATATCAGAAGCGTGATGGCCGAAGGCCTCTCACGGTGCGTGTCTACTGGCGTGGAGCAGAGCAAGCATTTTCAATCCATTCCTACAGAAGTTGAACTTTACGCGATGTGCTGGGATTTATTTTCAAGGAATTAGTGTCTGTTAATGGCCGTTGCTACTATAACATCTTCAGCTAGTCAGCTAAAGATCCTTTCCATCTAAACTGTTTATATCTTAAGCTTAGTAGTGAATGTTTTATGAGCAGTAGGATAACCATATTCATCCGCACAGTCATGCAGAGCCGAAGCACAACCAAAACAATGTTCTTCCGCAAAATGCATGCATTTTGCTAGAGGGCCAAAATGTTACATAGTGTACCTCTAAAGCCTGTAAACAACCAGAATCCCTTTGTAGTTTCACCATAGGAGAGATAAAGGCCAAAGACTAGTAAAAGAATGCCAGGACTAGTCAGTGCGGAAAGCTTCAGGGCCTGAGGACAGGAAGTGTGCTTAAGGAGAAAGAACAATCCTATCTTGAGGCCCCTGACACTTACATTTGTCAGCAAGATCATTCCCATCACAGTCACAGCACACAAATAATATAGCATAAAGAAGAAAAAAGAAAAAGAAAAAAATGAATAGCTCATAAAAACAAATCTCATGTTTCAGAAATGATTTAAATGATTTCCAATCCAAATCACATAAAGGCATGGTTTGGAAAATCAATTTGCTCTAGTTAAGAACTACTAGAATTACTACCAATGTGGTAGTACAATAACAGAGTTTGAAAACTGGCACAAAGCAAATCCCTGCAGCAGATGGACCACTATTAAATCAGAAGGCAAAGATGCCATGGAGTTGTGCAGCCAAATTGCATAATTTATAGTCTCACTGAGCATTCTTTCAGAGGAAAGCTCCTCATTAATTTCCTTTGAATGGATGAAAGACCAGAGAGATGGGGGTAAAGGTAAAGCAACTGTAGCCACCATATAGAATGACCACACCTTATAGCAAATCACTGAGGCATGGCGTGTGGTTTCTGGGAAGGCATTCCCACAGTCGTCAATCATATGATGCTTGAAAGGGAAGTCACTGTGGAGACAGAAATCTGAGGAAGAACAGAGCGAGCTGTGTCACTCGTTTCCCTAAAGATAATGCTGCTTTGACAGGGCCTTTGAATATCTTTGTTTTTCCAGCTAAGTCCATTTCATAGAATAAATGGATAACCACAAGACGCCAAACATCCCCTTTCAGACAGGTTTTGGAAAGGCAGGTGAGATGAACAACTAAAGGGATCACCCGAGATCCTGTTAAGTCTGTGGTCTTGATCGGTGCACACTGAAGAAATGCATTCAAACCCAGAGCCTTACATGAAAACAAAAACCACAGAGCAAAAGAACAGGAAAAGAACATGGACAATTCACTTAATATTTAAAAAAAAATTAACTTTATATATTATGGTTATATTATAACTTTTTAAACATTATTAAAGGAGCATTCGATGATGATAAAAGTAATCTAAATTGAAAAAACAGGTTAAATGAGTATACACAATTCAGTAACCAATATCGACCTATAGTGAAAAAAAACCCTCTAATATCAGCAGATAACCAATATGGTACTGATTTATAAAGCATATGTAATGATAATCTCTTAAAAGCAATGGCAAAAGTACATCACCAAAACTGTGCTAGTAATGATAACAGAACTGAAATGCATCCATTTCTATACAGTCTTCAGAAAAACCCTCTCATCACAGCACACGCAAACAACAACACAAACATGCTTTTCACCAACGCCAGCCATGCTCTCTAACTTGTAGATTGAGTAAATGTGGTATGTGGATATGTGTGCTGGCATGCGTTTCCCTGGCCCCTCCTGGGGGCCCCTCCTTACAGGCAGCTCTTGCCTCTCAAGTCACGCCGGCCAGCAGGGAGAGCAGACTTCCTGGCTCCACTCTCATTGTTTGCTTGGCTGCTTCTGAGGCTCATCCAAGGCTGGATTACCATAAGAATACTGAAACGTTCCTGCAGAGCACTCCCCTACCAAACCTCCTGCTGCACTTCTTCTCTCCTGTCCTCCTCCCCCTCTCTGCCCTCCTCTATCTATCATTCCCTGTAGTCCTCTTCCAATATCTCAGTCACGCTCTGCTACCAGCACAGCCCTCTCACAGCCTGCCTTCAGTTTCTCTCCACACCTACAGCCAGTCTTTGGTTTGTATACTGGATGTTGAACAACCCTCAAGAGACACACAACACTCTAATGGAAATATAAAAGGGGGTTATTAGGTACAACTTACTGTATCTGCCTTGATACCCAAAAAAAGTGCAGGTGGGTAAAAATGAATCTTTTTGTGGGTACATCTACAAAAGAGAAATCGAGTGGAAAGTGCAGAAAGTTGAAAGGATGGAAACGAGGGCGGAGGTTTGTGGCAACAGACGCAGGGCTCTATCCAGACAGTCGTGGGTTCAAGAACACACTGATGATGGTGTGCGTAGTCTATTGAGGTCGTGTTGCTCTACCAATCACCCACGTGGAGTTGGTAGTTGGTTTTTACTACTGAGTGTCTAGATGAAACAGAACTACATATCTATTCATGTTGGCTGACACACAATACCAGTCTACAGTTTGCAAACACTTACTCATTCTATATTGTTAGCAATTTATTTTATTTTTTTACATTTTATTGTAACAGCAAAATCATCATAAATACACAACATTAAAATATATATCATTTTAACAGAAAAATACTTTAACTTAGTTTTAATATACACAAATAACACCGATACAACTTATTAAAATAGGAAAAAAATTATTTGATGAGTTTTCTTTTTCAGTACACAAATGTAACAAAATTACAATCCACTTTTCCTCTTCGTAGGAAAAAGAGTAGGCTAAGTCCAACTCCCATCGATCCATATGTCTAGACGAGTACTAGACTACAAGCTGCGCTGAGACTGACCGCTTCCAGAGAGACCCATTTCTCTAGTCTCACTTCAACACCAGTGGGAATGCTGCTAATGCTAGCATCTCATTCCAACACAATGTAATTTTACAAACATAAGATTTCCTCACATGGAAGACACACTTTTCTAAAAGTAAGTAAACATGTCTGAGAGAAGTTGTGTTAATGGTGGCTCAGATTTACTGCTGTAAACACTCTCTGTTTGGACTTACAAGCCCTGGGCAGATCCTGGGAAACTTGCGCAGAGGCTGCTGTGGGTTCAGAAGACGGCTAGATTCATTCTAGTCTGTAATTACAACATTGAGCTGAAAATAAGGCTTTGTTTAAGCAGATGCACACGCTCCAGCACATTCCACGACCAATGTAGCCTAGCTCTCCATAGAGGGCTTCACGTCACTGAGACATATGGTAGGGTGGTCCAGTTCTGGACAACACACCAGAACGCCCATGCTCAGTTCAACAATCACAGATCAGCTCTGCTGGAAATTAGACAGAATTGAACAAAATAATGTCCTGCATTACATTGTTACACTCCTATACAAAATATGGGGTCAGTAAGATTTTGTACGAGAATTAATACTTTTATTTAGCATGAATGAACGCATTAAATTATTCAAAAGTGACAATAAAAACATTTAGATACAGATTATATATAAAATGTATCCTATAAAATGCTGTTCTTTTGAACTTTACATTAATAAAAATAAAAATAAAGCAGCATCATTGTTGAACATTTTTCTAAATTGATAAGAAATGGAGAAAACAAATCTCACTGACCCAAGCTTTTACAAGTAGAAACACTGAATACTTCCAAACTGAAAAGACTTGTGGGGCTAGAAGAAACTGCAGGAGCCACAAGCATGTGTACTTCTCTTAGTACTTAGGACGATTTTTGATTCAGAAAGTTATGTTCTCTACCCCGGGATGGTCACCTGAGTTCCCTAATCTACACGTCTTATGAGTGTGAAATCCTGTCTGACAGATCACAGACCACAGTGTGGACCTGTGCAAGCCAATTCCTTTTGGACACGGAGAACAAAATCCATTTTACTAAGTGGCTAGTCCCACTGTGTATAGAAACACATGTCATCCAGCAGGCAACTGAATGTGACATTGCCCCCTTCCCCAAAAACACTAAGTGCAAATTGTTTTGAGCTGAAGGACGTTGCCCTGATGAGCAAAGCATAAAAGTGCACTTCATGCAGGGGTCTCCGATGTCTCCAATTCTCTAGGCAGGACGCTTAATGGCTGCGGCAGGAGGTTCCTCTGTATCAAACAGATCATTTTCACACTCTGCAGAGCTCGTGCTGCCAGAATGTCTGTTCCTGCATCAGCTTACAAATCAAGATGTCTGCCACAAGTTGTTTAAAAGGATGCTATTTTTTCTTTCTTATCCACATAGATTGGAGAGACATACTATGGCACTGCTGAAGATCTTTTTTTCTTATCGCTGTGGGGTGATGGTTGTTTTCAAGCACCAAGGTTTGAGTTGTTTTTTCTCAAAAGGCATTGGGGCATGACACAGAAATGAAAGAGGTGCTGTATTTTCCATTACCTTCTCACAAATGTCATGGCCGTGGGATGATAAAGAGGTTTTATCATCTGTGGCAAGCTTTCTTCCTGCCTGAGATCTTCCTGCCCCATAGAGGGAGTTTGGTATAAGCGGAAAACGTCAGCTTGAGGCTTCTGGGATGGTTCATGTACACAACAAGTCCAGAGTATCCGAATTAAAGCAAGCACATTTTTAAGAAAACTCCATGCTTTTAAAGTGATAGTCCAACCACAAACGAAACTTCTCTTATCATTTGCTCATGTCATTTCAAACCTGTATGGCTTACTTTATTCTATGACAAAAGAAGTTTCAGCAGTTTTTGGTCATACAATGAAAGTCAATGGGGTCCAAAAAAACAACAATGACCCCCACTGACTTTCATTGTATAGAATCTTCAGGATATTCTTTTGTGTCCACAGAGGAAAGTAAGTCATAAAGGTTTGGAACGAAATGAGGATGAGTAAATGATGACAGAATTTCCAGTTTGGATAAACTAACTAAGCCTTTGATCCAATGAACTTCTCCTATATTTTCCAAAATGCTGCAACATAAATAGGCCAATCTGTTAAACTACTAAATGTCTGTCATTTTACAACTTCATATTGAGTTTACCTAATTACAGCAGCAGGAAGAGCAGTAAAAGCCTTTGTTCCAGTTAAAGAGTGACATCTGGACACTTTGATCCCAGATCCAACAATCAGTTTGTTTACATTCGCTTTAAAAAGTTCGATTTTAGTCGGAATAAAACAATATTCTGTCATTTTAAAATGTAAACCATTTAGTCTAACTGAATTCATGCCAGTCTGTTTATTTTTTGTGAAGTTGCACTTGCATGTACGACCCTGTGCACCGTCTATATACGAGTATTGACCATGTGTTATGGACAGGCTGCTAGCGATGCACTGATTCATCATGTGGCTTTCTATTGTGCCACATGTATTATTATGATGGTGGTTATCTGTACATTTTAAGGTAAAAAGGCAGATTTTGGTCATTAAGTAGGTATATTAACATCATATCCCTTGATGAAATATAGCCTATGGTTATAAGTTGTAAAATATACATGCATCCTGTATATATTTTTCACTGTAAAATTCAGATACGTATATAAATAGGTCAAAACACACAGACAGACCACATAAAACAGGTGGTAAAAGTATTACAAACAAAAACCAGAGTTAGTTGACAATGTCACTTTCCATTATGCTTCATGTGCATGTTTGAAAGTTTTCCTGCTTCTGCTTTCTGCAAATGTTCAACTGCATATATGAAATATTCCATGCCCCATCTCAATGTAACTTAGTTATATGTGTGTGGTCTCTGTGTTAGTGTAAGTCAGTACAAGAACGGATTTGTCTGAGCAATTGTATGGGAATCTCAGGCAGTGTGAGTGCAGTTTATGAATTCCAAATTGTACGGCAACAGGGCAGTGTGTTTGCCCAGAAACCACAGTAACGAAGAGGCTGGAGAAACGCGCTGGAAAACTTTAGAGCTGCCCACAGGCGAAGGCCCTGTTTAAAGTCTGGCAGATCACACGGCCTCGTTCAGCTCCACATCCTTTGCAAACATGTGGCTGCAATTGAGTGGAACAGCCCCTCCCTCCAGCTATCCATCCCAGCAGCCCCATGTAAACATCCCAGGTCCATACAACTCACTACATCACAGACTGATTGACCCATGCCTCAAAGCGACATCTAAACTCGTACTACAGTCTAATCAAAAGTAAAGCCCATATGTACCTGAGAAAATCCCAACAGTGATCCAGTCTATGTGGCGGTATGGAGTTCTGCATGTAAACACGGTCATCATATGTCGTGGGTCATTAATGCGGGGGGAACGGTGAAGGTGGGCTGCAGGGGGATCTGGTCTCTGACAGACCAATCAAGCGCCAATAATTATGAGACAGGAAACCCGCTGATTGTGTAGGTCTGTCTCAGGGACAGGGTTAAGGGTTAATCTCTTGGCTTCGGTAATCAAGGTTGTTGTACGCTCCTTCTCTCCCTACGAAAATACAGCCAAAGTTGGAGGAAGTAAAGAAAAACTGCAGCATTTACTAATGTAGTTGGCTCTAGAGTGAGTCTTTGAAAAAGAGGTGACACTCTGGTAACAGAGCCGAGCGCTCCAACCATTTACTGGCAGTTTAATTTCACAAAGGCTTCTGTGATATACGACAGACCACGATTTACAAAAGAGAAAAAGTATAAAAACACACAGATCAAAGGGAAAAGGAATAAATTCAATCAAATTAAAGGAGAGCATCATACACTAGTCTGCAACAAAAAGCAGCAGGTTCTTACCTCACAGGGTAGCAAGTGTGGCAGTACATCATGATCCGGGGTACTCATGAGTGTCAGTAATAAGAGGCTACTGTCTGGAGCAGTATCTCAAGGTAAAGCCACAAACTCCCGTGAAAAACCTTTGTAGTACCTAAAGAGACATGGAGAGCAAAAAAAGGATGATTATACAATCTGGTGAAAAACTAATGGCCTGTTGACAGCTGGTCACTTCATGCATTTTTACTGATCTGATAGCTATCTGATAGCTTAAAACGGCTCCATTTACACTTGGTCAAATAATTGTGTCTCCGCAAAATAATCCAATCTGGTTACCTTTCATTCAATTTTGTAACATTTAGAAACGAAAAAAAAGAAAAGATCTCATATAAAGTGTTCATTATATTATTCCAATTATAAAATGTAACCATGTTAAAGAAATACATTGGTAACTTTTTGGTGTGTAAACAAAAAAAAAAATAGAATAGTCTTGACTGTTTTCTCATGAGTTGCTTTAAGACACTTTACGTGTGTCACAGTTGAACAACTGCCAAATCACAACTTAGCAAGAGATAATTTTTGCATTTTCAGAATTACTTGATTTTGGATTATCAAAAAAGAAAAAAGAAACAATGTAGGGCGGGGACTTGGTTATATGCATCAGTTGTTGAATGGATTTTGAGATATGGCCACTGCACTCAAAAATGAACACGAGCTTACAGACAATTGTGGAGGGGCGGCGTTAAACAATAGGAGGTCAAGAAACACATGGATGAATTGTTCTTGGAGGGTGCTTTCACAATGGCAGTTTAGTTCGAAACGGGGCACAGTTCACATAAAAAATTTGGTAATTAAAAGCTGTCAAGTGGACCTGAGAGCGCACTGGGGCACCAAACACAAGACTACCTGTAGGAGGTGGTCTGAGTTCGGTTGCACTCGAACAGTGGTGCGATTTGCGTGAATGTGAAAGCAAGTCGGACTTGTTCAGTGCGCACTTATTCAGAAAGTAAAGTAACCTGGTGCATGCATTTTAGTCATTAGTTCAACAAAACACATGTAACGGCACCAAATAGCACCAAATTAATAAAAAAAACTAAATATATTGACCCGTGTCCCATTTTCTATCATGCACCGTGCACGTTTGTGACATAAGATGAATGCAAATGCACCTGGGTTCAATAGAATCAAGTTGAGTGTGAAACCAGACCAACGCTTCGAGGGAAACTGAGAACTATCTGCTTAGATTCGGACTTCAGCAAGCATGCCCAGTGTGAAAGCCCCCTAAATGTTGAAAATTACCTTTAAACTGCTACTAAAAAGAAGTATAAAAATAAAATGCCACACTGCTCACTAAAAACCACTTGTGCAGCCTAAGATTAGTTTCATATTTATACTTCCATGTTTAGTCTTAAGTTTGAAAACTAAAAGTACATATGCAAGTGAGGTTTGATACAGTATAACAAGGTATGATATGGGCGCTTTAAACTTAACCATATGACTTTTGAACCATGCACCAAAAATAGAAGCTTAAATGGTAATTTAAGAGAGAGAAATTGAGAGGGGGAATTGTTTGATGTCAGGAAAGTTCATGTCAAAAATCAACACGGCAAGTCACTAAATAACACTGAAAATGTCACAAAGGAGATCCCAGGATTAAACTGAACTAAGACGTGTGTGGATTAGCGCCAAACGCAGGGCAGACATGCTTCTTAGACAGAGTGTCACCAAGCCTGAGACATTCATATCCACACAGGTGCCAGGAGGATTTGACCCCATTGCCCTCACTGAGAAAGAGGATTACAACTTATTTCCCAAGTCCTGGAATGTTGACTTCTTCCCAAATCTGAAGCTTTAGGGATAATCTTTGAAATATGCCTCATCAAAAACAACAGAATCAAGCTTCAGATTAGGAAAGAAGTGTGCAGAACATCAGAGCGGCTTGCGTATGCATGCACATCTCCACACTCTTGACCAGAAACATGCGACTTGATTTGTGACACTGTTTTGTTGCAGTGCTGAAAGATGAGCGACAGCTGTAGGAAGTGGAAATCAAACATGAAGATTCCATCACTGCTGTTAATTCCAGAGGGTTTAGTAAAACCAACAGGAAAGCACGAGGGTGTATAAAAAGCAATTGGGGCTCTGAGGGGAGACTAATACGATCAAAGCGAACGATCAGCCATAGCTAATTGAAATTAAAGCCCATGAAATGAGAAGGTTAGCGTGGTTCACTGAGGCACTGTGGATGGGAACACAGATGCCTTGAGGGAGGACTCAACTGTGCCTGCAAAGCACCCACTCATTCTTTTTGCACTGTGGTTATGATATTCCTTAATGTTTGTGTTTTTTACAAGAGCATTCAGTCACGATTCAGCTTTGTGGGATGGCAACAGCTAAGCTTTTCTGTCAGGACTTTTAGTTTTGTGAGATGACAGCAAACTTGTTTACTGTCAAAGCCACAGGCTTCAAGCACAATTTAAAACCACCAATGAGCAAAAAGCCAAAATATATTGTTGAAAATAGCCAGATAATCATACCAAGCCTAAATGCGAATGTGATCAGTCAAACAACCACCGGATGTTTCCTTTTGTGCTGAAACACTAAAACAGTCCATTAAGATGTGCGACTGGCAAAGTATAAAGAAGAAAGGCAATAATTAACCCTGGGCTCACAATAGTTGAGTGATGATGACCACCATGTAACACATCTGTTCATATTCACCATTTAGGAACTCTTACTCATTTCCTCTACAAAGCAGAGACCTATTATGGAGGAAGTCATTCAATTACAACCAGCCATTCTCCATTCATTTAGGTTATGACTCTTAAGCAGATAACACAATATGTAGGCTTTAGCTCATGATGCTGTATAAGACCTTCAGCTAGCCATATCTCCTTGAATCTGCAATGTAAAACAAAAGTAATATTACATCTTACATCTGCACAAAAGGACGCGAATGCGAAAGTGAACTTGGCGTGCTTGTCTGAATGTATAACTCCCGTTTTGCATGCGCTCTTCCTGTAACAACAACGCTGAAACACGACGTGCAACTAAATTAAACACAACGAATTTACAACATTCTATAACAATAGTGTTCTCATTATAAAGTTATTGAGATGGCAGATTGCTGCAGCACATCTTGCACTTTACTCTATTTTTATTACCAAAGTGATTCAAGGCATCACTTCATGCTTTCAAAGTCATGGTTTCACTTTAGTTCTCTGTTCTGATTCATATAAAAGTCAGTATAGCTCATTCTATCTATCTATGCTTTCAAGACTGACACGTGATATTCAAAACATTAGTATTGAACAACAATACAAACATTTGAGCAGAATAGAATCAAAATAGAATCCTTAACTGTTCCAAAACTCTCTCACATTGACCCCTAGCCATAAGGGCATCCTTATTGCGAAACCCTGGGGTTCTTTGCATTTAACCTGTATGCAGAAATTAAACCCTGTTTTCTTTGACTGTAATGGCTGGACGTGTCTTGCTGGAGGGCTCAGTGCTAATGAATGTTTTTTTATTGAGGGTTTTGTTCAGGTTCAGCAGTGCTCTGAGCACATGCAAAGTTCAGACTGAGAGTCAGACTCTGGAAATGCCCCTCTTTATAGTTGTGTGGTTCTGTGCAGATGCCAAACACATCTCAGACCTGACATAATACGCTGCAAAAATGCAGACGGCATGGTTTGGGAAGTTCTTTCCATAATAAAATGTCAAATATAACTGCCCATGTAAAGCAGAGGGAAAAGATCCAATACTCAAACAATCAAAACAGTATTCAAAAAAGGAATACTTTGTAATTATCCAAATTAAATCCAAATAATGCAGTGAAGTTTTAAACAGCACTAGAATAATGTTGTCAGTCCCATATTTTGCGCTTAATACGACTATACAGCATTCTGCTTTTTATGAGTTGCCGTAGGTGTGAGGCTGTGAGAGTGAGACACCGCTCAAATGTACTCTCTGCAACCAGTTACAAAGCATTTAACACTGTTGTTGGTTATTTAACATATCTAATGGATGAACTCACACCTCGATTGGACTCATTTATTTAATAATGCGCTGTCAGTCGTTGTAAACTTCACCGTTTTATGGGCACCGCCATGTTAGGTTAGTAGAATGTGGTTGTGACTGCAGCTGTTTGATCATACAGCCGAATGAACATATTCAAGCCTCTACTTTAATCTCCGGCATGAACATAACATTTCAGGATCCACACAAATTTCTGCTGTAAATCCCGAAAAATTACTGTGAACGCAGCCACGGTAAAAAGCTTTCTTAATTAGGCCTACACTGCATACACCTTATCTTCTGTGATAATATCATTAGGTAAAAGTTCATACATAGATTACTAGGCTAAAGGTTATTATTTATTGGTAAATTAACCAAAGTATTAATAGACTATTTAGAAAATAAACAATAGATTAACCCTAAAAGATTGTTTAGACCCCCCAAAAAATCGATAGATTAATCGGCAAAAAAAAAAAAAAAAACGTTAGTTCCAGCCCTATACTAAATTAAGTTCTCTTTCACATCTTCTTGCGCTTGAACGGACATATACACAAAAAAAAAAATATCAAAATGCCCATATTGGCAAGTATCCGAGTAAACACAGTATGGCTTAAGTGAACATAAACATATGAGAAAGAAAATGTGTATCAGTATAGTGGATCCGTGAATTGGTCCTACCTGAAAAACCTGAAAAGCATTATTTAATTGGTTTGTTTGTTCTATATACTATTGCTCGTAATATGATTATTAGTTATTTTATAACTGACTGTTTACTTGTCTTTAACAATATTTAAAATGTATACGAGTTAGACTAGTAGTTTTGGTGTTATAACCTTATTTATTAAGGTTACATTGGGTCAAAAACAACTAAAACAATAAGCAGGCCTATTTCATTTTATTTATTTATTACTTTTTTTGTGGCGGGGGCCAGTTGAAAAAATCCTTAGCGTTGAGCCCTGGGATCATAGTGGCATGCTTTAGTTATAAGTCACTACCGGTCCCGGATTGGTATAAAGGAGTAGAACTAGATGGTGGATCTCAACATTGAGGTCTTGGCACAGCAAATAATGGACGTGTGAGTACTTTGCACGCTCAGCTAACCACAACCAACTCTGCTCTATTGTTCTGTGTGGTCACAACAAAACGCTCCTGAAAGACATGGCATTTTCTATACAGAGACAGATAAAGAGAGCGACATGGAAAAAGGTATTACATAGAGCTCTACCCCAACATGAGGCTGTAAAAGGCTTAAAGTGCAATTTAGTTGCAGTTTCCAAATACAACAAGTGTTTTCTGTGCAGTTTCTTTTAAGTCATACGCCAAATATTATTATGACGAACTCAACCTGCATGCATGAAAGATGTGCTTCGCTTCGAAGTAGTAAACAAGATATTTCTTCGTGTTATTTCAACCTGAAACAACTTCTGTCCTTTCTCAAAGCTTCTCAAAAGAATCATTCTTCACTTGCCAACAGCATATAGGCCATTTGCAGATTTGGCATTCATTAAGATTTGAAGATAACATTTAGTGAGAAAAGATTCACCAAGCGGGGACGTGTGCTCCACCTTTCCATGCACTAAAAAAGGGAAATAAACAGGCTGACTGTTACTGCAGAAAGTGATAAAATCTCCCCAGACTCAATTTCATTCTGCAATTCAAGGCCGTGAAACTAGTACTCCTCTGGTTTTTCACTACCATGTCTTATTACAGCCAAGGTTAATTACACAACCGAAAACTGAATAGACTGCATGCAACTCCATATAACTGAGTCTTAAATGGATTAGTTCATCCAAAAATGTATAATTGATCATTCTGTCATCTTTTTTTACCCTAATGACACTCAAAATATGAAAGATCAAATTTAATAATGCTTGTTTGTGTTTTGCTCATATAATAAAAATCAGTGGGGGTTAATATTGTTTTGGACCCCTTTGACTTTAAATATCTGGACTAAAATCTTGAGGTTGAGTGAATGATTTCAGAATTTTCATTTTTGTGGGGTGAATGATCCCTTTAAGCAAATCAGAGCATGTAAGACTAAAAGCAGCTTTGCTTAAAGAAACGTTCTTGTCTGATTCAGCTTAGAGCGCACAGGGACCGAAACCTGACTCTTTTACTCTCTCTCTTCCCCCCTTTCCATTCTCCCTCCCTCTTCTCTTTCTCTCTCCTCCCCCCTTTCCAAGGAGAGGCTCTTCTATGGCCAGACGAAGGCCCACAGGCTGAAAAATAAAGAGCGAGTCATGCATGGAGGAAGCGGGCCACCATTTCTCCTTTAAATACAGCCGTAACGATATATAAATAAAGAAAGCCTGGCTCTTAGGGAGAAAATTAGATTTGTTTCTCTCTTCCCCTCCCACTCCAGGCCTTCTATTTTAGTTGCAAGCAGAGCACAGGCCTTTTTCTGGCCTGTGGCTGCAAGAGCATTTCAGATGAATGCTGAAGGTTTCATTTTGCTGCAAGAAGTGGGAGGGGTGCTGCTGGGGTCATCGTTGTTTTTAACCCACATCTTGCACATAATGCCCGGTCTCAATATATTTTGCAGTATCGCTTCCCAAGTAAAAATATGTTGGGATGTTTTGGTAAACAAGAGGAAAAATACTGGTTCGTTTTTTTTTGTAATGTTGGTGTTAGATAAGACAACTCTCTTTATTTGTTGTGTCCTTGCATACATTTAATGCGTATGATTATCCAGTGGATTGTTTAAATAGGACTACTTGACCTGAAGCATGTTTATAAGGTCAGCCCAGCCCTTGAAACAGGAATTCACATTCACATCTGTGTCAGACAGATTTGTCTCATGTCTGTTCATTCTCACAAACCATTGGCATCAAATGTCTTTCCATTTGCATCATGTTTTGTAATCTACTGGCATGTTTGCATTTATACTAAAATGCAAAAGTAGGATTCACACCATAAGCTAAACTAAAAAAAAAAAAAAAAAACTTTCTTCAGACAACAAAGAGTTGAAAGAATTTTGTTTTGTCACACCACAGCCCAATGCAGGCAAAAGGAGACCCCATTTAGAAAACAGTGTGCCTTCCTTCATTAACATTATTCACACTTGCCAACATCTCATATCAATATCTCCACAATCGAAGACTTTCAGGATATTAAGTAGCAGAAAGTGCCCTGTGTTTACATGAACAACTATTCGTATTCACGACAACAGAGAGAGAGGGAAAATAAACTGTAAGCATTAGGTCTATTTGTGTTTCCGAACACTGCCACTAAAAAAAAGAGAGGGCTTCTCAGAAGAGCCAAGAGCAAGCACAGGCCCTCTCTAAAGGTTCTCTGTTTTTCATCTGGAGTTTTCTGCACTTTTTTCCCTCCACAAATCTGAAAGAGCAATACCACGGTAAATTAAGATATATGGAAAGAACTGCCTCTCTCCACGTACGAGATTTATCTCTGTCTCCGTGTTTAATTACCCCTGGGACTAATCACGGGTCTGTTCATTCTCTAGGTGCTGTGGACCCAAAAAAAAAGATTTATACTTTATTTGAAATGTCCCTCTAAAACAACTCAGGAGAACCTGAAAGAGTTTGCAAAAGAGAGGCATAAATCCCAAACTATAGACCAATAGCTCATAGTTAAGGGTGTTAAAAGTTGACACAGAAAGTTGATTGAATTGTGGAAACATTTTTCCAAGAAGTCTTACAAAATTGTTAGTTTAAAAACACTCAACAATAAGAAAACAACTAAGGGAAAAGTGCAACAAATGAGACAAAATGATTGGTTGTTGATAATTGGTTTGACCAATGTTTTCAACTTAATCAGTTCATGTTTTTTTTAATATCAGGTCTATTGATAAATGGCATAATTTTATGTCAGCACCCAAAAACAGTAAAGTAATGTAGAGCCTAAAACAAAGATCAAAATATTTTTTTTGAAAGGTTTGCATAAATAACAATAGCAATAGTAATTATTATTGTTGTCAATGCAATAATCATAATAAATATAATGTTTTGGATTGTTGTAGTCATTTAGTTATGCTTGTGTTATTAAGAAATATAGCCATAGTTCTGGGGAAATTGGTTATTGGACACTTTGACATAATAATAATAATAATCTTTATGTAAGCTATCGTCAATGCAAAGACAACATACCTCACTAATAAAGGACACACTGTTTCAAACTGCCAACTGCCAATCCGAGCTACACAATAAGGTAGTCGTGATTTTACACGATGCATGTTGGGACTTGACAACAAAACCCAAACACAGATGTTATCGAAGCAACACCAAACAAAAATACAATAAAAATATGGAGCAGCAACGTAGACAGGAATGAGCTATTTAATTTACTTTTGCTTTATGAGAACATGGCTGTTGTAGAAAAAGTACGTTATATAAAATGACTAAAGGTCTGGAATAAGAAAATAGCAGATACAAGAGAAAAGAAGCATTTACAAACGCTGTAGATAATAAACCCGTTGTCAATTATTGTATTAATTGTCTTACTCATTTAAAACGTAAACATTTTTGCAAAACGAAACCATGACAAGAGAAAACAAACTTTCCCCCTCCACAACCGGAAAGAAAATCATCACGCAAATATCCGGAATTCCCACTTACCTTAAGATGAAGCCGCTAATTCAACTCAAAATCCATCCACATTAGGACTTATGACTCGTGACGAAGGTCTACTACAAAACGCGAATTATAGAGACTTTCTGTGGTGAGATTTTCTCCTGGTTTCGTGGACGTTTTTCTCCGGTTTCTTTCGTTCTTTTCTCTGTAGTTGTGCCTCGGTGTAGAGGGAACATTCCACTCGTGCACGTAACAAGATGAGACCTGATTCAATTCTCCAATCACAGCCGCGCGCTGCTTCAGTCCTCCAATCACAGCAGCGCGGCTGAGCGCGAGCGTTCCACACGCAGACCCGCGCGGTGAAAAACAAGCAGGATAGACGCGCTGCAGAGAGAGAGGATGGATGAATGGGAGGGGGTCGCCCAAAAATGAGAGCCGCGGATGCCATCTGGTGTCAACACGAGGAAGAATATAGTAGTGGTTTCACTTTTAAGTTTATAAAGAAGGCTACCCTACACGTAATAAATAATTAAATACACACATAAAATAGGTGTCCGCTTTTTTATATTAGTAAATGTACTCATAAATGTAAGGGAGAAGTATGAACTTACACACAGCGGAGGTAAGAGTGAATTCATTCTGAATTATAGTAGCCTACCATCTACAGGTCAGTATTGGTGTTGCAGAAACTGACTATTGCCAGACTCTTCATAGGGTGTGAATTTAGATAACGAGTATTAAAATACATACTTCATAAGTTCATAAGGTTTGGAGTCGGTAAGATTTTTAAAAAAAAAATGCTTATCCTCACCAGGGCTGCATTTCTTTTTAATAATAATTTAACAGTTACAATTAAAATAACTTTTTTTTTTGAATATATTTGAAAGGTATAGTGGAGGATTTTTCCGAATTTTAGAAAAGAACCGCCCTCTCCGCTTGCACATGTGCAACACTCTACCTGCTCCCGAGAGGGAACGCCTATTAAACGTGTGCGAGAGAGCATGCACGAGCCCAGTTCTCCTCGTGCATGCTCTGTTTACAATTTGCTGTCAGCATCGCTCATACATGCTTACTTGCAAGCACGTACGACGGCCTTACGTAAACATATCACCAGAATGATTGACAATTAGGAGGACCAATAGTCTTGATGATCCACCCGGAAAAAGAAAATCCTCCACTATACCTTTAAAATAGAATTTATTTATGAATTTTCCATTATTCCAGTCTTCTCCTATTATTATCAATGTTGAAAACAGTCATGCTGCCAAATATTGTGGAACTGTTCTATTTTTATTTTCAGGATTCTTTGAGAGTTCAAAAGAGCAGCATTTATTTGAAATATACTGTCACTTTTGATCAGTTTAATGCATTATTGCTGAATAAAAGTATTCATTTAAAAAAAAAAGAAAAAAAGAAGATGTTACTGACCCCAACCTTCTTTGCACAATCAACGTTTTCTTGCCAAATTATCAAGTAGGCCTACATATGGTTTTATAATTCCATTTTTTTTTCTTTGTGTGGGAATTTATTACGCTTTACCTTACAAAGAACTCAGTACACCCAAAATAGTTAAAGGTATAGTGGAGGATTTTTCCGAATTTTAGAAAAGAACCGCCCTCTCCACTTGCACATGTGCAACACTCTACCTGCTCCCGAGAAGGAACGCCTATTAAACGTGTGCGAGAGAGCATGCACGAGCCCAGTTCTCCTCGTGCATGCTCTGTTTACAGTTTGCTGTCGGCATCGCTCATACATGCTTACTTGCAAGCACGTACGACTGCCTTACGTAAACATATCACCAGAATGATTGACAATTAGGAGGACCAATAGTCTTGATGATCCACCCGGAAAAAGAAAATCCTCCACTATACCTTTAATCCAATCATCAGAAGACTACTTTGTAAACAACAAGTCACACTGAAACCTTTGTTTATTTGTTTTCAAAGTAATAATGGTTTATTCACATTAACAATAGTACAGTTGGTTTGCATTACAATATGTGCTGTGGAGTATTGCAGTGGATGTGGTACATCATTTTATAATTTCTCTCAGGGTTAGTTTTTTTTACATCAGCAATTCATTCAGGAAATTCATTATTCAGCAATAATTTAGGATAAACAGAGCAGCCAAAAGAGAAAAAAAGAGAAACATAAAATGAAAAAGAAAATGACAACTGAGCATATGCACTATGTTTCAGTGACTGAAAGTTACATGAAACAAACATATGAACATCAAACACAAGAGCGCTTTGTGTGTTCACTTACAGGCTAGTTTATAACTCTAACTCACATTCCAGTCACTAGACTACTCCTCTATACCTATTGCACCCTCACTTTACATATAGTCTTCTGGTTTCTTTGTTGATTGTTGCCTCAACTTCTATCCAGCAACATCAGGAGGCATTTACCCCTGGATGTTAAGGCTCTGTGCAGATAGGCCGTGGTGCCAGTTTTTCAGTTTGGCAAATCGTGGGCCTTTTACCTCTGATTCAAATTTCTCCCTGTAAAAAAGAAGAAGAAGAAGAAGAAGAAGAAAAGATTATACTAGACAAAAGGGCTTTATGGTCTATGTGTGTCAATGTACATGTAAAGTACAGACCCTTTCCAAAAAATTTGAATATCATGGAAAAGTTTATTTATTTCCATAATTCCATTCAAAACGTTAAACTTCCATAGATTATAGATTCAGGGCCCACAACTTAAACGATTTAAAGTATTTAGTTGTTATTTGTACATAATTTGGGCTTCCAGCTCATAAAACCCACGAAAACAGGATTTCAAAAAATTTGACTATTACATGAAATCACACAGTAATTACACAGTGATACCATGGTCATTGAACCAGGTTTTGGTTATTTTGGCAGTGTGGGCAGGTGCAAATCCTGCTGTAAAATAAAGCTTGTCTGCTGAAGGAAGCATGAAGTGCTCTGAAAATGTCCTGGTAGACGGCTGTGTTGAGTGGACAGCACAGTGGACCAACACCAGCCGATGACATGGCTCCCCAAACCAACACAGACTGTGGAAACTTCACACTGGACTTCAAGCATCTTGGATTGTGTGCCTCTCCATTCTTCCTCCAGACTCTGGGATCTTGGTTTCCAAATGAGATGCACAATTTGCTCTCATCAGAAAAGAGGACTTTGGTCCACTGTGCTTTATTAAATCCAGAGTCAACGCAGCCGTCTACCAGGACATTTTCAGAGCACTTCATGCTTCCTTCATTTTCCAGCAGGATTTGCACCTGCCCACACTGCCAAAATAACCATTCTGTTCAATGACCATGGTATCACTGTGTAATTACTGTGTGATTTCATGTAATATTCACATTTTTTGAAATCCTGTTTTCGTGGGTTTTATGAGCTGGAAGCCCAAATTATGTACAAATAAACAACTAAATACTTGAAATCGTTTAAGTTGTGGGCCCTGAATCTATAATCTATGGAAGTTTAACGTTTTGAATGGAATTATGGAAATAAATAAACTTTTCCATGATATTCACATTTTTTGGAAAGGGTCTGTACTTGACAAAGTACAAACTGTTATTTGTTATTCAATATTGGGTTTAAAGTTAATATATTTTAAATAAACTAAATTTAAACTTATATTTTATAATATATTTATATTTTTAAATATAATTTAATACATGACATACAGATTTCAAAAGAAACTACATTAAAGTATATTTTAGTTACCATTAATGCTTGTCAGTACATTCGGCAGTACACTTTTCAACAGAAAGACAATAGAAATAATTATGAAATAGCATAAATTTGTACTTAAGTCCTACTTAAGTGGGTTAAAAAGTACTTTTAAGGTAAAGGAATTGCATCTGCACTGTGTTCCAAATTATTATGCAAGTGACATATTAGTAGGATTTCAGTAAATCTTAAACATTCAGATTTTAGTTTTTCAAAGAAAATGTTTTATTCATGTCTTTTTAGGTATTAATCTCAGACAGGTTTGTGAAATAGTTTGCCAGGTCTACTTAGGTAAATGGAAAACCTACTTAAATAAATTACATTATTAAGCAAGTCACAGTTCTCAGGCAATAAGGGGAGGAAGAAAAATCTTTCTGAAGATGAAAAGCATGAAATGGTGCAATGTCTTGCAAAAGGCATGAAAACAACTAATATTTTATATATTTTCAAATTAAGCTCACTTTCTCTTTGTGAGCTTTAGTAAGGGGTTGCTGAAATGCAACTTTATGCACAACTGCCAGCCTGCATGAGATTATTGGGACTCCAGAGACACCAGCAACTTCAAATATACGTGTTTGATGATCAACAGTGGCTTTTTATATATATATATAGCTGCCCTTTTTAATACAATTAATTTGTCTGACAGAAACTTTCCCTGACCAAGTTCTTCTGTGCTCTATATCACTCCCAAATCTTTTGATAATTTGATAATCTCCATTCAGTTTTCACAAAATATTAGTTGTTTTCATGCCTTTTGCAAGACATTGCACCATTTCATGCATTTCATCTTCAGAAAGATATTTCTTCATCCCCGTATTACGTGAGAACTGTGACTTGCTTATTAATGTGGAACAACCTCTTTAAGTAGGTTTTCCATTTACCTAAGAAGACCTGGCAAACTATTTCACGAACCTGTCTGAGATTCACCAGTTATCTAAGAAAAGATATGAGAAATAAAACAAACACTTTCTTTGAAAAACTAAAATCTAAATGTTTATTGTACTGAAATCCTACTGATATGTCATAAATATTTGGAACACAATGTAATATAAATTTTAACTATAGGCTAATATATTTAATTAATCTGTAAATATCATGAAAATTAAGTGTCCTAAAACATTACATTTACTTAGCACTTAAAGGGGTGGTTGATTATGATTTCACTTTTTTAACTTTAGTTGATGTTTGAGCTTAAACAACATCTGCCAAGTCACGATGCTCAAAGTTCGAAGCAAAGGGAGATATTTTCTTTTAAAGAAATTGCTTTTTAAGGACTACAACAAAAGGCTGGTATGGACTACACGTCATTCCTCTCTAAAATTTACACAAACCCCACCCCCGGAACATGATTTATAGATTATCAAGACAGAATATGCTAATCAGTGATTAGAGATAGTTAACTCCACATCAGCTACATAAATTTAAACATACTTTTTTTTTTTTTTTTTTTTTTCAGGACACAAGCTGTTGTAGCTCCGCCCCCCGCGCTGGGAGCAGCTGCTCATTTGCATTTAATGGGACAGACACAAAAACAGTGCATCTTTGCTCACCCTTAAAAAAGTGACAATTTTAACATGCTATATAAAAATATCTGTGGGGTATTTTGAGCTAAAACTTCACATACACACTCTGGGGACATCAGAGACTTATTTTACATCTTGTGAAAAGAGCATTATACCACCCCTTTAAGTATATACTTATGTAGCTCCGCCCCCTTTTTGACACTGGACTGGTTATGTTCTGTCTTCCGGTTTGTATTTCCTTATATTAAGATTGTAGATTAATTAATGAACCGCTCATTTTAAAATCATCCCGGTATACTGACATTTGCTATGACATCCACTTCAAACATTACAATGCTCATGATAACTTTCTCTGCAACAAGTAAATCCAGTTAATAAAACCAGCTAATTACTCTTCGACAGCGATACCATAGAAATATACAGAGCTACCGCAAAAAATGGAAGTTCAAACACAAAATTCAAAAGATGGCAGTGCTTGTTTCTCTGGCGACCGTATGTCTATATATTTTACTTAATATGTTATCTTTTTAAAACTATGCTAAAGTTTATTTCTTTTGATAGGGGAAGAC
The DNA here is from genome assembly GCF_951802725.1 of Rutilus rutilus. Classification (NCBI taxonomy): domain Eukaryota; kingdom Metazoa; phylum Chordata; class Actinopteri; order Cypriniformes; family Leuciscidae; genus Rutilus; species Rutilus rutilus. The sequence continues at coordinate 24,459,792 of NC_140224.1, forward strand.
AGCAAACAAATATAGACAAAATGGATTACCTTGATTTTCTAAGAGCCTCTTCATCTGGATCTTGCACTGTGACATAAAAAAAATCTAATTGAGTCATCCTTTACAGGCCAAGTCTCCAAAATAAAGTGATTTGTATCACATAAACTAGCTGTCATCTTATGTCAGTGCATTTAAAGCATGTCATCCCTTTCAGTTTAAACCAATTTCCAGTCCACACAGTGATGTGATTAAGAAAGGCTGTACTCACAATACTCCGTCCCTGTGATATGAGCAAGGATTCGGAAGGACTTGGACTGCAGGTTGGCGGCGCGACGGGCCCACTCAGACATCTCCGGATCCTTATCGTCAGGTTTGATCACGGCCTGATAGACTGGAGAAGCACTGTCCACAAGAGGGTCTTTAATAGGAAGTGTGCTACTCCCAAACAAAGAGAAAAGGGGAAAAAACAAGATCAGTCATTCACCTGTGTTCTCTGAATTCGGAAACATCAAATAATTACAAATGATTACATAATTTCAGTTTCAATAATCATAAAAAAGGACAGTATTTGCTGCCAAACTTTTTGACATTATGCTTCTCGTGAAGATGTGCATTTTAATTACAGTTCTATCTTAGTGCGAGATCTGTGATGGAGGAAGTGACTCAAGAATGAGTTAGGATAAAACAGTATGCAGAGTTCCCATATTAGGAGAAGGTAAATTAAAATGTTAGATGTTATGCAATTTTTGATGTTATGGCAGATATACTCAGAACATTGCTTTTAGGTTTTGTCTTCATTCGTTTTTAATACAAGATTATTTATTTTTCTTTATTGAGCTCCATTTACTTTACTTACATTTTCCCAACAGTGTAACATGGTAATTTAAAAATTACCAAAAAAGTCCACTTCAGTGTTTATGCAATCGGCCTTTAACAGAGAATATAACGTGAGATGAGTCAATGCAGCTGTGATGGATCTGAATAGACTGTTGGCTACTTACGCCAAGGGAGATCCAGCGGCGTCATCACCACTGTCAATCACATGATGAACCGGGATGGGAGGGAGCAAGACAGAGTCGTGTCGCATGGAGGGATGGGGATGGTGGAGGGGGTGAGGCGAGGATGAGTGATGAGGTATGGTTGGGTGATTGGTTGTGGATGGAGTGACACAATTACAAGCAGAAGAGGGAGGAAAAGCACAGATGAGGTTGATATACATGACCTTGTGGAAGCCTGAAATCAGCCCAGACTAGATGACCAATACTGAGCTCTTACTGTTATAAACAAAAGATGCGAAATTAAGGGAAAAACATTTACTTTTACTAACATCTCATAACAAATTGCAAGAATATTCTTTCTTATTTTAAGAGTGCTGCAGGGATGACATATTTTGTAAGTCAAAACCCTAAAACGAATTAGAATTTTAAACCTTGCTGTTCCATCGTCCTGAATCAATTGGGTTTTTGAATGGGTTTTTTGGTTAAATGCCTGAAAGAAGGTCTGTGGTGAACATCAAGATTTTTTCACATTCTACAACATAAAATAAATCAGTAATACCCTCTTGTTATTTTTTTTTTTTTGAGCATTTAAAAATGCTTTTACTTTTCTTGTGGCTAAATGTGGCTAAATGGGACTATATGGTCTGGGACATTAAACGTCATTGCGGCAGGTAAACTTATCTACTCACTAGTTCGCTTTCACAGCCTTGTGTTTATAATCCCACTCTTTCAAACTCTTCTAACTCAAACTTTTAAGTTGAAAGATTTGTCGGTAGCTTGATGGTGGTGATTTTGAAGTAATGCGACCATGGCGTAGGTCACAGAGCTTATGTTTGGCAATAATCCAAAAGCCAATGGAAAAATCCTACTGAGTTTCTGTTGAGGGAACTAGGGTGATGCTAACTACAAAAATGATGGGCTACAAAATAGCCCTCTATGGAGGCGTCCTTTAAGTTTAAGTTCTTGCGTGTGTTAAAGAATGGGCCATTTGAGAACCGGATCATGAATAAATCGCTTTGATTTAGTGCATTTCTCAAAAGCATTGTGCACTTTAGATCATAGAAACCACCAATGATCAAATGATATATTTAGGCTCATGGTGCTTTTGGGAAAAACGCATCCCAGACCAATTTTGTGTACTGGATCGACCAATTCATGGAAAAGATCAGACTCAAAGAACGATTTGATACTGAACAGAACATTGCTAAATATACAAAACTATCATATGACTTCAGAAGATGTGGAAAGTTGTGTAAACCATTTTTAATGATAAGCTACTTATCCAAGTCCAAGTTGTCATTCACTTTCATTATATTGAAAAGTGTGTCCATGAAAGTTGCAAATAATGACAGAATTTCCATTATAAGTGAACTATTCCTTTAAAAATATCATTGCTTCACGGTTGTTTTCGTTTCTAATGCAATGAAATTCATGTAGTGTGGCTTAAATGTTCATTTTGGGACCTTTGTATCACTTTCTTAAGCATCAGTGTAGTAAAATGTAAAGTGCTGGATATGACAAGAAACCTACCTCATCTCATTTCCTCTGGCTTGGGCCTGACCAGCAATGGCATCCATAATAGCATCCTGAGAGTACATACTAATAGGAGTGTTGTACTGGGCATGGATGATAGTAGCCTTCCCACCAGGACCCTTCACCTCAATAGGCTTGTGAGTAGACAAAGCTGAGTCTTTCAGTGCAATGGGGTTGAAGCTGGGAACATATTCTTGGCTGTAAGAGTTTAGGTGAGGGAGTGTCCGGGGTACGATAGTGCAGAGGAGAGTGGATGATTGTGAGGAGCCAGAAATATGAGTGAAAACAGAGAGAGACAGTGAGAACAATTTATGCTTGACTTACCTTACTTAATACATCTGTATCTGTAAATACTACAGTTTTCTACCTAGTTTGAATTGTTTACATCAGCTGTTAATTTCTTGTTTTATAAAATACCATGTCTATCCTGTATAACAAATGCATCTGGGCTTTCAATCCAAAAATGTAAAAGACATGGCATGCAATAGTTCCCATTATGATATTTCAAAACATCATGCAAAGATGCATTGACCAATAAAACTTTAACCAAAACCCAACTATAGATTTATCCAGTTTAAATACTTCACTCAAGATTATTTAACATTTCATCATGTCTGAAATGTCAAATTGTTCAAAATAGCTTTTGAACATTCAGGAGTTGAAAATATAAGCATGCAAACCACAGCCACGGTACTACATGTGGCCATGCTTCAGAGCACACAGATTCACACGCAACTCTGGTGATTTTGTATTCAAAATCTGTTACTGACTTGGCAGCTGTGTTGGCAATGACCTGGGATGACATAGAGGAATATAGACAAAAAAAAAAAAAAGACAGACAGACAAAAGAGGCAGTGTTAGCCTTGATTTGGCAGTGTGTTGCATGATAATGGATCTATATGTAAATTAGCAGGTAAAACCCAACATTAACAGAGAATGCAAACTGCTTCACTTTGCGCCTAAAGAACTTGCACCTTAAATCTGAATATATTTGAATAAATTGGTGAGAGTTAAAAAATACATAAATAAAAATAAATCAATTCTGTCATCGTATTTCACCCACAAGTCATCTTCTGTGGAACACAAAATACAATTTTTTTTCCCGTCACAATGAAAGACTTTCACTGTCACAAGATAGCCTGAAGAAAATGAAGACAGATGACAGGATTATAAAACATAAACAAAGTTTTATTAAACTAGAAGGCAATGGGCGTAACAGCGTGAACTAACACAAATAATAACCGACCACTGAAGAGTGAACAAGGAGGAAGTTAAATATACAGTGGTGACGAACTAAATGATGAATGGTTAGTGTCCATGGAAACAAATGAGTGGACAGAGAACACATGTGACTGATGAATACAAACTAAAAGTCCACGAAAGGTAAACTAAAAGCGAACGGGTCCAAATATCCCTGACATTCATTGTATGGACAAAACAGTTCTTCAACATTCTTTAAAATATCTTCTTTTGTGTTCTACAGAAGAAAGAAAGGCATACAGGTTTGGAATGACCTGTGGGTAAGTAAATGATAACAGTCATATTCAGATGTCTTGTAAAATGTGTTGCTATGATGTAAATGATGGTTATTACTGGTCACATTTTTCATAACAATGACATTCTGGTTTGTTCCTATAATTGATTGACTAGAACAGGAGTTTGGCTGCAGCAGAACAAACAATAACTCTCATCCTCTCATTCAATAAAATAAACAATCCAGGGTTGTATTAAAACTATTAAAAGTAGCCTTTATTCACTGAATTAAAGTTGAAATAAAATAAATGATAAATATTAGATGAAAAACTTAAAGGGGCTATATGTAGAATTCAAACCCTTGTTATTAGCGACACCGGTGGCCGTTAAGTGAACTGCAGCCAGCAACTTATTGCACGTGCTCGCACTCGTGCACACATATCGTAGAAGAGACTGAACCCCAATATACTCACGGCGTAGTTCTTTTTTGTTTTTTGCTTAGAAGTAAAAAGAAATAGGAAAATACCTTTGCAATTATATACTTTTAACAAACATCCCGATGCTGTCCACACTGCTGAGAGCAACGTTCAGATAAATATGTAAACATACATGTGCTGCACACTATCCTATCAATAACAAAATAAACACACATCAAAAACGACAGTGGTAAGAAAGCAGCAGTTCACCGGCATCATGTCGATAGATGAGGTAGGCTTATTAAAATTAAAATGATGATAGTTTAATTATAAAGTTTATTTGCGAATATAGACTGTACCTATAGATTTGGCTATGTGTTTTGAATTAATTTCTATTCTTTGTATGCCACACTGACACAGAACAGACTAGCTCTTTCGGCATTATCCTTAAACATTGTATAAGCATTCGTTACATGTCATCGTATGGAAGATAGTCTCGGGTGCATGCATAAACTATCACATCCTGTTGATTTTCCCGGCAAAAAAGACCTAAATCCTTCACATAAAAATTATAGACAACCTAGGAAGTCAGTTTTTTAAAAAAGCGAGTAATACATGAGAATTCTTACAAATAGCCCCTTTACGCTTAAAAAACTATAGGCTACATGAAATTTAGAAATATTGTCTTGGCAACTAACACAAAAATAAAGTAATTATTACTCAAATTAAAACTAAAATAAAAATAAATCAAAGCTTAATAGAAATATTAAGAAAATAAATAAAAATTACAAAAGCACATAACAAAAGTACTAAAACTTAAAAATTACAACTGAAAATATTAAAATAAAAGCCAAATCAAAACGATCACAAATACTATAATAGTATATAATACTAGAATTAGAATAACACTGAACCAATCACAACTCATATGTGTATTGCTAGTTGCATGACAACAAGAATCAAAGTTTAGAGTGTAGCGTACAGTATCAGACCACTCGAGTAACCAAATGAACAGTCAATGGACACACATGCTCTGCTCAGCTACGCACGTTATGTTGCATAGCGGGAATTCTGTTCCTATGAGCTGCAAATAGAGGATGTGTGACGGCATCATTTCGGTATAGGACATCATTTGGGATATACTGTTACAGGATTCTGAGCACATTAAAAGAGCCAAACACATTTGCACCCATGTTCAATTTCGGCTCAATGCTTGGTGCCTGTGCTCACATGTTTTTGGACAGAGAAGATTTAGGAGACTTATGAAGCCAATAAATTATGCCAACATATTAAAAGAAGCTGAAAGCCCCATTTTTAATATGTTGGCATCATTTATAAGCCAACTTCAAGCTTGGCAGTCCTCTAATCGCAGGAGATGTAGTTCTGACACGACTAAAATAACCGTTGAATGTTGTCATTTGGAAACAGTTAACTTTCTTAGATACAGACCCGACTCGGGCCAGGCCCTGCTCATGTTGCAGGCCGGGAGTCATGTGTGCCTGATGGACCACTGGTCCCCCTGCTGCCAAGCACATTCCCAGCTGATCCGGTGCACGCAGAGCAGCATGTGCAGAGGTAAGGACGGAATGTTCTGAGTACTCTTTGCCACAGTTTTGTTAAAAATACTGCAGGGATACAGGTGAGGCTAGCCAAAGCCCCTGTGACCCGTCAATGAAAAAGTGAGTACTAGCATCTAGTTTGTTAAAGCAGATTTGGTGGAATTGCTCATGAAGATACAGATTTGTGGGTTAGCTATTATGTTACCTACCCCAACAATTGTAGGCCATTTTGACTGTCTTGTTGCATGGCCATTTCCCTTAAAGTTTCTGCTGAATACAGGCCTATGGGAGAATTATACTGTCCCCTTTGGTTTGGGGTGTTTTTTGCCCCTTTGCCGAATGACAAATAAGTAGGGACAGGGCTTTTAGCAGGAGACTGAATTACATTCTCCTGAGGTTGCTTCTCAGTGTTTGGGATAAGAGACTTTTTGGAAGGTTTTTTGGCCAAGAGGATGCCATATTTTTTGACAGGTTTCTCATCATCTTCTCCTTCCTCAGTGTCCGTGGTTTCCTTAGCATAAAATAAACCATTAGATCAGACCAACAAATTAGCCATTAGCCATTAGCCCAGAATGGCAAGGTATAGAAAAAAGAGATGTTTAGGAAAGAGGCAAATGAGGCATGAAGAAGCTCTCACAAAAACATCAAACAGAATTCATCTAGCAACAATAATGCAAATGGAAATTGGACCAGTGGGAAACTAATGAGGATTTCATATGATGTGCTTATTCTTGCTTGACCAACAAATGCCTGTAGAGGGAGTTAAATGTCAGCTTTACAGAGAATGTTTGTTTTCACAGTCCCTCCTCTGTTTTCCCCTCTCTATGATATGACTTGGAAACTCCCATGACTGATTAAGAGGATTATAAAGAAATGGCTCGCCTATAACCAAAAACGACCATTGAGTTCCCTTCAAAATTTGTGTCCCCTCCAATAAAAAAGGTCAGTGTGTTGGAGTCTAATTTTACACCACACTGGTACACCTATCAGACATAAACCAATCAGTTTAACATACTCGGCATAAGAAGGATAACTAGACTTTACCTTCTGGTGAGGGATAACAGGCATGGGTGAGTCCATTCTTGGAGTGGCTGTGGGTACAGGACCAGGACGTCTCGACCTGGGAAGAGAACAGAATTCAAAAGCTACGGTCAATAATGCAAAACATCAGGCTTTCACTGTCATTTTACTTATACTTATAGTGAGTCAGAACTATATTTAAGAAGATTTGGGGAAAAGAACCTAAACACCGATTTATTACTCTACCCCAGTAAAAGCTATTATGTCTCTTACCTGAATTTGGGGTCAGTAAGATGAAAAAAGTGACAAAGACATTTACATTGTTGCAAAATATTTCTATTTCAAATAAATAGGCCTACTGTAATTTTAAACTTTCTGTTCATCAAAGAATACTGAAAAAAAATGTCTGGTATTAATGAGCACATCTGTTTCAACATTGATTATAGCAAGAAATGTTTCTTGAGCACTAAATCAGCATATTAGAATGATTTTTGAAGGATCATGTAAAATTGAAGAGTGGAGTAATGATAATGAAAATGCAACTTTGGAATAAATTACATTTTGAAATATAGTAAAAGTTATAATTAAATAGTTAAATTGTAATAGTATTTGACAATGTTAATGTATTTATTTTTTATCAAATAAATGCAGCCTTGGTGAGCTTCTTTTTTTTTTTTTTGAAAACATTAAAAATCGTAGAGATCCCCAAATTTGTAATGGTTGTGTATCGAGCAGAAATGTAAAAGAAAGAAAAAAAACCACTTAATTGATCATGAATCACATTGAGCAGCACAACACTTCACAAATATTATCTCTCAAAGACACAATTTTCCTTAAAACAGAGACACGAGGGCTATAATCAATGGGGTCAGGGACTGAAATCATGTCACGTTCCAGTTTTGTAGGGTGGCCGATAAAGCAATACAAAAAAAAGCTTAAAGCAATGAAAGTACTACGTCTTGGGTCTTGAAAAATGAAAATCCTTAAGCAATGAGAAAGAGCACTCATTGAGTGACCTTACTGTAAGTGCTCTTGTCAAACAACAGCAGCATTGCTGTATGATGTAACACTGGGGGGATTTTCACAAGTCACTATGCATGAGAAATATTTTTGGAATCCATCATCAAATGAAGTCCAGGGAAAATACACGTGCACCCTGTCATTCCTCCTGAGATGCTTTTAATTGGAGGAAAGGTGGCAAGGAAAGATGGTGCAAAATTACATAAATCTGTCAATGATAAATCTGTTATATCTACCCAATCAAATCAAATGCAGCTATTGTCTATATTTATCATATAATATAAAACAATACTAATGTCTAATATATGCATGCAACTTCCACCCTCATCCAACCAATAAATGTATAGGCTGTCAATAAATAAGGAGAATCGAGTTTCTGAGGATCACTCACAGCTGAAAGATGGAGAAAGAGGAGGAGTAGCTTATAAAAGTGAACACTAGAGCCAGCATTAAGAAATGTCACAGGGTAGCCAAGGTATCTTTGTGAGTAACATTTCCTCGCTTTGCTGTAGTGCAGGCGTACACATGAAAGGACTTAATCTTCTTTCAGATAGAGGCTTTGGGGTGTCTGTACTAAATTAATAAACTATATTAAAAAGGTGGAAAGCCATTTAATTTCCCCTACGTCCTAAACATCATTGCCTTTAATTTATGCATTCAGGCAAACTGAAGGGCTCCACAAGACCAGGTGATTTATCACAGGCACATTTTTTTTATTATATTGTCCTGTCTGAATATTTGTATGCTAACCATCACTTGTAGTTTGTGTCAGCTCAACTGCTTATATTCATCATGAACGAGCTGTTTAATTGCAGAGAACTTTTATTTGCCAGAGTTGACTGATCCCAAAGTAAATGAGATGCATTGCTAATGCCCTCTTAAGAAAACCCATTCACCAACAAACATAATGGGAATTTGTCAGATGGAAAGACTAAAGGCCTGTTCACACCAAGGACAATAACTATAATAGTAACGACATTGTCTTAACTAAACGGCAGAGAGGAACGATATCATTGGAATCACTTATACAATAATATTTTTCCAGCTGAAAAATTATAAAAAAATTTACAGCCAATCAGAATACATCCTGCTTTAAAGAGCTTGAGCATTTAAAGCGGCAGACAAAAGCACGGTCTTATTATAAACAGAACGTTATTGTGCATCAGTGTGGTTGCTAATATAGTTATCTAATAAAGACCCCCTTGTGGTGAAAATCAAGTTTTTAATGTTGTTTATATGTCTCTGTGGTGTTTTTAATATGCTTTAAGACAAACCATGTGCAAAGTCATAAGTCAACACCATTGCTGAGTATTTTCTCCTTAAAACTGCAGTGAACCAAAGACTGTCTCAAAAACGCGGTTTGAAATCGCTGGTGTTTCTGACTTCACATATTACCTTGTAATATGTAATATCACGTCAACGTAATCACGTCAACGTGTGATCATCAACGAGTGGATCTCTAGGCTGGTGTGAGTGAGTGGAGGCGGGGCTAATTTTCTAGAACCGCCTATACTAAATTAAGCAAAGGTTTAGAGTTACATTCAAGCTATTTTAAGGCATGAAAAAAAATAATTCAAGGAAAAAACATTTAAATACGTCATTTTGGGGATCAAAGATGAGTTTCAAGTGATAAAAGTATTGACTAGAGGGGGACTTTAAGAGGGAGTTCCCTTTCAAAAGCTACACTCAATGCTGCGCCAACAGTGCTATGGGGAAGAACATCTTCATTTGATTGGTTGTGAACACGTGTGGTAAACATGGGAAAGAATTTGGCTTAGATAACCTCTGATGATGACGTCAGCAGAATGTACTGAAATAGATGACAGATTTCTGTTGGGTGGCCAGGGGGAGGCATCAGAGAGGCGATTCCTCCATCTTCTTTTCAGATTTACATGATGAACTAACTAAATCTTGGAATAAACCCTATTCTTCCTGTGTCTTTGTGCCTGCAACGTCGGTTTATTTGACTATCATTGGTGCAAAGGCGCAGGGTTATACGATGATGCCCCAGGTTGAAGATAAGCTCACGGGCTATCTCTCCCCTGGCAACGCATCATCACATTTCTATGTGACATCTGTGGCTGAACCTCACCGGCATCAAGGAGAGAGATAAAGTTTTTCTCCTTGATGCCCCCGTGTCGCCTTCTAGTCTATTTGTCGACACAGTCAATACTGTCATCAGCAGATTCCGGGAGGCTAAAATACACAAGGACGCGTTTGATAAGTTCCTCCCTCGCCATGGGTCGAGGCTGTCGGCCATTAAAACTCAACCAGGTCCAGCTCCTCAGAAACGAGAAGCTCAGAAACTCATAAGGACTGTGGACCGGCGCGCCACGCTCCACCATCAAAAAAGAAGCTGGACCTGAGATCGCTGATCTCATAAAGAGAGAAGAGGTCCTGAAGCCTTTGCGTCCAGGACGTGGCAAAAATGAGCTCCTTCCCGACACCCTCACACCGCTGTTCCATCCCCGCCACCTCTGGTGTTTCAGGGGGCAGCTGCGGTTTCCAGCGAAATGTTAAATGTTCAGTTGACTCCTGCTGTTTTCCAGGACATGAAACATTTTACATTCCCCCATCAACAAGACATTGGGCCCTATCTTGCACCCAGCGCAATTGACTTTGTACACCGACGCATGTTTCATTCCTATTTTGCACCCGCGCAAAGCGCGCTTTTCCCTCCACAGAAGCACGTCGCTAAACTAGGGAATGAACTTGCGCTCTCTGGGCGGTTCAGCGCAAAAAAGGAGGCGTGTTTTGGCGCAAACGTTCCCTGGTGCTATTTTACTGTTCCATAAAACAATTGCGCCACTGGCCAGAAAAAACCTAGTCTAAAGTCAGTGGCGCGTTGCGCGTTGTTCATTATGCTATTTTAAGGGCGCATGCTTGACCATAATGTATAGAGTGCACAAACGCTCATACACTGTGATTCTCTAATCTACACAGAAGCAGCAGTTTTCATTTTTGCAAATCATATTATTACAAACGATAGATAGATAGATAGATAGATAGATAGATAGATAGATAGATAGATAGATAGATAGATAGATAGATAGATAGATAGATAGATAGATAGATAGATAGATAATTTATTATAAATATAATAATTTATTATAAAAGCATACATCTAGCTTACACATTTACCCACATTATTATATGCCTGTTTAGCCGAAGCTAATTTGGGTGTGTTTCTCCCATCCCCAATGTCACTTCTCTCTCTTTTACGGCCGTGAAGAGAGCGTTGCTCTCCTCGGCTGTGAACCGCTCTTGACGCGCGCCTGGCAAATCCGCCGTTATAATAGCAATACGCCAAGGAAAAAGTGCGTCTGCTCTTAAAGGGAATGTGAGATGATGCTCTGATTGGTTTATTTCACGTTACGCCCAAACCACACCTATGAATAATGAAGCTACTTCAGACCAACCCCTTTTAGATTTGCGCCCGGCGCAAGAGTCATTTATCCCGCCGGGAAAATAGCAACAGCGCCAAGACCCGCCCACAAAGTTACTTGCGCTTTGCGCTTTGACACTTGCGTTTCAGATCGTTAAAATAGGGCCCATTGTGTCACTCGACGTTAAAACCCTTTTCAGAGAAGTTGGCAGCGTGGAAGCTACTGCCAAACATATCTCCTTGGGTCTTGAGAACCATAGAGAAAGAATACAGTTTGCGCGCCGTCCTCCGCATTTCAACGGCGTGGTCTCCTCTACCGTGAAACCAGAACAGGCGCACTTTCTGGTACAAGAACTGCAAACTCTGCTGGACAAAAAGGCCATAGAACATGTTCCCCTCCCAGACAGACAGTTATAACAGCTATTATTTTCTGGTTTCCAAAAAAGATGGGGGGTTGCATCCAACTCTAGACCTTCACGGTCTGAATCGTTCTCTCAGGGCATTCAAATTCAAAATGTTGACAATCAAAATGATTGTGTCTCAAATTCAACACAGAGACTGGTTTGTCACGATCGACCTCAAGGGCGCGTATTTTCATGGGTGTAACAGGAGGTAGCCGCCACAGAGCAAACTATGGCGCATTGTGTGAGGGATGCTATTGCTCTAGCCTATGAGGCACGTGGTCAAGCTTCGCCTCTAGGCGTCAGGGCTCATTCTACCAGGGGGGTTGCATACTCCAGGGCTTTAGCAAGAGGCACCCCCTTGCACCAAGTATGTGATGCGACAGGCTGGTCCTCTCCACACACATTTATTAGATTCTATAGTTTGGACGTTCACGTTACTCCGGGCTCTCATGCCTTTGAGTCGACATTACAAGCTCATGTCTAAGGCCCCTCTTGGCGTTTGTGCGCACACCCTACACACCCTTGAGGGGTCCAGACCAGAGTCCTGCACGGGTCCGATTTTGTAAATCCGCACCCGCCCGTACCGATTTTATAAATCCGCAACCGCCCATACCCGCAGTGCTTAATGCCGCATCCGAGCCGTTCTGCACCCGACCTGACCCGCTTAAAAAAGAACCGACCACCCGACCCGCAACCGAAATCAAATCAGTTTAGACTATCACATTATAGACACACTTACAAAAAAGTTTATTGCCAGATCATACAGAAGTTATCACACGACCATTAACACAAGGACAACTTCAGCCGAAGCTGTCAAAAGGCCGGTAGCCTACATGAAGAACATGGCTAACGTTACCACAAAACTGAGTAGCCTTATAACATTTTACCAATCGAACAGACGCGGCTACAACACTATATCTGCCACGCAATTTCGTCTAGCCTACATCTGACAATTTTGGGTTCAAACACGCCCTGCACACCACACATACTTAACAGTGTTAAATTTGAAAAATACTGTTCGATATAACTGCTTGGTTTGTTACCACAGTTAGCCTATCTGCGTGCTTCCTCAGCGATGAAGTTCCACATTTGCGGCTATCCAACACGATAATGTATGCAGCAAAGCCTTTCACAATATTGTTTTCGTCAGATAACCCGCGGGTAGCCGAACCCGTGCAGGACTCTAGTCCAGACACTTCCAGTGCGGCTGTGTTGGTATTCTCGTTCCCCATAGCACTGTTCGTGCAGCGTCTCGTTCCCGCTTTTGAAAGGGAACGTCTCGGGTTACTTGACTGTAACCCTGTTCCCTGAAAAAGCGGGAACGAGATGCTGAGCTTCATTGCCACACTGAGGACGTTCAGGACGTTCTTCAGACAAAATGACCTGATGAGCACACCTGTCACACGTCTATTTACAGCCTCTGACGTCATCATCAGAGGTTATTTAAGCCAAACTCTTTGGCGTGTTTGCCACACGTGTTCACAACTGGTCAAACTAAGACGTTCTTCCCCATATCGCTGTTCGTGCAACATCTCGTTCACGCTTTTTCAGGAAACAGGGTTATAGTCAACTGACCCGAGACGTTTAGTTTGGAGGAAATAAAAGATGTGTTCAGAAACATGAAATGTGAATGTGAATGTGTTCAAGTTGTCCTCTGTACACATCACTGTTGAGGTTTACCTCAGCATGGTGAGGATGAGTTTTGTGGTGGCTGCCTTTATCTTGTTTTGGGCATCCAGATGGGTCATGCCTTCAGTGCTAACTCCATCTATTGCAGAAATGATGTCACCCTGATTGAGGTTTCCGCTTGCTGCCTTGCTCCCTGGTGTGATCTGTGGAAAGACACCAGACATTAATTAAATAATTACAAATGAATCCACAGATTGAATTGTATACACACACAAAAATCCAATGTAAAATTCTCATGACTATAGAAATCTTTTATTTAAATTTTTTTAATTCACAATTACTATCAAATTCATCTTCACACATTTTGCTTGCTACAGCACATACCTTTGCAAGGTACATCAGTCACATTTAATCAATAATTTGTCACTGTCAAGTGCAGCAGCTGGTTCTGAACAGATGAGTACATGGCGACACAAACAATGTCTCCATATAGAGAATCCATTTGCAGCTTAGCTTTTGTATATTATACAGTACATACATCTTAACAAATGTCTTTAAGTGATGAAAATGACAATGGGACTTATACATACATCTTAACAAATGTCTTTATGGGACAATGGGACATGGGCCATAGAAGTGTGATGTAGTGTAGTGATGTATGGCATGTATGGTAAATGTAGTGATGTTATGTTCGACACCAAAGCTCAGAATCTTTGTCAGAGAAAATCAAAACAAAAACAACACATTTCACATGAAAGCACTGATACGTAGCTTGATTAATTTTTACGCCAAAATCACATGATCTATGACTTCTGAAGATGTGTTCATCTGAAAACCACATGACTGTTTCAGTATTACGGGTCTTAAAAAGTGGCACTCATGTGTAGGGATGGGCGATAAAACAAAAATGATTATTATCATGATATTTTCCTCATAAAATTATAACAAAAGTTTGATAAGTGTTCAATAGATTAATACGGTAGTCAAAACCAGTTTTTTTCATCTCAGAGTTTTAGCCAAAGTGAAATCATTTCTTTCTTTTAAGGACTTTGAAAGGGTGATTCATGCTTTTATTTCGACAAGGCTAGACTATTGTAATTCCCTGTATCTGGGCACTAATCAAGCAACTCTTAACCGTCTGCAAATGGTGCAGAATGCAGCTGCCAGGCTCCTTACTGATGTGCGCAAACGAGAGCACATTACCCCTGTTCTTAAATCTCTGCATTGGCTCCCAGTCCGTTACAGAATTGATTTTAAAGTTTTGATGCTGGTTTTTAAATCCTTCAATGGATTGGCTCCTGTATACGTCTCTGATTTACTTTCCATCCACAATCCTGGAAGGTCTCTTAGGTCATCCAACCAGAGACTGTTAAATGTTCTGCGGGTCAGATTAAAAACGAGAGGAGATCGAGCCTTTGCCGTTGCTGCACCAAAACTTTGGAACAGCTTACCTGTTTTTATTAGAACTGCCACTACACTACATGAGTTTAAAGCTAAACTCAAAACCTACTATTTTTCTCTGGCTTATAATTGTAGCTGATTTGTGCGGTGTCTGGTATATTCTGTGTTTTGTCATGTTTTCTTATGTAGTAAATGATGTTAATGCCAATATTTTGTGCAATAATATACAGGTCAACAATCGTTGTTTTTAGTGGTGCTATATAAATAAAGTTGAGTTGAGTTGAGTTGAATATAATGTTTATACACTATGCAAATAATGCTAGTTATTATCAGCGTGGCTAAAAATGCACCGCAGCGTGAACTTAGAGTGAGTTGATTTACTCTTATCTGATCTCAATGTCTCAATGTCAATCTCTTTTGTGCATTTGTATTATACTATAAAGTTATTAGGTTACTGTTGTGTTTCACAACAAATAGAAATAATATTAAACATGATCCGAAATACTATGGAAGACCAAATTGTACCCCTTTAAATTTTACCCTATAAAAATGTGGTTGTTACAGTTTTACAGAATTGTTAATGAACATAAAAGTACATCTTCATCCCAACTTTCACCCTAACTACTGCTAATGTCATTCAACAAGCTACATTTCAAAGAGACAAAACATGTCTTATTCATTTGCGAAATGTTCACTTGTTTGGCAAGTGTTTGTCATGTTCTGATGATAAAAGCACAATTAACTTTTTTTTACTTAGTAGCAAAAATCTGCCTTAAGAAATAAAGATTTGACATTTATCGTGATCATTTTGGATATAGACTGATAGGAAAAAAATGTAGCCATTAGTGTCTAAACTAATCACCAATTACTTACTCATACTGTTTTGATTGAATCAGTGATCTGTCATCACCTACTGGTGTAACAATGTAGCAGAAAGACTCAGTATAAATAGGCACTATTGGAACACTGCTCGGTCAATCAAACTGAAGAACCGGGACTAACTGCAGTATAAAAAAGGAGGAAAAACGTTTAAAAAGCAGTGCAGTGGAACATAAATACATAGATTGGTTTGAAAAAGCTCAGAAACCAAGGGGAAGAAGACTGAAATCCCATAATGAAATAAGTCAGTGGCTATACCTCATTAAAATGTTAAAAATAAAGGTGGTTGTTGCCTCCCTCAATTTTACCCTGTATTCTGGGGCCCTGCCACCAACCCTTGTCCCACCTGCTGCCATTACTCAACGCGCACACATGTACAGGTTTCTGAGAGAGCTCTCCTTTATGTAATGTTCTACTAGTAAATACCAAACTGCCAAGCAACTTAAAACTTCTGAAGGTGGAAACTTCTTTTTTTAAGGTGGATAGGAGTTAGAAAAAGTAATTTTGCTCTTAACTCCAAATCAGCAAGGAAATGAGAAATATTAGGCTACTATATCATTTACATAATAATAAATTGGAAAAGATTCACATCCATTTGGCGTTCACACACTGCATTTTTACGCTTGTATTTAGTTGCTTGTATTTCCCTGACTTTACTGTTGAGAGACATTTTTCTCCTTAAATCCCACTGCATGCATCACTGGTCAGGATACTACAAGCTAGATTAAAAAAGAAAAACTCCCCATCCCCCAGCCTCTCTTAACATTCGTGAAAATTCTGTCATCAATTACTCACCCTCATGTCGTTCCAAACCCGTCACTCTTACGTTTATCTTCGGAACACAAATGAAGATCTTTTTGATGAAATCTGAGAGCTTTCTGTCCCTAAATTGACAGCTACACAACTACCACTTTGACGCTTCAAAAAGTTAATAAAGAGTATGTGAGTAACTGAACATACTGTATACAACTATTAATTTGAAGAATTTTCACTTTACTTGAGTATATCAGGATTATGCTTTAATCTGTTTAGTTTCTTTCCCCCGGTTTCACAGGCAAGGCTTAAAGGTATAGCGGAGGATTTTCTTTTTCCGGGTGGATCATCAAGACTATTGGTCCTCCTAAGTGTCAATCATTCTGGTGATATGTTTATGTAAGGCCGTCGTACGTGCTCGTGCACACGATTCACACGATGGCGTGCGCTCAAAACACAGGTTGGGCTTCCCACTGATGCCTCAGTCGCGAAGTTTCTACTTGACAGGTAAAGTTTGGCATGCTATTTGGAGAAATCCATTTAAAATCACTGCTAGTAAAAGTTAATGTAAGCTATGATAAGCTCGTGCATGCTCTCTCGTGCACACGTTTAATAGGCGTTCCCTCTCGGGAGTAGAGTGTTGCGCATGTGCATTTTTTCAAAAAGTGGAGAGGGCGGTTCTTTTCTAAAATTCGGGAAAATCCTCCGCTATACCTTTAAGCCTAGTCTTAGACTAAAATACATGTTTGAGCTGTCTTAACTGAAAGCAACTTGCACTGACATATCAATATGTCACTGCCATTGTTTTGTCTCAAGATGCACATCAGTAATGTTCTTTTCTAAGGCAGGTTTATAAAATCTACTTAAATGTCCTAATTGAACTCAGGCTTAATCCTGGCTTAATCTTAGCCCTGTCTGTGTGTTTTGGTTTCTTTTTCCCTAATCCATTTTTGCCAGTATTCCCTGTCATTGTTGTTAGTGACCTCAGTTGCTGATTTGAGTTCTAAAACTGTTTGCTGTTGATTACTCCCTGTGTATTTAAGCCCTTAGTTTCCTCTTTTCATTGTTCCGTGTCGTCATGGTATTAGCCTATGTGGTTGTGTTAGTATCTTTCCCTTGTGATCTCCTGCGTGTATCTCCTGTATCTCTATTGCCATGCTTTTACTAAAGCCAGACAGAGTCTTGACAGAGTCCTACTGAAACATTTAATGAATTACTCTAAAAAACACTTTTTAGAAATGAAAATCTCATTAGTCATTAGTCCATACTTAAACTTATTTCTCAGGAAGTTTTAAACTACTTGTCAATTGAATTGAGATGCACTAACAACAAGAATCACTATTCGCTCACATGTTAATTTTGTCTGCATAACAAGCACAAAAGAAATACAAAAATACAGCTGTTCATTTAATTTAAGATGCTAAGCTGCCACTCTCACTACAACAGACAGTAAATCCAATGACCCGCTAAAATCCATATGAAAACATTTGATACATTGGGACTGTTTATAAAAATCTAGTCCAGATGGCAACTCTGGAATGATATTCCAGAATGTATAGGTGACAGCATCTGTTTTTATCTTTGATAGTAGAAGTCTGCCAGAAGAACCTGTTTAGTTTTGAAATGGGGGGCCTGTCATTGTTGGCATTGTGATTTATGAGGCAGCCCTTGGTAAATGCCAACTTTAATGGTCTTTTTCCACTTCCTGGACTGTTCTGACTAAAAGCAAAGGTTGGGGTGATGATCTGGACTATCTGTAGTACCTGTGGGTATTTGCAAGGCTCTGAAGGCTGTTGACAGTATTATTTTCCATTTTTGTTGCTAAGCTCCAGCACACATGTAGCCTAGAAATCTAGACGCACCCTAGCGGCAGCAAATTTTATTTTGCAGCCAGGGTGGTCTATCAACTCTCCGTTGGCTTTCGAGCTGGAAAAAACAAACTCTAGTCAGGCCAATCACATTGTGTATAGAGTCGGGGGGCGGGCTTAACATAATGACGACAGAGTTGCGACGGTTCCGCGTGAATTCCCTGCTACTTGAAAACAAAGAATGGCTGCTGCTGCTGGCGAACAGCGGTCTTTCGAATCGGCTTTGGCTGCGATTCTGGAAGACTTGGAGTTAAGCTTTTCTTTGAGAAAAGAACAAAGAACGGCACTTTAGTCATTCTTAAAAAAGGAAGATGTGTTCATAGTTTTGCCGACCAAATACGGCAAAAGTTTAATCTATCAACTAGCTCCGCTGGTGGGAAAACGCTCTGGTTGGTTGTAGTGCTATCCAATTGCGTGCAGAGGGAATTTGAAAGACAACCGTTTATCCCGCCCCTCGGATTGAGCCCTGCCAATGGTGAGTTCCCAGACCCAACATCTTGATGTGGGTCTGGCTTGCCAGGCTAGCACATATGTGCATAATAGGCCCTGACTCTGTCCACCTTTATGTAGAGAAGGCCTTGACCTCAGAATAATGTAGCTTGATGTCATACAGCACTGAAAAGTCAGGGTCAGAGACCTTGAAGAGCTAACAAAGCAATAGCCAAAGTGAAATTGAACAGACTTATGAGTTCTATACGTTTGCAATACACAGGAGACACAATGTGAGAATGAAAGGGCAACAGAATGAAGAAAAATACATTTTGGGTACATCACTAAGGATGATTGCATCTTAAGGATTCATCTGCAGTGAAATTACTTTATATTTTACATCACAAATGACTCCACAGACTGTCTTTGTCATGGACTTTATGAAGTGCTTCACAGAATATAATATTGGCACTTTATAAAGCTGAACTTCCACATTATGCGCAACAATATATAATGACGGAAATGATCTCTGAGAGGACATTTAGTGCCAGTGTTTTCTGCTATCAGCAGTGCCGCTTCACAAAGCTGTCCGGCGCTTAAGCCACTGACAGAATCTCTCAATTTTAAATTGTTGCTGCAATTGCTGTTCCTCGTTCCTGCTCTTTGCATTTTTTATGCAATACTTTGGTTGACAAAAAGATGAAAGCAAGAATAATTTAAATGAAAATGTTTCCAATTTACAACCATAATGAAAGGATTTGAACTGTGTACTGAAGAAAACATTTTCAAAGATGTCAGTCAGGGCATGTGGTCACGGTTTAAATATTGTCATTTTATGAAATCTATTGTTTAGAATTTCTATTGGAAATCTTGTCTTTGTACCTCATAATTGTATTGTTTCATTTTTACTAAACAAGCCATTTAATATTAAAATCGACTTTGTACAATAAACTTACCATCAGAAAAAAGTCAATGAAGTAATAAATGTGACAACTAGCCCCAGTCTCCCATATATTTTCAACAGTTTTAAAGGGAACTAACTCATCTCTGGTTAAGTTTCTTCCTGCAACTCTCTCAAATCAATATTTAAATTCACGATGACCTCATGTGTCTATTGTCTCTGTGCTTTTCACATTTATGGCCACATGTATTTCTGCTGGTCTGACCTTCAGTGCTAAGCTAAAATCAGTGACCATAAGTCAGGCATTGCACTCGCAGGTCGTCAGTGCTATCATTAGCTCCCACAGAGCTTTTTATATGCTGTTACAAAGGAGAAAAAGTAGATAAATGGTAAATAGCGAATAGACAGTGATGTAAGTGAATATTATTTATTATTGTTGTTGTTGTTGTTTTATTTATTAAAAAATCAGCCTATAATGTTTCATTAGAAAATGATAAGGCAGCTCTTCCCACCTATCCACAACATCAAAATCAACCCACACACATAAACAAATACACCTATATTAACAACCTCATATTGTACTGTCACTCACTTAGCATGGTCTTCATATTAGTGTTGTCATTTATCCATGTCTGTAACACTAAAGCCAAGATACCTTAATTAAAGTTGGATCATAGCTTGCATGAAAAACGAAAAGCGACAATTGAAGAATTTGATATTTCAAAAGGTTACATCTCAGGTCTAAATCCATTTGTCAACAGCTGCTGTAAATGACTCTCCTGTCCAGCATGAGCTGTTTGTCAGCTCTTTATTGACACTAATATCACACATCCTGGGGATTTTTTTTTTCAAGTATGAGGACAAAATATGAGATTGCAATAATTTACTGAATCAAAGTATTAAATTAGATCATCAACTCCTTCATTGTCTTCAAACGTCACAACTTCACGTCTCTATATCGCTTTACACGTTGTCTAAAAAGACTACAGAAAACCAACAAGTATTACAAAAGCAGTAAAAGCTATTAATGGGATGCTTTGTGGAAGACAGCAGCTCTATCAGCCTTGGGACCAGGATTAAGATTCAATGTAGATTGTATACAGTGCTTTAGGATAGAGACCGATCTCTTATTATACTGTGGGAAGATTTGATTGTGAAATGCATAAACTGTCACCTCTGGCAGTTAAATGTCCATCAATCATCTGAGACCTGATCCAAACACATATACCTTCCACATTTCAATTTACTGCCATGTTCAGTGACAGCTGGGTCAGGAGAGACTATAATATCCAGATGGACGACTTGACACTGATTACAGCGTCAAAGCGCGAGCCACCGACAATGCTGATTAGAAAAGTAATGAAATCCGAACAATGTTTACTTGGTATGATGGCCCTGTCTGTAATTATTTGCAGACAAGGGGCCAATATATGAGGAGTCAGACCTACCACAACCTTGACAAACAGAGGTAATGACTCTCCCCTTATTGAAGTGAAGGCCAATCAAGTGTCAAGAAGGGAGTGAAACAAACTAACTGGGCTGAACCGCCTGTGACTGATTATACAGCGATAGCGATTTCTTTTCATAGCAGATAGAAACTCACCTCATCCTCTCTCTAAACCTTTGGACAAGGCATGTCAACTTCACTGAATCCATACACTAACACAATGAAGATTCTATAGGTGCCATGGGATGAGCACACTTGGTGAATAGACAGAAGACTGTTCGTTATGTGTTGTATTCACAGTTCAGTGTTTTTTGTGGTTCTATTTTAATGTTAAGTGTTGCTATTTCAATACCACACCTTATTGATCAATTTGGAAAGGTGGGACAATCCCTTTGCTTCTTTGTTTAGTGCCGTGAATGTCTACAGTGTCACTCATAATGTTCTTTTCATAGAAGTCGTGTTGCAGGAGATGATAGATGGAAAACAGCTTACCATCAAGAAATGACTTCTAGGAAAACAGCGTTTTTTAAAAATCCCAAAGCTAAAAGGAGAATCAACATCGGAGAGCAACAAGAATTTGCGCGTCTTTCCACGAAACATGACGTCAACTCCTGCTTAGCGTAAATGACAGATGGTACAGAAGGACATCCAAAAGCAAATGACTTTTACACTTAGAAGTATAGTTCACCCAAATATGAAAATTCTGTCATCCTTTATTCACCCTCATATCATTCCTTTCATCTGAAGAATATAAAGGCAGATATTTTGAAAAACAGGTAGGCCTATCACCTAAACACTGAAAGACAGTGGGGTCCAAAACAACACAGACATTTTGCAAAATATCTTATTTAGTGTTCCAAAAAAATAAGAAAACCACAGAGGTTTGGAAAGACATTAGGGTGAGTAAAAATAAAATAAAATAAATATTTTGGTCAACTACCCCTTTAATTACTTTTCTTCTGGGGTTATACTTGAGAACATTTAAAGGCTCCTTTTTATTTCATTTCATCAATTAAATCAGTGTTATAAACAAATATCCAGCATGTTTTTTAGGCAAATTAGGCGAATTAGCATTGGCGGTTGTGTATGTGATTCAACTAGACAAGTAGCATACTGTACGTCCAGGCTTCTCAACTTTCACTTTTAACCTCTCATGCACAGATTGATTTTCTTAAGGCTTGCCTCATCTAACGCTATTCATAGATTTTTCCACTGTTAATTCACCACTCTCTCAAGCCAAAGGGCCAAAATAGCTGGTTAGAGAATGCCAGCTTTGGATGATAACCAATGCAACACGTTGTTACATAATGCCAACATAAATGCGATTTTCATTGTTTTAGCGAGTTAAAATAATCTCTTCTTTTCTTTTTTTATCAAAGCAGGAATTTGTTTAAATAAAGCATTGTTTTTTTTCTAGAGCTGTTGTCTCACCCGGGATATGGTCAGGGGCATGTTGAAGTCTTTGCCTCCCTGCAGCCTGAAGCCCCATGGTGCAGGTCCTGACAGGGTTACTGTGTAATTGCTCATTTTGGAGAGAATTTAAAGCGAAAAGCTTCTTCTCGGATCAGTAAAGTCCTATCTTTCCTTTCAGTTCTTCTCCCTGTAGTAGGGATGACCAAACACCCGGGTACGGGCAGGCACCGAGGAGCCTCTGAAACACAACAACAACAGACATGAAATGCAATAGAGTGAAAAAAAGCTGTATTCCCTTATGCCAGTATACGACCATCACACAGGATGTGAGGAAATATATCTGCACTATCAATACAACTCAAAAACATACCACAGAATGAATCAGACTTTAAAAAATAACAAATAGTTCAATGTTTACACTGACAAAATAAGTAAAAAAAAAAGTCTTAAAAGCAGAAGGAGGAGAGTTCTTGCCTGCTCGGATGGCCTGGACAGACAGCCTAAGAATAGATCCTCTCTGCAGAAAGCAATAACACTAAAGCCCTCGGGCCCTTATATGGCATGTAAGGGGACACCCCCAGATGCCAAGCCCCCATGATTCACATGGCGAATATAGCCTCTTCTTAGGGTAACACATTTTTCCACTCTGCTCCTATGGGCGTCCACTCATAGAGCACCATGGATATTGAGCTAGTGGGAAACGACTAATAAACAACAAGGAGCCATAGTGGCTAAGTCTGACGTAATGTCACTTTAAAACAGTGTCAGGGTGTAAATCCAAATAGAAGGCTGTAAGATTAGTTTGAGGTGATGTAACTGATTATAACTTTCATCAAGAGCCTCGTCTCTTCTTTCTAACTTCCCAATGGAGGTTTAGGTTGCTGGGTTTTACAAAACCTGTGTGAACCAAGGAGTTTCATCAAAGCCACTTTAAAGCAAGCCTTCAAAACAGCTTATCATTTAATAAATTGACAGCCTATCGGCTAATCTTCACCATATTTGCCATTAAACATTAATTTTGGATTTATTTTTAGAGTTTACACTGGGAAAAAATGCAATTTTATAAGACAAGTCTTGAACAATTTTGCAACTGGTATGATTCAGTTTACAGCAATTCTCATTCATCTCTATGGTATATGCCAACACTGACTGACTGAGTTTTACAACTCAATGTCAAGGCGATGTAATGTGCACACGTGATCCAAATTGACGTTAATGCTTTCTCCAGTGGAAGAGCCGCGGACCTTGGTACCTCTCAATAATAAGACCATCTCTGGTTTCATAATACCTGGCGTATTCAACTCAATTCAATTGCTCAGCTGGTGCGGGACCCACAAGAGTTTGTGATTTGTATTCTTCCATCTTTGCTTAGGGCACTCATTTCTGCTGCAAGGTTGTTTTAAGCTGTTTTAAGCTAGGAGAATGAACATATTCTAAATGAGTAGACACTTGTATTGATGAAGTTTGCGTTTATCTCAAATATCGTTAGTAGAGTAGATTAAGGATATTACCAGTAGATTAAGGAGAATGAAAAAAAGAAAAAGTTTTCTTTTGAAAGAAAACTGAAAGTCTCTTTTCCTGTCATCCCATGTTGTTGTCATCAGATGGGTTTAAAATGAGCACACATACCAGAGAAGACGAGTGACACAGTCAATACACTCTGACAGGACACCCACCTGCCATCCTTTGCCATTCATGCTTCTCTGTGAAAGATCAGAGGTATATTTTAGCCAGGTCATTCTGATTGAATCCTGTCACTCTTATTCTTAAGAGTGACAAGTATAGAAAGTATTGTGGCTCCATCATGTTACACAATGACACACTCAATAGCTATTATTATAAACAATGCTGGTCTATGGAAAAGTAAAGCTCACCCTCCACAGCCATAAAATAACTTTCCTCTCTGTCTTGGTCCACTCTGACATGGGACATGGGGACGTCGTCATTCAAATTCACAGTTATGAAAAGCATTAATCTTCCCATTGCCTTGAATGGACAATGATGTGCATAATACTGCAAACATTTCCGTTTATGTATTTTTTACAACTATACGTACGTTTACACAACAACGATGTACTAAGAACAAAAAAAGTTTTTTCCTTTACGCTTTTGGAAGGTTTCGTATACAGACAACAACAACGTCAAAACGAAAAGAAAAAAAAGAAAAAAATATTATGCATGCCAGGCCAGTAGTTGGCGATGTCACTTTGTAAAGAAACACTATGCGTCTGCGTACAATACATATACGCATTCTTCTACAGAGTGGTGAATACCAATAATCAAGATGGCAATTTAAATTTTTTCTGGACAGACGATGATGAGGTTGGTTTACTACAACTGACCCTGGACTATAAAGCGGCAAAATGTCAGGAAAATGTGGACTAGATAGGAGGAGTCCACAAGTTATGTACACCCGCGCATGCCGACCTACAGATCCACTTTTGCGACACGACTGTCACGTGGTGTCGCGACGCCTCCCCACATTTGTACGTTGATGGGCGTGGTTTTGACAGAGCGGGAAATGTTGCGTATTTAAAACCTGCGAGAGACTTCCCCCAGTCTCCATATGCTCTACTTCTATTGGATAGCCGCGTCGCGTTCAACGGAATTAATTCGCATAAAGATGGGCATTGGCCAGCTTTTTGATGCGCAGCATTTGGTAGCACGCGTACCATCCCCGGGGGCCGCCATTGGCTAACAAGCCATCACCTGCTGTTAGCATTCCAATGACTCCCATTCATTTTGGCGTCACTTTGACAGCGAATAACTTTACATCTGAGGCGTTTAAAGACTCTATTTGTCCATTGTTTATTTCTAAAGAAACACGACAATGTATAAAAGGTTCCATTACCTTGTATCTTATGTTATGGCCCCGTAGAAGCAGTTTTTGTAAAAATAGGCTAACGATTGCGTCATAACCACGCGACTCTCTGGAAATTACCGTTTAGACAGGAGGAGAAGCTCGCAGTCAATCGGGGGGACGTGGAGGCATAAAGTCAGATAAAGTCAAGGGAGAAGCCCATAGAGAGTCATAAAGTTTCTCCTGCTCCTAGCTCATGGACACCTCCTACTCACTCTCTCCGTCTCTGCAAGATTCGGAAGGGAATGATTCAGATTTCTCTTGGCACAGCTACTAGAAGACTTACAACTGTCAGACAGGTTCTCACGTCACATCTACGTCATCAAGCTCAGTTTGAGTCTGCGCAGTATGCTCAGCCATCAGGAAGTGAGTGCTTCTAATTTGCTTCACTTTTCTCCGTTGAAGTCTATGGGGTCGCTGTGTCCATTTCTTTTACTGTCTATGATTTTTCCAAATGAAGCGCCGCCTTCCCGGAATGCTTTGCGGGCGCGACAGTCGCTTGACATCACCCATAAAGTGGAGTGCGGCGCGACAGATGAAAGATGAGAGACAAGATGAAAAATGCAACAATGTTACAATAATATTAAAGTCCTTTGATGTAATTTTCAAGTTACAATTTAGAATAATGTTCTGTCATTAAGTTAATTCTTAAATTGAATAATCTGTCAATTAATTAATTCTAATGTGAAGATCATGGTAATCCACTAGTAATGACTCAAGTGTTACTACATCCTTCTAAAGGAATTACTTATTTACAAAACCTTACAAAAACCTCGAAAGTTTACAATGACTTCAGTCATTTCTAGAGAGTTTTTCACTTTAAATTCCTGTTCCAAATAATTAGTAATTCCTTTTTGGGTAATTTGGCAATACTTGAGTCATTTCTATTGGGTCACCATTATCTTCATTTGCATGCCGTGATTGTCCAACCAGAATCAAGTAATCCAGAGTAAAATATTTTTGGGTCAAATTTTATTCAATAAATAAATAAATGTTTTATAGTTGCATGCCATCCGGAAATGCTTTTTCTAAATACAGGTTTGGAAATGTAACGACTATTTGGTCTTGTCCCGTTCTAAAAGTATGTGCTATTTATAATGCATTTCTTTCTGTAAATTGGTCCAAAATAACCTTAACAAGCTAGCAAAGTTTCTTCTGAACATCTGTGATAGTTACCATGGAGGACGTCACAGCATCTGTAATCACAGGGCTTATTGTTTCTGCACAGATGGTTTCTCTCCTGTCATCAAGAATTTTTTACACTGGGTCACAGATACAACAATGCAATAGAAGTGACAAAAGTGTAACTGTCTCTAACAAGCTTTACTATTTCAGTCAGTTTTAATCTGACATTTGCCAAGTAGCCTATGTACAGTATTGTCAAGTATATCTATGTATTTTGTTCTTTACTGTTCAACATCAAAAACCATGTAAAATAAAGCTGTATTTGAACTACATTGCACATTTAACATATTTCTGAAACCCAAAAGCATAAATATATATTTTCTTACATGCAAGCATAATTCATAATACTGATTAGAATATATTATTTATTAACATTATCAATCACCCAAATACATCATTCAATAAATTAAAGTGAAATCACACACTCATTGCAAGATGGACTAAAATTTTAATGCTTTTGGCCATCCAACATGTGCATGAAGAACGGTTGTGAAGAAAACACAATATAGTACCACAATTAGGAGAACTATAAATACATTTTAAATACCAAAGCTATAGAACTATTAAATATTGTTTTGCAGTGACTCCAGTATGGTCAGCAGAGATACTCAGATCACCTCTAATTTAGGTCAGAGAGTCCAGGCTTTATTATAAATTGCTACAAGGGAAAGAGTCAATGGCACAGAGCTGTTTACTCCTTAATCTTATCTCCAGGGGCTTGTGACCTTGTTCAGAGCTCATTGTAGAAATCAGACAGAGTGAATCTTATATAAATGCAGAGCCAGCAGCTGCGTACATATATACTTTATGGCTGCTCAAGGTTTTTTCTACAGTTTATGGAAAAATAGCCTTTTTTAATTTCTTTTCATATTTGTGAAATTTATCCATATAAATATTTAATAGTTAAATGGAAGAAAAATAGTTGAATAGAATAGAATGCTTTAGAAAGGGAGTTTGTGATATTAGTCTTGGCTGGTGAATGAGGTCTTTATTTCTGAGGTGTAAAAATATCTTAATTGATTACATGTTTGTTGGCGTGAGGGCGGGACAAACTGTCACTCAAATGACATCACAGCAATGGCAAACCACATAATCCAATCAATCCCAGATGGTCAAAATCAAGTCCTGCCCTACATTATTTTTATTTTTTTCTTGTTTGACAAGCCGTTTCACTTGGATATATGTCACAATCGAAAGAAAAGACTATTGCAACTTTCATTTCATGCCGACCCAAATCACTGATGTGTCATGCACACTTTGGTTTACTCATCACAAGTGGTTTAAATGAAACTGTAAGAATCATAAAGCCATAAGTTTAACTAAAAAAATTCCCCCAAAACATATGTAACGTTAAATCACCTAAACAAACAAATATAAGGAACGAAATTATAAAGGATTTTAATTTTAATTTTTTTTTTTTTTTTTTTTTGATGGGTACCGTTTCATAGAGACTGTAAATGATGCTGCACTGTTTATCACAATTACTGTATATGAGAAGAAACATCTAAATGTTTGGTCCCACTTTATATTAGGTGGCCTTAACTACTATGTACTTACATTAAAAAAAAAAGTACAATGTACTTATTGTGTTCATATTTTATTGCAAAACACTTTTGCTGCTATTGAGGTGGGATACAGGTAAGGTTAGGGACAGGTGTGGTGGTATGGGTAGGTTTAAGGGTAGGTTAAGGTGTAAGGAATGGGTTAACAGTGTAATTATAAATGTAATTATAGAAATTAATTACAGATGTCATTACATGCATGTATTTTTACAATGTAAAAACATGTAGGCTATGTACACAATAATTACATTGTATCAAATGATTAATTTAAATGTAAGTACATAATTAAGGCCACCTAATATAAAGTGGGACCAAATGTTTTAATAAAAAATTATGACATATGCAGTTTTATGAAGTTTTAAGAATCTTTTTCTCAGTTCATCTGCCATTTTTAGGTGCATTGGTAAAAAAAGTTTATTTTTATTTTTATTTTTTTATTACTGTATGAACTTTACCATGCACATATAAATATAATATGATGACAGCTTTATAATAGGAGTCACGAAAACATAGGGAAGGGCAATGAAGAAGTGAAAATGTTATCACACATATAATGTATGACCTGTGGCTTTTGCTGATAAGCTAACTTATCATTCATATAGCACTTGATTATGTCACTCCGACGGCGTCCAGGCAGCAAATCACATGCAAGTCAGCAGGACACACTATTGACCTCCTTGATAACTGTGAGTGACTGGATATAAAGTAGGTGTCTACTGCTAAATGTGTATCAATGCTAAATGAAGAGTTGCTAATCAGGTGAACATTCTGGCAACATCAGTAAATATGCAGGCCAAGTACCCCATAGAAAATCATAAAACATCTACGAAGCATATTTACCTCAAAACGAAAAAAGATAAACATATATTTCAGGAGAGACAGTCTGAATTTGATCTGTTTCAGAGACCATTATATGAGAAAGTGTATGTAACTTTGAGAACACAGCAGCCTTTAAAAGCAATGGAGCGTTCTGGCTGAGTACTTCCCCCAAACTAATCTTGTTAAAAGCATTTCCCCTCTAATCCCTAAGGACTCCCAGAAACTGGCATATTAATCCCACTAAAGCATCTCTGAAATCCAGCAGAAAGGCATCTGAAAGGTACAGTTCATTACAGCCACAGGCTCTGAGACCAGTCGGTGGAATTTAAAAGACAATTTTCACATTTATAGGGGTTTTGATGTTATTGTAGCCTGCTCAGAGAATGAAAAACATTTAAAACCAAATATTTCTATCAAAAAAAGCCTATTTTACATTAAGAAAGCATGCAGGTGATCACAACCATGGGGATTTTCACATGTGGATTGAGAAACATGGCACAACACAAAAGCATTAAAAATCATACAGTCAAGATCATTTGTGGAGCAAACTTTCGTATTAACATTCAATAGATAAATATACGTATAGGCCATACAGTTCTGAAAAAAAAAAATATATATATATATATATATATATATATAAACTATAATCAAGACAAAAAATGTATTTTGATCAGCAGCAAGAAAAATCATTGGTCATTGGTTCTCAAAGTGCTTATTTCATTATGAATATGTTGGTGGGAATACCTGATACTTTAAAGCTGAAGTGTTTTATTAAATTATTTATTTATTTATCTTTCAATCTTAAAATTAAGGGTGCATAATATATCTGTACCATATCAGTTATCTCCCAATATTAGATTTTAGTTATTGGGCATTTAATTGTGCATGCGCAATTCCCAGTGAACATTAGATGATGGCAAAGTTAATCTGTTTGAAGTCTTGATAAATGTAATATTTATCAAATCGGAATATTTATATTAATTTTTCAGACTGTACATTATAATGCTGTGATGCATAAATTCACTTGTATCATTTAAAACGTTTATTTTTTTTTAAATAATGTAGACAAAAATAGCATAGAATGTAAGTATCATATCGTTTATCAGCCATTACAATGAAAATATTTTTACATTTGTACATGAAATTACACACTTCACCTTTAAAGAAACATCAAAATATCCACTTTTACACCTGTAGACAGGGCTCTACATTTTTTATAGTGAGACCAAAATCTCTGGCTGGGTAAAAACTAGGCGTTAGAATCTTCAAGTCACAGATCATGTGTTGTGTTTGATCTTGTGCAGGCACTGGGAACAGTTTATTCCAATGACCTAAAGCACAAGCTTCAATGAATGAAGCAGCTCACTAAAGGGATGGATGTATCTGAAAACATTCAGAGCAGTGTTAATCCACAACTGAATCACTGTTTGCTGCTTTTCAGATCTGACGAATTCTTCCCTGAGAGGAGAGGATCATCTCCACACCACTGAAAGAAGCCCGAAAGGGTGTCCTGACCCTACTTTCCTATAGAAATACAGACCTTGTTCATCTTGTAGGCTGTGGTCACCCATTTTCCACCTCGAAACAGGCAAAAGTATACAACAATAACAGCACTGCCAAATTTCAGATGTCAGTTGTAACAGCATGCAGGTTCAATTTTGAGCCCTGTGTAAAGGAGACAAAATGGTGGAAAGAACAAGTCAGATGACCAAGAGTTTGTTGAGATTGTGTCCTTAAGTATAAGTCAGTGGTAGTGTAGCCCGTATTCAGTCAATGCCAGCAGGATCCACGGTGACAGAGGCTTCCTCCACCGAAGCACCTGGGAGCTGTCTGGAGGAGCCACTGCTGCACCCAACTGAGAGGAGGCTTGGACTGGACTCTGACGTCACAATGATGGAAGGGATCCGAACCAACAGTCTTTTCTCATCAACTTTGTCTGAGACTATATCTGGCTAAATGTAGACAGAGAAAAGACAGTGAGTGAGGAAATAAATAAATACAATTTTAAATAACTAATATATATAGATAGATAGATATATCAATCCCATTTGAATTAGTACATGAAGTGACTGGGATCCTATGTTAATAATTGTAACTCAAAC
The DNA here is from genome assembly GCF_951802725.1 of Rutilus rutilus. NCBI lineage: Eukaryota > Metazoa > Chordata > Actinopteri > Cypriniformes > Leuciscidae > Rutilus > Rutilus rutilus. The sequence goes on from NC_140224.1 coordinate 24,490,827, forward strand.
GTTATTTAGAACCTAACCCAGTCCGAAAAGAGCACTTACAGAGGACGAAAGACAACTGGACAGGCTCCCCTCAGCCATGGAGATCTCTTCTTTGTCGCCTGCCATCTGAAAGAGGGAGAGGGGAGATACGAATGAAATTGACGATTATGAGGGTTTGCCATAGTTGCATAGTTCAGCACTTCTCTTTCTCATTCTTAAAGTTCAGATATTCAATCACTGATTAAGTTTGCACAGTGTTTAAACGGACTGTGACCAGTCAAAAGAAAAAGGTGGAAGGGCAGAGCAGAAGGTGCCACCCAGTGGACACGCTGATGCTGTTCATCTTGATGACATGGGATGAGCTTCTGTTTATGGGGATTATCTCTCTAAAACCAGCAGATTAGGGCAGGAGAATTAAAGCAGGCTTAATATCAATGTAATGGACCCTCATTCAAGCCTGCACTTGAAAGAAACGTCATGCGCACTGATCCACACTGTACATCTTTCACATGCTCTACTGGCTCAAGACCTGTGTGCAATAACACTATATTAACAAAGGGAGCCTTTAGGAGCGGAATCAATTTGATTACCATTTTTTTAAATGAACAGAACTTTTTGAGCAGATCTTTTATTAGAATCAAGTGTCTGTGACTGGAAACTAGAAACAATGTTATTACATTGTATATCCTTTTGACTGGTGATAGGCACAAAAGCAGGATTTGTTTAAGTCCATTAATATGAGAGAGTTATTGTCTGATATTACTTTATGTTGTGCAATCCCTTCAGTGAAGTAGATCAATGGTTCTCAAATGGCGTGTCGCCATCCAAAAATGGGTCACAGTTCTGTTCAGACAAATAAAAATTATAAATGCAAAATAATAAAATGCCACAAACCATATGATCATATTATAGTTTAAAATAATATAAAATAAAACCAATGAATATGTCAAATGCTTCCTAAATAAATTCTAATTAAAGCAACACCAAGGACCTTTTCCTCTGCGGTCGCCCTACAGGTTGGAAGCGGAATTGTCCATTACCGCTGTCGTAAATAATTTAGCCTACCGCATCCTACTGTCGCACATGCACGCTCACAGTTTATCTAGCACCGGCTTTGGAATCAACAATTGTAACGCTTGCCGTAAAGCAAGTCAAATTTGTAGTTTTCTTATGTCTCATTAGAACTACGGAAACGCGACCCGATCTGGCAATCTTACATAGCGTGGATATACCAGATAAAGGACCGCAAAGCGGTGGCATAAGTGCCTTTCACCCTGTCACGACTTGATGAACCACTGAAACGATTTTGGAAACATTATTTGAAGGTAAAAAATCCTACTTAGTGTTGCTTTAAAGGTGCATTGCGCAACTTTTCATGTTAAAAATACCCGTTTTCTAACCCATACATGCTTAAACAATTGCCTGATGGGCTGACTGAGCCCTTCTCTGATCACTGCGATTGCCTCTATAATCCTGTACAGTAAAATAAATAAGAGGGATTCGGGTCGGAATCTGAGACTGGGCGTGACGTCATGCGCGTTCACGGCACGCTCATATGTCTGGCAGGTTTGTGATTGTGTATGCGCCGACGCCGCCATTCTCCGTAGAAAATGGATTCTAAGAGACCGGCTTGTAGTTCATTTCAAACACCAACGCAAACTCCACGTAAGATAAAAAAAAAAGAGAACTTTTGTCTAGTGCAACCAAAAGGTCCAAATTGGAGTCAGACAGGCGTCGGGGTAAGACGAGAGTAAACATAGGGAAGGCTTTCAACAAATGGAGAGATCTCCGGTCTGCTCTAGGGCTCAAACGGGATCCTCAGTTGGCTTTTTTCTTGATAAAAAGGTAAGATATATCCCATTCTCTAATGTCTGATACGGCCAATAATGACAATAAATGACGATCCATAAAATGTGTAATGCTTTAGCGTAAGCTAGATAAATGTACAATCGGAATAGGTTTTACTAACTTACCATTGTCAGTGATCAGGTTCAGAATGATTGTGATATAAAATGCTGATATATAAGTTAGATACTTAGACACAAATTTTGAGCAAATTACTGCTTAATTACGATGTATTGCTATTGGAATATGCTACTTAGCTGATCAATAAAACAGGCTAAACCCCCGCAAATCTTCGGCGGATTAGCCTGTTTGGCTTTTATGGTAACGTCATAGTGCCACTTGATTGTTTATTACCTTGAGACATTTGGGTGTACTTTGTTGACCGACTGTGTATGGTATGGTATCATGATTACAATTTTGAGCTTTTACAAAGTTATAACTTATATTGTTCATGAACGTGTTTCCATAATAATAGTCATAAGTGGATACAGGAAACACATAACACAGTTCAACATGGAGATAGATGGGAATAAAAAACGAAGTTTTCTACTACCCCCATTTTTTCCCTCACACATAAGTGTGTTATTTACTCAATTGCCTTTCCTTTCACATATTTTAAATTACTTGCAGATTTAAAACTTTATTACCTCTGATGACATTATGATTGTAAACAAAAGATTTGTGCGGCTGATGCTCCTTGGGTTATGACCAGCTCGAGCTCGTGCAAGCGTGCGTGTGCGTGTGGTCCGTGAGCGTGCACACCTCTGGTTGCAGTTTCGCTTGCCGCCAGAGGGGGCGTAGTTCTGCGAAAACTCAGACTCTCGCGCAATGCACCTTTAAAGCCATATAAATGCAGTCTACAAATTGGCCTTAACTATACATTTAATAATAATAATAATAAAAAACAAGAATGTGGTAAAATTTCATTTTTATAAAAACTAATACTGGTGAAGGGAGTGGATTGGAATCTACTGCTGCTTCAATGTATATGTAATGAGTGATTATAATCAATTAATCAATATTTTTCCTTCTAAATATCAAATGAGTTGAATGACTTCTCTGGAGATTTTACTTTGTTATAGAAGTTACCAGTGTGATTACTGAAATGTTCTTTTCATGTATTCTTTAATGTCAGTATTTGATATCTGAATGCAGTAACAGTGCTTTCTCATTTAACCTGGCTTCAAGAAATAAAAAAGGGAAATGTTTTGTGTTGAGAAAGGTCTTCAACATGTTAAAACACATAGGGGTCGTTTAAGCCGTTAGCTTAAGGGACCATTTCTCAGTTAAAGCCTTACTTTCCAGTTAGACTAAAATGTAGCTCTTCTTGAGAAAGAACGCATTATCTTGATGTTTTGAGACGAGACTCCTGTTTATAGTTAGAGCCTGGCCAAATCCAACCTTGGAAAAGCTGTGTGTCGGTGTGTGTGTTAGTCTTCTTGCTTACAGGTTAAGGAACCATTGGCATTGTTGGAGATTGACTGAGTTGTTGTTCGAGACATGCTGGCACCCAGCCACCCAAATCTGCGACCTGGAAGGTCACGGCGTGCCTAACTTCAGGGTCCGAGTGTCAGCTGCATAATCTATGGAGATATGCTTCTGTCTATCTGTATATGTGTGGAAAATTACTATGTTTATCAATTTCTTAGCCAATCAGAATCATTCAACCTGTAAGCAATGACTTAGCTTAGACCTTGGAAATGGTATAACTGCTGTGATCTTTGTAACTGTAAGCGGGGCAGCCTACGAACTCCTGTGTGAGTCTTGAAGCTGACTTCTGCTGATGAAACTGCAAACTATCTTCAGTAAAACTTTTTTTAATTCTGACTCCGGGTCTTCTTTCAAACATCTGGTCCTTGGGTCCTAAACTGTTAACCCCTAACACTGGCAAAAAGCATAACACGTTTCTTTAATTTTATATTTTTTTCATATAACAACCAATCAGTCATATTTGAGTTTCACAGTTAGTTTTATGCTGTTGATTTGATTTACTAAAAGAACTGACTCAGAGTCGTTCATTCATGATTCTTTCTGGAACTGGTCTACACTGATTGCACTGTATGTTTCTGATTCACTAAAAATAACTGGCTTGTAGGAGTCGTTTGGACTACAAATTGGACTGCACTAGTTGAGCTGTACATTTCTAAATCACCATTCATTTGTTCTGCAAGTCATTCATTTAGGAATCTGACTAGACCGACTGACTGTTTGTACATTAGTTGATTCTCATTGTGTTTAATTCACTAATGGCACCTTTTTAAATCGTTTGAGAATCAAGCTAACACTGGTTGCACTGTTTCTGATTCACTAAAAAGAAGTGTCTCAAAAGAGTCATTTCTTTGGGAAACAGACTACAATGGCCGCACTGAATGTTCCGTGCTGAAGATTCAGAAGTGACTTTCGATAATAAGTGTTATTTATGATAAGGTTCCCTCATGATTTATCATTCAAGTGGAAAAGAAAATGTATCATTATTGAAGAACAAATGTAGATTTTAGAAAGTTATAGCTCCGCACCGCTACATCTAAGAGAAAAGCCAGTGAAAGAAGTACAAATCTCTCTCTCAAACTTTATGTACAGTCAAACGAAATAACAGAAGAGCACATACAACCATGCACACTTTTGAGGACACTTTTGTCACGAACTACGCTGACTGAAACCAGGGCAGTGAACTTCAAGATATGAAGGATGGAATTAAATTTCCAAATGAATTTTAAATCTGATGGAGTCGTTTCCTCCCTAAAAATGAATGTGGGCTTCCTAATTTCATAAATCAAGGAGCGCTGAGTGAGCTGAGAAGCTTCTGATTAATGAAGTGAGATATGACACTTATTGAAGACTTTTACTTACACTGATGTATGCACTGGTCCGGTTCACGCTCGGCTCATTTAGACTCTGAGCTGAGGTTCTGTCGAAGATACCAGAGTCTCTGCTCTTGACCTTCAGCCTCAGAGAGCTGGTGCGCTTGATATCTGACGGATCTTTCCGGATGTCAGATGAGACCTGACGACTAGCAGGCCGTGAAGTCACACTGGAGAGATCTGCCTCAGTGTCTGTCCAGCCCTGTCCATACACAACAAACACTCAATGCTCATCCAATAAGGAGAAGTGCACGATTTAAGCTTAAATAAAAATCAAATAAAAATAATTGTGAGATTTCTGTGATCATTTGAATGAGAAAGGCCAGAAACATACTTTACACAATGGCATGCATAAGAGAATGTTTGGCCGACATATTACACGAGGGATAGTTGATCCAAAAATGAAAATTCTGTCATAATTTACGCAATGTTGTTCCAAACTTGTATACATTTCTTTCTTCTGCAGAACACAAAAGAAGATATTTTGAAGAATTTTGGTAACCAAACAGTTTCAGTTCCCATTTACTTTCATTGTTTGTTTGTGTTTGTCCATACAATGGAAGTCAATGGAAACCGAAACTGTTTGGTTACCAACATTCTTCAAAATATTTTCTTGTTTGGTAAAAAAAAAATTTAAATTAAAATTCAAACAGGATTGGAACGAGGGTGAGCAACTGATTACAGAATTTTCATTTTGGCGTGGACTATCCTTTTAAGGCAATTCAGTTCACTTGGTGACGTACCTATTACAGTGTGTACTTGGTCAACATTATTAACTGCAGGGTACAGAAATTAATATATATAAATTCTTGTATAGAGTTTGTTTGCCAAAAGGTGTTTTCTTACCGACTCGCTGTCAGACACAGAGGACAAGCGTGCTTTCCCGGCACGGTGTATGTTGTTGCTGGTCTCAGAGGACTGGCTAGTCAAAGTGGAGCGTCGTGTTGACATAAAGCTACTGCTCATAAACCGTTCTCTACGAGGTACACACAGCAGCACTCCCAGACATGGTATGTACTTTGCAATGGCAGACCTGGGAGAGAGAGAGAGAGAAAGAAAGAAAGGGGTGATTTGTGAAAAAGGGCGGGAAAATGAAGGAAATGTCAAATTGCAATTCACATCGACTTTCCAGAGCTGTCAATGAAATAAGTGACTGAAGTGGCGATGGAATTTTGTGTTTGTGTTTTCTTATTTCAAAACCAGACTTAACAGTTCAGATCAATCCTTTAAAAGGATGTCATATTGAGGCAAAAGGAATGGGCAAATGATGACTTCATTATTTAGTTGCTTCATCATAAGGCATTAATCTTGTGCAGCCCATCGCAGATCTGTTATGAGCAACACATGGCCCAATGCATCCAGAGCAGATCAATCTGAAGTAAAGCTGACTTTTAAAGGTCAGAATCTACCTCTGTCGTCTCAAGGTATTTGCGCTAGCACTCTGTACATAAAGCCGCTGATCAATTTGGGTTTGTCTGGCCTTGAAGCACGCAGCATGCATGTTTGTGGAGCAATGTTTCATTTCACTGGACAGGTCTCTTTGCAATGGAAACTGAATCGGCGCGCTTCAGTGCCTCAATATGCTGCCAAGGTCTTTCAATTTTTGTGCACATCAATACAGTGTAAAATATTGCCAGGATTTTACAATATTTAAGAGGAACTTCAAATAAATTACAAAAGAAATATATATATTTTAAATATTGGGGTCAGTAAAAAAAGAAATTAATCCTTTCATCCAGAATGTGTTAAATTTATCAAAAGCGTTTGACATTCATAATGTTACAAAATACTTTTTAAATAAATAAATGTTAAATCTATTCATAAAAAAAAACCACACAAATATTAAGCACCACAACTGTTTTCAACATTGATAGTTTATTGAGCAGCAAATCAGCATATTATAATGATTTCTAAAGGATCATGTGACCCTGAAGACTGGAGTAATGATGCTGAAAATTCAACTTTGCCAGAACAGGAATAAATTACATTTGATTATATTATGTAATTATTTCATTATTGTTATTTTGTAATCATATTTCCCCATTTTACTGTTTTTGAATGCAGCCTTGGTGAGCATAATAATGCTTTAAAAAAAAAAAAACTTACCCACCCCTATAGTGTGTGTATACAGGATTTTAAAATAAAATCATGTAAGCTTGGTCATTTTCTGCCACTGTAACAGGTATAGAAATTATACTGTTAAATAGATGTATCATCAAGTAGATTTCACACAAAATTGTTAATTTATATACCTGATGTAGCTGCCTGATCGAAATGAGTGCTTTCCCCTTTAATTGTTGTGATGTCACAAATCAACATAACTGTCACAGATACTCAGTTGCCTAAAAACTTATTTTATTTTTATCTTTGTGGACTTAGCGCTATACAATAACTTCCTGTTCTGTTTAATCCTCTTCCCTTTTACATTGTAATCTCACGGGAGAGGTAGGTTTCTTTTGACTTCTGATGATCTTATTTATTATTTATTGTAATTATTGCTTTTTCATCTATATTTTACTCCAATTCATGTGTTTAATGTTATTTTACTTGATTATTTTTGTCATTTTACTCTCTGGGTTATATTTTTGTCTTCTGCTAAATATGTGAAAATAAGAGCACGTGTTGATCAAATGGTGATCAGTGTGCATATTTATTTTATAGAGAACAAGACAATTCACTCTCAAAGAAGCTGCTTATTTGTGTTTTATATCAGGGGATGAATAAAAGATTCCAAGTGAACCGCCGCCTGCTGTCCTGTGTCTAACTCTACAACGCAGAACCAAAGTGTTTTACAACTGGTGTCGCTGGCCGCACATCACGCTTGGCATCGTGTGCCACTGGTTACGCCACAATACAACAATTTATTGAAACAAAAACACTATGCTGCTATACCACAGTTATTTTGTGCTGCTGTTCACTGTGAAGTTACAGTTTATAATCACCATATAATTGTACCAAATTGTTAAAATGAATGAGAATGCGCTGCAACTAGTATCCATGAATATACTGCAAATTCTTTTTAAATGCAGCAGAATAGATAACTATGTAAAAAGGCTTACTCTCATCAGCATCATCATACCTGTACTTGGGGTGAGTGATGGCATAGATGATTGGGTTGTGAATGGCGGATGCTTTGGCAATCACAGCAGGCACAGAGTTCATGTACGGTGTGAGCATGTCAGAATATCTGTGGAAAGAGTAAAAGGGACATAACATTACACATTATAATGCATTCATTTCTTCAAACCCGCATGACATCGCATCACAGCTCCACACAGACATTTTAGACTACAAAGAGGTGGTGAGTAAAACCATACAGTCCTTAGGAAATGTAGCATCAGGTACATGTGATCATTAACAGTCTGTGACACATTTTCTCTGAGGGGTTGATGGAAGAAATCATGAGACTAAAAGAGTATAAGAGTCTTTTATATAATTTTATATTATTATAAAGATTATGAACCTTTAATATATTTGCTTGCTTATGGTTATCTAATGTTAACATGCAGGTAAAGAAATTAAATATTTCATATTTTACTAAATGTTTCATTTTTTTTTTTTACATTTTCATGATTTAATTATTTTCTTTTATCAATTAATGAACACCTGCAGTTCACTCTCAAACCACTCATGAACCCCCAGCTTGAGAAAACCTGATATTATAACAACAAAATGTCAAGACCAGGAATGGACTGAAACTAAGGGCTTAAATACATTAGGGTTAACAAAGGAGCTGATGAGTTAATTAACAAAACACAACTGAACAGAATACTAAAATCGATCAGAAACCATAGAAACAAACAGGAAGGGAACGGAGGACAACTGAACTAATTAACAGACTAGAAAGATTAACAATGAGAATCAGACATGAACCGAACTGAAAAACAGATCCAGAACAAAAACTAGAAATGTGACAAATAATATTATATTTGTGGTACAGGTATCAGGTAGTTTGCTAGCTCTTTGTAGTGATGGGAAGTTCGGATCATTTTACTGACTCTTGTTCGATCTCGTTCATCAAAATGAGTCATTTTGTTCATTTAAGTGGCTTTATATGTTATACTTTTAACAGGCAAATTCCCTGAACACATCCACCTATGCAATCTTGATCATATTCTGAATTAAGAAATCATTATAATGAAGTCAAAAATAATTTACAGGAAACGAGTCTTTCGTTCATGAATGACCCATCACTAGCTCTTTGGCTACACATAACTACCTTGAAAAGATATCTGCTTCTCACATGGAACACACTATATTATATGATTCAGATAAATGGATTATTTTATTATATTTAATCTCTGCTCATTTCTACCTTGAAGGTCTTGAACAAATAATTGAAATCCCTAATGGTCAATATCATGTGTAAGCACAGTGACAACCGAAGTGTGCGTTTATCTGTCAAAATTGTTTAGCAGTTTAAGTTGCTTCTGACTAAAGTCAATGCTAATTAAATAACATAATCAAGAAGGATGTATAAAAAAAAAAAAAAAGCTATGGATTGTGGGTGTAAGACATGTTGATTCTTACCCAGCAAAAGCAGTAAGAGCTACACAGGAGTATGGAGACCAAGAGATGACATACAGCAGGATCACTATAAGCGCTATCTTTGCCATCTTCCATTCATTTTTCATTCGGTGGATCTTCTTGATAGAGTCTCTGAGTCCTCCTTCTCCATTGATTTTTCCCACAGCTCTGTTATTCCCATCATATAGACATGTAAACAAACAGATTCAGTACACACAGGAAGAGACGGAACATGCATCAAAGCGTACAAACAGATTTGATCATCTTTGTCTTTTGTAAAGAACACCGTAACACAGCACTAATCTAAAATGGATCTCTTTTTGATAAATAATACAATTGCCCTTAACAAAAAAATGGTATACTTCCTCTTTCTGGTTCAGACCCGTGGTCAAACACGCTCACAGAAATGGTAAAAGTGCTTACCTGTTGGTATCCCGGATGGCCCTGAAGATGAAGAAGTAGCAATACATGATGACAAAGAGGGGGATGAAGAATACAAATGTAAAGAGCAGCATTGTGTAGGCGCGTACTGAAGGAGTGAAGGTCATGTAGTCCCACGAACAGGATGTTAGCAAACCTTCAGGAACATACGCACCTGTGAATATAAAACACGTTTTTTCTTATACACAGTTTTAAAATTAAATGCCTCTTTTGTCTCCTTAGACAAAACTGAATGTTTGTAAGCACTTACTCCATCCAAAGAATGGGGGCAGGCTCCAGCCCATAGAGTACACCCAAGCAGCGGAGAGTATCAACAGGGCTCGTTTGCGTGACATAACGCCAATCGAGGCCAAAGGACGAGTGATAACGAAGTATCGATCTACCGCAATAACCATGAGCGTCATCATTGAGCAGATACCAAACAGAGCGCCGCAGAATGCATATAACTCGCAGCCTGTGGAGAGAGAGAAATACCAAGAAATAATGTAAAAAGAAACATTATTGCATTTCATAATGCACCAAATATGTAATCCAGCACTGCATTCATAAAGCAAGTCCTTCAGTTCACATTGTTTCTTATGAGTAATAAATCATACCACAGGCCATAAAGAGTACATTTAAATCAACCACCTCACTCCTGCTCCTGAAAACTGCCTATTATTTTTTTCCCCTTATCAACATAGAAATACCTGTTAATTCATTCACGGTGTACATGCTGGCAACTGTAGATGCGTAATTATAATAATAATGAAAACCCATGTAACCCTGCGAATCTATAATTACTTGGAATTGTCACTAACTTGTCCCATATTTATTGGCTACTAATTTAAATATTGCTGGGAACTCGTCTTTAATTGTCACAGGAAATCTATATGCAGCAGTCTTTATTAATCACAAACTCAAACTCGGATTTCTAAAACACGGAACAGACAGACAACTAGACAGGATTAAACTCAGGCTAAAATACACAGGCAAACAACTACTGAGGAACTAATGAGACTAATTTACAAGACACATGAACGAAGGACTAACACAATCAGTAACCAAGGATACAAACAGGCAGTGAATGGAGGAAGACTGAACTAATTAACGGGTAGAAGATTACCTAGGAAATAAACTGAGATTGACATAAAACTCAGAGAGGAACTGAACAGGAAAAACAAACTCTAAACATGAACAAATAAACTCAAATCCTGACAATTATAGCCCTGCCTACTGTTTCATAATTCTTGAATATTGTGTATATGTAAGTGCAGTGCAGTGCAGTGTAGCTAGAGATAATGTATAAACATATGATCTTTTAGGTTTATATTTTTTAAGGTTTAAGGTTTATATTTTTTGCTATTAATGGCTGGTTGACTGAACATTAGCCTAATTATAATTTAATTGGTTGCACTCATTATAGCACTTTTAGAAAAAAATATTAAAAAGTATTGCGGAGCAATGATTTTCTGCATATAAAACTACAATAACACCTTGGATAAAATGTTAACAATGAAGCAATATGAACAATGTATGACTAAACAAGACGATGTCTAAAGGAGATAAATAAAGCATGTCAAATTCTGATCTAGTAAGCTTTAAGATCCGCAAAGGGGTCTAACTCATAAGATGATTGTGGATGGGTGTTTCATAGTTTTCTGTGAGTGGGTCCCGATGTCACATTTCTCGGGTTTTTTAAGGAACATCATTCAGAAGAAGCATGGCAGATCTCTCACAGATACCTCAGGTTGAAGAGAGACCTCGAGAGAGTTTGAGTGAGCTCATTCCACTTCATCAATCATACAGCAGTTACTTGACTTCAAAGAACACACTTTAAGTGCTTAAAAGGTTTGGAATTTAAACCATCAGTGATCAAGGGATCCACGGATGACCTGACGTTTTATCAGTGCCATTATTTGAAAGCCTAGCATTACAGCACCACATAAATTCCACGTACCTGTATATTAATGTTAAATATTGAAATTTCTAACTGAAATAATAGATTTAAGAGAGCTCTATAATGAGAGATCACATTTGTAATAGAATGCCTTTGTATGGAGAGGTTCAGTCATGATGCACTAACTGCTATTCTGAAAACCCATTGAGAGAAAATGTCTCAATATGCAAATTCTCTTCTGGGTTTTAGGACTACACACTGAACAAATGTGAAATAAACTTTTAAACAATATGAACCAATAATACTGTCAAAATAGTTTGGAGACACTGGCTATAGCATTACAGTTTTTATCAATTGCTAACAAGCATCGGTCAATACTGAAGCCACTTTTTCAAAACTCTTCATATAGTCTGCATTTCCAAGATGAATCTTGGCCAATCAGTTAATCTCACTCACACCAACAAAACACTTCATATATGTCTCAATAAACTCGTTCCACCATAACACTGGCAACATTTCTCATTCAGAAAACATACATTTCATTCATAACACACTGACCTAAAAAACACAAACAACAGGGAACTTTACATTAATGATGAACTTTTATTTTTAACGTTTGAATGTTTGTTTTTCACATTAATATTCATTATATGAAAAGAATAAGATCTTTTCATTTTACTGACTGTATTACAGCATAAAGAAGGAATGAGAAATGCAGCTATTTGCTTTTTTCTATATCTTTACATATAGTAATTTACATGCAAAAAACTAAGTTTTGAAAATGTGGCTTCAGTATTAAACAATGCTTATTAGCAATTGAAAAAAAAAAAAACTGTAGTAATTTATTGTAATTTTCTCGTATGTGCAGTTTTGGAGTCCCAGCTGTAGTCGGCCCTGCAGAGTTACTGCAGAAATGCTGTTTTGCTAGTTTTGAAAGCAGTGTGTTAGCATTCAAAAAATGTCATGCAAATATAGTGTTTTGCAGATTGTGAAGAATGAATGACAAAAGTGTTCACAGATTTTGGAAAATGTGGTCATTGAATGCATTTTGTGTGAAAGAAATGGAAACCGATTCACAGTTGGGTCCGCATAGACTTCTGTTTCGCTGAATGTGTGAAGAGTTTTGAAAATGTGGCTTCAGTATTAAACAATGCTTATTAGCAATTGAAAAAAAAAAACTGTAGTAATTTATTGTAATTTTCTCGTATGTGCAGTTTTGGAGTCCCAGCTGTAGTCGGCCCTGCAGAATTACTGCAGAAATGCACAGAGTTTGCAGTCATTCTGATTTGAATGTGCTTTCAATAAGTTTTGAAAGCAGTGTGTTAGCATTCAAAAAATGTCATGGAAATATAGTGTTTTGCAGATTGTGAAGTATGAATGACAAAAGTGTTCACACACTGTAAAAAAAATCCCGTTGTTTTTTACGGAAAAAAACTGGCAGCTGTGGTTACCAGAACAATACCGTAAACATACTTACGGAGTTACATGTAAATTTAACATTTTAAACATGTATATTTAACATTGGATTTCAGTAATATGATATAATGTTAATTTACCGACCTATTGAAGTATTAATATCTGTTTTGTACCATAATATTACACTGACAAACCAACAATCTCAGCAGTAATGAGAGTTACATGATTAATCAAAGCTCATCACAAGTAGTTCTTCCACAAGAAAGTTAATATTAATATAGGCTATAGAAGGTGCATAGTGTCATTCACACAAACATTAAACACCATCATGGTAACACACATGAAATTTTTTAAATACAATACACATTCATTTAACAACATTAATTGTAACATAAAACCCTAATGTAGATAACTGATTATAAAAAAAACTAAGAAAACTATGACGAAACATAGTTATTTCAACAAAAATACATCAAATGTGAAGTGTCACGCAGGGAATTGTGGGAATGTCAATTTACGTTTTTTCACTGTAAATTATACAATGACTTGTTCGTTTTTACTTCCAAAAACTGTCAATTTAACGGTATTTTACAGTAAAATGTACCATTAGATCTATCACAGTTATTTACCGTATATAGTACGCAAACTTTCTGTTAACCAATTAACAGTTTTTCACTTTAGCATTTTTACAGTCTTTTACTGTTAAAATCACGATAATTTTTTACAGTGCAGATTTTGGAAAATGTGGTCATTGAATGCATTTTGTGTGAAAGAAATGGAAAACGATTCACAGTTTGGTCCGCATAGACTTCTGTTTCGCTGAATGTGTGAAGAGTTTTGAAAATGTGACTTCGGTATTGACAGATGCTTGTTAGCAATTGAAACAATCTGTAAGCAGTCATTCAGTTCCCCTCTGACTTTTTTCAGTTTTGTCTGATCAGGAAAGCAAACCTCTGAGTTTAGAAACTAGAAACATAGAAACTACAGTGAAAAATGATCATTTATCAATTAAATCATATGAGTCAGAAAAGGCACTATAAACAAATTAGGTTTGTTATTTCCCCAAAAAGTGTAACTTGTGTTAAACGGTTCATTTAATGTGATTGATTTTATATTTCCTATGATGATGAAAATATAATCACTGTTTTCCCAATGGAACAAAGCTTGATAAAAACAGCCAAAATGATCCCTAATTATTTTTCTGAGCACTGATTCATCAGACTATCTGTCTGGTGAGCCGAAAACATTTTTCCAGTGCCTGCAGAGTTCAAGCTAACCGAACACTGATTCATTTCTAGATACGCTTTAACCTCTCTGGACACTAAGGTGTTTCTTCTCCTTCACCAGGATACAGTTATGCATCAATGCATAATCCCTCTCCAGCTGAGATCCTTTATCATTATCTGTTATTCTTTCTTCTCATCTGCACTAGAATCAGTCGCGTGTAGATAATCGGATGTTAAAAGATGCCCTGCAAAGTTGTCTTGACATCTCACTGTTTCTTAGCATCTGTGCGCGCAGCTTTGAATGCCGGGAAATGAACCATGGGTTTGATCAAGTGCCCATGATTTTCTGACAGCTGGATTACCTTTTTCCCCAAAGATCCATCGCTTGTGCAAACTGGTGGTGAAGAAGATTGGTGTCTGAGTGACACACATCAGAAAGTCAGTGACAGCCAGATTAATGATGAACATGTTGGCAGGTGTCCTCAGACTCCTACTCCTGAAAAGATGCACAAAAGAACTGTCAAAAACTGTCAAAGAAAGAAGAAGCTCATCAATGGCAGTGGTGTTTTATGTTGTTTTATTTATATACAATAATGTTAAATAGAATATATTGTATGAATGGATCTAAAATTATATACCTATTCATATATAATAATTAATTAGGTTTTATATAATAACATCATATTTTCTGTTCCCTGATTTCTCTCATTTAGAAAGGACAATAACTATAAATATAAAGATATACTGTAGTTCTAAAAATCATTCTAAATATAAAAGAGAAAAGTCCATACCATAACTATAACGATAACGGCACCGAGAAATAATATCATTTGGAATCACTTTCAGAACAGCTGATGAATCAGCCAATCAGAATCCTTCCTGCTTTAAAGGGCTCAAGCATTTAAAGTGCCAGACGACAAAACTGCAGCACACTCAGAATAAACAGGAAGATATCGTTATATATAATATAGTTATCATTATCGTTATATTTATAGCTACTGCTCTTGGTGAGAACAGGCCTTAAATCAGAGATACCCAAACTTTGGGAATTTTTTATATTTTTTTTATATTTTACCCTGAGATTTTAAATTAATATTTCAATACTATAACAGCATGTTCACATGTTCAAGGTTATATGATGCTAATGGTCATATGCAGTTTTTGGTAAGCATTTTATTTTGATTGTTTTTTTGTTTTTTATTAATTTATTCTAACTTAAATTTTTATATACATATGTAATTAACTATTAGCTTTTCATCAATTTATGAATCCCCTGCAGTGCTCAGTTTGGCAAAACCCAGTCTAAATCTTAATATGCAGTTTGCAGTGCAAACATGACTCCAGATGAGCAGATCTAACAAGAATTTCATTGGCTATCACACAAACAAGATATAGCCTAGACTCACTTGCAGAAGGCATACATGACCAAGAAGTTTCCCACCATGCCGGTGATGCCCACTGCCAGAATGACAGAGCCGATGGTGTAGTGAGCGTGGTCTGGGACATCCACAGTGGGGAAAAGATATCGAACATCGTGCACCATTGCCACCTGTGGGCAGCGAGAGAGACAGAGAGAGAAAAAAAATGCTTTCAGATCAGGACAATGTACTAAAGGACATTGAAACTTAATAACTGAGTTTTACATTACTTATAAAGTTATTAATATCTTAATTCACCAAGATACCATTAGTTTCAAATCCCCTAGTTCCTAAAACCTCTATAACACCCATTTAATACATCAATAGCCAGCTGAGATAGAATTAAGCAGACATATTTAGTGTTTTTGAAGACGCAGTGGATTGTGCTGTTGCATTCACTTATTAGTGTGTGGAACAGAGAACACAAAAGCTTTTAGAATGGCAAGCGGTGCCCACTTTTGGTTTTTCGCCCTTGTGTCAGGCTCAGTTCTTAAGAGGCAATTAGTACATCAAACACTAGTTTGATTCACCAGTGTCAACGTCTTAGTCGGCCACTTTTAGCCTCAATTTATCCATTTACTTCTATCATTCACTGAACCACTCGATTGACTCGAATGGCTGAAGCCAGCCAGAGCAAAACAAGTGGAATTCACACTATAGGTCACTTTCATAGTTAGAGCATACAATGGATGAGTAATACAGACTAGTACATTATGGCAATCATTGACATTTCTCATAAATAAAACACTCTGCTGAACAATGACTGGAAAAAAAAGTTTATGGCTAGCCTTTGAAGAAGGGGATGTGGAGATTGTATAGATAGTGGATATTGCAAGACTGCTCAGTATCTCGAATACAAAGTGAGAGAAGAGGACAATTTAGAACTAATGAGTTTATAATCTGCCACATCAGCGGCAGATTAATGCACTGTGTGTGTATGTGGACATCTTTGCTCATGATATAACAGAGGGAAAATAAATGGGTCCTTAAATAAGTTTAGCATCTCATTGAAGTAGATCCCCCTCCACTACTAATGGAAGAAGACTTTCTTTTCTGCAAAAACACTGTTTTAGTTTAATACATTTAGCATTAAACCTGATGATCATGCTCTTGAAAATGATCAAAAGAACATCTGACTTTGTATGATCTTAATTGATTATATATAGAAATAGTGTAGAATCTAAAAAATCCATAAACTGTCTGTTTTTATCCAGGTTTAAATTGGATTTTGTATCCTAGAAGTGGGTTAAACTATGAATCCGATTATATTTCCTACAACCAGCTGAGAATAAAATTAATCTTAAAACAAAAGCAGGTGTGAGAACCTTGATAAGATAATGCTGATCTTTTTGGTCACAACTAATCCTATCAGATGGCTCTTGATCGTCCAAGTTTTTAGTTAGTGCGCTATAATATGTCATTTTAAGTAACAGATAAAAGAATGTTTGAGCGGGTCTTGACTAAATTAGATTCCAAAGGGCGATTCTAAATTAGATTTTAAATGCTTACCATTTAATACTGTTTCAGAAAATGTATATAGAGAGAGAGAGAGAGTACAAATTGCCTTTTCTTTTTTTTTCAGTTCAGTCTAAAAGACTTGTTCAAGCCGAAGCCCTGAACAAAAGAAGGCAACATTGTGTTTCAGTAAAGCTTGTGAAGAACCGTATTTAACTTTGGTCAATCATGAACACTTCCTAAATTGATCCACTCCAACATGCGATACTCTGCTTTATTGGTCTCAAAAGTAATACAATAATTGGTTTGCAGCACATGATAACGCATACGGTTGCAATTCCCCAAAACAAACTTTAACAGTTTGTTTAGGTTGCAATGAATGACATTCTCTGCCAAGACTGTTATTCATTTCTACCACTCAACAATCTGTTGGTCAATCAATTGACAAACCTATACCAAAATGATCAACAGATTAAAATTGCTTCCAATTATTTCACACCCTGCAAGACGTGATTCAGCAAGTCACTCACTATTCCTGTCTATCCACCCATTCAGGTCTGTATGCAGGAAAACCATGTAAACACATATCAGGCTATCTATGAACACACAGCTCTTGAATGCAGTGTTTTTCTTTTTTCTTTTTCATTTTGGTGCCTCTCATTTACAGGGTTTTTTCTTTACACAGCGGGAGGTTTGCAGAAATCATGGTTTGTGCTCTCCTACAATGTGATCATTTATAACTTGAATCAGGTGTCACTCACAGGAACTCAAAATCAAAACTGAAATGAACTGAAATGAATTCTGCCTCACTATTACCTTGTCTTTTCCATCATGTTAAGGGAACTCAGAGTAGATTTATTCACAGCAAACAGTGCCATTTGTATGCCCATGCTGCACTACTAACATATAATGTATAACATTTGAATTTGTATAATGTATAACAAAAAACATGTTAGAAATTGACAATTTTAACTCTTAGAAATTGATCATTTTATTCAGCAAGGACACATCAAGTGATCAAAAGTGACAGTAAAGACATGTTACAAAATATTTAATTTTAAATAAATTATTATCTTTCAAATTTCAAAAACTCGTAGGTATCATGGTTTCCACAAAAATATTAAGCAGCACAACTGTTTTGATAAGGAATAAATTATATTTCAATATATATTCAAATAGAAAAAGGATATTTTAAATTGTAAAACATATTTCACAATATTACTTTTTTTATATATCAAAAACTGTAAATGCAGCCTTGGTGAGCATAAGAGACTTTATTCAGAAACGTTCAAAAAATCGAACTGATCCCAAACTTTTGAATGGTATATAGGCAGTAACTATTCAAATGAAATAACCACCCAAAAAACAACGGCACAATTTCCGAAGACTCCAGAAAGCAAGTCAGAAAGCAGTGTCCAATGCACATGGCCTCGACTGTCATTTCACCTAATCTGAAGAGACAGAACTGATATTTGCTTTAATCCTCATATGTCAGTGCTTCTCTGTAAAGACTGTCGACGTGGGATTTGAACAAGAGCATGCGCTGCTACTTGGAAGGAGGATTCTGATGAGAAGTGCTCTTAAAATGTCACTATCACTTTGATATTCAGTGAGTGATATAAAGAGACAAGGAGAAAAAGAGAAAAAGACAGAAATGGATATAGAGGAAATTACACTTCACCACAGCGCAAGGAGCTTATTTGTACCATTAGTTGAGTGAGACTGATGCCATGCTATTTAAGATCCGAAATAATTTAATTCCGTTTAAATAATCCAAATAACTTACCAGTTTAAGTGCTATTGATATGTTTTCATTATTTAAAAGACTGAGAGCAACAGATTGTGTTGAATGAACTTGTTTGTCTGTGCCGTCCTACTTATCAAAGCTTATGGCTAGCAGAAACAGTCTGGATAAGAGCAAAGCACACAATCAATTACAAATCCGTCAGCTGACAGTTTCCTGATCAGTAAGGAACGTCTCTGAAGCCCACGGCCCCAAACTTCTCAAGCAGAAACTGTGATAAAGGACGGCTGATCCACTGATTTGAAAAAAAAAGGTTATTTTTGGGGAGATTATCTATTCCGCCAGTCCAACAAAAGCTGAGACCTTTCCACAAAGAACAGGGGTGTATTTCCTGAAAGAACTTTCCTGAGGGAAGGTGGAGTTGAATTCAAACTGCACAAATTCCTGTTGAATGATGTCTACAACATTACTAGGGAAAAACATTATACCGAGATATCGAGAGACAATTTTCAAAAAGCACTCTGACATGTGCAGCTCAGAGGTGCTGATGATTTCAGTCTATGCATGCTTTAACTGATACCAATGACCCATTTTTCTTGGCATCTCATTGGTAGTTCGTCCCGTAGTGAATCATTATTTAACCCTCAGATGCGTGTCTTCACAACAGTGGACAAATCTTTGAAAGCCATTTTTAGCCATTCCGGGTGTGATGCTACATCCGAAATACCCGGAGTGGTTACCTTTGACCCTTAGGCTGTGTGTCCAACAAAGCATCTTTAGCAAGCTGAAAATGGCAGGTGTTCTTCTGAAAACGTCAAGCCACAGGTGTTTGAGAGAGCAAAAAAAAAAAAACTTTGGTGGACACACGGCCTTACACTAATTCTATATGACTGTCCTGTGTCTTTTTCAGTTTATGACAAAATGATGCCCCAAGCACCTCTGGAATATTTAGCCTTCTATAAATGCAACATTTCTGATGCACCAGGCACTTCTGGAATATTTACTATTATCATTTGGTGAAATTAGATTGAGAAGGATAATATTCTTGTTTTGAAGTAAAAAGGTAGGCCCTAATTGTTCCTTTTATAATTAAATGATTAATGCTTCAGAGGGTTAAATATATCTTCTAACAATCGCATCGCAAAGATTTCAGTTGAATTGCTTTATCTGACATGACACATGCACTTGAAGGAAAATCTTACACAGCACATCTTTCATTATTATTCCATGTCTTTGTCAGGAGCTGAACTAGTGTTTTAATGACTAAGGTCATGCTATAAAATATTTACCTTACAACTGTACGGTGCTAAAATTAGAAGCATCTATCAGATGCATAAATATAAATAAACAATGGTATTGTAGTGGTACTAAAGAATCAACAATATGTTGTCCTCAATGAAGAATTATCAATTCAGATGTTGAGAAGAATGCTAATGTCCGGAAGCCTTGAAGGACACGGAAAAGTCACTGGAGCTTGAACAGATGTTCTGTTTAAATCTCTCTCCCTCTTATTTTCATTGTCTTAGTCTTTCTGATGTTTAAATATGTCAAAAGTATGACAACATTCAAATACAACAGCCAGTGCTTGAACATTTCATGTAAAATTCATTTACATTAGGGAGTCATGGCTCAGAAATTGTATCGGTATCTATCAAATCATGCAGGAGAAGTCTACGTCTAAGAAACCTTAAAATGCTACAGTAATAAATCATTTTGTAGCAGTGCATCCCAACAGAATACCATGCTAGGCTGAAATCCTATAACCGTCAAAGATCCAGAAGAACATTAAAGCAGCACAGGGCCATGTTGGCCTTGTGAATTACCCAGAAAAACCTGTACTATTGTCTTTTCAAGATTTCAGAGTAAAACAGCATTTATTGTCAAAGCCAAACACATGGTCAATTGATATTTTCACTATTGTTGGGCAAATGCATGTATTTAGCTTTTTTTATTTAAATAAAAAAGTAGCTGATTCCACCTGTTGTTTTTGAGACCACATGGGCATCTCTCAAATTTTATTTCAGGCCTTTGGATTGTGGAATTTATGCAACCAATGTCAGGGTTCTGTCGCTTCTGTCTAGTCTATTTCTTGGTTTTGTGACAGAGCCCTGACACTCCTGTTTTGTCTTGTCTGTGCCTTGTTTCATGTCGTGCTTTGTCTTGTGCCGTGTTCCACGCAGCTTGTGTTTATGGCTGTGTGCTTTCATGTTGACATGTTTTGTGTGAACGCGTGGCTTATGAGTGTTCTCATTAGCTGCGTGTTCATGTCTTGTTTTGTTGGGGCACATGGCTGGTGATTGTGTTTGCTGGCCCATGTGCTCATGTGTTTGTCATGTTTGGTGTGAGCACATGGATTGTGCTCATTGTCTAACCCCGGCCATCTTGTTACCAGATTATTGGTTCATTTGCCCCACCTGTCCTCCCTCGTTATACTTTGTTTGCTCTCCCCATTTAGTCTCCCTGTGTCGGTTTGTTTTTGTATTTCTACACTTGTTTGTTCCTCCTGTGTGTTGTCAAGTCAAGTATGTGTTGTTTTCCCCCTCAGGGTAGATTTTATTTTATTTTAGTTTCCTGCATTTGAGTCCTCGCCTCATCTCCTCAAACCCTGACAACCAAATATATAATGGCTAATTGTCAAGTAGTATCATCACATGACCTGTTTGACTGATAGATAATCAAATATAGCTGTGGGCAAACTGTGAGAGCCTCACCAACAATTACAAATGTATTTGGCGCAGTTTTAAACATTTGTATTATCTGTAGTCCCTGTACTACCATGAACTTTCCTTTTTCCTTTCAAGCTCCTTTTCAAACTCACATTTGCATCACTTTTTATATCCCACACATTGATTCTCTCCACACCTATAATCAGTCTATTGTTTGGATATGTGAGAGGTGAAAACAGTTACACAGAATATAATACGTAGCAGCAGGGATAACAACACACAATGACACAAGGTTCAGATCAGTAAATAATTCCATACCCTAATTTATAGTGCTCCATAATTGGGTGAAAATAACTAGTTAGATTCACAATGACTGCCGTTGATGTTTGAGAAAATAATAGGCTACATGGATTGAAGAATATCAAATTCGGGAAATGGAAGATATAGAGGTTAAGCTTTGTATTCACATCACCTCAGAATATTAATGCAAGCTGTGTCGTATGATATTAAAAATAAATAAAGTATTGATTCATGATAGGAACAGGGCCCCCGTCTGTTTGAAAAATGCCATAACACTCATTCATATGGCACTACACAGTCCCCTAGCATTTGTGTGGAACTGTCAGTAAAGCATCAGCAAATAGTTTTTGTTTTCCTGGATAGTATTATGTTTTAGCAAAAAATGGTTTTAAAGCACTAAAATGGGATGAAGCTCTTCCTCATTACTATGCTATTACAATATCATTTTCATGTGATGAAATGATATGATATAGGCAAATGCAAATTTTGCTCTCTTGCACTACATTATGCATGTTTGGTATATTTTATTTGTTTTGTTTCTTCCCGAATTCATTTTCTATATGCCCAAGTAGGCTACTCATTTTAATCGGCAAACAGGAAATATCCAGGAATAGTTTAAATGAATCCCATGTGCGAGATCCCCACATGATCCTATAGGACTACTTTTATAACTTCTATTTGAATATGGCTGATTTTTACTCAGTCTGATTTGTCCAGGTCTGGTAAAGCTAATTTGCTGAGTAATTCCAGGGTTGAAACACCTCTGGTGTGTGTGCGGGTGTTTGCGAACAGCTGCAATCCAGCTGCGTACTATCACGAAGACACCACACAGATTAGACATATAGAGACTTGATCCAAATATGTCTGCATTTTATCACCATGAGAAATGAGTACCACTTCAATTATTCTTAAACATTCTTAAACAAGTGTCTAACCTGCATAAAATGTGTTTCTAAAACTAAATTAATAGGCTGCATGTAGCTATGTGGGCAATACAGCGAAACACGGAATAAAAAGACAAAATGCCATTATATTTAGTTTACTCTTTAGACTAACTTGATACATGCTAACCAAAGAAATACCTATATGGAACATATTTCTGATGTTGTTGAGCAATAACTATAAAAAATAATTTCACAAAATGGATATATAGATCTATCTTCATTTCAAAAAAATTTGAACATCATTTCATGCAGTAATTTTAGGTCATGTTCCTAATTAAAACGAGCATGAAGTTCCCTGGTTTATCCTTTGTTGGTGTTTTAAGACAGTATGTCTCAATTGTATATTTTGACACGAGCAATACGTTTCGATGCTTCATTAAACTTACAATTGTGTGTGAATCAACTATGCATAACCATGCCACGCACATCTAACTCTCCAGAGGCAGTAACAATGAGGCGTGATTAAGTAGCTAAAACATTTATAAGGCAAATCCCTGCACGTCCATTTGGAGAGACTTAAACTGAATATATGAGGTTCCTCTCATACAGATATAAATAATAAAATAAAAAAATAAACGTTTGGTAACTAAATTTGTAATTAAGCACAAGAAAAGGGCATGTTTAAAAAAAAATACCCGAAAGCGAATGATCGTCGACGCAACACGCAACTTCTTCTAACTTTTGTGGATAATGAAACGTACTAAAGCGCGTCTAAAACATAACATGTGCATCATGTAAAAATACTTCCATGTACTTTTTTTAAACTACCTTTTTGGAGGGAGTCATCCCAATTCGCCTGAAACAAACTGAAACGGTTGAACTTTCCCAACGCTCCTCCGATTACGCACGCGCTCTGAGCGTTAACTTTCAGTATTTTTGTTCCATTTTTAGTGTGCGTTAATAATATACAACTCTCTAAAAATCCAACACACATGATCAAATGCGTTACAACAGAGTAGTATACGCTCACAGAAGAATCAGAATCCGTGCGCACCCTACCACTAAACACATGGTTCAATACAAACTCCATCATCTTACCGTAGTGGCTCGCGCGGGCAGCTCCATCAGCTTGTGCGCGCTCACTGCGCTGTAATTCCACGGGGCCAGTGTGTCCGCACTCACCGCGGTGCCGTTAGGGACTTGAGTGGGGATTCCCATGCTGACCGAGCGCGAAGCGTTCATCGCAGTGGACACGGCGGGCGCAGGGAAAGGAGCTCAGAGTTGGTACGCAAAAAGAGTTAGCTTAAACCTGAGAAACAGCATTACTATATGATAATGTGTTGGATGTCTTCCTCTGCCAATCTGTCTGCAACCTAGAACTAAGCTGTCAACTGCGCCCAACATGTGTGTGTGTGATGAGTTTGTCAATGCCAGTAACCATGTGCCGATTCCAGTATGCATGAGGAGGAATGCTCAGTTAAGCAAACTCAAGCATCCCACATACTACACAACAACAGCCCTGTGCTAAGCCCTTCATAATCACACCAAGCGTAAGCCTTGTGTGCCTGTTTGCCCATGTGAATATGTGCCAACAGGATGTTCATATAGCCTATGTAAAGAACCTGCACATGCTCAGTCCTCAGTCCTCCCCTGTCTCTCTGTCTCTCTCTCTCTCTCTCTCTCTCTCTCTCTCTCTCAAACCACCTATCCAGTTCAGATTCAGAAACAGCTTTAATAAACATGCGGTCAGCTCAGCAGCACAGACATAGGCTACTTTTAAAATGCCAATTCAGAGTGAACCCCAGAGCTAACAATTAAAATGTCATGAACAACAACTGCATTACACACACAAGCTGCACACTGCTGACTATGCATTCATTTAAATAAATTTGTTTAATAAAATATTTTGTTACCACATAAACATCCCTTTTTTCAGGATACTGTATTTTTAAAGATATTTTTGTAAAATCCAAATAAGCTTTACAGATCTTGATTAAGGAGTTTAAACAATGCTTGTCCAATGAACCATAAACAATATTTGCACATGCACCTGTGGAACAGTCCTTAAGACACTAACAGTTTACAGGCGGGAGACAATTAAGGTCACAGTTCCAATAACTTAGGACACTAAAGAGACGTTTCTACTCTGAAAAACACCAGGAGAAAGGTGTCCAGAGCCCTACTCACCTGCATGAACATGCCTAGACCTGCTGCAGAGAGACATGATGTAGACTGCAGATGTGGCCAGAACAATAAACTGCAATGTCCTTATGTAAGATGCCTAAACAGGGAGACAGCAAGGACAGCTGATCGTAATTGCAGTGCCAATCCCTGTGTCCCCCTAAATGTCTTTGCTAACTTGCAAATGCCTTGGTGGAAGACTGGAGTAACATCTCACAACAAGAACGGACAAATCTGCTGCAGTCCTTGAGGACAAGATGCACTGCTTAAAGCAGCAGGGGTCAAGATACTGACTGATACAGACCCCCCTTTGTTCAAGGACTCTTTGTTCCATTTCTGTTCATGAAATTTCAGTGAAATGTGGTCAGTTTGTCCCAGATGTTACATCTTTTTATGTTAATTTACACGTTAAGAAATTTCCAGTAAAAAAAAGCAGTTGACAGGGAGTTTATATCAATTATTATATTATATAGTGTTACATTATTTATTTATTCTTTTATTTATTATATTATGTGCGAGTACGACCATCTGAATGTATAATTGTGTATTTTGACCACTGGAGGTATTTTAGGAGGAAGTACATGAATATGGGTCATGAATTACTAACAAAGGGCAGCACTGTTATTTAAGGAGAGAAAAAAAAAGATTTATGGAGTTAATTTGGGTAAAATCTACTGTTATACAAAGCTTTTTGTGTATAAGGTGCTTGTCACTGCTTCCACAAGACTTATCCTCTTATTCGGCTCCTGCAATTTTGTTGGCTTTCCAGTGTCATGAGACACATTGCCCAATGCATGGACAAATCCCAGCAGATCTAGTTGGAATGCATTGTGTTGAAAATGGTTGTAGTGCCATGGTGAGGTAAAACATCTTCATTTCACTGGTAGGAATGCTAGCTAGTGTGTTTTCAGTTTTTCATTAGATTGGAGAGAGAATAGAAGGAAGAGTAAGAAGCAATTGGTAAATATTTCAGGTGATGCTGACCTCTGATTCTTGGAATCTCGAGGACAATTAACCTGGAACATTCAGTTAAGTTAAAGACATCTCTAAAGCCTGGCCTTGAAAGAAATGCAAGTAATTAGCCCCACATTCATAGTTATCTATGGTTTTCATCAAAAGGATTATTTTGTGTAATATCTCTTGTTTGAGAAACTAGGGCACCAAAGAGCAAAGATGAAGACCGTCAAGTCATGAGATTTTCAACAATCACGTGTAGACTTGTTGACTAAGAGGAACAATGTTTTTTTTTTTCTTTTTTTTTTTCTGGACTTTCCGGTATAGATGTGGGGGTTAGTTAAAGGGATAGTTCACCCAGAAATGAAAATTCTGTCAAAGTCATTCCCAAATCAATTTGTTCTCTGGAACACAGAAAAAGGACATTCTGAATAGAGTACTGGTAATGCTTTTCCATGCAATTATAATGGATGAGGATTTTCAGAAACATGAAGGAATCATAAAACCCATGTGAAATGATTCAAGGCATCTGATGTTATAATAAACTGATCAGTGGTGGTGGTGGGTTTTAAAATAGAGGAGGCACACTCAATTTTAGAGGTCTGGGAATTGTTTGTCTATTTTTGCTTAACTGCTTACATTTTTTGTTTTTTTGTCACTTTTAGACAGAAAATGTAAGAAAATAACATAACACATATATGCAAGACGATATAAATATAATTTCACTCACCTATCACCTGAAGAAAAAACATCCCATGCATGGGGTCTTCCTTTATTTTTAATTTGTAGCTGTTGAATGACAGCTTAGTAAATTGAATGGTGATTAAATATTCAATTTATCTACCTTCAATTGTTAAAGTAGTTGCTATAGATTATCAGCGGGAGAAGTTCAAATGATCACATAAATTATGTATCTACAATGATTGGTTCATAAATGAAGGGAGGCAAGCCTCCTCTGAAAGTCGATGAAAGTCAAATACTCAACGGATTTTTAATAAATTAACGGAGGTAAAAGTCTCTTGCTATGGATTTGCCTCCCCCTCCCTTTCTTTCCCTTTCTTTTTTTCTAAATGGTTCAGCAGCAGCGATGGTTTTCAACTTAAGCAATATTTTATGTTGTTACAATGGTGAAATTACAAACATTATTGTACGTAAAAACTCTAAATAATGAGACCTCCACTGAGCTTAAAACTGCTGAGACCCAATCAATGAGTCAGTGAGACATTCAATGACACATTCAAAGCAGTTTTGTGAACTAGATCCACCAATTTATTGAACAAATCTAATTTAAAAGAATGATTTATTAACCTCTCATTGATACAGTGCTGATTCTCAGGGCTGATTTCCAGTGAATAACATCTCTCTCATTTTTAATGATATGTTTATGGTGCATTTGCGTTCTTTTTAAATGAGGATAAGTGCAGATCAAAAATAAAACAGTCTGCATAATTTATCTTATATTCTATGGGAGAAATAAAATCATATAGGTTTGGAATGACATTAGGGTGAGTTAATAACGACTATCCATTTAAGGGAAGCTGCACTCATCCAATACAGACCACACAAACTGACCTTACAATCTGCGCTCTTTGTCAGTCTTATGAAGGAGGTTTTCCATCCTTCACTTCCTACCCTGCTAACAGTGCATTGAATGGAGTCTGTCATAATGGAGTTTTCAACCATTGAAGTGTGTTGTTGTTGTTGTTTTTTGGGTTTTTTTGTATTCCATTGCTTTAATTAAGAGGTCAGGTAACCCACAGATGGCCATCTAAAGACACAGCCTTACGACTCCTAAATCCCCTATTGCTTTTGACATTGTGTATAAAAAGAAAACTCACAGGAGATTCCCACAGGAAAAATGTCATAAATAACTGTTAAGCTTTAAGCCAGCAAAGATGACAGTTTATGATGTGTCTGATCGATGTGGAGGTCAACTGAGTCATGTTTTGAAATCTAATACTATCACTTGTAACTAACAAAGAAACAAACAAAATAAAAACATAAATGAATAAATAAATATCAGTAATATTCAATAGCGTATTACAAGGATGGTTGGTTCATAACTGTTGCGGAAACAGGACAAAAGGTCATTTGAGTCACTTTTGAGATGTTTACAAGAAGTTAAATTTTGGATGTCACATTTTTCATTTTTCTCTTTTATTCCTTTCATGAAAATGCATTATTTGTACAAGGCACATACAATTCATTTGAATTGCCCCTGACACTCAAAACTCTTTTGACTAGGGAGAGTTAGCCCCTTTCTGTAAATCTGTAGTGAAGAACCTTGGTGTCCAATTTGATAGTTCTTTGAAATTTGACAAACAGATCAATTCAGTGGTAAAATCTTGTTTCTTCCTTTTTAAGATCAACAGCAAAGGTTAAAAGGTTAAAACCGTTCTTGTCCTCCAGTGATTTTGAAAGGATTAGTCGTGCTTTTATTTCTGTACGACTATTATTGTAACTCACTGTATGTGGGTCACTGTATGGGTGTCAGCCAAGTACTATTGAATCGTCTTAAACTGGTTCTAAATGCGTCTGCTAGGGACTCGTAAAAAGCACCATGTAACACCGATTTTAGCATCACTTCATTGGTTGCCTATATGCAGTTCAGAATTGATTTTAAATTATTGATTTTTGTATACAAAGCATTGCATAATTTGGCCCCACCATACTTTGCGCATCTCCTTCATATACATAAACATTCTAGGTCTCTCAGATCAGCAAATCAGATGATCCTAGACATTACAAGGACTAGATTGAAATTGAGTGGTGATCGGGCATTTGCTGTACACTGAAAAAAATGATTCGTTGAATTTAATTAAAAGAAATGATGGTAAGTGGTTGCACACAATTGATTTTAGCTACATTTAAACAAATGCATTGTTGAACTTAATCAATTTTAGTTCAACTTAATGTATTTGTTTAAATATAGCTAAAATCAATTGTGTGCAACCATTTACCATAAAAAAATTGATTAACTTCAACGAATCATTTTTTTCAGTGCAGCTCCAAAACGCTGGAATAATCTACCTTTACATCTTAGACTGGCCTCTTTAGGTTATTTTAAACGAAACCTGAAATTACATTAGCTAGAATTAGCGTTTGGTTCAGTAGGTTGATTGGCAAGAGGCTCTTTACAGATGTTTGTTAGAAAGTACATTTAATTTCATTGTGTGACTGTACAGCACATTGGTCAACATTACGTTGTTTTAATTGTGCTTTATAAATAAAATAAATGAAATGAAAGAGTTCAGTGACAATATTGCATTCAAGAATAGCCTAAGTGTGGTTTGAACACACAACCTTTGTTGATCACACACCAGTTATGCTAATTGTCAAAGACACATGAAGTTGAGGCCAATTACATAACTTTAGGCATACAAATTTTTATGTTATTAGCTGATTATTACTTTTTTACAAGTACCGTTTTTGGACCCTGATTGCTATTGCAAAATGTTGCTGTTTAGATTTAAATAGGCAGATGCTTAAGAGTTCATAATTGGATAATTATTGCAGTGATTATTATGTCTCTAGCATGTTATACATA
This sequence comes from Rutilus rutilus, assembly GCF_951802725.1. Lineage (NCBI taxonomy): Eukaryota > Metazoa > Chordata > Actinopteri > Cypriniformes > Leuciscidae > Rutilus > Rutilus rutilus. Next base: position 24,520,150 of record NC_140224.1, read on the forward strand.
TGTTTGGCAACAGTTCTTCTAACACTAATTCTAAACAACATCACAACATTTAGATATTTTATAATATATAATTTGAAATATAATCATTTACATGTATCTTTTATTTATTGTTTACTTATTTCTGGTTCATTTTCATTTATTTCTGTTTGCCTTACTTTTAAATGAAACATCTGTTTTGGGGATCTTGTCACTAAGTGATGATAGTTGTCAACAACGATAACTTGTCCAGACTCATAGGAATGGCAGGTGCAACAATGGCCTCCACTTGCACATAATCAGAAAATAAATCTGTCTTAAAGCCTAAGGATAAGCACTTCACAACTGAAGGAAAGCACTGAGGGATTGCCAAGCCTTTATGCCAAAAATTCATACGTCTACAAGTAGTTCCAATTGGACAGGGTTATTTGGTGATTTGAAGTGGTAAAATTACCTCACCAGCCTGTTGGAGTCTGAGAGGAGAGTAATATGACCAATCTCTTCTTTTGTCTCAGGAGGACATGTGTTCCAAATTCCCTATTTAAATTCTGCAGTTTAATCCATCTTTTCATAATCATATCCAACATAGACCGTGACTTATATTTACTCTATGTTCACCTTGTTCCAATAATCCTTCTTTATTTTTATCTTATTTTTTCTACATTTGTATTGAAGAGCTATGGCATCATTTTCATTTCGCACATTTGCGCACGCACGCAAGCACACACACACACACACACACACACACGTTTGGTTTCCATGTTTTATGGGGACTTTCCATAGACATAAGGATTTTTATACTGTACAAACTGTATATTCTATCCCCTACCCCTAAACACAACCCTTAAACATTTTTAAAAAATTAAACTAAAAAAACATAATTTTGTATAATTTATAAGCTGTTCCCCATCTGTCAATCACTGCAACATTATGTTGACTGACAAATAGGATCTCACTTGGGAGCCCCAATCACCTCTGAGTTTTAGAAAAACTGTTTTTTATCAAAGTTGAATTTTCAACAGTAATTACTTGAGTCTTCAGTGTCACATGATCCTTCAGAATTAATTCTGATTTGGTGCTCAAGTAGCCTACCTATTATTATGCATTTTTAAAACAGTTGTGCTGCTTAATATTTTTTTGGAAAACGTGATAAAAAAAATCTGGATTCTCTGATGAATAAAGTAAAGAACAGCATTTATTCAAAACAGAAACCTTTTGCAACATGAATGTCTTTACTGTCACTTTTGATCTATTTAATGCATCCTTGCTGAGTAAAAGTAATAATTTAATTCACAAAGAAACTGTAGAGTATATCATTTTTTTATTGCATTCTGTATACTAAAATGCTATATTTGAAATATATATGAATAAAAGATTGTACATAAACAGACGGGGGTTATTTATTTATTTGTTTGCCTTTTTATGCAGTGAACACAATGAATTAAATTGGAAGGGACCATGCCAAACCCATTAATGGGTTGTCCATGTACTTTTGGTCATATAGTATATTTTGTACAACCAGTGGTGGTAGACACCATCACTCAAACCAGAGCTTCCTTTACCAGGCGAGCTTATGCTTTCCTGTATCACTCAAAAAGTGTAAAAAGTTCCTGCAGTGTGTGACCTCAATTGTGTTTTGCAGATATTGACTTTACATGCCCCTAAGGCACTTAGATACCTGGAAGCAAGCGAAGAAATCAATATTCTGGCAGAGGACATGCAGATCCTAGATATACCCATCTTGTGAGAGGTTTTTTATCTGTTGCACTGACATACCTTTTGAAAACTTTGTTATACTCGTGCAGAAGATGAGCTTTCTAGTAACACTCCGTTGCACAGATATGAGGGACGTGTATCGAATAGGATCATTAGCACCATCCAACACAGTGGGAACAGAGATGCCATTCTGGGCAGCCCCATTAATCATTTATGATCAAATTAACGTCACAGGGTTCACATATGGCCTGACACCAGCCATGTCGTTCCTTTTAAAATCACATTGCACATAGATTGCAATGCACAATGCATGATATACAAGAGGTGAGATGGCAAATATGGGATGAAAAAAACAGTTGTCAGAGTGAACATCTGGTGCTGTGGCTTCCGCCTGTGCTTCAGACGCTCGAGTGACTCTCTGCATTGTGCAAAGCTCATACAGGGATGAAGTGGGATTGTGTAGCTGAAGTGCAAGGATCACTATCATTAATCTTTGAATTTGGTGTAAAAGAAAGAAAGAGAGAGAGAGAGAGAGAGAGAGAGAGAGAGAGAAATAATCTAACATTGTTTACTAAAACTTAAAGATAAACAGACAATCACAATATGCATTTATTTCATTATATGAGCAACTGCTTTTTAATAAATTTGTCACTGAAATGAATTAATTAATTATATATGATTCATTAAATTATATAGGATGCATTTTAGATTTTTTTTGTGTGTGTGTGTGTGTATGTGTATGCGTAAGGATGTTTTAGAAATCGTCAGTAGGAAATCGTATGATAACATTTATGATAATTCTATGACCGTCTTTATAAATGTTTTTTAGCAAATAATATATTGTTACACGTATGCTCTATCTTGTGTGTTTTTGGTTCAGTCCCTGTGACCTAGTTTTCCCCAGTCTGTCTAATTAGGAATGTCATTCACCTGTGCCCTGGTTATCACTTATCACATTAGTTCTAGTATATATACTCACTGTGTCTTTCAGTCCTTTGTCCGATCTCGTCAGTGTATATGTGTTGTGCTATGTTCCTTTCTTCCTCAGTGTTTGTCTTATAGATTATCTAAAGACTTGATTTGTGATTCATCTTCTTCGTCGTGTTTAAATACAACCCATACGTGGCATATATAAGTGGACTAGTGCATATATATGTATATTTTTACAAATTAGTGTTGTCACGATGCTGGATTACTTCGATATGACTAGTTGGAAAAACTCAAATTGAAAGTCATTGATTACATCAAACATGTATATCTTTCGCTGTATATTATCACTATAATTTAACTCTAATTTCCATTATTTGTAGAAGAACAAAGTTTTGTTGTCCCATTTAAGTAAATATTAGAATGACTTCAAAGACCTTTTAACACTTTGAGAGGTGACGAAGATACATCTGTAGTTTTCATTATATGAATCCATGTCTGTACATCGCACTCATCACTGACTCATCACTGCACTACATTTATCTTGTGTCATCCAGTCATACTTGAGAATAAAGACAGTTATTGGGCAAGTGGTCAAAGAATTACGCCTCGGAAAAGTGTTTTCTGTTGACTTCACTGTGCCACAGGGAAATGGTGGATTTTCTGAAGACATAAAAGACTTAAGTCATGTCAGAGAGCATCAGAGTGGAGGTCTGCTGTGATTAGAAGCCTTCTCTGAATCGCCTGGATTTACACTGATGGAAGGATTACCATGAAAACAGGGAGATGGGATTTTTTAAAGAACATAAATCCCACAATAATCCCATCCCACAGCATTCCCTCCCACGTTGAAACACACGCAGGTACAGCCTCGCGTCCCTTTCATAAACAGGGGTCGCATGAGCAAACAGCACTGGGTGAGATAATGTGTGGAGACATGGAGTTAAGAGGCAGGGAGTGAGAGAGAGAGAATGAAAAACTGCAAGAGGAAGCCCAGAGAATCAGTCACAGGTGTCAGAGGAGGCACCAGGTGAGACAGCAAAGGGAAAAGAAGTGAGGAAAGTAAACCGAATGGAAAGCTATTCTGAAATATCTATTTAAAATAGACTAAACCACAAACGTTTATAGCATGGAAAGGAAGTTATAAATATAAATGCACATTATAAAAACAATAGTGAGAGAAATACTATTTCTTAAATCACAGAAATAAAGTTACAAAACAAGGTCAGCAACTAGGGCTGGGCAATATAGCAAAAAATTTTTTATATATGAATCTTTTTATCCTCTCATTAAACAATAAATGAATATGTTTTTTTTATTACAAATATATTTTAACCCTGAAATGGGATTTTCGTACACTAAGTTCTCATCAAGCAGGCAGCAGTGGTTTAAGGGAAAACTGACTCATCTAAAGGAACATCCAGACCATAACAATGCTGCTTGTTATGAATCATTACCACAAACTCTAACACGGCGGACACGTGGGATGCAGACTGCACCACACTGCTTTTTAATAACTCTCTGACTGCCACTTTCCATGTGACAAATCAATACATGGGAAACTCTATTGATCAGGAAGTTACATTACAGTATTCGTGCCCTGGTGACAAGATGAGCTTCTCATTGCACTGCAAAAGAGGTGAGAGGTCTTGGAGTGACATAATAGACTTATTTTCTCTTGTGTTCTGAAATCGCTTTTGAAATCAGTGAACCGACAATTGGTGGTGATTGATGAGAGTCCTTCACACTTCAGTGTGCAGGGGATGTAGCCATAGTGACATGTATCATTGCCTAAGATTACTCACCCGATTCAAGACATGGCATCTGACCACATGAATACTCTCGTATTCAAGAGAATACTCTCTTCTTCAGACTCTCGCATGCTTTTCAAAACCTTCTCCTCTCTTCTCAACCCTCCTCCTCCTCCTCCTTCATCAACCCTAACAGCTGACGATTTTGCCACATTCTTCATAAATAAAGCAACCACCATCAGCGGCCAATTTACCAATCCACAAACTGACACACACATTTTACCAGCTAACACACACATTCTACCCTCCTTCTCTCTACTTTCAGAGGCAGAAGTCTCCAAACTCCTCCTTTCTATAATCGCCCTACCACCTGTCCGCTTGATCCTATTCCCACTAACCTACTTCAAGCCATTTCATCCTTAGTTGTACCCGCACTCACACACATCATAAACACCTCTCTTCACACTGGTACCGTTCCCACAGCATTTAAGCAGGCTTGTGTAACCCCACTGCTTAAGAAACCCACTCTAAATCCAGCACATCTGGAAAATTACAGACCGGTATCTCTTCTTCCATTTGTTGTGAAAACACTTGAACGAGATGTTTTCAACCAGATCTCTTCCTTCCTTACACAGAACAACCTCTTGAACAACAATCAGTCTGGTTTCAAAAGCGGACACTCAACTGAGACTGCCCAGCTCTCATAATTGAAGCTCTGAGACTGGCAAGAGCAGCTTCCAAATCCTCAGTTCTCATCCTGCTGGATCTGGCTGCTGCCTTTGACACAGTTAACCACCAGATCCTCCTGTCAATCCTAAAGATGAAGGGCATCTCGGAAACCGCACTCTAATGGTTCAAGTCTTACCTCTCAGGTAGGTCCTTTAGGGTATCGTGGAGGGGTGTGGCATCTAAGACCCAACATCTAGCTACTGGAGTGCCTCAGGGCTCAGTGCTTGGACCACTTCTCTTCTCCATCTACATGACATCACTAGGATCTGTGATTCAGAAACATGGCTTTTCCTATCACTGCTACGCTGACGACACACAACTCTACCTCTCATTCCAGCCTGACGATCCGATGGTAGCTGATTGTATCTCAGCCTGCCTGACAGACATTTCTGGCTGGATGAAGGACCACCACCTTCAACTAAACCTTGTGAAGACAGAGCTACTTGTGGTCCCGGCCAACCCAACACTTCATCACAACTTCACCATTCAGCTTGGCTCGTCATCCATAACTCCAGCAAGGTCAGCCAGGAACCTTGGAGTGGTAATTGATGATCAATTGAACTTCACAGACCACATTGCTAGAACTGCCCTGTCATGTAGATTTGCCTTGTACAACATTTGGAGGATCAGGCCCTTCCTATCAGAGCATGCTACACAACTCCTTGTCCAAGCGCTAGTTCTATCCAGACTGGACTATTGTAATGCTCTCCTGGCTGGTCTTCCAGCTTGCACGGTCAAACCTCTGCAACTGATCCAGAATGCTGCAGCCAGAGTGGTCTTTAACGAGCCGAAGAGAGCACGACACTCCTCTCCTCACAAAATTGCACTGGTTGCCAGTTGCTGCTAGCATCAAATTCAAGTCACTGACGTTTGCCTACAGAACAACCACTGGCTCCACAGCCACTTCAGACTTATGTGCCATCCAGAAACTTGCGCTCTGCAAACGAACAACATCTTGTGGTGCCATCTCAAAGAGGCACAAAATCTCTTTCTCGGACCTTTACCATGACTGTTCCCTGCTGGTGGAATGATCTGCCTAACTCAACCAGAGCTGCTGAGTCCATAGCCACTTTCAAGAAATGGCTGAAGACGTTTCTTTTTCGACAGCACTTGATCCAGTAATACAAACACTTTCTCTTCTATTCTATAAAAAAAAATTAAAAAATTAACGTACTGCGTTAGATTAAACTGAGAAGGGTCATAGCACTTGCATATTGTTGTCCTACTGTTAGTTTAACTGCTTCTATTGTTCTCATTTGTAAGTCGCTTTGGATAAAAGCGTCTGCTAAATGAATAAATGTAAATGTAAAATGAATACAGTAGCAAAAGCAAATGAATGTCACATTCATTGTGTAAAAAAAAAGGGTCATTGGTCGTTTACAGGTACTTTTTGTTATACTGGTTCTCTCCTCACATCCTGATAGCAATCACTAATAGAAGTGGTCTGAATATTAAACATGTATATTTATCTTATGTAGAAATCCCAGGACCAAAATATGTTCGTCCAATCATTGCATTCTGTGCCACAAACAAACAGCAGCCACCCTTTACAGTTCCTCCTGAACCAAAACAACAAGCTTATGCTGCGTTCATGCCATGTTGTAACCGTAATTACGAGATGTAACGTGACATTCTACTAGGAGTGGATCAAGTCTTCAGACTCGGATTTATGCGTTTCTATGTCAACACTATCAACGCCGAAATGAATCTGTAGCAGTCAGTTTAGTCTTTTTTTAGTCACAAGTCCGAGCTCTGTAAGTTGTTTACATTCATTATTATTGTAATGTTATGTGCTTTGAGACATGAGGTCATTTAACGCCGACTCTCGTCTCGTGAAGCTTTGCAGACTTTGCTGTGTGTGTTCATGTGTTTTGAAGGAGGCGTGGTTTTGGAGACGCTCTGAAGGGAGTGTTGGAAACTTTATTCCTTCATCGAAGCAAGACCAGGAGATGTTGGGATATCGTTCAAGCAGAAGTTTTTCTTTATTGAGGATTTCGCTGAGCGTTGCTGCAGTCATCCAACAATCTAATCTAACATAACTTTACATGGTATCTTATAGCCATTTTAGGAGGAGGGACTTATGGAGGTGGAGACAAAGCAAAGCAAAGCAAAGCATACAAAGGTAGTGATGATTTGATTCTATCAAGTGAAAAACCAGTTTGGCAGGTTATCTGGCTTGCTCAAGAGAAACAGGCCCAATCAGCATAACACACTATTGCATTGCTAATCCAATCAGCCTAACGATTCAACGTCTGGGCCAGGGGCTCCGAAAGCCATTTGGGCTCCGAAAGCCATTTGCAGAACAAAAGGTGACAATGGAGAAAACAGGAATTGCAACTTTGCTGAGCAGAATCATTCGTGTGATATCATCATCTTAACCTTAAAAGCTAAATACAATATTATTCACCATGATGTTACAGTATGTAAGGAAGCATATCTGAAATAGATTCTTAAATTTGTAATCCTTCAGGAGGATGGGATCTTATATGCTTTCAAAGTTAGCTTGCTATTGCTAGCCTCTCCAGAATTGCCTGTACTACCGTTCATTTTTAAATATATTCATTTTTAGTCTATTCGAGTATAGGTCTTAAGTCACAGTCACATTAGAGAAATCTGTTCATCATATAAAGTGATTGTGTCTCTTCAGAAAATTTTAACTAAGCTGCTCAATTCATATGGAATAGTTTTACTTTATGAACTTTTTGAAGCGTCAAAGTGGTAGTTGCGTAACTGTCAATGGAGGGACAGAAAGCTCTCAGATTTCATCAAAAAGATCTTCATTTGTGTTCTGAAGATGAATGAAAGTCTTATGGATTTGTAATGACATGAGGGTCCATAATTAATGACAGAATTTTAATTTTTTGGTGAACTATCCCTTTAACATCTGTGGAACATTTCCATTGCACAAAATGTTTTTTATAGTTGAAAATGGTTCTTCAGATTATTAAAATGTTCTACAAACTAAGGGGAAAAATTTTTAATTTCTGAACCTACAGTAAAACGTTTATTCTATGGCATCACTGAACCCCCCTTTATTTTTAAGAGCAAAAGATTAAATACAGAAGTAACAGATGATAGACGGTAAGTAAAACATTTCTCTGTAGACTTGAATGAAGCCAATAATTGAGTCAGTTTGCACACTAGTGGCAGGCTGATAATTCTGGGTAATTTGAAACCATTTTCAGGAAAAAGCTAATGATTTTTATCAACAACTTGCGAAGCAGTCTAACAGCACACCAATTCTGCTCATCTTCACAAAGGACATTTACCGCACATCTGACAGGAAACTTCACTTAATCATTTCTTTGAGTGAGGACACAATGGTCTAAGCGACAAGGATTCAACGAGAGCACTATAAAGAGAGCACTGAGAGGTTTCCAATAACAGTGCATCATCTCGCAGGTAATGGTAGGTCATGCACCATGTCTAAAAAGCCTCTGTGATCATACACTCTTGCATCAAAAGAATTGACTGCATGACCTTCAAACACGGGAGCCAGATCGTATCCATCATCGGTTTTAGCCCTAAACTAAACAGCTTTTAGGATTTACAGTTCCTCAGCATCCACGATAAAGCCTTGTGTAACCTTGCAGTAATGCAATAAATACATGTGCATGAAACATACACACTGTTAAACATACCTATTGAAACGAGCAAAACCATTTAGATGGCAAAGAATAAGTAAAAAAAAACAATAAAGATCTACCAATGAGTTAAAGGTGCTCTAAGCGATGCTGGGTGACGTCACTTCTTGTTGACGTTCAAAGTATTGTCAAACAAAATGGAGGCTAGCTCGACCCTCCCTCCTCCTCCTCATCCCGTCCCCCCACCCCCCTCCCTTCCGTGCTTCCTGAAACAGTCATGAACCATTTAAAAAAAAAACTGGATTTACCCACCTGTCCAGCAAAAACAGAGCCACCTGAATGTCGGATTGGAAGCCCTTCTGCCGGCGGAGTTCTCACCAGCTTTTGAACGCTTTTCCGATGTAAATTCGGGACTTCACGCATTCCTTCTCCTTTTCCCTATTCTTTGTTATTTGTTCATCGGAACGTCATCTCTTTGGTTCTGTGTCGGCCATATCAAAATTCTCAAGAATATAAAATTTTAACGTTAGCAATTGTCTAGGAAATCTCTCCTCTAGCTAACTTCCCTCTTCATGCTTCTCTCTCCTCCACTCCCCACACCCCCCTTCATGTGCACGCGCACTAACCCCCCAACCCCCACCTCCAAATCATTCTTGTCGGTTATTGGCTGGAAAACTGTTTGTTATGTTTTGTGGTCCAGGCTGGGCCAGTTTGTTTTTGTTGCCGTTTGTGGAGCCTGGGCTGTCTACAGAGACCGCGTTTTTTTAGATGATGAGGAGATGAGGAGATGTTTGCTGTATGTGACAAAAAATGTTTTGGTCTAAAAAACGCGTGACATCTCTTAGAGCACCTTTAAGCAAAGTAGTCACTAAAATATGAATATATGTTGAAAGTAGAAGGATATGCTTAACATTAAATATGTTTAATCTTTATATAAGCATTGAATATATGCACTGCAGACATGGACAGGTGTTTTTAAAATGATGCTTATACATGTCAAAGGCTGTGGTAAATAAACCAAACTGCAACAGTAACGGCTATTATGATCAAAAGTTTTAACTTGCTTATACTGTTAGATGAATATTATTCTATATTTTTATTATGTTCTATGTGAAATACATTGAAGGTATACAGACTGAGAGAAAAAAAAAGGTTTGTGATTATTATAAATTTATAACATAAAAAACACTTCCCTTTTGTTAGATATTTCTTGTTAATTACTTCCAATGTTTTAATAGGAATTTAAAGAAAAGCACACCGGGGTTAACATTATAGATGAAGTGAACTTCTTCATTAAGGACTTAAAATTTAGAGGAAAATTTAGATAAAAATTTAGGGAAAAAATACAGCTACATAAAAGATGATTTCCTTTTATGAATGAAGATTCTCAAGACTCCCAAGCTTAATAGGCTTTAATAAGAGAGAGTAATAATGTCTATACGCTGAGGATATATTGAACTTCACTTTGATATGTTTGTTTTTACGTTCTCTTCATCCCCCTCCGGTGATCAGATACAAATCTACACAGGGCAAAGAGATGCTAGATATCTACAGTGATTAAATGATGTTCTCCGGGTCTTACCACATACCATGACTGTCCCGTTACTGTGATATGTAGGTTGTTTCATGTTCAACTGAACGATAGATTTGACAAAAAAGGCCTTCAGAAACAGAATGAAAGTATAAAGCAGGTGGGTAGTGATCATCCATCTTTCACAATTGGCAAAAGGGGTGATCTTTTTAGACAAAAGACACTCACAGCTGATTGTGTGCAGTTGCATTGACAGAAAGTACAAGGGCAACTCATATAATTCATATAAAAATCTCAGGATGGGGTCTTATATGACCTTAAATTAACTGTCAGAAAACTGATGGGCTCTATAAGATTCTCAAACCACAGGAATCATGAGCTTTACCAGGCAGGATATTGACAGTTCTCTAGACACTGTCAATATTCAGACCACCCTTCCCTTTCCAATCCCCAATCACTGTGATCAGCAATCATGAACTCATAGCCCACAGGCTCACATACACACTGTAATGCTCAACTTAATTAACTCACAATCAGGGTCACTGGAAAATTAGGAATATAGCAATTTGTAAGGTCAATGTGACTCAATAAAGTTCAGCTGATGTATTTTAAACAAAACACTCTTCTTTAATTCTTCTTTATCTGTGAAAATATTTAACATTTAATAATTAAATCATGAGAAGTGAGCATGTGAAAACGGTCATGCATTACGTGGTCAGTCTACAGGCAAGTACTTTACAAAGTGACATCGCCAACTACTGGCCTGGCAGCATAATACAGCGTTTTTTAGTGATTTTCACGGGGATTGTTTTGACAATGTTACGAAAAAAGCAAAGGAAAAACTTTCCGGTTTTAGTTTCATGTAAACGTACTTTTATTGTAACATTTATTGTAGAAATCACAGAAGCCAGAAATTACTTAATTGTTTTAAATTGCTTGTCTTCATAGTGCACCAAAGAAAGTTCAGTTTCAATCATATCTGCTCTGTTATTGGGCACTTTCGCAAAGGACTTTAATAAACATCAAAATGAAAAACTTTAATAAAAATAAAACCCTCTGAAACCAGATAGAACAAATATCCCGAAGGGTTCAATTCTAAAATGCTTTTATTAAATTAAGTGGACATCTGTTTCTGTCTCAGAATAATAATAAAAAAGAGGTAATTGTGAGAATTGTAGGAGATTTTAAGTACTGTTGTAAGTAGATATTTGCAATTGTGAGATACATTTTAGACATAAACAGGCTTGCATGTTATTATTTACTCTACAATCAGACTCTTCTGTGTATTGTTTTGGCAGATGTCTTTTGAATAGAATAATTTTCTGTGCCGCATTTACCCTCGAGCTTTGTGGCTATCTATAGATCTGTCACCTCTTGTGCTGTTTGCACATGAGAATAATTGTCTCTTGAATGCACACTGCCTCAGATTCACTCTGGTCCGGAGAGAGCACACTCTTGCAAATGCTACAGGGCTCTAGGCTTTTGGAGTTCTGGGTGTGAAAGGCATAGACAGAGATTTCAGAGAAACATTTAATAATTCCTTCGAGTCAGATGAAACGAGCAAGTGCATTTTGACTAAGTACTTGAAAAAGCATGACATTACTGCTGAGGGAAGTCGGTGTGATTCTCACACGTGGTTGTGACTACAGCACCACCTGATGGAGGCATGGCATATGCTAATTGAGAACAGGATTATTGTGATTGAAGACTTTCTAAAGAAAAAACATGGCTCTGACCCTTGTTGGGTTAGGGGTTAGACCCATGGGAGTCTCCAGTTTCCCACACTTACAACAAAACACAAAGAAGTGCAACGGAATTGAGCCCTGTACTTGTGTACTAAGTTTTATAAAAAACAATAAATAATTAAAACCGGATGGCATTGCCCTTTTTTTCTTGACATTTCACAAACCAGTGACATGGTGATAGCCCAGCTACAGCTGTTGCTAAGCAACACAATTGCTTCTGCAGTCATGAGGGAATTTTTCTGTCCTGTCTGGCTATGGAGTAAAGACTCCAGCAACAGACATTCACTTCATTGCCAACGCTAGACTAATATCTTAATAGCCAGCTGACAATTAGAGCATGATGTGGCGTTTTCATGTTTTGAGTGACAGGCATGCCGAACGCAGCAAATTAATGAATTTCCATGGAAGGCTCAGTGTGTCTCTAGAAAATCATTAACATTAAACGGACCGCGCAGACTGCATTCAGCTGTTTGAGCTACTACTTTCCCCGGGTGACCTGCGAGTTGCTTAAGAGATAAATGACAATTTGAATGATCGTATCATTTACCATAATGGATTTCATCTACATTGTAGTTCAAATGTCTGAGACCCACCAAAGAAAATGCTTCTATTTTGCACAAGCACACACTTGTCTTGATGTGTGCTCAACAGTTAAACTAAAAGAGAAAACTGACATTTTAATGTGTGCTGTAGGGCCCCTTGCAGCAGCACTGAGAATGAAGTGTACTCATTTAGGTTAAGCAATTTTGTTCCACGTACACATGGATATGCGTAAAGTGCGCATGACATAAATTTCATAATCAGCATATGAAGAGTTCAGATGCAAAAGCCTCTAAGTGCCATCTGAAATTTTCTTCTAGAATGATCATTTTTATCAAGCTCGTATATTTAAGGTCAGTAATTTCACTTAAATGACAAGGAAATTATCTATGAATTGTCATTTAAGTGAAATTACTGAACTTAAATATACAAGCTTGATAAAAATGATCATTCTAGAAGAAAATTTCAGATGGCACTTAGAGGCTTTTGCATCTGAACTCTTCATATACACACATACTGTCTGTGCACAGCCGGATTTTTTCAAAACTCTGTATGCTTCGCTTGCTCATACAGCATGACATTTTTTTTTTACCATAACTTCTGGAGAGAAATAGCGCATGCAGACACTGGTTGAGGATGAAACTTGTACGCACGTTTTAGCCACTATGCTCCACAAATTTGTTGTCTACCAAAATGAAGTGAAAGAGGCAACTAGCATTCATATTTTTAAAAAGCGGGTTAAGACGTATCTTTTTAAAGTTGCTTATCAGTATAACAATATGGTGTGAAGTTGTGTCAGAAAGTTTAATGTTTTTATTTTACCTTCTGATTCTCTTATAGTTGTTTTTTCACTTTTGTCTATATTGAGGTGAAACTATATTGCCAATTTCTTTATTTTACATTGTGAACCTTTTAGTTGTTTTCGAATATCTTTATATTGACATTGTGTGAATTTGTATTCTTATTATTTGTTTTTATGATTGTGAAGCACTTTGGAGTTGCATGAGTTGTGGCGTGCGTTTTGACACAATGACTTTACCAATTGACGACTGGCTCTTTAATTTATAAAGCGGGACTTATTCCGCCATACCGCGCGTTGCACTTTCTTTCTCCCATTTTTATAATAATAATATTATGAATGAACCGTCTTGTTATATCTAAAATTTTTGGTCAGAGAGCAAATAACTAAAATAAGTAGGGGAGACCGGGGACAGTTGCAACACTTTTTGCATTTCTCTCAGTTACTCAGAGACTATTTGGACTAGACCAACCAAATTTGTATATATTAAACTTGCATCTGTCTGCTAATTACCCATACCATTTAAAGATGATTATATATGACATATCGTTCACAGTATTTATTTGAATGGAAGAAGTCAGATGTTGCAACTGACCCCGACCCAGGGGACGGTTGCAACACGTTAAAAATACCAAATATTTTAATTTGAGCTTTTTGTCTCAATGAGCATATAATTCTGAAAATATTAACTGTTTTAGCCCTACTATAATCTGTGCAGGTGTTACAAATGCTATTCAATCTCTCCATATTTCAGTGTCAGACAGGAAGAATTGAACAATTTGCAATGCAACAAACCTTTATTAAACATGCAATTTATAACTTGTTGCAACCGTCCCCAACCCTATCAGCCATGACAGAACATCATGTGCCTGCTAGACACAATGACTTTGACACAAGCTAACCATGTCACTTAGAAGTCAACAAAACAATAATTCAAACTAAGTAAGTTTTGATTAATTCATACAAAATTTCTGGACAGTATGACAAAAAATATATCTCATGAAAAAATGTACTTTCATACCTCCAAAACAAGTTTTGTTCAATAAATGCAGCAACAAATGTTGAATATGTCTACTGTCTTCTTGGTGGGGGGAGGGTCTAACTGTGCATGTGCAATGAGTATCATCACTCTAGCTTGTTTCTGATTGGAGAAAATTGACATGTTGCAACCATCCCCATGTTGCAACTGTCCCCGGTCTCCCCTAGGCCTAATGCTAATGTCAGCGGCCATGGCACTGAACGAGCAATCGTTATTATAGTTCAAAAGAGCAAACAGTCAAAGTTATCTAATAATCAAGATACAAAAAAAAGCAAAACTGCAAAGTCGCATTTGTCATACGTCACCGTGACAGCAAGTGGACTTGTTCTTTCAATCGGCAAAAGAGGAATAACATGGATGAAAGTTTCTTGGCAAGGAGGATTGTATGCATCACAGGTACAAGGGAGAAGGCTACTAACATTAGGTAAGACAAAACTTTTTATTTTCACAACTTTTTATAACCAAAACTGACTTTCATTTATAAAAAATATATTTTATGTTCCACAGTAGAACGTTATGCAGGTTTGGAAACTTTTTGTTTTGGGACGGTCTTATTTTACCTGTATTCAGCCTATATCTAGAAAAGTAGCTTGAGAAGTAAACCTTACCTCATCCGGTTTCACTTTAGTTTTAGTGCATGATTCATTCTCGACAAACCACAGAACCCAACTGTGACTAAGCTGAGAAACTCTCTTCAATTGACCAAAGGTGAAGCCTATGGGATTTTCTGAGAAAGCGTGCAGAGGAAGAGGAAGAATGTAGGCGTCTTTGCCATTATTTAGCATACAAACCCACTCACTCACCCTTTATGGTATAATTTCCTCCAAATAAACCTGCTGTGAGATACCGACAAATAGATGAATAATGAAAAGCTCAAAGAACCAGTGGGCCAAATAAGTCACGATTCATAGTCAGTCAAAGAAAGTAAAAATAACCCCCCGGTTTCTATTTCTCCCTTCCTCCTGTGTGAGGGGTATTTTTAGCAACTCAAGACGTGTTTCATTGAGGCGGCAGACCCACTCGTCTGTGGCTGGGCGCACGTGAGGCTGTGGCACATGCAGGGATGAGGAAAAGAGAGGAGGGGCGATGGATCAAGTGCGCATCCAGAGCTGAATCACCGGAAGCAACTGCATCACTTTGCTTTAAACAACTCCAACTGCTTTTGCAAGCTACACTCACATCCGCCATTCACAAGAAAACAGCACAAGCATTTAATGGTTGAATGTATGACATTGTTTGTGTTACAACATTGATTCACATTGACACAACAGCAATAGGTCAACCAATGCAAGTTAGTTTTTTGTGGACATTAAAGCAGACGTTTTACAAGAATTCAAACACTAATTTATTATTTATTCAATTAATAATTGAATAATTTCGGCTATTTACTTGCATCTTTAGATGTAATGGGAAGATCGGATCGTTTTCCTGACCTAGATCTTTGAATCTCGTTCAGCAAAAAAGAACAAATCCTTATTCAAGTCATTTTGGTCATTTGAGAAGGGTTAAATTATAAGCCTACATTTTTTCCAATAGCCAAATTCCCTTCATCTCTACTCCCGATCAAATTCCGAATTTGGAAATCACGATAATACCAGCCAAAGACAAATTACGAGAAACGATCACCTTTCAAGTCATTGATTAGTTCACCTCCTATGTCGTTCAATATGAACAAATCATTATGAGCAGCCTATCACTAATCTCTAGTCTTGGTCTGCTGATCAACAGTGGCAATTATTATACCAATAAGCCTCATTTTGTGTTTTTTTTATTGTCTTATTGATATATATGTTCTCATCTGGCCTTAAATGTCATTTCAAGGTCTGTGTCCTGGCCTTGCTCGAATTTGGATCTGATTTAGGTCCTTATCTGATTCATGGATATTCTCTGAACCACTGCACTGTTTAACTGTAATTGTTTTGTGACTCTAAAAAAACAGACAGACTTTCACATTTCTGTTTTATTCGGCAATCAGGAATGCCTCTTCCCTGAAAAACTAAATAACATGAGTACATTTGGGTTCATCTATTTCCCTCTGGCAACTTTGGAAAGGGCATCTCAAAACAGCAGTGCATGCACAATAATGAAAAGCTTTGTTTTCCTGAGCCACATCCAGAAATGCTGCGGTGTGTGAAACAGAGTTCATTTGAGGATCTGCAAATGTTTCATTTTCTATCACTGTCAGTTGAACTAAAGTAAAATGTGCACTTTACCATTCTTTTCAGGGGTAAAATCCATTGAGCACTTCTTGGCAAAATAGAAAGCATTGCTGGAACACAATTCTTCCTGTAGAAAAAAAAGAAGACATCTTTTCTTCTGCATGAAGACTGTCACAGTTTTAACACAACAACTGCTGTTTTTCACCACAGACTCACCGCAGGGGTGTCCTTCACTGCACTGAATTTATGACAACGTCATTTCTAACACTTTGCATCATCATCATAAAAAAAAAAAACACTGAAAGGAGGGTAAATAAATAAATGAATATTTAGAAGACCATCTATACTGACACCTTGTGGAGGAAACAGTTGTTACAGTCATAGGAATACTTCAGGTTCTGTAAGGATGCTTCCATTCTAAAAGCTTATAGACCTATTCATATAATGTATAGAAATGCTAAAAAAGGACTGTAAAACTAACTACTGTTTTCAGGGTTTGTATAGACTCTGTAAAATGAAATTCCAGGACTTTCAAGGACTTTTCAAGCACTACTTTTTTGGATTTCAAGGACATCAGTCAGCACTTATCAAACAATATCTTTATTATTTTTATTTATTTTATTTATTTATTTTACTCAAATTACATATATGTGGTATCTGATGTTTCACTTCATAGAGATCAATCCATTGACCAGTGCGGTCAGGCATGGGAAATCCCCTTAACCATTATCACCAGCTCTATATCTCAGACGGGCTGCAGCGTTAATTTTGCTTGAAACTATTCTATTTTTTCAACAACAAAAAAATCAAAATATTTTTAATTGGGGATGCACCGATACAACTTTTTGCAGAACGAGTCCGATACTGATATTTACATTTTTGGTACTCGTCGATACCGATACCGAAAACCGATCCCTGAATATTCATTGCCTTTGTAATTTTTAAATGTATTAGTAGATAAACCAAAAGAATATAAATCATATTAGTTGGCTTAATTTGTTCATCAAATATATATTTCCTTCAGTTATTTTCATGTTTAATTAAGCCTGCTAAAATGCATTGTATGAGCTTCTGTTACTGTCACTGTTTCTTCATGCTCTATCATATTTTATCTTTCATTTTACATTACATTGTGTGTTTCTTTGTCTGGACACACACACTGTACACACGCTGCCTGGTAGGCCTATCGGTTGTTGATATCGGAGCATTTTTACGAGTACGAGTACATGATCTCGGTATCGGTGCATCCCCATTTTTAAAAATTCAAGCACTTTTCAAGTACCTCTTCAAAAATATGGCTGTTTTCAAGGGTTTTCCAGGACTTAAATTTCAAAAAGTCAAATTTAAGTATTTCAAGCACTTTAAGCACCTTGTACAAATCCTGTGTTTTTATTGAAGAACACACAGCTCTGGACTAACAAAATTAACTGTGGTTAATTTAATATAGCATTAACCCCAGTTTATTTAAAGGGGTCATATGATGGTTCTAAAAAGAACATTATTTTGTGTATTTGGTTTAATGCAATGTTTTTACACGGTTTTAGGTTAAAAAAGGTCATTGTTTTACACATACAGTACATTATTGTTGCTCCTCTATGCCCCGCCTTTCTGAAACACGTCGATTTTTACAAAGCTCATCGATCCAATAGATCGATCTGAAAAGCGAGGTGCTCTGATTGGCCAGCGATCCAGTGCATTGTGATTGGCCCAAAAACCTTAACCGTGTGATGGAAACATCACTCCCCTTACCATATTTGAAACATCAGCTCCCACAGCAATGATGACAGCTTTAACATACTACCTTATCAATGGACTACTTGCACTGAGCCTCATGACACACTTCCGCTTTATAGTAATACATATCACTTATTTCCGGTATGACCGGCGCCATTGTTTCTCGATCCAGACGAGCTCAATCCGAACTATTGAAGGTAAAAAGTCTGTAAATTATAATTTTTTTGTTGTTGAAAATGACCATTTTCCATTGTTAGAAGAAAAATCCAGAAATGTTTTCCTCAAAAAACATAATTTCTCTCCCACTGAGGAAAGAAAGACATGGATATCTTGGATGGCATTGGGGTGAGTAAATTATTAGGAAATTTTCATTTTGGGGTGAACTAATCCTTTAACTCTGGGGGACATGGTGACGAATAAAGCTAGTCCCAAAAAATCGGCGTGTTCCTTTAATTTCATTGGGGACATAATAGCTGATTATAATATGATTAATAGCCTACAGTCTTTTTACATGTCCGGCCCGGGTGTTGAGAACACTATGTAAACATAAAACCATGTCTGCATTTTTGATCATAGAAACGAGAAGCAAGCGCTACTCTACACTGCTCAAAACTCGCGTTTGAATAGTCAGTAGCAAATTCTTAAAATATGAAAACATACTTAGGCTACAGGCTGTGTCTGTAATTCAGAAGCGCCAGACTGTACTTGCAAAGATGGAATTGTCCCACTTTCTAGAATCAGCCTTTGTGCACAATAACAGCTGGCCTTGTAGCTACTCTCGCAGGTTCTGGAAACAGTTCTCCGAAAAATGCGCAGCACACAGTCGAATATTTTGGTTGTAGGCTACTGTTCTGGAACAGTGTTGTAAATAAAGCTTAACCAACTGTTTCCTAATTGTGTCCTCTTTTGGAAGGCCAAACAAAGCTGCTTTCACAACGAAAAACACAATGTCTCCACAACATGGCGGCGCCGGCGGCAACAATAATACAGCGAGAATAAAAGTTACGCTTCTTTCTTTGCGTATATATTTCTATATTGAGAGGCTGATGCAGACCTGGAGCCCAGTAGGTGTTCAGCGAAAAAAATCAGAGATACGGCCCAGGCAGTTTTACGCCCCTGTTGTTCCTGATGCTTTCAGTAGGGGGATATACTGCGAAATAACGCTCGAAACTTACACATTAATAACCGTCCCGTCCATAGACTTTGACCAATTTTGTGTTTTTTTTTTTTGTTTTTTTGTCAATTTAAATATTTACGTTACAGTGTAGATCTGCACTACGGATTAAAATATCTGTAGATATTCAGTTGGGCAGGGCTTCACTCTTCACTCAGCCTACAGAAGACTATTTGTTTTTGTGAATTAAAAAATTAATAATTCACATAGTTGGATCAGATGACAAGTAATGATGACCTACTGTAGAATAGTTATATTCACCGTAGGTTATACAGGAGACTGAGTGAAATATGTTGTTGTGAATTTATATAAAGTTACATTTAGATATTAAGCATATTTAGCCCATTAGACATATAGTACAGTGTAATCATGGATCCTCGATGAAATATCTGCTGAGCTATTCTCTACTGGTCGTCATACAGCTACAAAACAGTGTCCTACGTAGCATTTTATGAAGACAAACACAATTTATCCCTTTTCTAAAATTCCACACATTGTTCACAAAAAAGTATTTATTAACACCATTTATGAATTATGATGGCTTGCCACTCTTCTTTAACTCTTTTTCTATCATCCTGTCAAAGTGCTCCTGCTCACTGCTAAAAAATTAAACATTAAATGAAAAAGGACATCCATGCTGAATTTGATCTTGTCACTGTTGGTGTTTGTGGGTGTGCTGCCCAGAATTGATGTCAGGTGAGTGTGGATATCATCAATTTGCTCCTGATCTTCAAAGTACAACGGCACAGGCACTTGTTGGTGGAACACTTTTGGAAAAAGTGTCAAGCCACTTTGATTTCTTTTGGCCACTGATGATGGACTGTGCAGAGAAAACTGTAAATGACATTAAAAACATGCCCATGTATGTCTGTAAGTCGTTTATTTACTAGACAAGCTATTGGTTTGGAAGTTAAAAAAAGACATGGGTATAGTTTATACAAGTTTAGAGAGAGAGAGAGATTTTCATTTAGCTAAAGCAAACTAACACTGACTAAGCAAACACACTACTGTGTTAGACAAACACACTAAGCAAACACACATTATAAGGAGCAAGTTAAAGAGAACTTGGTAAAGACAGAGTATAATAAAACACACATTAAGTGCACAAACCCTACATTTTAGTCCAGGGGTCTCATTTATAAAGCGTGCGTACGCACAAAACGGGGCTGGAAACGTACGTACGCCAGTTCCCACGCAAAGGTTGTGATCTATAAAAAACAAACTTGACGGGAGAATGTGCGCACCTTTAAGCAAACTTTGAGCTGTGCGTACGCACATTCTGGAGATAAAGGGAATTGGCGACACCGATGGTGAGCTGGAGTTAAGTGTCTTTTTGGTCACTTTTAGACAGACAATCTAAAGAAAATTTAACATATACAGAAAGATAATACAGATATAATTTCACTCACCAAGCCTGCCACTTGAAGCAAATATCCATCCCTTCTTAAATGTCCGCGCCAGCGAGCGCGTTGGGCCGTTTAGTGAAACTGACGCAAATAACAGTTTAAATAAATAAAATAATGATTTAAACTAATGGAGTTAAGCACTTAAACATGAAATCATTACTGAGAAGTTACAACAGTTTTATATTCAAATTCAGTCAATAGAAATATTTGTTGTTAATGCGGTGTTTTTGAACACTTTTCCTCTGGCATGCTTTGTTTTAATGTTTTAACCACAGAGATAACTGCTTATCATGATAATACCAGATTGTCTGAGAAAATAGTTTCGTGCAAATAATGCCCAAGGACTATCTGTTTCCATTAAAAGTATTAAAAATACAGTTCGGCCACTGGAAAAGATTGAGAAAAACTTTCTCTGAAATGTGTTTTACACTATTTGATTTATGTATTCAAAAACAAGGCAAGATATAGGCAACTACTTGATTTTTATTCATGTAATGTGTCTTGTACCTTTAAACGTTATCACGTGGATGAATAATCATATGCAAATGATATGCAGATGAGGATCTGCATAGTAAAACTAGGCGTTGTAAGCTCCATATACAGTTATTTCGGGGAGGAGACGCATGTGCGCACAATCTTCCGCTGAGTGGGATTTATAAAGTGAATTCTGCGCAGGTTCTGGCGTACGAACGGTTTTATAAATCCGAATATTATTTTGCGTACGCCATTTTTGGCTTTCAGGCGCACGTACACTTTTAGTAAGGTTCCTACGCACAGTTTTATAAATGAGACCCCTGATCAGTAAGCTATTTTAAGAAAAATTTATATTAAGATATAAATTAGATAATTAGATCATCTCATTTATAAGAAATAACTCAAACCAGAATCTACATTCAAACCATATGGGAAAAGTTTTTAATGTGGGTTTTTATCATGTATGAGTTGGGAGTTGCACTCACTTAAATATTTTGATTATTTCCAAGTTGGAAATAATCAAAATATTTAAGTGAGTGCAACTCTTTACTTAAAGAGATTTACATACATACATATATGCCTATTATAAATGTGTCTTTTGTGGGTTCACACCATAGACTGTAAAAAAAACAAGTTCACATTTTTCCAATATCTACTGTAATGTTGCCCCAGAAACCATATGGAGTATGTTTTAATGCAAGGAGTTAACAGGGTCTTACCAGAAGAGGCCATCATGCAAGCTAAAGACAGGCAACAACAGAAAATTAATTTTGAAAGTGAGTAGAGAAGACTAGGGGCAGTTAAACCTACAGGTGGTTAGCTAAGTTTGAGCCAGACAGAACATCAAACTGACCGTCAAGAACTTTTTGTCTCTCGAAATAAATTATAGACCCATCCATTGATAGAAATGAATTGATATCTACCTACCCTAGCTTTATCTAGCTAATCGTTTATAAATAATAAATGTTGCATCATTGCTAAACAACAACTTTAGCAGATTATATAAAGGTGCTCTAAGCGATGTTGGGTGACGTCACTTCTTGTTGACGTTCAAAGTATTGTCAAACAAAACGGAGGCTAGCTCGACCCTCCCCCCTCATCATCCCGTCCCCCCATCCCCCTCCCTTCCATGCTTCCTGAAACAGTCATGAACCATTTAGAAAAACCAAACTGGATTTACCCACCTGTCCAGCAAAAACAGAGCCACCTGAATGTCGGATTGGAAGCCCTTCTGCCGGCGGAGTTCTCGCCACCTTTTGAACGCTTTTCCGATGTAAATTCGGGACTTCGCACCTTCCTTCTCCTTTTCTCTATTCTTTGTTATTTGTTCATCGGAACGTCATCTCTTTGGTCGTGTGTCGGCCATATCAAAATTCTCAAGAATATACATTTTTAACGTTAGTCATTGTCGTTGTCTAGGACATCTCTCCTCTAGCTAACTTCCCTCTTCATGCTTCTCTCTCCTCCACTCCCCACACCCCCCTTCATCTGCACGCGCACTAACCCCCAACCCCCACACCCAAATCATTCTTGTCTGGAACACTATTTGTTATGTTTCGTGGGCCAGGCTGGGCCAGTTTTTTTTTTTTTTTTTGCTGTTTGTGGAGCCTGGGCTGTCTACAGAGACTGCGTTTTTTTACAGTGTGTTCAGGGGACAGGCAGCTAGCGGATAGTGAGGAGATATTTGCTGTATGTGACAAAAAATGTTTTGGCCTAAAAAAACGTGTGACATCGCTTAGAGCACCTTTAACATACCTCAATTCGTGTCGCTGTTCAGCCTCCCCCTACTGGACGCATCAGGAACAACAGGAACAACTCATTTATAACCGTTGCGTACGCACAAAACAGGCCCCGAAAGAGGCGTACGCCAATTCTGACGCATAAGTTGTGATTTATAAAAACAAACTTGACGGGAAAATTTGCGCACCTGCACGCAAACTCTGACCCATGCGTACGAACGTTTTGGAGATGGAGCAGTTTGGCGACACCGATGGTGAGCTGGAGTTAAGTGTCTTTTTGGTCACTTTTAGACAGAAAATCTAAAGAAAATTAAACATATACAGAAAGATAATACAAATATAATTTCACTCACCAAGCCTGTCACTTGAAGCAAATATCCATCCCTTCTTAAATGTCCGCGTCAGCGAGCGCGTTGGGCCGTTTAGTGAAACTAACGCAAATAACAGTTTAAATAAATAAAATAATGATTTAAACTATGTTTTACTTATGATATAAACATTTAGATTAAATATTCCATTCAAATTAATGGAGTTAAACACTTAAACATGAAATCATTACTGAAAAGTTACAACATTTTTTATATTCAAATTTAGTCAATAGAAATATTTGTTGTGGATGCGATGTTTTTGAACACTTTTCCTGTGGCGTGCTTTAATGTATTAACCACAGAGATAATTGCTTATCATGATAATACCAGATTGTCTGAGAAAATAGTTTCGTGCAAATAATGCCCAAGGCCTATCTGTTTCCATTAAAAATATAAATCAATTAAAAATACAATTCGGCCAGTGGAAAAGATTGAGAAAAACTTTCTCTGAAATGTATTTTATACACTATTTGATTTATGTATTCAAAAACAAGGCAACTACATTATTAAAAATCATGTAATGTGTCTTGTACGTTAAACGTTATCACGTGGATGAATAATCATATGCAAATGATATGCAGATGAGGATCTGCATAGTAAAACTAGGCGTTGTAAGCTCCATATATGGTTATTTCGGGGTTGAGACGCATGTGCGCACAATCTTCCGCTGACTGGGATTTATAGAGTGAATTCTGCGCAGGTTCTGGCGTACGAACGGTTTTATAAGTCTGAATATTTTTTTGCGTACACCTTTTTTGGCTTTCGGGCGCACGTACACTTTTAGTAAGGTTCCTACGCACAGTTTTATAAATGAGACCCCTGGTCTGCAGCCTCCCCCTACTCAAACATTTGGGCGGTGTTATGAAACTCTGCCCCCACACACTGACGTAGATTTGTCGGGGCGTTTAAACGAAGCGTTTTAGGAAGGCGTGGCTGAGCCTTAACTTTTATAAAGAATATATATTTAGGTTTGACACTTTGAGCTTTGTAACTCTGCAGATATTATACTTGCACTAACAGCTACATAACACACTAAAGAAAAAGGAAAACAAGAAAATCTCATCATATCACCCCTTTAAAAAACAAAAAAGTTTGAAAACAAACAGCGCTGTAATTACAGAAGAAATATTGAAAATATTGGACAAAGGTTGTGAAGTCAAAAAGAACCATGGGCTATATCTGTATACACACACATAAGAATGAAGAAAGATCTAGAGAAAGAGATGTGTGTGTGAATTACCTACTAATATAATATATACATATACACTCACCTAAAGGATTATTAGGAACACCATACTAATACTGTGTTTGACCCCCTTTCGCCTTCAGAACTGCCTTAATTCTACGTGGCATTGATTCAACAAGGTGCTGAAAGCATTCTTTAGAAATGTTGGCCCATATTGATAGGATAGCATCTTGCAGTTGATGGAGATTTGTGGGATGCACATCCAGGGCACGAAGCTCCCGTTCCACCACATCCCAAAGATGCTCTATTGGGTTGAGATCTGGTGACTGTGGGGGCCATTTTAGTACAGTGAACTCATTGTCATGTTCAAGAAACCAATTTGAAATGATTCGAGCTTTGTGACATGGTGCATTATCCTGCTGGAAGTAGCCATCAGAGGATGAGTACATGGTGGTCATAAAGGGATGGACATGGTCAGAAACAATGCTCAGGTAGGCCGTGGCATTTAAACGATGCCCAATTGGCACTAAGGGGCCTAAAGTGTGCCAAGAAAACATCCCCCACACCATTACACCACCACCACCAGCCTGCACAGTGGTAACAAGGCATGATGGATCCATGTTCTCATTCTGTTTACGCCAAATTCTGACTCTACCATCTGAATGTCTCAACAGAAATCGAGACTCATCAGACCAGGCAACATTTTTCCAGTCTTCAACTGTCCAATTTTGGTGAGCTCGTGCAAATTGTAGCCTCTTTTTCCTATTTGTAGTGGAGATGAGTGGTACCCGGTGGGGTCTTCTGCTGTTGTAGCCCATCCGCCTCAAGGTTGTGCGTGTTGTGGCTTCACAAATGCTTTGCTGCATACCTTGGTTGTAACGAGTGGTTATTTCAGTCAAAGTTGCTCTTCTATCAGCTTGAATCAGTCGGCCCATTCTCCTCTGACCTCTAGCATCAACAAGGCATTTTCGCCCACAGGACTGCCGCATACTGGATGTTTTTCCCTTTTCACACCATTCTTTGTAAACCCTAGAAATGGTTGTGCGTGAAAATCCCAGTAACTGAGCAGATTGTGAAATACTCAGACCGGCCCGTCTGGCACCAACAACCATGCCACGCTCAAAATTGCTTAAATCACCTTTCTTTCCCATTCTGACATTCAGTTTGGAGTTCAGGAGATTGTCTTGACCAGGACCACACCCCTAAATGCATTGAAGCAACTGCCATGTGATTGGTTGATTAGATAATTGCATTAATGAGAAATTGAACAGGTGTTCCTAATAATCCTTTAGGTGAGTGTATATATATATATATATATATATATATATATATATATATATATATATATATATATATATACATATATATACAGTGGGTACGGAAAGTATTCAGACCCCCTTAAATTTTTCACTCTTTGTTATATTGCAGCCATTTGCTAAAATCATTTAAGGTCTTTTTTTTTCCTCATTATTGTACACACAGCACCCCATATTGACAGAAAAACACAGAATTGTTGACATTTTTACACATTTATTAAAAAAGAAAAACTGAAATATCACATGGTCCTAAGTATTCAGACCCTTTGCTCAGTATTTAGTAGAAGCACCCTTTTGATCTAATACAGCCATGAGTCTTTTTGGGTACACCTGGATTTGGGTATCCTCTGCCATTCCTCCTTGCAGATCCTCTCCAGTTCTGTCAGGTTGGATGGTAAACGTTGGTGGACAGCCATTTTCAGGTCTCTCCAGAGATGCTCAATTGGGTTTAAGTCAGGGCTCTGGCTGGGCCATTCAAGAACAGTCACGGAGTTGTTGTGAAGCCACTCCTTCGTTATTTTAGCTGTGTGCTTAGGGTCATTGTCTTGTTGGAAGGTGAACCTTCGGCCCAGTCTGAGGTCCAGAGCACTCTGGAGAAGGTTTTCGTCCAGGATATCCCTGTACTTGGCCGCATTCATCTTTCCCTCGATTGCAACCAGTCGTCCTGTCCCTGCAGCTGAAAAACACCCCCACAGCATGATGCTGCCACCACCATGCTTCACTGTTGAGACTGTATTGGACAGGTGATGAGCAGTGCCTGGTTTTCTCCACAAATACCACTTAGAATTAAGGCCAAAAAGTTATATCTTGGTCTCTTCAGACCAGAGAATCTTATTTATCACCATCTTGGAGTCCTTCAGGTGTGCTTTCATGTGTCTTGCACTGAGGAGAGGCTTCCGTCGGGCCACTCTGCCATAAAGCCCCGACTGGTGGATGGCTGCAGTGATGGTGATGCAGAAGAGAGCTACAACTTTCTCCCATCTCCCGACTGCATCTCTGGAGCTCAGCCACAGTGATCTTTGGGTTCTTCTTTACCTCTCTCACCAAGGCTCTTCTCCCCCGATAGCTCAGTTTGGCTGGATGGCCAGCTCTAGGAAGGGTTCTGGTCGTCCCAAACGTCTTCCATTTAAGGATTATGGAGGCCACTGTGCTCTTAGGAACCTTAAGTGCAGCAGAAATTTTTTTGTAACCTTGGCCAGATCTGTGCCTTGCCACAATTCTGTCTCTGAGCTCTTCAGGCAGTTCCTTTGACCTCATGATTCTCATTTGCTCTGACATGCACTGTGAGCTGTAAGGTCTTATATAGACAGGTGTGTGTGTGGCTTTCCTAACCAAGTCCAATCAGTATAATCAAACACAGCTGGACTCAAATGAAGGTGTAGAACCATCTCAAGGATGATCAGAAGAAATGGACAGCACCTGAGTTAAATATATGAGTGTCACAGCAAAGGGTCTGAATACTTAGGACCATGTGATATTTCAGTTTTTCTTTTTTAATAAATGTGCAAAAATGTCAACAATTCTGTGTTTTTCTGTCAATGTGGGGTGCTGTGTGTACCATAATGAGGAAAAAAATGACCTTAAATGATTTTAGCAAATGGCTGCAATATAACAAAGAGTGAAAAATGTAAGGGGGTCTGAATACTTTCCGTACCCACTGTATATATATATATATATATAGATACATATACACACACATATATATTAATATACATACATACATACATACATATATATATATATATATATATATATTGTAAGGGTGGATTCCTGCAGTGGTTCAAGCTGCAAGAAATGCCGAATGACTAAAGAAACGTTATTAGCAAGATGGTAGAAAACTGCACATTTCTTGTCTATTCCACCCACTGCCACTTATACCAAAGGACGGAAATAAGCGCAGTTACAATAGCTTAATATTTGTGGGAGAGCGTTGCTATAGAGAATGACGATATTGTATTGCAATATGTAGCACTTCAAAGTCAATACCAAATCAAAACTAGTTAGCACATTAGTTGTAATTGAAAAGGTTTAAAGGGTTAGTTCGCCCATTTAAGACATGAAGTTGTATGCAATCCTTACCAGCACTATAGTGCATACACACTGACCCACTCTGTGGTAACCTCCCTGGTCAGAGTTCTGGCCGCTCGAAGTTTTTCAAGAAGGTATTCCCGGTTAGTTTCCGGGGCCTAAAAACTGTGCGTTATTACGTGAAAAAATTATATGCGTTGCAAAGCTTGATTAATTTACATCACAAAAAACACTCCGGGCAAAATTCATACCTCAGTTTTAATCGGCACTATTTTCTTTCCATTTCTATCAATCCGCGCTGCTGTCAACATCAACAGTGCGCACGTTCCGATCAGCAGTTCCATAGTGTTTACACAATCGAATGACAACGACGTAAAAAGTACAAAATTAACAATGGTGCGAACTTGTAAATTCCCAGGTTGTGACCACAAGAATGTGCCGGGATCACCGTTCAGATTCCATCGTTTTCCTGTTTCGGATATAGCTATAAGACAGCTTTGGCTTGTTGCCATCGGCTACTCTGCGGGAGCTAAAATATCCAAAATAAAGGATTTTCGTGTGTGCAGTGCTCACTTCAGCGAAGACGATTACATCCCCAACCAAGGAGGAAAAATAAAAAAAAAAGATTTTAAAGAGTTTTGCTGTAGGCTACCAGTACCACAGGTAAGCTCTATTTACTAACTTTATGATCCCATGTCTAAACTGTACAGTAAACAAGCTGATGCTGACTCCAGTGGAAATCACGTGAAAAGAGGTCTAATATAAAAAGTTTGGCATCGGTATACTCCGGTTCATAAAGGTATCCCTTTGGTGTTGTGCTAAAATTACTTTCATCCTCATCTGTTCCGTCTGACATTATGCTAAAATTTGTTTCATCATCAGAACTTTCGTAGTCAGACATGTTGTCAACGAGTCGCGCTATCAACAGCTGATCGGAACGTGCGCACTGTTGACGTTGACAGCAGCGCGGATTGATAGAAATGGAAAGAAAATAGTGCCGATTAAAACTGAGGTATGAATTTTGCCCGGAGTGTTTTTTGTGATGTAAATTAATCAAGCTTTGCAACGCATATAATTTTTTCACGTAATAACGCACAGTTTTTAGGCCCCGGAAACTAACCGGGAATACTTTCTTGAAAAACTTCGAGCGGCCAGAACTCTGACCAGGGAGGTTACCACAGAGTGGGTCAGTGTGTATGCACTATAGTGCTGGTAAGGATTGCATACAACTTCATGTCTTAAATGGGCGAACTAACCCTTTAATGACAAAATATGGTTATGGTTACACTTAAAATAGTTACAAAATAGATGTATGAGATGATGATAACTTACATTAATAATTGTACCCAGCATATATGAAAAAATGTTACCAGAGAGAGAGAGAGAGAGAGAGAGAGAAGAGGAGGCAAAAGGAGAGAGCCCCAAGAATAAGAAGAGAGCCCCCAAGAAAGGGACCCAGAGAAAAAGAGAGCCAGAGCATCAAAAAGACAGAGCAACAGTTTTAATCTTGTTTTATCCTTTCCCTGACCATGTGACTAAAACCCAGCTGTGAGACTTTCAAACTGACCAATCAGATGATTACACTCCCCCCACTGTACTAAAGGTGTGACAATTCATCGACCCCCCAAAGTACAAACATTTTGCTAGATCACTATCAGCCCCTCTGTGCCTTTAGGAACTCCAAATGGTCATTGTGGTAGGAAGAGCGGGTAGAAAAACAGTCAAGCAAATATCTTTGTTCATTTAAAATATCTTGGATTATTTTCAATTCTACAATATATATATAGGCTATACAGTATCTCACAAAAGTGAGTAACACCCCTCACATTTCAGCAAACATTTTAGTGTATCTTCTCAAGTGACAATACTATAGAAATTAAACTTGGATATATTTAGAGTAGTCAATGTGCTGCTTCTATAGCAGTATATTACTGTCCTCTGAAAATAACTCAACATACAGACATTATTGTCAAAATAGCTGGCAACAAAAGTGAGTATGAACATGTCAAAACTGTGTCCAAAGTGTCAATATTTTGTGTCAGCACCACTGTTATCTAGCACAGCCTAGCACTCCTAGGCATGGAATTCACCAGAGCTGCACAGGTTGTTGCTGGGACCCTCTTCCACTCCTCCATAATGACATCACGGCGCTTCTCCACCTTCCACTTGAGGATGCCCCACAGGTTCTCAATAAGGTTCAGGTCTGGAGACATACAATACTTGGCCACTCCATCACCTTCACCTTCAGCTTCCTCAGCAAGGGAGTTGTCATATTCGCGGTGTGTTTGGGGTCGTTGTCATGCCGTTCGGCACAGTTTCTGAAGGGAGGGCATCATGTTCTGCTTCAGAATGTCGCAGTACATTTTGGAATCCATGTTTTCCTCAATGCATACATAAATAAATACACACACACACACACATATATATATATATATATATATATATATATATTATACACACACTAGTATACTATTATACATAATGTTCAATATAATGGCTGTACATAGCTAAAAATGGTATTGCCATCTATAGTTCCGCGAAGAAACTTTAGCATCCATGGAACCTTTTCAGTGCACAAAAGATTATTTATAGTGGAAAATATTTAGATTATTATTGTTCTTTATACACCAATAATAATAACAATTGCTCTTTTAAGAACTGATTACTGAAAAGGTCTTTGGGAAACCCCAAATGGTTCTTGTTTGTCATCGCTGCAAATCCCTCCCCTTTTGGAACCTTTGGTTTTAAGAGTGTATAAATGTATGTCCCAACTTTTTGATAATTTGTTTCCTCTAAAATGTATACGCCTATTAGCTGGACCATGCAGCCTGAAAATGACTGCAAGTGATTTGAGCATAAGAAAAGTATGATATTTTATCTTGTTGAAATGAAATACACTAAAGAAACAATCATGAAAAACACTTTTTGGACATTTCAGTTTTCCTTGCAGATGAAAGTAAGCTGTTAGGGAGGTGCCTACAGGTCATCAGTCATTGCAGATCATATGTTATGAAATTAGCATGACATTCATTCATCACTCCCATTGCGAGAGTTTTAATAATGGTATCCATTACAATGTTTCCTATGAAAAAAGAAACACTCAGACACAGAGTGTAGGCGTTTGTGCAGCGCCCCTGCTGGAGTGCATTGGTAATAACTTTATTGCAAAAATACAAGTTCACTCAACCTCAAGCATTTACAAATGAGTCCCGAAATGGAAAACCCTTGAAATGCCATTTCATCTTCGAGAAATCCACCTCTCACTGGCTACAACTCGCATTCAAAGGCTGTTAACTGTACAGACATTAATAAGTAAAGATTCAACAATTCAGCAGAAAATCATTTTCTTCCTCAGTATATAGGAAAAGAAAAGAAGAAAAAATATTTGATTTTGTCCCAGTCTGACTCTTTGCTGGTAGATCAGGAGAGAGCATTTTGCATAGCATACTCATACACCATCTTTGCTACATTCTCAAACATCCTTTAAACAAAAGGAAAGATGAATAAATGACAAAAAAAAAAAAAAAAAAACATATCTTTGTGTTAGAGCCAATCTTTGGTTAAGAAAGTTAAATAAGATCTATTTCTCTTTAAGTTATATATTTTATAATTCATTTTATTTTATCGCTCAAAGGCTTTTAATGAAAAAAAGTACATATCACAGCACAATATGATTAGAATGAAAGTTAAATACTGCATTAATCATATTATATTGTGATCCGACATATGTTGGTCAGTATTAGATTTTCATTAATATATCTTATGTTTATTTGAATAACAGTATGAAAGCATTCCTTGCACAAGGCCACTTTTATACTGTCCAAATTTCAGTCTAGTGAAGCTTTGCATATAAGCTTCATGTACGCTATCAGGGCCAAACATTCTTCAGCTGTGTTGCTTTAAAGTAAAATCTAGAAACAATGTAGATTCTACAAAATCGAAACCCTCAACTATTACAGGCCTGAAGATCCATCATGTGCCAGCAGACTCATAACTGTGGTTTCAGTGTCACTGCAAGTTAAAGTAAAAATCGAATCGAGTAAAATAAACAATAAAAAGGAAGCTTAACTTGGCATATCTCCCTGTATAAACGGGAGAACTGTCAATGGAATTAAAATAGCAGAATTTCTCCAGCTTTACACTTCTGAAGTGTACTATACTTGTCTTAATGCAGATAATAATTATTACCACTAGAATTGATTAACATTCCATAACGTCATTACGTAGTTTCTCCATTCCTCTGTATATTTCTTAGGATGTCATAGTTTTTTTATTAACAATAAATTTATTTATTAGTGTATGTTCAGTCAAACATGTACACAGTCTTTGCCTGTAACACGAGACACAAAACAGCTGTGTGCTACAGGGAATGCCCGTATCAGAGAAGTAGGAGGAAAAAGGTTAGAAGAGACAGTCTCGTTCCGTTCTCCACGCCAGGGCCGCAGATTTACATGCCTGCTCCGACAAAAAGCACCAGAGCTGAGAGATGACACCGTACAAAACATCTCTATTCACTTAGTACAGGATAAAGTACTTAGCATCTACATGACATTAACCCACCCGCTACCAAAAAAAAGTTTGCAGGAGAGTTGGGAAAAATAGTTCCGCAAAGCGACAACGATTTCCGGGACATTGGTTTGCAGAGGATTTGCATCGTGGGACAGGCGAGGAGGAAGGGTAAAGTGTGTTTTTTTCATACACTACTGATCAAAAGTTTGGATTATTATTATTTTTTTATTTTTTTTGAAAGAAGTCTCTTATACTCACCAAGGCTGCGTTTATTTGTTAAGAACTAGTAAAACAGTAATAATTGGGAAATATTATTGCAATTTACTGTTTTCTAAAAATACATTTTAAAAAGTTATTTATTCATGTGATGGCAAAGCTGAATTTTCAGCAGCCGTAATTCCAGACTTTAGTGTCACATGATCCTTAAGAAATCATTCTAATATGCTGATTTGGTACTCGAGAAACTACCGTTTTCAATATTGACAAGAAATGTTTCTGGAGCAGCAAATCAGCATATTAGAATGATTTATGAAGGATCATGTGACACTGAAGACTGGAGTAATGATGCTGAAAATTCAGCTTTGCCATCAATGGAAAAAAATTTATTAATAATATTTCACAAGATTACCGTTTTTACTGTATTTTTGACCAAATAAATATGGCCTTACTGAGCATAAGAGATGTCTTTCAAACGTTAAAAAAATCCTAATTATTCCAAACTTTTTACCAGTACTGTAAAAGTCAAAGAGGGCAGAGTTACAATAAGCCCCTCCCCTTTTACTACCCAACACATGCACACACGCATACACACAAACACACATTTACTGTTTAGTGCAGCATGGAGGTACAGTATGATTCTCCTCTGCAGTTAATTGAACATTTTAGTTAATTAAGTTAAGTGCTCTGGGTTGGATGGCTCACTGCGGGGGGTCCGGGTCTGGACCCCACGCTCCTAACATTGCATGCTGCAGGTCTGACCATAGGTTAGTCATACACACACACACACACCTGAGCCCCAAAGCATCACACCATACCAGTGCTCGTGAAAAAAAACAAAAAAAACAGTTGGTTTCTGTGGCTCTTTCCAGCATGCTGTGGATCGAGTTTTGGGGGCTTTTGCATGGAAAGATTTACCGACTAGAGCAGGGTAATGGAAGAACATCACCCCAGGATCAATACAGAGTGCAGGGTGACTGAGGATGGCATCAGGTCTCGGGAAGTGCTCCTTCCAGTTCTCCAAGAAACTGTGAAGAGAATGGGATTGGTGTGCAGAAAGGTTGCCCAGAGGAAGAAATGCATCTGTGGAAACCTTCCAGGGCTGGAGGACATGGTTGCATCCAAAGCCAATTGGTTGGGACACCTCAGTGCTGGACCGTAGTGCTTCCCCCTGGAGACAGTTTGACGCCCGTCAAACACAGCCAGAAGCTTGGAGAACCTCTGGAGACGTCCTGCAGTGGGGTAGGATGGAGTGTGAAGGACAGGATCCAGACCAATCAAAGAAAAAAAAAGCAACAACAAAAGAGGAGCTCCTTCAACAGCAGTAAGGAAACGAAAATGAAGCAAATGCAGAATGTTTAGCAGGGTGGCCACTGGAGCCTGGACTCAAATGCAATGCAATGGCAGAAACATGAATGCGGAACAAGCGGGAAATGGCCCTTTGAATGGAGGAGGTGGTCATGGAAATGGAAAACGAGAGTTAGCTTTACCTGGGACCTCTCTGCAAGGCCCAGGCTGCTGAGACAGAGGTGAAGATGATGGAAGGAGATGAAGATAGCTGGGCTGGAGCGGATGGAGGTCTGAATGAGACAATGGAAACTGAAGGCAACTAGGTGAGTACATGGAGCTGTGATATGGCGAAACCCCGGAGTCCCCCAGCTAGGTACACACACAAAACATACAGACATTGATATGCACAAGGCCGAGAAATCACACAAGTGCATTCAGTCAAAAGAGAGAAAAAGAGGAAAAGAGAGGGGTAAGATGGGGAGAGAGGAAAAGATGGGGAGCACAAAAGTAAGGCATGAAAAGAATCAGGGGCCTCATTTATAAAATGCACATAAGATCAGATCTGATCCCAAGTCAAAAATGAGGAACAAATTGAGATTTATTAAAGGGATAGTTCACCCAAAAATGAGCACTCTGTCATCATTTACTCACTCTCTAATGGTGTCAAACCTGTATGACTTTCTTTCTTTCTTCCTTCTCTGGAACAAAAGAAGATATTTTGATGTTTCTTTCTTTATTTTTATTTGTCCATACAATGTTTTGCCACTGACTTTCATTTTAAGGACAAAAACAGTTCAAAATATCTTCACTTGTGTTCCACAGACAAAAGAAAGTAATACAGGTTTAGAATGACGAGAGGGTGAGTAAATGTTGTCTGAATTTCCATTTTTCGGTGAACAATACTTTTAAAAGCAGAAACTGATGTGAAAATGTTCTTACACGAACAGCAAGTGAAAAGCAGCTGTACAAGCTATTTTTGTGCTCATGCACTGGTATGCCAGTGCACGCTGATATGATTTTATAATGACTTTCAGTGATGCAAGTGCGATGAGTGAATAAATGAATGAAATGAGTAACCACTTGTATATGCTATCTTAATATTTAATATGCAATATCAATATTCAATATCAATCCACATTCTGGCTGTACTATACATACTGTATATATTTCAGATATCTTATTAAAATCTTATTTTATATCTTTGTTTTTTACAAACCTAAAAAATAACATAAATAAAATAAATAAATAACTGCAATAATTCTACATTTATAAAAAGGTAATGTTGAGGGTTTGAATGACAAGGAATTATTAAAATAAAAAATTTAAGAATGAAACATAATAAATGGCAAAAGTTGGGGCTGGAGAGTAGTAAAAAGTCCTATTTATTTAGAATATAATCATGCATACAGAAATACTCTAATAGCTGTACACTCTTTGGCAGCAAGTAGAACTCTTCAGAATTAAGGTTTAATGAGAACATGACCTTAAAAATAATGTGCATGTAAATGTGATGAATTAATTCATCTAAAATTAATCATAAAAATGTATCACTGACAGGATAATGAACTGAATATGTAGATACACAGTATGGGCAGAAAACTAGGATGTAGTTAGGTGGACCTAATAAACCAAGTTTGATTAATTACTTCTTTCATATGCGCTCATTCATGTACATAAAATTTAAAAATGATTAATAGAGCATTAATCATTAATAATGGATAATAGTGTATACAAATGTATAAATATTTGGGAAGATGATTACATGCATGTCTTTATAAATGGGACACCAGACCTCTTTTCAAATGTAGTGAAGTTACAGCATATGGACACAGGATGGCAGTATGACTCAGTAAGACAATGAGAAGTTTTGCATATGTTTGTGATTGCCTTCAGTGTGTTGGTGCACATGAATGTCATGTGACAATCCAGTTATGCATTCGTATATTTCCGGTATACAATACATATTAGAAATGAAAGAATGCCAAAACAACACACTATGTACACCAAGAAGTATGGAAAGTGTGTAAAGCATGTAAATTAATATGAAGTGTACATAAAATAGCCTGAAGCTCAGCAGTGATCGGCAAGGGTAAGGCAGCACACATTTATCAGGCTAAAGTGGCAGTAGCTGCATGTTAGCAATCTCCTGCATAGGTGACAGCGCTCTTATCAGGTTTCTAGGGCAGATATTTGATCCCTCACCCTCCTTTGGCCCCTCTACCAAACTCTTGCCAGTCACTAGCCCAACTATTTCACTCACAGATTACATAAGCCAGTCAGAGTTCCTTTTAGTCTTATTCATGCGTGGGATACTTACGAAGCTTCGGGAGACAGCAAGTCGGTTTTGGCGTCTCCCTATCACAGTTCCACTCAGACTGCGAGCAATACGGCGCAGGTGATCTGCATCATACTGGTCTTCCTCTCCTGACCGCAGCTCTTGATGGGCCACTGACAGGGACTACAGACAACAAAGAGTTACTGCAGCAAAAAAGAAAGTCTGGATGAAACCAGACACAACACCCAAACAAAATCAACACGTGCTAACAGATTGTGTGCTGTATGAAAAACAGACTCTGATGTGGAGAGAAACCCAGACAACAAAAACAAAACGAAGAGACAGCAATCCCTCATTAAAGAAGCAGCAAATAATAAACACACAAAATAAGTAAATGAAACCTAGATTATTTACACTAATGTTGGGTAGCATCTAATGTAGCCCGCATACTACACGATTTTAGCCCTTAATTTTTGCACTTATCGTAAGCTGAAATCTGAAGCAAATGGGGAAATGTTCCGATGCGTTGCAGATGCCAGAGCACTTTAAATATCTAGACCTGTCAACAAGTCCTGCAGTGTTTTGATTGGAACTGACATCAGTGACCAGAGATAGTTGTGTAGTTAAAAAAGAACAGGTTGTCCAAATAAAGGAAAAATGAACAGTAATTTCAAAAATATTATAATGTATGGGAAAGAGAATACCCATAATTTGAAAAATGAATCTTGGTCAGAGTTTCGCAATTAGATCTTCAGACACCTCATTTCTTACCATGTTTGTGTATCCAGTAGGGCTGCTACAACCTGGTGGTCCATAAGCGGTTCTCTCGAGCTCAGCCGTGGGGGTTCGAGAACGTCCAACTCCGGTGAGTAGCTTTCGTGCAGCAGGAGATACTGTGCGAGAAAATCAAGGCAGAGTCAGTGGTTAAAATGACCAAAGCGGTACAACCTTTTGACGACTGCTCCTAAAATCTCGGTGAAGTTCAATTTCTGAAGGGGATTTACAAAACGTTTATCCATTAAAGATGGGACACTGCCCACTTTATTTGGACCAACTTGCTCATCAGGATCACAACCTGTAAGTATGATTAATTATTAGTTTTGTGTTTTATATTGTGTATGTCTCCAGCTTACTCGCGTTATTACTGTCTTACTGAAATAGTTCTGCTAATAAGCTTTGGACCAACTATTACAGTACCTAAAATTGTGTCCATTAATCCAGATTTGTCCTTTGTTGTTACTTTGAGTAATGATAAAGGATGGAGCAAGATTTGTTTTACAAATTTTAATGTTACATCAGCCATTCACTGGAACATAGGTGAGTTGGCAGTGTATATATATATATATGCCTCCTGTCGTACTGATTAGATAGGCAATTTGAACGTGTTCCTCCTGAACTTTGTTAATAAAACATCATTTAAAAGACTGGACTTCGCCCACCAAAAAAAACACCAAGACAATCTAAGACATTAATTTACCTTGTCTCCCAACAGCAGGTGAGCTGGTACCACACAGGGCTCGGCCAGGACCCGGGCCAGCCTGGAGACTAGCCTGGTAGAGTGAGTCCAATTCAGAGAGTTCCTGGTCCTCTGCCGCTGTGGGTTCCAGCTCCATGCTTTGGAAGTTTGAGTGCTTAGAGATGTTCTTCTTCCTGGTGCTAATGGGACTGTGAGGAGCAAGGTGTCTTCCAGGTGTGTGTTGATAGAGAACGGATCCTGTCCGCTGGTTCTGGTCAGGTGGTGTGTCGTAGGGGGAGACGACAGCATCAGGGCGGTCTAGGCTCCAAGAGGACCAATGACGGGCAGCAACAGGAGGGGTCAGTTTGGTGCGTGGCTGGGAAGATGCAGACAGGGGCTGCCATATGGGGGCTCGTCGGGGCATTGCCCCCTTCTCCTCAACAGGGGCAGGTGGTGGACTGGTGGCCCTGCTGGATTGGGGTATCCGGTCTAGACAATCTGCAGTGCCCTGCCACAAAGGAGGATTTGGAGATTGAGAGAACGAAGCTTGAGGGTGCTGACAGCTGGAGATCTCTTCGTCCTCTCCCAACACACCCCAGAAGTCAAGGGGCAAAGAAGGTAGAGATATGGCCAGGTGCTTGCGAATGGGCATGATCCGAATGCCTGATGCTTGGAGAACATCTGATAACCTGATGCCACCCCATTCCTCCTTATTCTGGGTTGACCAACTGCTACGTTCATCTGGCTCTTGGGGTTGCGCCTGAGAAGAGGCAGGCCGAGGGTTGAGCGATGGGTGGCTAGAGGACTGAGATGGGGAGTTTGTACAAGAGGAGGGTGATTTCATGTGTTGAGGAGAGGGTGGGCCAAGCACAGAAAACTGATTGGTCTCCCAGACCTCTTCCTGATTGTCTGTCAACAATACTTGGTCCGGGCCAGGGTGTTCACTGCAGAGGAAAGAAGAGTGAGAGAAGGATACTGGTAAGACACTGGCTGAAAAAAAAAAAATAGCATGGTTATTATGTGAAATCATTAGTCATGTTCAACATTATCACTCAATTCATGTCATTAATTAAATTATTGGCATGATTAAAATACATTAATTAAATGAATTGCATTTTTTAAATAATTAAAGGCATTTATTTAAATTAACCATGTTTAATGTTACATTTTGTACTTAAAACATTAAAGGGATAGTTCGGCCAAAAATTATATTTAACCCATGATTTACTCACCCTCAAGCCGTTCGAGATGTATATGTCAATCTTTTTTCAGACGAACACATTTTCAGTTATTTTAGAAAATGTCTTAGATCTTTCAGTGGTTTTAATGTGAAGCTATGGGGTCCACCTCCTTCATGTCCCAAAATGTGCATGCATCCTTCACAAAAGTAATCCATCCGGCTCCAGGGGGATAAACGAAGGCCTTCTGAGGGTAATCCGTGCGGTTTTGTCGCAAAAATATACATATTTAAAACTTTATAAACGAAAATAACTGGCTTCCGGTGTCGGTCGACGCGCGTTCACGGAGATGGATGCTGGCGTATGACGTAGGACGTAGCGTAGGAAGCGTCGTGACGTAGAACGAACGTAGAGTTTTGTTTTGCTCTGCTCTCTGGCTGCGCTGTCACGTTCGTTCTACGTCACAACGCTTCCTACGCTACGTCCTACGTCATACACCAGCATCCATCTCCGTGAACGCGCGTCGACCGATACCGGAAGCCAGTTATTTTGTGACTTGAAGGAGGTGGACCCCATAGCTTCACTTTATAACCACTGAAATTATTAAATATCATTTTTGGCCGAACTATCCCTTTAAGAGTTGAAATTACTTATTACCAGCGTTGTCATTGTTTACTAAAACGATTTAAAATGGTTTTCTTATTTGAAATAAAGCTAATAAAATAAATTACATGAAAAACTAGTTGTCAAGGAAACAAGTTTTTTTAAGTTAGAGTTTGAGCAATAATAAATTACTAAAACTGATATAAAAATATTTTAAAAAGACAAAAACTACTGAAAAATATAAAAGTATATAAATAATACTATGTAACACTGATTAACACTTTTGTATTATGTGAGATGAAATGGTTGTTTTTGTCAGTGAATCACCCTACATTATGTTGAAGGACATAACTTTGTACCCTTTGATTTCCTTGTGCATAAAATGTGCACTGTGCATGTGCTAAAAGGTTTAACTTTTTATAGATACAGTCAAACATAAAATTCACATATACATCTGATATATATTTTATACTACTAGGAGTATGCACTATGTATTCATTCACAGAGGCAAACAAAACATAAAATAAGAACCCCTGAGTTCTATCGGGTCTTCTATAAGAACAATTGGTGTTCACCTCAAAGTGAAATACAAAACAATACTCATTCATTCACATCAAAATATTCATTTATGTCAATGTTCATTCCTACCTGAAAATGGCTTTGTTGCATGAAACCCATTCTAATACAATATCTAACAAAAAAAATCACGATGCTGCCAAGGACCAAATTCAAGGAGACCTGTGTCCTTCACACCAGTATTCATGAGCCACTTCTCATAGAATGCATACACACACACACAGTCCCCATGTGCTTTCCACAGCTGACGCACTACGCGACCTTGACATCATTTTCATAGTCGTCATATAAACCAGAGTTACAACAGCCATAAATACGCCCAAAAGATCCCCAGAAGTGGAGAGCGTGGGAATGAGAGTTGGCTTTGCTCCAGAAGGGAAACCTGCTCGCTTTCTCCATTCACTTCTAATAAAGCAGAGCAAAGCATCCATCAGAATACCATCAATCCTCCTTCATCTCCACTGGCCCTCAGCGACCCACCGATGACCCGTGTGATAGATTCATTTTCAGATAAATCTTTATCTAATACCAGTAAAACGCCTTTGAAATATCTAAACACACAATTCTCAGGATTTTTAATCCGTTGTGCAGTTGCCTTCTTTAGTACAGATGTACTGGGATCCCTGAATCTGACACTGTTAACATTCATGGTGTCTCACAGTCTAATATATTAGTAAGACAAGCCTGCTTTTGAAGCTGCGTATGACAGTCTTAAGAATGCAAGCCTAGACAACCCTTTTATCCCTTTTTTTTTTTTTTTTACTTACTCCCAAGGCTACATTAATAAGGCAAATACCCCTTCATTAGCATTAAACCAGAAATGTGTTTTTACCTTAATTATTTATATTTATAAATAGACCATTATTATAATTACTCAGATGCAACCTTAAAAATATCAATACCATGGGAGAAAACATTTTCTAAGTAGCTTAATCTCAAATTTAAATGTTTGGAGAAACTACAGAATCTTGTTTTAAAACAATATAAACAAATGTAAGGTGGGTTTGATTATGAGAGACGGGACTGAAAAAGTAAAGATTGTTTAATTGCTGTGGAGAAACAATATGAGTAAAGTACACTGTATATAATATTGTAATAAACACTGTAATAAATATAAAGCAAAAATAAAATAAAATAACAGTGCTGCCTGGAACCTGCTTACAGCCAGTTCCCCTGGGATACACCTGGTTGGGAATCACTTGTTTAGAAATTGAGAAAAGTGGTACTACTGTGGGTGGTAGGTGGTTCCTGGTGGCTGCTGCATGCCCTAGAGTGGTTGTAGAGCCAACTGAACTGGGAGAAGTTCGATACAGAGGTAAACATCCCTGATTAATGTGCTAGCGGGCTCATTTACTGTAAATACTTCCTCAAGCACTACATTGGGTAATTACCCAAGGGGCTTTGGCCAGGTCAGGCCATACATCACCTCAACGCCTTTAATCAATGGAGGGGAAAGAGAAAGCAGGGAACAAGAAAGAACAAATACAGTAAAACAACCGCATTCCACGGGACACACTGCAGCAGAGACCGTTGCATTGTTCTGGGAGGCTACTTTATTAGTTAAGTGGCATGCCATGTGCATGTTATATTGGTGGTTATTTATCGCTAATTTGTGTTTGCCAATAACTGAGCCGACTGCCTTCTGCTTCTAATACTTGGGCTTATCAGGAATCTTTAACATCCGTCCTGATCTGTACATGTAAGTGTGATTTTGAATAAAAAAAATAACCTCTGAAAGCTCCAGCACTTTGTGAGAGTGAAATATCAACTGGCACTCAGACAAACTGATCAGTTAGATTATGCCTGCAAGTTAGATGTTTTAAGATAACACTGCATCACAATGACAGACATAAAACAGAAATACAAAGAGATAACACACAGTCTTTCCTCATCACTACTTAACAAAACTCCAACACACTGTAATTGTAATTTATCCTAATTTTAAAAAAGCATAGACAAGGATTTGGCTTTCAGACCAAAATATTTTACTTCGGTATGATACCGGCTTTGCCACCTCAGTATCAATTCTACCATACAAACGGATGTTAGGTAGACTATTATTGCATTTTGTATGACAGATTTGTATGTAACTGGAATATTTAGTAATAACTAAAATATACATGAAATCTGGCAGATAAGGCCCATTTGTCATGGAATTAATTAACAACTAATTCATATATTTCATAACTTATGAAAAACAATGATCATCACAAGGTGCATCTCAGCATATAGTTTCCAAATGAATTATTACTGTTTTAAATATATTCTTATAAAATTACAATATTCCAGTACATAAAGGTAATATATCATAATTGAGCAAAATAACAGTTAACATTTACTCTCAAATGGATCGGAAATACAAATATGAATATTGACCAAGATCTGTTATTCACATTAAATTTCTTAATTTAATTAAAGTGCACCCATTTCTTCTCAGTCTTGCATGAAGTTTAAGATGATCTTGGCAACACAGTGGGTATTATTATACTAACGATTTATCATAATAATTGATTTACAAATACATTTAATTTTGACTCTCAAATCATGCACCAATGCTTTTTTACACCCTTATGCAGCAACTCTGCTTTCACGTTTCAAGTCACATAAATTATGTTTGTATGCTGGTATAGTAAAGTTTAATTTAGTACCGCGGTGCTGATTTTGTATCGTTATACCGCACAACCCTAATAGACCCAGGGGTCTGGGAGAGTACTGATCTGAACAAGCGGGTAAGCAGGACACACAGGGTGACAGTACAGGTACCTGGTGGGCCCCTGTGGGCGGCTGGGCTCCTGCTGCTGTTCTTGCTCTTGCTGCATGCGCTGCTGTAGGCCCCGCGCTCTCCTCATGCATTTTTGCAGCTTGGCGTCAGCAGCCATAGTCCTGCTATGAGTGTTAGCACTGCCCTCATGCATGGAAAATCTTAGTTTAGCTATAATGCAAAAGAACAACAAAAAGGGAAAGGAAAGAAGAGCAGAAGAAAAGAAAATGCAGAAAAGAAAGAGGTGAGTTATGAGGGGCCGGCATGCGGACCATTTCTTTGTTATAGAAAAGACAACGTAGTGAAATTGAAAGAAATAGGACAGGGTGATGGTGGGATATATTCCACCTTTCACCCCAGAGTGAGGTCTAGGCTGTGTTCAATAGGCAAAGCTTTGCACGCTAATTCATCAATGTCGTCACACAGTTGACTGTATGTAATGCGTTGATAACAGTAGCTTTCAACAGAAGTGTCATGCCCATTTTAAAAGTAACATTTACATAATAAAAAACACTTTTAGAATTACAATAAAGGTATATAAAAAAGGTGTTGTGGCAGAAGTCATGTTCTCAAATTTATTTTTCATTTTATTATTTTCTCAATTTTTTTATTTTTATTTTTATATATTGTTTTACTGAATATTATATATTGATATTATTGAATTTTTTTATATTACATTTACAAACAACAACAAAATAATAATAATAATAATAATTTTCACTAGGATACTTATACTTAAGTTATCATAATGTCAAAACTTTTATTCATACAAACAAAATGCATTGTGATTGCTATCTGCCAAGTTCAATTGAACTTTTACTTGGTTAATTAAAACAAAATTTGTACTGTATATTATACAACCCAGGTCCTCGCACATTACACAAAAACTGTCCGCCTATAGCTCCAGAATTGCTCGAAAAAAAAATAGGTGCATGACACTCCTGAGTTTCATCATTTCCATTTTAAAACACATTTCCTGCTGTTATGCAGCGTTTTGCTTACTGAACATACCCGTCCATAATGAGTGACATAAACAGAGTTCAGAAAGACCATAATATGGAGAAGCACTGGGCTGCTCTGCTGACGACAAGAGAGAAACCAACAACTGTGGATGAGCTTTTAAGCCCTCGTTCACAATGTGTACTAAACAACATGTTGAGATTCATCACACCGATTAACTGTTAATTGCCTTCCCCAAAATGAGTTTGCATTAGGAAACAGTTGATTTGGTTGCTCTCCCGTCTGGGGCTGTTATATGGAAAACCGCATGGGAGGTTAGTGTTGCCATGGTTCCCTTGAACCTGTTTCGTTTAAGTCTGGTTTAGCATTAATTCTGCCTATCATAAAAATGCTATTATCAGAACATTTACTGCTGTCAACACCAGCTGCGCCTGAGCTAGCTTTAACTGCAGATGACGTGCATCGCTTTCAATGGGTTGAAAAGGAGCTGACGGCATTCTGGGAGATGAAAAGGGGCAAAGTTTTAGGACGGCACACCACTGAAGACACAGGAAGCAGGAGCGACAGCCAGGACAGACATACGAACGTGGACACACAAAACCAATAATGAATTGCAGGGTTGTGGCAGGTGTTGCTTTCATTTGGCCAGAGGAATAGGAAACTATTCTTTTATATAGTGAAGGCATGACCTTATAGGCTGCCACTGAATCTTAGAGGCCTGTATGCGCTTTGGGCCGAATCGGATCTGTCTCGACGAGACAGTGAAAGTGCTGCAGGGATCTGGAGAGTGGAAATATTTACAAAGGCTGTCTTCCCTTTACATATATTAGTGTTTTGCTGCACACATACAGACAAGCATGCACATATACGCACACACCGTGAGCAAAGCGAGACAGAGATGGAGGGTTTGCAGACCTGGATAGTGGTTTGCGAGCGGTATAAATAGATTTGTGGAGAGTTTTGCATGGCTGAAATTGTTCTCTGCTCATTAATCATTCAAGCAAGTATGCCAGCACCTCGGACAAAACCGTTGTTGTTCCAGGTAAGCGAGAGATA
The DNA here is from genome assembly GCF_951802725.1 of Rutilus rutilus. NCBI lineage: Eukaryota > Metazoa > Chordata > Actinopteri > Cypriniformes > Leuciscidae > Rutilus > Rutilus rutilus. The sequence goes on from NC_140224.1 coordinate 24,564,951, forward strand.
CAAAGCCACCTTTTTTGTTTTAATTTGAAGAGTGCTGAGAGATTTAGACAGGATTGTGTGGCAGTATCCACACACAACGGCTCAGCAGAATCACAATCCAATCCTTCCAGCAAAGGGGATTTATAGGGGTCGGGAATGTTATGATGGTGAATCCAGAACGGATTTAAGCTCTTTTAGCGTGTGGCTGTGGGTGAGGCCCATTCAAATGGTGATCCAAATGGAGGGCTCACGCACAGAATAAAATGTTTAAAAAAATAAAAAATAAAAAGATTAAAATTTTTCCAGCCTCTGTCTGGCACAGATCAGGGCTCTCAAATGGCAAAAGCCAAGCGCATGTCTGGCACAGATCAGGGGCTCTCAAATGGCAAAATCAATAGCACGCCGCTATTAGCGGTATTAACAATCAACAGGCAGGGCCAGATTCCCAGTCATCCAATCAGATTGTGAAAATCTGTGCAAATGGTGACTCAGATCAGAGCACTAAGAAAACAAACAGGGATGCACCAATTTTCTTATTAAAATAACAAAATACTAAAAGTAAAAATTTAAAAAATTGTAAATACAATAAATATAGATACATTTTATTAAAAAAAATACAAATTATTAAAAAAAACTATTCTGTTCAATACAGATAAGGTGAATATTATTTTCATGTTATCAATAACTCAGTAAATAAATTCTATACTATTTTTTATTATAAAGTAAGTTAATTTAGGCATGTACAATTAAGCATGTACAATTTCACCAACTGATATAGTACCAATATAGTGCATCCCTAGAGACCAAAAAGGAAGGATTGGATGACAAATAATATGCCACACACATAAGCGAGTAGACCAGCACACAGAGAGACAAACAGAAGCAAACACACACACACAGGGTGCTGCAGGAAGGAAAGGCAGTGTAAAAATGGTGGGTTTGTGTCGTGTTGCAAGGACAAGAATGTTTTTAGGAGGTGCTTTCTTACTAAATGGACCTAGAAAGTGCATATATTGGGTAAGTGCTGGTTACCCGAGCAGATAGCGTAGGATTTGGGCGTAGCAAGCAGAGGCAGGTTAGAATTACTTACACACAGCGTGGTGGGAGAGCGCCAGGGCTGTAGCTGTGTCCCCAGCTTGCTCCAGACGCAGCGACTGCTCTAAGAGAGAGTCAGCCTCCGCCAGGCAGTGCTCAAAACTGCCCCCCTTCCCTGCAATTAACACACCAAGGCCAGGCCTCTGAGAACACGCTCATACACGCACAAACACTGCTCACAGGAGCCCCTGTGTGTTCCCGGGAACACGCCACTCACAACGTTTGCATGGCTTACCGGCAATGGAGATGTCAACTGACACACAAGTGCACACAGTATAATGACTGCCACCAGCACAACTCAAACACAAGTAGACATGTACAGTAAGTACACACACAGTACACACTGACTAGGGAAATCGCTGATTTAAAAATGTAGCATTTTAATTGATTAAAAAAATATTGCAGAGTGTATTGGTGAATTTTTAAGAAATATGGCTCTCATCTACAATATTTATATCATGGTACATGATATTACAGTGATATTTCAATTCTTTTATTATTTAAAGATACTAAGACATTGGATTAGATGTAATTATAAGAGAGTGAAGGGTAAACTTTTACTTCTAAATATCTCTGCTGAGAAAAAAGCTTGAACCGGCCTAAAGTGGTTTGCTGGTCTTAGCTGGTTTAAACTGGTCTAGCTGGTCTCCCAGCAAGGCTATTCTGGAGTTAAACTGATTTAGCTGGTTGGTCAGCCTGATCAGGTAAAAAGTGGGCAAAACCCTCTAAAACCATAAAACCAGACCAGTCAAAACAGGTTAGCTGGCTGTCAAAATGATCAATTAATAAATGTATAATATCAACCGATAATTAATATGGTACCAATGTATTGTGCATCCTTAGAAACCAGCCTAAAGTCATTTGCTAATCTTAGATCAATTAACAAATCTCTAATATCAACCGATAATCAATATTGTACCAATATATTGTGCATCACAAGAATCCAGCCAAAAGTGGTTTGCTAATTTTAGCTGGTTTATATGGTCTCCCGGTATATGGCCAAGTTTGTGTTAAATTGGTCTGGTCTTCCTGCATGAAAAATCTGGTGTTAATTTGGTTTAGCTGGTCAGTCAGCCTGATTAGGTGAAAAATAGGCAACCACCCAGAACCATCAAAGCTGACCAGCTTTAACAGCTTATTAAGCCATCGAAAATATAAATGAAAAAATCTTTAAGATCAATGCATGACCAATATGGTACCAATATATTGTGCATCCCTAGAAAACCATCTAAACACATCGGTCTAACCGGCTTAGCCAGGCTGGGAGACCAGCTAACCAGTTTAGGCTGGTTTAAGCTGGTTTTTTTTGCAGAAGGGATTGCTCATAATGCAAAGCTGTGGCTCTGTCAGCTCTCTCTTTAAACACAAATTCTATCTCTTTTCATTTGGTTTCTGACTGTTCGGCCCAGTGTGGCATTTACCCTGGTGCTGAAGTTCGTCCAGGTCCATGAACTTGCTGGGTCTGGGGTTGAAGCCCTGCGCTGCTTCTCTCTCCTTCTCCTTCTTCCTCTGGAGCTCCTGCTGCCTGGCCCTGCGAGCAACTTCCTCTTGCAATTCATCCAGCTCGCTGCGCCCCTCTCCTACACACATACACAAACACATAAATAAATAACAGTAATATTCATGTCTAAAGTTGACATGAACACCTTGTAGCAATAGTGGGTTAATAATGCGCAAAGGCAAAGACTGGCGGTGAGACGGTGACTTACCTAAACTCAGTGGAGTGCTGCTCCAGGTGGGTGATTTGAGGTCTTGCAGGATGGCACTGCTGCTTTTGGACTTGGGCACTGTGCGCCAGGAGGGCCCAGAAGTTACTGGCCTCTTACTGCCACTGTCCCTAAGGCAGAGTGGAGCAGATGTCATGATACTCAGACATCACGAAAGTCAGTCTCAGTGTCTATGTAGTAAATCAGTTTGTGTAGGCCTATACTACAACATTAAGGCTTATGGTTAATATTTGGCTTATTCGATATTTTGTTGCCAATACACAATAAACCAACATTGTGTGAATATTGAAATAATACCATCACATAATTCTATGTCTATTAAGTACATTTTATGTATTGACATACAGAGTAGGTCTGGGTGATGTTTGCTTACTTCTGCTTACTTGTGTCAAAATATAACATTGTGTCAAAATATAAAATATGATGCAGCATGAATTTGAGGTATCATTCTAATATGCTGATTTGGTGCTCAAGAAACATTTCGTATTATTATCAATGCAAAAAAAAAAAGTTGTGCGGCTTAATATTTTTGTGAAAACCTTGATACATTGTTTTTCAGGATTCTTCAATGAATAGAAATGTTAGAACAGTATCTATTTGCATATAATATATATACCAAATTTTTCTTTTCAATATTTATATTTAATATACATACCTGTGAGCACTGGTGCTCTGGTTGTCGCTGAGGGGCATGTCCATGCTGATGGGGCTATTGCTGTTCCTCTCACTGCTTTCGTAGCCACTCTCCATCCTCTGGATCAGCCGAGGCTGCTGTTCTACGCCTCTTAAAGGTGGTGGGATCGGTAGATGTTCCACTCCTGTCTCTGACACGCACCCTGAGCCATCGGTCATGGCTCCAGTCTCTTCTGCTACAATATTTGACCCCCCCGCCGCAGCCCCTGAGACCAGCTCGCTGTGCACCGGTGAAATCGGGTCTTCCGGCAGCGGGGAGGGCCCGAGCGTGGCGTACCCAGGCGGCCGATGCCTTTCCCGGCTGAAGATGCTGTCAATGTTCAGGGCCTCTCTCCTTGGTCTCCAAGTGGGCCGATAGCGCCCTCCGCTGGAGCTGGACTTAGACTCACTGCTGGTGCTCTCGTCTTCCCAGTCCCTCGACCGAGCCCCAGCCTCCGAGCCGCCCACCCCTGAACTAGAGGACGATGAGAGGGGTCTGCTGTGGATCATATTCACAGTCTCTTTATAATCCTGCAGATGGCCAGTAGAAGAGGTTCTTGGTGTACAAAGGGGAGTGGCCTGGTCTTTAAGAACCTCCCCTAAAAAAAACAGACTTGTACAATTATCAAAGTTAGAATATATACATAAATATATTTGAAAGTTGCATCCAAATTTGACGAGGCACGTGCCTTCTCAGTTGGATTTAGCGTGACGATTTGCTGGTGACATTTATATTAGAACATGTTTGTGTTAAAATACCTGCAGTGTCCACGCTGTTTTGGGAACCGCTGCTGTCCTGATTACACACCACAGTTCCCTGAGAGTCAGAAGAGAAATAGGAGGCCATGGACTCATGGTGTGATCGAGAGTGCTTGTAGCTGCAGCTGTCTGTGGAAGAGTCTGTGCGTGTGTCACTTGAAATTGAGGGCTCCCTCCCTGACGACAATAACAACAACAGCAGAGAGGGTATTTAGAAATAGAGAAAGTTAGCTTCAGCTATGCAACTGCGCAAAGGCCAGATCTTAAAGGGATAGTTCACCCAAAAAAATTAAATTCTGTAAGCATTTACTCATCCTCATATCATTTTAAACCTTCCACAAAAGAAGAAAATTCAAAGTATGATTGTACTTTTCAATGCAAATGACAACAAATACAGACTGAAGCTTTCAGACTTGAATGTATAAAAGGATGTAAAAGCTCTATACATGTTGTCCATATGATTTGTGCACTATAATCCAAGTCTTCTAAAGCAGTGGTTTTCAGCCAGGGGTCCGGAGATCACTAGGTGGCCTCAATGGCTTAAAATGTTTTAAAATAAGACAAAACAAGGAATAAAATATGGTAAAACAAGATTCAATTCACCCCCTAAACAACAGTTTTTCTCTTTGAAGAATCAGGATTATCTTAAAACACCTATACATATGAGTAAGCCCAAGTGTGATTTCTAGTCCAGGAAAAGTCATAAAACAGAAGAAAAATAATGGGGGGAAAAGTCATGGGGTCTCTGAATATTGTTGTGAATATTACTTTGCAGTCAAAATGGCTGAAAACCACTGTTTTAAAGCCATACTATACCTTTGCGTGAGAGATGGAACAAAGTGTAAGTTGTTATTCACTGAAAATCATCCCCTCCATTGAGCTGTAACTCAAGAAACACTGCATCACTGAGCAGTGATTTGTGAACCAAAGTTGTTAATCCGTTAACCAGATCAGGCCAATGCATGAATGAATCATTCAGATCAATTTTTGTGAACCTGATTCAATAAAAAGACCTAAAAAGGCATCACTACATCTCTCATGAATGTTCCAAGGGCAGTTAAAACAGTTGCCAAGTTTCTTAGTGAATAAAGCAAAAAAAAAAAAAAAAAAAAGTATTTTCAGTAAAGCGGTCAGAAGAATGCGAAAATAGAGCATATGGACCACTTTTCATGGTACTTTTGAGTCCTTTATAAGCTTCAGTAGCCATTCAAGTGCAATTGAATGAAAAATTGACCACATTCTTTACACATACACATTAAACATTCCACATTCTTTATTCCACAGAATAAAGTCATATGGGTTTGGAAGGAATTAATTTACATTTTTTTTAGTGTACATTGCTTTGTTTGATTCTGAGAATTAGACATCATAAGTAGTATTGTTTCTTTTGTTTAACCCTCTACCTCTCCGTCCCGCCTCTCACTTCCTTTTAGCCTCACCGGAGTCTTCGCTGTCATAGCCAGCCTTGCTGCTGTGATGCAGGTCTAACTGCGCTGCCAGCATGTCCTGCGATGACACGGGCGTTCCTCGGGGGTCAGCATACAGCAGCAGGAGTGGCTGGTAGTGGCCCTTTATACATCTCGACACCACATCCTTCCATTTGGGTCCAATCTATGACAGTTTAGTACATCCTGAGTAAACCGCTCCATTCACAATTAGAAACACTAGAATCAGCTGCTCGAGAAACGCGTGTCATTACCTCCTTCACATGTGCGTCATCGAAGTACATCCACTTGCGTATCTTGGTCTGGAAGAAGAAGGTGGAGTAATGCTTGCCGTAGTAGCAAACCATGCCCACAAGGTAAAGCTCTGAATGCTTGGCCCGCTCATCCGTCACACGGTAGAACAGCTGGAGGGCAGGCACATAAAGAGAGAATTGACCGTGAGGACCAATCAGATTTAGAGTTTGCCATAATTGCAGTGAGGCATTCAATTATTCTAAATATTAACTTGTCAGCAATGGCAGAGCGTGTTTTGAATCATAAGACAATAAAATTAACAGTTAAATTAATATATTTAAAATTAAATTATATTTAGAGTTTGACTTAATGATATGAATAATTTCAATGTTTGAGCGACATTGTCATGAGAAGGCATCTCTAAACAAGGTTCCATGAAAAACAGCATCTAAAAATATTTAAGAATTAGTTCCCTTTCAATTCATGAGTGTAAATTTGTTAAATTGGATGTAACTGATGTCATTTGGATTGCAATGACAGGAAGAAATTCACTGAATTGCAATAAAAAGTCACACAACAGATTACTTTCATTAGTTTAACAATTTGTATATTATATTAAATATAATTACACCTCTTTATACCAAATGGCACAACATGCAAAATATAAATTTATTGCCTAATATAATGAGTAAATAACATTTTGGGACATTCAAAATAGGGATAACACTTTGTTAAATATAATAATATCAATAATAACATCAATTATAATGATATTATACATGTGTAATGTATGTATACATTAATGCTAATTTGTTAAGTAATTTAGACGTTTTTGAAAGAAGTCTCTTAAGCTCACCAAGGCTGCATTTATTTGCTTTAAACTGTAAAATTGTGAAATATGATTACAATTGTTTTCTATTTTGAAATATTTTAAAAGGTAATTTATTCATGTAATGGAAAAGCTGAATTTTAGGCAGCAATTACTCCATATGCACTTAAATTCAAATTCTGTGTCCTTTGTGCTACATTGATAATTTTGACACAGATCAAATTCAGAATGGCACACAAACCTGGTATGAAGTACGTGAGAACACTGTTACACTAGTGGGGCTATGGACATATTGAATGTGACAAAGAGTACACTGTGTTTCCTCCTTTTGTCCTGGACTGTGCATAAGAGAAGGGGAGCTTGAAGCTCAAGGTTACTGCGTTAAGGTGGCGACAAAAAGGAACAGCAATAGTGTGTTGTCCGTGCATGCATGAGTCTTACATCACCCAACCGCAGGCACGTGCCCAGGCTGTGGATGACGTCTTCAGCTAGATCAGAGTGGTCTGAGTCCCACACCAGGCCAATGCTGATGATCTCCGGGCAGTTCATCAGAACCCGCCGAATCCGCAGCATTTCGCCACAGTTACTCTGAAATGAGACAAAAGAGAAGGCATCGTGATTAGGGTTGCACAATATTAAGCAATTTTTTCTGCGATATGAATACAAAGAGTTTCACCAGATTACTTGAATAGCCTCATTCTAGAATGATTGGGGTTGAAAAAAGCAATAATTAAAAAAAGAGCTGAAAAATACTTTTTACTATGAAGACTTTAAATGTAAAATCCTTTTACGGCTGAACAATTAAAAAAAAAAAAAAAAATCGTGAACATTTTTGGTGTTCATACTTAGGGTTACTCTTTACAAGAACCACCTCAAACCAAAAAGTGAAGAGTTACAAATTTTTTTTTTTAATTCCGATAGGCCACATTCAAACTGCTTTGACCAATTCCATATGAATTATGGAATGTGCATGTGTGTGAGAGAGAAAAGGTGAAGGAGAGATGAAAGAGCACTTCAAACAGTGCAACACGGTCCAGCAGGGCCTTATGTTCAGCACCCAATGTTCTTGCTGTGCTCTTTGAGTCACCGCCCTCTGCCGAGCGCTTTGGCAGCAGTATACGGAAACAGGCATGGAGAAAGGCTCTGGCGACGAGCACCACTGCCAGCCTGACCTCTTCCTTTAACGTACAAAAACCTATCCGAGCACTGCCTTTGTGGAGCCGTCAGCGGGGCGGCACCAGGCTGGCACCAGACCTGGCCAGGAAGGGATTAGACAAAGAGCCCAGTTCTCAGAACCGTCCTCTCTCTTTCTCTCCGCCTCAGTCGCTCCATCACGGACAAACACAGAAGCGAGGCGGCCAATGAACAACCAGCAGCGGCAGCACTGCTGAGCTTTGGGACAGACACACAGTGTCCCATTAGAGATCATTGTTAGCCTCGGCTCCACAGTCAGTCCTGCCAAGTGCTGGGAATCCAGACAAACACATGCTTTCAGGGCCAGACGACTAAGCTTCTAAAGAGCAGTGACGTTACAGACTACCGTGATCTCAGTTGCATTTCAATAAAGTCATTTCAGGGAATCAACAAATGGAAAATCACTGGAAATGAAGGCGTGGATTTCAGCTCAAATTAATTTGGACTCATTTCGTTGATTCGGTACGGTGTAGACTCAGCCGCTGACATGGGTTTCTCCATAAGCATGCTGAATGATGCTGGAGTGTGTTTGGGATGATGAAATCAGCCGCCTCCTGTGGCGGGGTGAGGGTGCACAGTGTGTGGTAAGAGCTGATCAGCAGCTGGTGTGTAATAGGCCAGGACTGTGTGTGTGTGTGTGTGTGTGTGTGTGTGTGTGTGTGTGTGTGTGTGTGTGTGTGTGTGTGTGTGTGTGTGTGTGTGTGTGTGTGTGGTTGTGTGTTGGGGGTCTTTCGTCTGTTGAGAACATAGGAGTAGTGAGCAAAAGACCCTCTCGGGGGAAAAACAGATGGCCAGTGTGGTTCCATGTGAACAGCAGGGCATAGATGAGTGTGTCTGGGTGGTTTGAAAAACAATTACACTTTGGGTGAAGATCAAGTTAGGCAGGCAAAAACAAAATCAAACTAGGCAACATTATTGAAATAAAGTAGGCATGACTTAATTTTATCCAATGGGATTTGATTGAATAGTGAAAATTAGGCTATGTTACAAGACAATATTACACACTCTCTGGAATACTTGATTCTGATTGGTCAAGCTAATGTGCTAAACTGTAAATGTTACCATTGCCACAGGTAACCAACTTCTAATATAGCTGTGCTTGTATGGACAACTGGGGGAGACATTTAAAGTCAAAATGAACAATTCTTAAATGATTTGTCTGTGACATTTTTTTTTTAAATTCATGTGCCCTCATTATCTTTAATCAAAGTAATTTTCCCCTCTCTCTTGCAGCAACATCTCTTCTCTAAGTGTTTACTGGCGGGACATGCTGTCATTGCAGCAACCACAACGATCCAATGATCCAATCAATTCCCAGTGGACAAAATCAAGTCCCGCCCCACAGTTTCAATAGGATATAGGAAGAAAATACTGTTGCAATATATTCTGTATTCTTCTTTTTTATGCTGACTTTAAAAAAATAAAATAAAGGAATACACTTTTAAAACGGACTAATTATTAGACATATTTAAAGTTATTTAAGTCATGTTTTCAAATAAAGTAATACATAATTTTAATAGTAAATAATTTTGACATTTAAACCAGTTTATTTAATTAATGTCTTAAAATGTTAAACATTACAACAGTAAATAATTTTTAATGCAAATTTATAATTGCATTTTGAGTGGCATGTAGGTGCAGGGGTGGCTCTTAAAATAAATTTTAAAAAAGAGCTAAAAACTGATTAGAGTGAACCATCCAAGAGTCAAATAAAAAAAAAAACAAGGGAGAAAAAACAACAACAAAGAAAAGCATTTGGCACATGGACGAAAAGAAACTAGCATTTTTTCCCCCAAATGTGCACCTAAAATTGATTTTATGAATTTCTAATTTCATTTCACTACAATTTTAAATATGAATTAAATAAACAGATAATATTATGCCCATTAATGTTTTATGTAAATTTTTGTTTTAATACATTGATAACTTAAGTGTCACTCCTAGTCAGTTTTGCCAAGTCCATGGTTCTACACGGTTGCCGCAGGTAGTTTTTGTAGTCAACGGGTTGAAGTGACCCCCCTCTTCGATGCGATTTCTAACTCCTGGAACGAGATGTTTACCGGGGGACCCCTCCCTGGATCGCGATTGGGCTATTTTTGGCCCTGATTGGGCTAGTTTTGATTAGCAATTGGACGGGTTTTGTTTTGCAGACTTGGCAAACCTGCTCCAAGTCCTCCATATACTCAAGATCCCCACAGTGTTTTTCTTCTCGCAAATTAAAACAGCGAGAAGATAAAAATTAACAATTCATTTGATAATTTAATGCATTTTCATTTGTTTCTGTCTTGTTTTCTTGTGATGTTGACTTCATCTCCTCTCAATATTTCTCTGGTCCCAGTTCCTTGAGTTAGCAATTAAACTGACCACATGTTTCTCATGTTTAACGCTGGTAAATGGTAAACGCTGAGGTAGACCGTAATTAGTAAGTGGATAGATAGGTGTGTATGCGTGTTCTCACCGGACAGTTTCGCAGGTCGCCCATGGTGCTGGCGTTGCGGAGAAGCTCTCCAAACATGTCGGGTGTGGGCTTCTCCTTGCATTCCAGCATTCGCACAGCTTGGTTACTGCAGCAGAGGGAATAAGAGACAGATGTGTCCTCAAGCACCAATGTTAACACCACTGATGGGAAATGCACACACAATTTTACATCCATCAATGTTGAACTATAACGGAAAGAATAATAATACTAAGTGATACACCTACACCATTAATTCAGCCGCTCAAAAACCTTACAAAGTCTACAGTACACAGATGTTACATATCGTCAGTAGATCACTATTCCCTGGAAGACATCAGAAACTAATGTAGCAGCACTCGATCTCTGTTCCATCTCCACATGGTCTCCATCAGGACAAGAGCCGCAGGCCTGCACAGAAATCAGCGTACTTTACTGGCTAATGTTTCTTTAAGCTAAGCGTGATAGCATCCATTTGACATGCAGCATATCTGCACACATGAACCGTCTGTCAGCATGTCCGCATGGAGGAAATGTGCCAAGACAGCCCCTTAAGGGCTAAATACAACCTATACGCAGACACTAATTTAGATCAGACAGACAGGTCTACCCTTTCTCTCACTGTCTTACTTTCAGCATTATTCAGTGCTTTACTTGGAAATGACGGTCATACTGAGAATTACATTTAATACGTACTTTTTCACAGTAAACGCCACTCCTCTCTTTGCAATGAAATTGTTAAGGTTTAAAAATAGCCACTTTGACCTTGAATCTCTCTTCACATTGTTTAGCATGCAGTGTTTATAATCTCAGATTACCGCTCATCATATTCAACACATAAATAATGCTGTTAAGAGGGTGGATGGCATCATCTTTTTTTCTTTTCTCGCATGTTCCCTGCATATTCATCCATCTATATAAGCTATCACAGGCATAAATCTTAAAAATATTACCATTTGCAGGGAGACTGAGATTTGCAGGGTAATACAGACAATTTGCACAATTTATGGTGGATTTACAAACTATGTGATGTTTTCCATTGTGTCTCCATTTAGTTAGTTATTTATTTATGCTTATTTAAAAAGTATGCAGTGCCAATAACACCAGTGCAATTCTATGTAAATGCGACCTGGCTGACAATAAAAACAAACCTTGAATAAAATGATGTACATAATAACAAGTTTAATATGCATTTCATTTGGAAGAAGAAACACAAATGTGCCATCCATAGGTAGATGCCTGGTTTATAGTGTAGAAACTGTACATCAGTTCTTTTAGACTGACAAATTTGAGCCTCTCAATACAGATAAACCTGTCCAATCTATTTCAGAAAAGAACGAAATAAATAAATCCTACGGGTTCCATTGTTTTCCGTTATATGTGCGAGCCTGGTTAAACAGCTTTGTTTCTGGATGAAAAACGCTTGAGTTAGGATTTTGAGCATATTGCGTAGTCTTTGTTTTCTGGTGTGTGTTTGTGTATGCAGGTGGACGTGGCTTCCCACTGAGAGCGCGTGTTCATATTAAAGCCGTTGTGTGAGAATTCAAAGCTGCACAGGGGTGCCTGCATCCAGAAGTGAGGGAACACATTGTACTATAATTTATTGCCGTACGGCCACGTGGCAAAGCACACGATTTACTGTGGAGTAAGAGTGTGTTTGTGCGAACCCAAGAGAGGACAGAGACTGCTTGTTTATGCATGTGTGCAATGCAAAACCAGCAAACTGTGTGTGAAATGGTAAAGGTTGATGAGTATTTAGCCATTAACTCTGCATGTGCATTCAGACCTGGGGCCGGTTGCACCAGCTGTACGAAAGTTACAGCCTTAGCCTAGTTTTGATGTAAAGGGGCACTAAGTTACAGTTTGCGCAATACTACCGGTATATAGTTTTGCGTTGCACCATTAAACTTAGTTGAAGTGTAGATCTACACATAAACTAAATATTTACAGAAGCCACCGACCAGGAAAAATGGTAGGAATAAAATAGCAGACTGACTGAATAACATCAATAAGCTGTTGTTTTACCCAAAATACTTCAATACTTTAGACATAAATGATAATGCTGACATTTACACTAGCTTTTTAAGAGAGAGAATATTATGTGAATGAATTATTTTGTTAGTGGCTTTTCAACACAAGTTGTGAATGTCAAATAAAATCAGTCATAAGTTATTTGCATCAGTATTTATTTACTGATCCTTTTTAATTACAAATACATTTTCTGACTGTTATTTACACATACAATACCGGTTATGTTATTCATGATTAAGTAGTGTCACATTTGAATGGAAACTTATTTTTCCATTATTTACATGAGGCAAAAGAAGTTAGAATCAAGGATAAACTGAAATTCATATTTGAAGGCTGCTTTTGGATCATTGAGGGTAAACATCATATTATGTGTCCATGCATTACTTTACGGAGAGCTTACAACCTACTAGCTACATTCTGCCTTAAGAACTAATGGTGCACCTGAATAAAGTACAGCGTTACAAACTAGCTAGTTGTTACTAAGCCTCTAGTGTGGACTTCTAATTTAAGTAAAAACTTACAAATGGCTGGTGCAACCCTACCCTGGAGAATTGATTCTTTCATATCTGATACAGAAATCATTGAAGAACGTTTAAGATATGTTTATTTTTCCCCAGCCTGTCACAACCAGGGCATGTGAGCGAAGTGGAGCGGGATGTCCTTTAACAGTATATCACTGCATCTATCTTTTTAACCCTAAGCAAAGAATGAAAAAGAACTTTGCTGTGAGTGTATCACAAAATGAATCTTTTAACTCCACCCTCCCTTTCAATTTCTTCTCCGTCATTCTTAACCTTGATTTTTGCTGTGCATTTATTTATAAGGTTCGCAACTTCATTAAAACCATATAACCTCCATAACCTTAGACCTATTGCTTATTTTTACATATTCTCAAACCAGCATTTCACAAAGAGCATTCTGGGTTGAGTGAACGGCCCTGAGTGGACTAAGCGAGTGGAGCAGAATCTTCAGAAAAGCGCTTTCAGCTCCAGACGAAATATTATCGCTCGCATGCTCTGGTCGCAACAGATCCATGAGTGTCTTTCATGTGATTTTAACATCCAACTTTGCATGATTTATGTTGATAAAAGTGCTTCCTGTATCGTTGAAGACCCTGACCTACATGCTCAGTGATATTAGCTGTGTCCCAATTCGAAGGCTCCTTCAAACGCGGCCTCGAAATGCATCCTTCGTTTCCCGGGCAATGAAGGATACAACAGATGGACCTTTCGCGGCCTACCCTACCCCAGAATTCATTGCGCGCCAGTGACAACAGGATTTTCTTGAGAGAAATTGCCGTTTTGTTGCCGAACCATGTTTTGTTTTCATACAGTTGAATGTAACTTTCAAAAAAGCCAAGTACAAACGCTACTGCTGCTTGTCCGTCCCATTTAACAACGCTCGGTTCTGCCTTCGAACTTCGCGGGCACGGCTTTGAAAGATGTCTTAATAAATCAGGCCCTTAGTGGCTATTCCATCATTTGGCAATGCATATCAAAACAAGAAAGTGAAATTCTGAATTGTGTTGGAAAGCTCAGATGCCGTAATCGTGATTCTTTCTGATGTCCTAGAGAGTGTGCTGGGGACAAGATTCCACAGGGATTGATGGGTAATGTCCTATCTGTGTCCTCAGCGGTCCACTTTCTTATAGGAGAAATGGTCTTATCGAGGTCTAAACATCAGATGTGTTGTGAAGCTCTCAGAATGAAATACTGTACAGAAAGAAGAACGTTTCAGGAAGAGTTAAGAGTAGGTGTGTGCACATATATGTGGGTTTTATATGTGGGAATATAAGGGAATGGGGATGGATAGAGAGAGGAAAAGACATAAAACATGACAGATGAAGGTTGCATGTGTGTGTAACAATACATACACTAGAGTGGGAGAATAGGTCATGAGGGAGGGGTTTGCGGAGGGCACATTTCCTGTACATAGCTCTAGCAGATGACTCTCACGGGTCTGATACGTACGATGACAGCTAATAACCTGTGATATAGAGCCTCATTCCAGCCTAGCAGGTCGGCTTTAGCATTCAGCTGGAGCTGGTGGCTCACTTACCCGATAAACACTGTGGAAGGCTCCCTTGCCTTCAGTTTCCGGTCTGATGTGTAAATCGAAACCCTCACTCAACATCAAAGTGACAAAATAGCCACAATTGTCAGTTTCCAGCACTAAACGGCGTACACACACCCCTCTAAGTCTCAATAGATCACCCTCAACCGCAAGAGTATCCATCATTTGTGCAGCACAAGACAAACTGAACCAAAACACAGCAAAGTGCAGGACAGTTGGCGGTAATATGGCCACAGATCTTTTTTCAGGTTCAAGATCTGTGGAGGCAACTGAAGGTTGTCGGATTGACAGGGGTGCTATTAGCATTGGGATCTTGAGTAAGATTAAAGTCACCACAAGTCAGCATTCTTTTTGTTTTTTTATGGAATATTGCAGTATTTATTGTAAATTATTTTTATCAGTGCACATCATTATTTTTATTTATTTATGTGCCCTCATCATTTTTAATCAAAATAACTTCCCGAGTAACGACATCTCTTCTCTTCTCTGATGACATTCACCCACTCACATGAGATCATAGCAATAGCACATCACAACAATCCTATGATCCAATCAATTTCCAATGGGCAAAATCAATGCCTGCCCTACATTTTTTGTTCGAAAAGCCGTTTCACTCGGATATACTTCACAATAGAGAAGAAAGGTCTATTGCAACTTCCGTTTCATGTAAACCTCATGTCGCTCCAGTCTGCATGAAATCAACATTGACCCTATTTAGTTTGTTAGAGCACATTGAGTATATAAATCGTGAATAATCTGTGCAAGTTAATCCACAGAAGAAAAAAAAATTCTTGAATCAGAAAATGTACTTCCTCTCTGAAATGGTGTTTCTCCTCTGATGACATCAGTTTGACGGCCAAGGTAGAGCATCCTTAACCACTCCCCTCCAAGCATAAGTCTGCTGCGAGCTAGAGATGGTCGCAACTTCCGGTTCTTTAAAGTGTTTAAGCCTAAATGGCTAATCAATGGTTTCGTTTCAAAACATAGTGAGCTGCCTACGTAGACGGCATTTTAAGGAATCATAGCTACGCTTTCAACGCAAATGGTGTGCAATTTGTTTTACTTAATTTCATTTTACCCAATTTAAACATCCTTCACAAAGATAACAATCCTAGAATGCATTATGACAGGCTCTTTAAAATTAATACAAGGCTGCATTTATTTGATCACAAGTACAGTAAAACACGATTGAGAAATATTATCACAATTTAAAATAACCATTTTCTATTTTAAAATTTTAAAATGTAATTCGTTCCCATGATAGCAAAGCTGAATTTTCAGCAGTCATTACTCCATGATCCTTCATAAATCATTATAATATGCTGATTTAGAGCCAAAGAAAGATTTCTTATTATAAGCATTTTTGTGCTGCTTAATATTCTTCGGCAAATGGTGATGTATAATTATTATTATTTTTTTTCAGGATTTTTGCTGAATAGGATTTCAAACGAACAGAAATTTTATAAATATCTTTACTGTCACTTTTGATCAATTTAACGCATCTTTGCTGAATTAAAGTATTAAATTCGTTAAAAAAAATTTTTGTATTGTATCATCAGCTTAACAACATGCTAACATTGAAAATGAGTCTCTATTTTAGTGGAGTTGCTGCCTATGTAAAGCATTACAAATCAGTCACCAATAATGTTTTTAGGATGCTGACTTAGAAAGCAGCTGTCTATGTAGAGAATAGGCAGTGAGACGCCTCACTTTAGGTTCTAGGAGCAAAAAACCAATGACACCATGGTCCTCCACTTACCAGAGAGAGGTGGTGGAGATGTAGTGCACCATCTGAATGAAAGGGAGAGGATCCGACGTGGCTCCACAGTTATTACAAACACACTGGAAGAGACAAAAACACATTCATAGAACAAATGTTAGGAACCACATAAAACGGACAATAAAGAAACACATAATGTCCCTCACCAACCTGTTCGAAAAGTGTCATGGCAAACTTCTGATGTGGGATGCAGTGCTTGGCCGTGCAGATGTCCTCCTTGGTCTCATCCGAGATGTGGAAGTGGATCCGCATCAGGAGATTCTCCTAGAGAAAAAAAAAAACACTGAGTGGTTGGATCATTTCTAGTAACTGTGTGTGTGTGTGTTCATGTTTTTCTATCCCAGTGGGAACTTCAACCTGAATGCATACAGACTCATGAGGACTCGTGTCACAGTGGGGACCTAAATCAAGGTCCCCATGGGTAAACAAGCTTATAAATCATACAGAATGAGTTTTTTTGGAAATGTAAAAATGCAGAAAGTTTTCTGTGATGGGTAGGTTTAGGGGTAGGGTTAGTGTAAGGAGATAGAATATACAGTTTGTACAGTATAAAAACCATTAAGTCTATGGAGAGTCCCCACAAAGATAGTAAACCAGACATGTGTGTGTGTGTGTGCGCGCATGTGGCTTTCTCGTTTCTTTGATCCTGCTTTGATAAACAATTCTGGAACAAGATGTTTAGTGCCAGTGCAGTATAATGTCGCCTATTCTTACAGCATTTAAACAGTGAGGCATCTCTGAACGGGTGTTTGTGTGTGTGTATCAGAGACAGTGAGTTGTGTGGTCCGGCTCTTATATTCATTTTTCTCTGTCAGCACTCACTTCACGTTAATCTGATCAAGTGAGAACAACACATCTATTTTTCATAAGAGTCCTTCTGATTCCCTGGCTGAACAAATTTAAAATCAATCGATCACACTGCAAGTTCCTGACAAAGGACAAAGGAATACAGGGTAAACGAGGGAGTGGGAGAGAAAGTGAGAGAGGTGAATAAGACCATACATCAAATCTCTCGTTCCCTTCCTTTCATCTCACTAACAGCACGGAGCACGCCTGCAAGACCCGTATAACCACCAGTGCTGGAGAAGCTACATGCTACTCCATTTTCCTCAAAACAGTTCACCTATATTCAAGCTGCTAATCTGAAAAAGTATTTAGTTACACTATAAGTTACTAAGGAAAAGATTCATTGAATCTATTAAGGCAACACTTTGTTTTATACTTTTTTTTTTTTTGCAATCAGATCTAAGAGAAATAATAAAGGTGAAAAAATGAAATGTACAAAAATATGAACATTAAATATTACTAATATGACTTGAAAACTCCCTAGTTTATGTAACTATCAACATAACATTCTAATAGCAGCATTTAACTAAATATTTTGAGTGCTAGCATGTGGTTTTGAGAACTTTACTCTTATATATAATACATATATAAGAATTATACATAATAAAAGTAATTTTTAATATAACTACTTTATTTTATTTTATACCTTATTCTAGCTTTTATTTGATTATTTTCAGTTTTCATTTAAATTTTACGTTTTAGTTATTTTATTATGTGCTTTTGTTATTTTTTATTCGTTTTTTAAATATTTCTATTTAGCTTTATTTTTATTTCAGTTAGTTTTATCCATTTCAGTACTTCAACTTAAAACTTATTTCAGCTAGTTGACAAGGCAACATTTCCAATTAAGATATGTGTAATTATTATTTATTTATGCTTTATTTTATTTTAGCTTTATTGCAAAAAAAAACTATTTTTTTAATAGTTTAGTTTTAGATAACAACAACACTGCTATTGAATCAAATGTATTAATCTCACATCGTCATCTTGGATGGGAATTTTGCAATGCATTCTTGTATTTCTCAAAGAATACAGTGTTTCCAAAAGGTTTTCAGACACTGCAGCCACTCTTAAGAATTTGAATTTCTTTGGAATTTGCAATACATAGCAAAATATCAAACCCAAGTGAAATGTATTGTGAAAAAAATTGCTGGTAAAACATTTCATGAGACGAGGGGACATGGGACAACAAGCTTTCTGCACTTTATCATATAAAAATCAGCAAAGTAGCATTATGTCATACTTTTGCAGAAATCTACATGGTTTTGAAACAGTCAAGCTACTGTCTCGCATTTAAAAAATCAGTACTGTTGCTACTAGTTACAGTAGCTACATCTCAACACTAATAACTCTGAGTTCACCGAGCTCGGAAATAAAGACTCTTCACACATTGCATTTCAAACTAATTTTTCACTCTGAAAAATGTCACATCTCATGCCCGCCGCTAGACACTTCTCATTGAGTATCACACAACAAATCATTAGTGTATGGAGCGTTTCATTTCCGGCTCAGATAATAACGCAGCTATTTATGCAGGGGTGCAGATGTGCAGAGGAGCGAGGCAGAAATGAAGAGTTGGCATTTCGCTAATGTACTGCCTGTCGTCTGCTGCACGTGAGGAGAGGGGTTGGCGTCTAAAAGTGGAGACGGATGGCACAACGAGCGCTTTGGCCCCGTGCCTACATCTGCCTCGCAAATGCGCCAGTCAAACAAATGGGAGAAATCATGGCAGCTCCATTCAACAGATCCTCGGCTAAAAATAACGAGCCCGCAACAGAAACAGACCTTTGTTACCGAACTGCAGACGAGGTGCTAATTGAGCTAAATAACACTTTGATGATGCTGTCTTTTGTGACCTTATGAGTAAGCACAGCTGCATTCACATATCTATGGAGGAAAAAAAACCTGACATAGACAGTACTGGCTGAATATAAATGGGTATTTAAGATGGAGCCAATCACAGGGTCTCTCGGCGAGCTATCTTGATTGGACAGCTCAGCCACTCGCCCGTGAATGATCGTTCAATTGCTTATTTGCTTAAAAGCAATTATCTGTATTGATGCTCATGCGGTGTGTCCTTTAAGGACATAAATGTGAGATAAACGCAATCTATGGTCCTTAATCAGGTGCGGCCAAATAATCAGGTCTGGGGATTAGAGGAGTGGGTTGGGGAGTACAGGAAGACCTTATAGAAAGCTTCCACATCCTTAATGATCCCATCCGAGCTCATCTAAAGCAACAGCAGGGCCCATTCATATGCCTGCCAACTCCTGCTGTCATATGCCTGTAAAGCCCATGACGTTCACAGCCATAAATCTAAATGTCTACTTAAAAAACAGCCCTGTTGCAAAAGTCTACGTAGGCCAACCTTACATACAATGTGTTCCACATGAACCTTTTCTATGGTATTATGGTATTGTAAACCGTCTAACTGTTTTTGAATGCAAGAAAACATCTTGCTTGAAGCAGTGTTATTATTGTTAAAGCAACTACAATAAAACTAAATGAAAACATTTTGCTACTTGAAACCTAAGAAACTAAATTAAAACTAAGAATGATAAAGGCAACAAAACTAAACTAAATTAAAAAGATGCATTGAAAATAAAAAATAATTAATAAAAACTAAAAACTAAGGAAGCCAAAATACTGAAATAAATGCTTTAAAGAGAATGACTTGAAACTGATTCATTTGTAGTGACTCCACTAATGTTTGTCAAATGAAGTGCAAGTGAAGTGCATTAACACTCACATTATATTTCAAGTTAGTCTGGGGCTAGCATGTGGCTAAGCTAACATCTTCATTCTCAAAGAGCAAATAAAATACATAAAGCACACATGCTGCATGAAATAAGTCGCTTTTAATTAGATCAAATTACTCTTAAGTGCTGAATAAATTATATTAATTGGACCATTTTTACTGAGCTTGTCACAACGCATTCTAGGATTACCTCATCCAAGAAAGATACAGTGGTCCGCCCAAAAAAATTTGACATTTAAAAATGTATGAATTTTTTGGTGCATTATAAGTGCCATTTATTTTAAAGAAAAAAAGCACAAACATTCTTTTTAAGCATTTCACGTTTTAAAACAGATATAATGTTCCAAATAATGACAAAAGGATTCGAAAATATCATAGTTCATGTGATGAACTAAAACTTTGGCTACTCTGCTTGGGGAAATTGGCTTTACACAACACATTCATTAAAATCTCCAGGTGGTTAAAAGAATTGCGGAAAAAAAGGTCTATTGTCACTTGATTTGATATTTTGCAATTTCTTCAAATATAAGTCTGCAAGTACTTTTTTTGCCACTGTACATACAGTGCTGACAAAACATCCTTCATGTCGAGATGTCAAAAAACAGTGCAGTTCACTAGATCTTGGAACATAGCTGACCAAAGTTGACAGAAAGAATTGACATAAGATCATGTCACAGAATCATTTAAGACAAAAGCTATCTCCCAACAATAGAAAGAAATATAACCATTCCTTACTTCACAGTTAAATATAGATCAACCTCAGATGGTTTTATTTAAAGTCCCATTGCATTCTAAGAGAATCCTTTCAGCCAGACATTTAGATTCAAATTCTCTTATCAAAAATACAACAACATGTCCTGCCATGCACATCGCCAAAACACATCTTTTTCAGTAATATATGAATATTAAAGTTGTCAAACTTCAGCTGTCTGCCTTTCTCCGAAGTTATTTTCCCTACGCTGCTCAGACTCCATGTTTCCATTTCTACCACTCTTCAAACCACACAAGGATGTGCACAAGCAGCAGTGCTTGAAATTCAACACCTAACATCTCTGGAATCTAAGATCAAGGTTGACAAAATCCAAGAGAGGAACAGAAATAGACAGAACTGAGAGGTGACGCGAGGAGAGACGAAAGTAGGGTTGAGGAGAGGTGAGAAGAGGAAATGCCTGAGAGAGAGAGACAAAGGGATGAGAACAGAGGAGGTAAGACGGGTATAGCTGATCACTGTGTCAGCAAAAAGAGAAAAGTAACTTATTAGGAGAAAGCGTGAAAAAAAAAAAAACGGTGAGATGGGGATAAAAACAAGTCTTACAAAACACTCAGCCGCGTCGTCCATGATGCCCAGCTGGAAGCGCTGCTCGTCTTGGAAGGTTTTGGCCAGAGCGCTGCGCAGAGCGTCCGATGGGAGCACCTTTTCACTGCTGAACTGGAACTGGGCGAAGATGCTCTGAAACCACAAAGGGAAACAGCGCCTCAAAAGTAAGAAAGAGAAACTGATGCAACTAAGTAACGCTACCGCACACAACAGCTTTCGGCAGCCTGCCCGCTCACTGTGGAGAGAAAATACACATCAAGAGAGGAGGGCTGACATACTGTACTGTAAAAAACATTACACTGCAATACAACCAATCACAGACTCTGTTAGGACAAATCAATAAACAAACAAACACACAGGCTGTTTCAAAACCTAGTGACTTGCCTACTTAGTCCTTAGAAAGTATGTTTGTACATGATGGTCAACAATGCAGTCTTGCTACGTAGATCAGCAGGTTTTGAAGGACAGTAAACATGTCTGTGATAATGTCAAAAATGCTGTCTTAACTATGTTCTGGACCCAATCAAACATGGCCAAAAATGCTATTTAAGCAAGGTAATGCAATACTATTTATTTATTTAGCCAATTACAATTACAAACTAGTCATTCAAAATTGCTTACGCTAGTAGAATATAAAGGAAAAATACAAACAGTCCATTTAAAAATGTTTAGGCAGCTGTGCACTTGTATGTCAAAATGTGTCTATGATGCCCACAAATAGTAAGTAGGAAGCGTGCTTACATTTTTTTACAGATTTGAATGTCCAATAAAGCCAAGAAAATGTTCTAGTGTGCCCTACCTATTCCGTCTAAATGGGAAGCTCAGTATGTTTTGAAACACAGCAAATGTTCAAACGTGTATAAGTAGGCAGTTCACTAGATTTTTAAGCAGCTAATATTGGAACATTTCCAATAATGTCGAAAAATGTTGTCTAGGTAGGCAGTTCATTAGACTTTAAAACAACTAATGTATGAAATATCTAATAATGTCCCAAAATACAACACTGCATTAAGTTTAGTAAGATTTTAATGTTTTAGTACGATTTTTTTTTATGTTTTGAAAGAAGTCTCGCCACGGCTGCTTTCTTTGATCAAAAATACAGTAATACTGTAAAGTATTAATACAATTTAAAATAACTTTTTACGATTTTAATATATTTTAAAATGTAATTTATTCATGTGATGGCAAAGCAAAATTTCAGTCCAATTTTCAGTGTCACATGATCCTTCAGTAATCATTTTAATATGGTGCTCAAGACACATTTCTTATTATTATCAATGTTAAAAACAGTTGTGTTGCTTAATAGTTTTGTGGAAACCATGATACTTTTTGAGTATTCTTTGATGAATAGAAAGTCCAAGAGAACAGCATTTCTTCTAAATAAAAATATTTTAAAACGTTATAAATGTCTTAATTGTCACTTTTGATCGGTTTAATGGATCCTTGCTGAATAAAAGTATTAACTTCTTTCCAAAAAATTCAAATAATAAAATAAAATCTTCCCAATCCCAAACTTTTTTACATTAGCGCAAGTATAAGCTCATTAGTTTTGAAACAGAGTTTTCAAATGGGCCCAAAAATGTTATCTAGTTAGGGTGAGCTGACAAGGTTTTAAAACACTGTGGACAATTGAACATGCTTAAATGCTGTACGTACATTTACATTTACATTTATTCATTTAGCAGACGCTTTTATCCAAAGCGACTTACAAATGAGAACAATAGAAGCAGTTAAACTAACAGTAGGACAACAATATGCAAGTGCTATGACCCTTCTCAGTTCAATCTAACGCAGTAAGATTTTGTTTTAAATAGAACAGAATAGAATAGAAGAGAAAGTTAGTATTACTGGATCAAGTGCTGCTACAGACAGCTCACTGCGTTTTGAAACACAGCCATACATTCAAACAGATTTATGCCAACTTCTAGAAAACATAAAATTTTGTGGAGTCTCACACTACTTATTCGATTGGACAAGCTCATCCCTGTAGCACCGGTTGGAAAACATCTAACCAAGATACTGAGCTCATTAACAGTGAACGCTCAAACAAATGCAGAGTCCTAAATGCCTGCGGTGGAATCTATTCTCCTGTCCATCAGCATTGGCACTGTTATTGAACTCAATGAACAATGACTGCAACACAATGCTCTCTCACCAGAGGACATCCTGATAAGCTGAACAAATGGACTCGGGCAAAACTCACAGTGCAAAGGCAAATATTCGCTGCGGCTGCAGTGACACACACATACTGCAGTTTTAAAACCCTCATATATGCAGTGGGCGCAGTGCCCAAGGCAGCCCCCTATTTGAAGGTGGGATGGGGGTTTCTCTCTGAGCGGGACAGGCCGGTGGCTCTGGAACAGGTAATGCAGTGTGATGACTGCACTGCGCCAAGGAGAGAAAGAAAGAGAATGGAGGGAGGGTGGAAGAAAATGAGAGAAAGTGTGGGAGGGACAGACGTAGAGGGTTATGTACCCCACTGAGGAAACTCGA
The DNA here is from genome assembly GCF_951802725.1 of Rutilus rutilus. NCBI lineage: Eukaryota > Metazoa > Chordata > Actinopteri > Cypriniformes > Leuciscidae > Rutilus > Rutilus rutilus. Next base: position 24,588,639 of record NC_140224.1, read on the forward strand.
TGAGAGGAAAATTCAGCCACTGCATCATTTCCCCATGCAGCTCTAATCACACACTGCTCAGCCCAGCTAAGAGCCTGAAGTGATTTTCGCCTATGGACATATTTTAATGTCCTCTTCCTTACCCATCTCTCTCTCTCTCTCTCTCTCTCGGAGCTGATGAAACACTCAGGACAGATAAGGGCCAAATAGAAGTCTGGTGTGTGTACGCAGCAAATATATCACTCTGGCAATCAGTGCCCAACCAAACTGCAGTTCTGTTCTGCTCTCCTCAGCGAGAGTGGGACAGCAGCACACGCCCTTACATGCTTGCAAGTTGCGACAAACTCTACGAACTCAGATCTGATGTAGAAGAAAACAAAAGAAGAAGAAAAAACAACTGTTGAACAAGCAAAGTCTTTCTGACTTGTAAGAGTGGATTTCCTGCAGGGGTTCAGGCTGCAAGACTGCAGAACAACTAAAGAAACGTTGTTAGCAAGATGGAAAACTGTACATTTCTTGTCTATTACCACCCACTGCTAATTACAACGACGGAAATAAGCGCAGTTACAATAGCTTAATACGTGGGAGAGCGTTGCTATAGAGAGTGACGATATTGTATTGCAATAGGTAACACTTCAAAATCAATACCAAATCAAAACTAGTTAGCACATTATTTGTAACTGAAAAGGTTTAATGACAATATGGTTATGGTTACAAATAGTTACAAAATAGATGTATGAGATGATAAAAACTTATACCATTAATTGTACCCAGCATATGTATAATGTTACCTGACAGATAGAAAGAGAGGGAGGGAGAGTGTAGAGAGTAAGAGAGAAAGAAATGAGGAGCCAAAGAAAGAGTGCCCCAGGAATGGGAGCCAGAGAATAAACGAGACAGAGTAACAGTTACAATCTTCTTTTATCCTTTCCCTGACCATGTGCTAAAACCCAAATGTGAGATGTTTAAACTGACCAATCAGATGATTAAAACTTCCCCCACCGTACTAAAGGTGTGCCAATTTATAGACCCCCGAAGTACACACATCTTGGCCTACAGGCCTTGATCACAATCTGTGCCTTTAGGAACTCCAAATGGTCATTGGGGTAAGAAAGAGGGGGTTGAAAACAATTGAGCATGTTGAATTTGCAGCAATGCCCATCGAGGCAAGAAATGACTTTGATTTGTTGTTCTTGGAAAAATGGAAGTGATAAAATGACAAAATGGTAAGCAAGTGTATATACAGTTTGTAAAACCTAAGTCTTATTTCTTCTGATTTCCCTTTTTAAATGACAAATACAGACTACTGCCACTTGCAGGCATGAAGAGTTACTTCCTTTCAAGCAGGTTCAGAACATTCGTACCAGCTGGCCATTGGCTGTAGTTTTTGGCCCAGACACATGCAATGTGAGGCAACAGTCAGCTTTTGACACCACCAGTTCTTTGATATCAGTTTGATTTGTCTGGGCCTTTATAGTCCTGGCCAATCAGGTCTTCAGCTTGTCTAGATTGTCTCCCAGTCTGGCCAGCTGAAGAGGACTCAAAACCTCTTTAAAATAAGCCAACAGACCAGCCAACCAGGTGTGGAGACAAGTAAACCATAGGCCGTTTTCTCGGCAGGGATAGACTGATTGTTTTACAGAAATAATTCAAACATTGTGGAATATTCAGTTCTGCTCATGGATATCTAGTTAAAGGATTAGTTCACTCCAGAATTAAAATTTCCTGATAATTTACTCGCCCGCATGTCATCCAAGTCTTGTCTTTCTTTCTTCAGTCGAAAAGAAATTAAGGTTTTTAAGGAAAACATTCCAGGATTTTTCTCCATGTAGTGGACTTCAGTGGAACCAATGGGTTGAAGGTCCAAATTGCAGTTTCAGTGCAGTTTCAAAGGGCTCTACACGATCCCAGCCAAGGAATAAGGGTCTGACCAGTCATTTAAAAAAAAAAAAAAAAAAAATTCGTCTTGGACTAGCTCTGCGATGCGCGTCCACTAGTGACGTAGGCGGAAGTACGAAAAACTCTCGTCTCATTTTCTCCTCCAACTTCAAAATCTTTATTTTTGTTTGTAAAGGGCATTTGACTTAGTCTTTGCACGTTCACTTTGTAAACACTGGGTCGGTACTTCCGCCTGCGTCACATGTGACCTTTCCAACGTGATTACGTAAGGTGTGAAGTCGTGGACATGGGGGGTGAGTAAATTATCAGGAAATTTTAATTCATGAGTAACTAACTAATCCTTTAACTTGCTACTTGCCTCAAACAAAACTCTTGAGTATCTTTTAAAGACATGATACAACTAACCTGGAAAATGTACACAAATCAAGAGACTAGTTAACTCCCAGGCTAACTTAACAAGCCAAATTACACCAGTCAACCTGCTTCCCTGGTTTTTATTCTGTTCAAAGAGCTAGCCAACAAATATTGACACATATAAACCAGTCTGAACCAGTTGTGACCTTCCCAAAAAGGACATTCATATAAACTTCTCAAGTTTCAACCACAAGCTGCCTTGAGTCTTTATATTACATTATAGAGTGCGTAGAACTGGAAATCCCATTTGAGGGTTGAGTCGTCCATGTGTGTAATAGCAGTAATGTAAAGTGTGTCAGTGTGTGTGTGATGTAAAGTCCTTCTCATCTCTAACAAGGACATGGAACCCAACTGGACAGGCTCTACTCAAACCATGCAAGTCCAGTCATATGCATACATACTGTATACATTCACACACACAAACCACCAGAGATTGCGGTGTCAGCTGCGAGCCCTCAGGCGTAGCCTGTGAAATAAGACATTAACCTCCACTCAAAGACACTAGACACATATCATCTGCACTGCTCAAAACTCACAAAGGCAATGAGAAAATACAGACATGCACACACACCCTGACAGGAACAGCAATCTTGTGACGCACGTAAATATATTAATATTAAACACTCCCTGGGCTCAGTTTTCAAATTGCAGAGGGATTGAATCTCATGCTGATTATGAGTTTGTAATTGGGTTTAACTCAATCGCTGATTCGCACTACATAAAATGGCACAAACATAGAGGTGTCAGTGGAACTTCTATAATAGGAAACATCAACGTAATAAAGGTGGCGGCTTGTGTGAGTGACTGTGACTTTGCATTTATTTAGTTTGTGTATGCGTGTGTTTCCTGCCTCCAGCGCTGCAGTTCCTCAGCGGGGCTGATGGTCAGTAGAGGTCACCAACCTCAAGGCACTATCACACCTCGTGAAGTGGCAGTAATGCGGGCCCTTGCCACCCAATGTCACAATTCAGCCTCTGTGACATGCAGCCTCTCTGGTGACAAACATTATAGACTTAAAAATGCGGTCAGACCGTTCAGGTTAATTTATTTAGCACAAGTATGCTGCATTCAATGACATTTAATATTAATGACAACAGTGAGATTATCTGTCTGAAGTCATAGTCTCCCCTAAATCTGCATAAATAAAGTAATTGAATAGCAAGTGAATTTAGCAAAGAGAAAATTCATTCTTGAACTTTCTATTCATCAAAGAATACAGAAAAAAATATTAAGCTTAATAATGTTTTCAACATTGATAATAATAAATGTTTCTTGAGCATATTATTTCTGAAGGATCATTTGACTCTGAAGACTGGAGTAATGGCTGCCTGAAAAATCTACTTTGCCATCACAGGTATAAACTTCATTTTAAAATATCTTCAAATAAAACAACAGTGTATTTACATCAAATAAATGCAGACTTGGTGAGAGGCTTTTTTTCAGAAACAATTAAAAAAATCTTACCAACCTCAAACTTGTGAAATGCCACCCTCTCATAAAAAGACAAACTACTAGTAATAAATAACGTATAAGTAGTTGATAAGTTGAAAATGCAATGAAATCAAAGGAGCAAATCAGTAAATAATATTGGCCAAATGTTGCATTCTTGTGCAAACAATCAATGTGAGATTTTTCATCTCCATACCCCTCAGCTCATTTACATCTCAGTAAATGAACATGATATTCCCCACAGTCAGTCTGCTTCAAATAAACACATTTGTAGAATTTTGCGGTTTGTAGAAAGGAGCGGTGTGGTGAGGGCATATTTCAGCACTCATTAGTAGCGTAAGATCATTAAATTTCAATAACATGCCTGGCAAGCAGGCGGCTGGCGGGCGGCACGCGTGAGGAACTCTCATAACCAATCGGCCGAAACTAACGTTCCTCCATTAAAAATTGGTGGTGACATAGCGCATGCCATTCAAGGCCATGGCATGGGACAGCCAGAGCCACTTGAGATCACATGCCACCAGTCCACAGAGGGTTTGGCAGGAAAAGAGCTCAGGGTGAGACCTGAGGGACTGGAATCCGCCTCAGCGTCAGGCATTGAGCTTTACCACAGAGCAAACTTTTAGCACAGGGACTAAACAGAAGCGCGGCGTCATGTTATAAAGAGAAAAAGCTAATGCTGCCTTAACACTGTTGAAAAATAATGCAGTCAACTCAGTGACATATGTCATTTCAGGTACAGCAAGACAAATTATTTTGAGAAGTCATTCCTTTTCCCATTCAAAACATATGGAGGCTTAAAGCTTGTTTGCTTGGACGTGATTAAAATTAAGTCTCTTTCTAAGTCTGCAATTTTGTTCTGAACACTTCACCTGGACAATATCAATTGCTTTTAGACCCCGAATGGTTTAACAGTGAATAGAAATGGAGCTAAATTTAGCAACAGGTTTAATACAGCGAGAAAAGAGGAGCAAGAGAGAAACAGCAAGAGTGTGAGTGACGAATAAAGAATGAAAGAGCAGGAGAAGGACAGGAAGAACAGATCCTGGTAAACGGTCATAAATCCTAGCAAATATGTGAAAGCGTTCTCATGATACGGCTTTGTGTCACCACAGCAGAGTGATTTCTGATGCCTCAGCACTTCACACACTTCATTTAGAGAGAGGGAGAGAGAGAGCACATTTGTGTTTCATATCAACAAAGTAGCCCAGAGAAAAAAGCACAAGCACACACAATTCAAACCTATCTATCTATCTATCTATCTATCTATCTATCTATCTATCTATCTATCTATCTATCTATCTATCTATCTATCTATCTATCTATCTATCTATCTATCTATCTATCTATCTATCTATCCAGCTGTATGTTTGCTGTATGTATGTATGTATGTATGTATGTATGAATGTACTATGTATGTAGGTATGTATGTATGCATAGGCAAGAGCTGCATCACCACATGCATGCCAATAAATATTCAAGCACAAGAAGAAGGGAACGCAATTAAGCCACAGTCACACATGCAAAATATCTTCGGACACTGCAACGGTCAGAATACGTCAACGGCCGTGAGTATCCTAGTAAATATAGTCAGTTATGTCTAAGTAAATGTAAACTAAACAGTTGAGAAAGAAAACACATGTATATCAGTATATTGGATCCGTGCATTAGTCTTAAAGTGCTGCTGTCTGCGTTTTTTATGTTAAACAACAAAGGACAGAAAAAGATCACTCACTGCTCTTAACTGAATAACTTTTGCAACTTCAATAAGGATTAATATATTTAATTTATACAGTGAAGAGTTTTAGCTGTGGTATCGAAATTGGCTATTTTTATGCCCGGTCATTTTTCTTAAGTCACCGGTCATTGGCAGGTGTGGCAAAAAGTTCGCTTTAGGCCGGCCCTGCATCCATCTGTCTCTTCATCTATCCATCTTTCAAGCCGTCTGGAATCCGTTTGAATAATGATTACAAAACTATAAATCACTATACACCATTGCAAGTCCAAATCCAACAGGTTTGCAAGTTTTACCACATGCACATCACTCATTCTCCTTGCATAAAAATAATTCAACAAAACAATATTTTATGGCAATTTATTATTTTATTTAGCCATGTAATAAGGATATTATATAATCAGCCAGTTACTACTATCCATCTATCTATTGATCCATCCATCCAACCATCCATCAACCAGAACCAAATACATAAACATTAAAGACTCAGGACCATAGTTTCTCTATCATCATTGAGGCAGCACTATGACATAATCTCAGTTTGACTTCTGCAACACCCTATACTGGACAATTCAACATAGCCAACAAATCACTTATGTCAAATCTCACAACTAAAGACAACCAACTCCAAGGCAACCAAGACCAAAAGGCACAGGCTGTCTTTATGACATCATGTGGGCGTGACACTAAGCTATCAGAGAACAGAGTAGCCAAGGTAACAGGTAGCCGTGGAAACAATGGAACAGAACCCATGCTTACATCAGTAGAGGAACCAAGTGTTCAGCACAGAGAGAGCAAGATCCCTGGACATGAAATAAAGTGGAAAATTACCCAACACCAGAACAAGATTAGACCAGACACAAAGTAAAGAAAGAAAAAGACCTCTCGATCCATCAGGCTATTTGTACTTCTCCTTTTCTCTCAGGCGTAAACACAGCCAACAAGAAATGTTGGTATTTTTGGAAACAAATGGCCAAGTACAAATCTGACGGCAAAGATTTCTTTTAACACAAAACAAGGAGCCTTTTAAATAAATATGTCAGTTTTGTGACTTCTTACTGGTATGTGACACCTTTAAATAGCACAGCTACTTTTAGCCTGAAGGCGACAAGAAAACAGGATATTGTTTGAGTGAGAGGCCTTTGCTTGTTATTTAAAGAGACCCAAGTTGTTTTTCCTAGCATACTGTATATCTCCCTCTCCTCCTCCACCTCACATCTCTATCACCCGCCAGGCAGGAAATTAAAAAGACTTCCTCGAAAAGAGCGACAGTGCTCTTGATGTTGAGAATCTCATTTCCATTCTATTCCTGTGCTACAGTAAGGTCAGCAAGGAAGTCAATTAGTCCGAGCAGCCTCTACCCTTACCTTGCTGGATCATTAGAAGAGCAGCCTGGGCACTCTAGGAGACTCCTGTAGCCTCAAGCTACTTTTCTGAGAAGTTCGTTTTAATTTGCTATGCACAACAAGGCGCTTTTTGGGAGGACCTGGTAACACTCACCTTCAGAGCGCAGAAGATGCACGAGTCCTCCATGCACTTGTGGGTGTTCAGTTGACGGAAGCTTCTGCGGAAGATGTCAAGATGCCAAAGGACCTGTGGTCAAGAGAACAGAAGGGTTAAGTCAACTAGAGAAAGTGCATTCAATTCGAACTGTCAAGTGGACACTGAAGTGCCTATCAACAAAAACATCTCATAAACGACCCACATTCAAACCACCACCATTCCAGATGAAAAGACCAGTATGTTGTGTTTTAGATGATTCTACCCACCTTGGAATACAGTTTTTTTAACTAGCTACCAGTAAGACTTTCTTGGCTATCCAACTTCACCAGAAAGACCATGCTGGTTGACCAGTATTTTTGGTTGTCATATATTATATATTGAGCAATATATTGTATGTTTTGGGCACGCTTATGGTTCACCTACTAGACCAGCACAAAACCAACATGGATGACCACCAACCAGCAGAACTAGCAAATCCCCTATATTTCCAATATCATAAATGCAATTTTCACATTTTCATAGCACCACGCAAACATCACCAAACGACATTGCAAAAATTTTCAAACACACTTCGTCTGCTTCTATTGTTCAGGCCAAACAAGCAGGTTCCATCCAATCACAAACTCCATTAGTCAGGCTTTTCAGGATATCCATGCAAATGAAACAACACTGAAAGTGCCACATAGCCACAGTCTTTACTTTTTTGGTGACATCAACATACCAACGGATGGCTTACTTTCTTAGTTGCCTCTGCACAGGACACTGGGATAGCAGAAAGTAATTCAACATAAAAAAACGACACTCGCACTCACCCTCGGGGCAGGTTTTCACATTACAAAAAAACAGCCCAGAGGCTTCCTGGCCCCGTCCCACGGCGATCGGCCAATATCTGCACAATTCTCCAATCCTGTCAATAAATATGAGCCAGTCTTAGCTGCTGCTCTCACTCTGATCATCTGCCAGCTGTCCACTCCACTTAATCCTCTCAGCAGACCAGGAATCCAGCACTTCCAGTAGCCGTCCCGGCTCCGGCAGAGGTTCAGACCCGGATCCCGGCAGAATGAGGAGACAGGGAGGAGAAAGGATGGAGCGGAAGACAGTGAGAAATAGAGATGTGGGAACACAAACTGTCTGGGAGAGAGAGGTGCGATCGCACATGAGGAAGAGAGATGGAGAGAGAACGAAAGAAGGGGAGGGGGGAAAGATAGAGCGAGAGAGAGAGAGAGAGAGAGAGAGAGAGAGAGATATGGTGAAGTGCGTAAGAATAAGAATGCGCGTGGAACGCAGAGGGGGAGATTGCTGCAGAGATATGAAGCTATGAATAACCGAGACATGCGGTACACGCTGCGGATCAGAGTTGTTTGGAGTTCACCTGCCCCGGGCACGACTCTCACTCATCATATAGAGCGAGATGTAGAGAACCTGCAAAACTAAAGTGGAACAAACAGCGAAACTGCACCTTTACCCGCAAGCAACCATCTGGACCCGAACACACACACACCATTGATCAAAGCTTTATCCATTCCTAATGTATCCAGCACTGCCAACTGGGCCCGAACACAAACCCATAATATCATCATCACCCAAAACTGGGCTTATACACAAACAGACCACACACATAACAGATCAGCATTGTTCTTCAGGAAAGCAACAAAAAAGGACAACAATGCAAAAAAGCAGCAAAATCTCACTCTGTGTGGAAATCAGTTTTATCTGCTAACAATGCAGGAATGCCATGCTCAGCTTGGGAAGCTGTGCTTTATTATTTTCTGTAGGGCTTGTGAGCGTACAATAGCCTGTCCATACCTTACTGATAATAATAAACTAAGGCACCGTGTAGTAAATCCTCAAGCATATTTGGTCATCGTCAAAGCACATTTAGTCCTAGATATAGGGTCAAACATAGAATGAAATTGTAAGCCAAGCAAAATAAAACTTTAGTAAAACTTACAAGTAAATAGTAATGCCGAACAACATGTGCTGGTGTTGTTGGCTGTGGTTTAAAGCAGAATTGTTCATTTTTTTATTTTTAACTGTAATTATTTAAAATAATTAATATTTACCGTATTGTTCTGAATATAAGACGACCCTGATTACATGACGCCTTTTTTCAAGATGTACCAAGATGTAAAAGGTTTCATATTTCATATTTTAATTAATTTTTATATTCAAAGTATGGCAAATACTGGCAAAATGTACCAACAATCACATTTAAAACTAAACACTTAACAGCATACCATAAAAAAAAACTGTAGTTCTCATTTCCAGTAGCTTTCACAAGAACTGATTTCTCACCTTTTTTATGTACAGTGACAGATGTTAGCATGTCAAAAAACACAGGTGTTTGATCTGCATTGCCTATCTGATCCAGGGAATATGAATGTTTTTTCCTTAGGCCTATCACATAGCGCTGAAAAGACAGCAGTTTCTCCCTGATGTCTGAGGGCACGCGCTGGGGCAAGACTGGTTTATGCTGCATCATTTTTACGCTGATTTAAAGCCAGTTCACAGATGCATTGTCCACCTACTATATCATGAATACTGAGCATTCTACAGTTCTACTTGACATCCTCCTTTTTGCATATTCTCTAGCAGGGAAGGACACATATTTGGACGCAGGGTGTGTGACGACAGAAATCTATAGCAACCTGCTGTGATTCCTCATGTGGTGACACATTTGCTGCCCTCTGTGCTTCAGAAAGCCATCGCATTAACCTGTGCGTGCAGCTCTTAACCAAAGCTACTCTCCTCTGAAAAAAGGCAGAGACAAATAAACAGGGAAATAATCACAAACAAATCGCTAAGTAAAGGACTCCCCTGAGACTGGTGGAAAATAAATAGATGTGTTTCATAACTAACATACAAAGCATCTGCATTAGGTCCGAGGAACAAAGAACACTAAAGCCCTTTTGATTGGGCTAAATATGTGGAATGGGATTATATAATACTTTTTTCCTCTATATCTCCCTCTCATTCTAACACTCCCAGTTTTTTTCAAGCCCCCACTCTATGGCTCTAAGTATTATGAAATGGTCCTTTGGGTCTTTACCTAGAGTCAGGATGTAGATAGACCATGCTATCCTGTTACTACATAACACATTACACCCCTATCCTTAACACATCAAATGGCTTTCTCATGTCCTCTCAAATGCTAACACACAGGGTCACACACACACACACACACACATAAACATATTTAAACATGCATACACAAAGCAAAGCTCTAGAGTCTCAGCTCTCTTCTCTGTTCCCGAAAGCCCCGTGGCAGCACTAGATGACTGTCAGTTCAGTCTCAGGGCAGATTTGCTGCTAGTCTCTGCCGCTCTTAAGCCTGGCCTGGTTTTCTCTCAGCAGCAGCACATCCTCAAAGAGCTCTGCGCTCATGTGCTCTGCCCTGCCTGACCTTGCTTTTTCCTCATTTGAACTCTCTCACTCTCTCTGTATAATAAAATACAAAAATTGACATGGTGCTGTATTGGTTCATAAGTTACTTTGTTACTATATACAATAAAAGTTCTGGCGCAATATAGCTGCCGTCGCATCATCCAGGTGGATGCTGCACATTGGTGGTGGTTGAGGAGAGTCCCCCTTCTGTGTAAAGCGCTTTGAGTGCAGAGAAAAGTGCTATATAAATGCAATGAATTATTATTTTTATTACAAAAAAAAAACAGATATAAATATATATATATTTAATTCAATAAATTAAAATTTCCCATTTCTGTCAACATTATATTAATTGCACGCTATAATCTTTGCACTTAATCCCGGATATGACTCGTTTAACATGATCTACCCACTTATTTTTGAATAATAAACTGGAAATATTCCTTCATTTAAACAACTTCAATTAATCTGAACTAAGACTGGAGATCGTATCAGAAAGAAAAGTGAATGAAAACATTGGGAGCATAGTTTATTTGCACCATCTTTACGTAGCCTATTAAAGGGTTAGTTCACCCAAAAATGAAAATTCTGTCAGTAATTACTCACCCTCATGTTGTTCCAACCCCGTAAGACCTTCGTTCATCTTCGGAACACAAATTAAGATATTTTTGATTAAATCTTAAAGTTGTCTAACTCCTCCATAGGCTTCTAAGGAACCGAAACTTGCTGGCCCAAAAAATGTATTAAAGACATCGTTAATATAGTCCAAGTGACTCCAGTGGCTCAATCTTAAGTTTATAAAGCGACGAGAATACTTTTTGTGCGCAAAAACAAACAAAAATATTCCACTTTTCATTTCCTTCTCTCTGGGCCTTGAGTCTATTTGCGTAGTGTTTAAGCGTAGCGCGTCTGTGTTGCACGTCACCACGTATCACACATGACAAGCGTCGGCCAATAGTGAGCCTACGTGGTGACGTGTAACACAGACGCGCTGCGCAAAAACACTACGCGAACCAACTAGAGGTCCAGAGAGAAGGAAATAAATAGTGGAATAAAGTCGTTATTTTTGTTTGTTTTTGCGCACAAAAAGTATTCTCGTCGCTTTATAAACTTAAGATTGAGCCACTGGAGTCACTTGGACTATATTAACGATGTCTTTAATACATTTTCTGGGCCAGCAAGTTTCGGTTCCTTAGAAGCCTATGGAGGAGTGAGACAACTCTAAGATTTAATCAAAAATATCTTAATTTGTGTTCCGAAGATGAACGAAGGTCTTACGGGGTTGGAACAACATGAGGGTGAGTAATTACTGACAGAATTTTCATTTTTTGGGTGAACTAACCCTTTAAGGTTTTACAGTAGCCTTTGTGTTGTATAGCCTACCTTGTTTAATTATAATGAATGCTCTTTAATGTGATGTGTAGTTTGTTTTAGTTTTTTGTATTTTCTGCATATTACATATACAGTAGCCTAAATAAATATTTTCGAGTTCTCCTTTCAATCATAAAATGTGTTGGAATAATGAGACATTTTTGTTTTTTCATCATTCAAGATTAATGTTGGGGAACTTAAATTGGTGGATTAAGTACTGGTACTATATTTGTGATCGACTGTACATTGAATCACAAAATTCATGTGCTAGCACTGCCATTGATAGAGGCTAAAGCAAAAGTTGTTTTACGCCACTTGACCATTTGAAGTTTCTGCCTTTCGAATGCGTCCGTGGTAAAGGCCTATTACAGACAAAATGAAAATATTGTGCGGGAAACAGAAATCCGATCAGTTATCCAAATACAGAGGCCATTTGATGTAAACAAATGTAAACTTGCAGTGTCCTGATTGGCTGATGTGATTGCATGTTAATGCTAAGTATAAATGCAACTTAAGTGAAGTCTCAAGTCTTTGGGTCCAAGGGTTGCAGTTTATTTTACAGTACGTGCATACGTGTACTTACAGTGTAGTTACCTAAGAAAGTACTGGTAATATAAGGTAAATTAGTAATATAAGGTAAGACAGACAGGGTCATAAAATACATAAAAAAGTGTCCGTCCACTAGTCAAGATGCAAATTAACTTGGTAGATTTGGATATTATATGCATATGGTAGCAAAAACATGAAAAGGACATGGAAACATAGACAGCAAGCAATTTATATACAGATGTGGTCAGAATTATTGGTACCCCTAGTAAATATGATTAAAGATGGCTGTAAAAATGAATCTGCATTGTTTATCCTTTTGATCTTTCATTAAAAAAATTCCCAAACACATAACCTTTCATTGAAGTAAAATAATTGAAATTGGGGGGTAAATCACATTATGAATTAAATGCTTTACTCCAAAACATGTTCCATACATACATATAATAATGCCGACTTGGTGTGTCGCTGCAGCACAAATTGATAAGAAATGAAAGAATAAAGAAAGAACAGTGAAATGTTGTTTCATGCTGTCATGTGGGGTAGTAAGGAGAGAACGTAATCGTGATAGCCATACCAAAATGACAAGTCTCTGTCTTCATGTCCAAGTCAAGTCTCGAGTCAGTTGTTCACGAGCCCAAGTCCAAGTCGCAAGTCTTTTTTTGTGTGTGTGTGTGTGACTTAAGTGCAACTCGAGTCTCTGGTAGACTGTGATGCAGGACAAAATTTAATAATTTAATTTCTTTAATAAAGTAGCTTGAGTAAAGAAATACATTTTGAAATAAATAAAAATTGTAATGTAATTTATAAGTAATTAATAAGTAATAAGTAATAAGTAATTTTAAACGAGTTAAAGCATTTATTTATTCTTTGTAATACATTGATTAATGAAATGTCCATCAAACTGACAGATTTATTAAATAAAACTTGTCGGTTGGTTCCTGCTCTCAGTGCTATAGTTCAAATCTGGTTTGCAGCATCTCCTAATCCTATTCTATGTCCTGATCCAATTTCTGTAATCTAGGGGTTAATGCAGGGGACGGGGGTGGGCGGTAAAGATGAAGATGATGAAGATGAAGAGGTCAAATCCAAGGGGACTAAATCACTAGGATACACCCAGGAAAGGCTGAAAAAGGCACATAAGCGATGATGTAAGTTGTGTGCCTAATAGCGCAGGAAGATGAGACCAGGCTTAAGCAGATTAAGCACAAACACTGTTCCATTCCAATCCACTATTAAATGGGCCTAAACCGAACTCATACACAGCCTCTACAGAGAGACCAGTTCTATGACCTATCAGGACTTTAGCAACACACTTCAAAGGAGTGGGGCTGAATTTAAGGGCTCCAGCTGAAAGAGAGGAGCTTAGCAGAGCTGAAGGAGTGAGAGGAGAGACGCTGGAGGATGACAGATTGCATTCTGGTGCTGGCGTATGCGCTTTTCTCTCCCCTTCCTTATTTTATTTAGTAGTGATGAATCGGCTACCTGCTGAACAATGAGCTGAGTGGATATGGGTGAGGACCGGTAGTCAGTACCGCAGTTGCAGAGAGGGCATAGAGAGAGAGATAGAGAAAGAGTGAAAGGAAAAAAGAAACAAAGAAAGAAAGACAGAAAGGAAGGAAGGATAGAGCAGGGCGATATATATTAAATATGAAATTTCTAATGCGAGAGACATTTTAATAGCGTATTTGACCTAACTCTAATACAGTTTTTGCTACTGATGAAATTTAAGTTGGATTCATCTGCATAAATCAGTTCAAACTGTTTGATTGATTCAAAACTAATTTAATGGTTCATTTTGCATTTAAACAAATTTTCACAGAATTAAAAAAATAGAATTATTATTCATTTCGTAATGCTTCATTGTTCTACAGGGTCCAAAATAAATATGGCAAATGGCAAATGATGGTTTTGCCAAGCTACTCGCAAATAACTTTATACAAAACAATCTCAATGATAAATGATAAAGATTTTCTCAATTCACTCCCCATTGAAAGGCCATAGTGTATTGTTGACGTTCAAAGTATTGTCAAACAAAACGGAGACTAGCTCGACCCTCCCTCCTCCTCATCACATCCCCTCCCCCTCCCTTCCATGCTTCCTGAAACAGGCTTTTCCGGTGTAAATTCGGGACTTCGCGAGTTCCTTCTCCCTTTCCCTCTTCTTTCATCGGAACGTCGTCTCTTTGATCGTGGGTCGGCCATATTAATATTCTCAAGAATATACAATTTTAACGTTAGTCATTGTCTAGGACTTCTCTCTCCTCCACTCCTCACACCCCCCTTCATGTCCACGCGCACTAACCCCCCAACCCCCACCCCCAAATCATTCTTGTCGGTTATTGGCTGGAACACTCTTTGTTATGTTTCGTGGTCCAGGCTGGGCCAGTTTGTTTTTGATGCCGTTTGTGGAGCCTGGGCTGTCTACAGAGAGCGCGTTTTTTTACAGTGTGTTCAGGGGATAGGCAGCTAGCAGATAGTGAGGAGATGTTTGTTATATGTGACAAAAATGTTTCGGCCTATAAAAGGCGTGACATCGCTTATAGCACTTTTAACTTACTGCAGAGTCTAAATAGGCAGCATTCTGCAGTGTGGGCCCCAGCTAAGGCACTCACTCTGGGTTTTACATGGTGAAAATATGGTGAGGATCTCATGGAAACAGAGACAACTTTAAGCACAGTGATAAATTACACTCTCCGTCAGCAATCCTGCGGAGAGGGCTCTGATGCTATACAGTCTTGAGTAGGAGAGGGGCTGCGTCGAGCAGTAAGTGTGTGTGTTTATGTGAGTGAATCCCATGTGAGCAGGCTGGGATGACTCAGAGTGACAGATGCACACGCACCACCATACCCCTCCCATTCAACGTCAGTGACCAATCGATCATCCGTAACTCCTGAGAGGAAGGCGAGTTTGCGGCACTATGCAGAGGAAGAAAAACGGCAAAGATCTTCAGTCAGAGGTTAATTGAAACATACATATATTCCAACTCTGTGACGGCAGTGGCACAGATAGAATGCAAATCTCCTGCACTGCTGAATCTTCAACGCCACAACAAAAGATTGCGAGATGCTAGCGCAATGGTCAAACATATCTGTCTAGTGCAGGGTTGCCCAATCCTGTTCCTGGAGATCTACCTACCTGCAAAGTTCAGGTCCAACCCTGATCCAACACAATTTGTAATTATCAAGTGCTCCTGAAGATCTTAATTTGCTGGTACAGTTGTGTTTGATCAGGGTTGGAGGTGAACTTTGCAGGAAGGTAGATCTCCAGTATTGGGCACCCCTGGTCTAGTGCACATTTATATAGAAAAACTATATAAAAGCAATGCAATGGGATGTACAAACGCATTTTGAGTGAACGGCCTCTAAAACCGGTTCTTTTTAGTGAATCAAAAACATACAGTGCAAATGTAGTCTGATTCCCGAACGAATAGTTCAAAAAGATTGGTTTGAATCAGTCTGACAAATACTGTCATTGTCAGTGAATCATTCACTCAAACAATTCATTCATTTGGAACAAACCAAATGACTTTCTTCATGAGTGGATCAACGAATCACACACTAAACTGAATCGATTCTTTCAAAAATGTTTATTCACTCAGGAATGAAACAGCTGTTGTGTGGTTGATGGTTTATTCTGTTTTGACATTAACTGGAAACATGGAGTCTAAAATGTAAGACCTCAATATTAACCTTTTGGTTATTGTAAAAAGAAAGGTAGGTAACATTTGTATATGATTGGCTATTGGCTATGTCCTCTATTCTTTCATTAATATCTATTAGAACGGGGTAAAAAAAGCAAGTCCAGCCAATCAGTCATCATTAAAGACTGTGGAGTGGACAGCTTCCAGAAGACAATTTGTAAACGTTTGAAACAGGCTCTGAAAAATGAACAAAGCTATTAGAAATGGGCCAACACAAGGACGAAAATGAGAGAGAGGGTCTTTTCATGTCCTTCGGCACTGAAGGGTCTTCTAAGCATCTGCTACCTGATCAGGCCTGCTAGCCACATTTTCATTTCTCTGATACTCTCACTCTCCTCATCCCTTAGGGACAGTAATTAATACGACAGACATTCTGTTAGGTCGTTGTGAGTGTGATTAATTTTGTGGGAGTTCTAAAAGAAGTGGTCCTAATGAACTCTTTTCTCTTTGTAAAGTCATATAGAGTTCTCTTACCCTCTCTCCCATTGTTTCATCCTCACGCCTGTACTATACTAATGCCTCACCACTATGGAAACAAGCCAAGGAAAATATTACAGGCATGTTAACAGTTCTTTCTAATAAGACAGAAATCCTACAGATATCAAATTTGGAGGGAGATTCAATCTTTATAAAGATGGAGATGGTATATTCAATTCTGTCCATTCATGAACACAAAGAGAAAGTTTTGCAAAGCCAAGTTTCCAAATGCTTTGAAACCAATATGTTATCTCTTCTTTTAGATTTGATTTGAACCTTATGTTTAAGAATAATCATAAGCCAGTATAGAGAGGGCAGGAACTCAGAGAGGACCTTACAAAAAGAATGTATATTGAGATGAATATACCAGGGGTCACCAATTAGCGGACATCGCTTGCACTGTTTTACCGTTTATATGGTATATGTTTTGTTTAAACGGTATATAGTTTAAGTTCAGAGCATTAAAACAACGGAGCTGTACACATCACAAGCACACAGGGACGTTAATGGTAATGATTTTTCTGCATAAAGCGGGCTCATTACTAATTAAAAAAAGAGCTTCAGAAAGATGATGCGGTTATTTTAACAAAAGTAACGAAGGCACTGTGGTGAGCAGCAAAATAGACTGATATTCTCATTAAAACAATGTAGAAAATTAGGTTCTTCTCAGATTTACATTTTCAAAAACAAATCTTAAGAGGACAATGCTGAACCCTATATCTTCTCTATGTAAGCCTTATGGGTAACTTTACAATAAGGTTCCATTTGTTAACTATGAACTAACAATGGAAAATACTTGTAAAGCATTCATTAGTTAATGTTTATTTCAATGTTTACTAATGCATTATCAAAAGTTGTATCTGTTAATATTATTTAATGTGCCTGAGCTAACATGAACTAACAATGAACAGTTAACTAATGTTAACAAAGATTAATAAATACTGTAATAAATGTATTGTTCATTGTTAATGTCTTAACTAATGTCAACTAATGGGACCTTACTGTAAAGTGTTACCAACTTAAGTGCTATACATAGGTATCTCACTGTAAAAATCAATAAACTAATAGTCTAATTAAACAGCTGATCTTACCTGTTAATATTCATATCCATTTTAGCTTGACTGAATAAATATTTCAATATTGTTTTGGAGAAAGAAAATCTCAGACACCACTGCTTAGTCCTCAACATTTTTACCTTAATGAATTTTTTTTTTTTTTTTCAAAGTACCACTGCTGTCCATATGGACATTTATATCTATTGCAGAAAAAGTTTTGCCCGGACCTCTGCTGGAAAGGTAACTTTAAACAAATAAAGCAGATAAAAACTCAAAATTTATGGAAATTTTACAAGCCAAAGCGAAAAAGCAACGGATAAAAACATGAAAGCACTCCTTTCATACTACTTGTTAAGAGACTAAAACGAGGACACAATATGGACCAGAAATGAGCACCAAAGTCCAAACATACAGTAGAACATTACTAAAACATGTTGTGCGCTAAAAACTAGACTTTTTTCAGATGGCACACACCTCCCATCTCCCAGAGAGAAGTGTCCCTCTACCACCAGCAGAACAGCAAAGGCCGTAAGGCACGCGAGGGCAAGGGGTCGACTGACAGGGAATGTGGTCTTATAATCTGGGTCACTGAACCTCTGCAGATTATGACAGGTGTGAGAGGAAAAGAGACAGGTTGTAGCCCCCTCTATAGGGTTATGGGGAGGTAAGACTGTCAGAGCGGCTTCCTAAGACTAGATCTTCAGTCAAGCAGACGGCGCTGAGGGAAAGGACTCGGGCGAATGATGGTCAATTGAATGAAGGATGTCATGAGAATGTTCCAGCCAAGAGCCTGGGAGTGGTTTTGAGTGTACACCGCTCTACAGTAATTTGAAAGTGATTGCAGTACCAGTTTTGGCCACAATCTTACATACGGCTCCTTTAAGTCAACAATCTCAGATTAAATCTAAAATTTAGATTTTGCACTACACAAGAATGTTGAATGCAATTTAATTGAATAAAACTTGAGGGATTTATCCTTTGAAGATACATCTACATCTGCATCCACACAGTTGTGTGACAGGAACAGCCGGGCTGTAATGGCCCACTGGGACTCTTCCATGCAGCTTCTAGTTCCAACCCAGTCCATTAATCCCTACTGTAAACAAGCCAGTTCCTGCAGATGTTTGCGTTTCCTCCAGCACTTTGTACGCAGATCTGTGACCAGGAAATCACGGCCCACCTGGATTGTCAAGTAAAAAAAAACACTCCAGCTTCATTCCAGATCATATTCGTCCTGCTCCAGACAGATATTGAATGCTAAATATAGATAGACCTTTAACATGCTACAGACATATGCCAGTGCAGGTTAACTATTTAAGGTTTATCTATGTTGTTGCATTTTGTTTACCACAACAGCTGTCTTCACACTTGCCGCAACATTTTGTACACCAGACTAGAATTACGGTGCTGTTTTGGTCTCTTTCAGCATAGAGTGAAAGTGCTGCAACATCACAGGCACACAAAGATAATGGCTATTTCAGTTTAATAGGTGTTACTGATCTAATTTCAAGCATTAAACAACCATTCAGAACAACAAAGGTCCATATTACACTCTATTTTTGAAGTATGAAGCATGTATATACTGTACTTCATGCTCTAGGCATTTTTTTATATATGAATCCTGTATACTGTAAGTAAGCAGTAAGTAAGCAGTGTGGTAATATTGCATACCAAACATAGTTCATTTTGGGGTTTCTCAAGGTAATGTTTTTAGATTAATGTGCACAGAAGTGAACAGACACAGTTCTGTGTCTTAAAGTGCATAAATTACCATAAATAAATATGGAAACATATTTATCCTTGAGCCAGCATTCCCCAATCGGTTTCCACAAATAATGTAATGGTTGTCTTTCTCTGTTAAAGCTCATCAGGACTCAATGTTTTGTTGTTAATTGTTTATCTTATCATACTAATTAACTACTACTATATGAACATGACAAGAAAGGAAAAATTCAAAGGAAGGAAGGAGGAGTGGATGGAAGGACTTGGGGAATGAAAATTAAAGAAGAAGAAGAAGAAGAAGGTTGAAATATGAAAGAAGCGAAAATAATAAAAGGAGGAAAGAAAAGAAGAAAAAGGACAGGAAGAATGGAAATGGAAAGAAAAAGCGAGGAAAACAGTAAAGAAGAAAGGAAATAAGGAAGGAAAGAAGGAAAGACAAGAAGAAAGGAGGAAGTAAGGAAGGAAAAAACAGACAGAATGAAGAATGGAAGGAAGAAAATAAAAATGAAAGGGAAAATGAAAGGTTAAATGAAAATGAAAGGTTAAATGAAAGCAAAAGAAAAGAAGGAAGGAAACAATGGATGGAAGAAAAGAAAAGAGGGATGAAGAACAAATTAAGAAATGAACGGAAATAAAAGAAAGGAAGGAAGGAAGGAAGGAAGGAAGGAAGGAAGGAAGGAAGGAAGGAAGGAAGGAAGGAAGGAAGGAAGGAAGGAAGGAAGGAAGGAAGGAAAATAAAAAAGGAATGAAAGGAAGAAAATAAAAATGAAAGGGAAAATGAAAATGAAAGGTTCAATGAAAGCAAAAGAAAGGAAGGAAGGAAACAATGGATGGAAGAAAAGAAAAGAGGGATGAAGGACAAATTAAGAAATGAACGGAAAGAAAGAAAGAAAGAAAGAAAGAAAGAAAGAAAGAAAGAAAGAAAGAAAGAAAGAAAGAAAGAAAGAAAGAAAGAAAGAAAGAAAGAAAGAAAGAAAGAAAGAAAGAAAAGCCACACTGTTCCGCAGTTTCAGTAATACAATAGATATTTTGATTATGCAAATAAGTAAAAGAAACATTGGCATGCTCCATTAGTTCCTTTCTGTTTTTCTTCACCATTTATTCTTTTTTATCTCAAGGTATTTCTATCAATGATTGCATTCACAGCTGGTAAGAGGGGAGACAGCTGAAAAATGGCTTTTTAAGTGCCGCAATCACCATAAAATCTGGATTTGATCAAGTTGGCTGGCAGAGGAAATAAATGAATGAAGGAAGGGAAGCCACGTGACCCGGGCCAGAGGGGAGACAAAGGTGGCATGGCATGGGCCGGGATAATTACCGGCAGCAGTTCTGGCCCAGCTTCAGTCAAGGACACGGGCTGTTTATTCAAATGAGCTCTGATAAGGCTTAATGTGGACAGCGGCTTATTGCTCTCGTCCTAATGAGAAAAATCACAACACTCTCAGAACAGGTGCTCCGGCAGACAAGCAACACAGACAGCGCTATGTAAAACAGCACTAATGGCAGCTGAATAAGAAAAAAAAAAGAGAGAAAAACGAAGAAAAAAAAAGTCTAACAGGACAGGTGACACTGGAGGCTGTTTATAGGCTAAACATATGCTTCATTATGAGCCCATCTATCCATTTAATACTCAAACAATCATGCATAGAGAGAATTATTTCTCTATTGTTAGCTACACTGAAGGATGATTCCACCAAACAGGTGCCATTAATGTTTCTCATTTCCATAAGTAATAAACTGATTTCAACAATGAATAGCTGATGCCAAAACACAGTCCTTCCGTTGTCTTCACATGTGTTTACAACATCTTTCTGATTTTCCAGTCTTCAGTGTCACATGATGAATTAATTCTAATATGTGACCCTGGATCACAAAACCAGTCATAAGCTGCATAGAATAATACATATGTCAAAATTATCGATTTTTCTTTTATGCCAAAAATCATTAGGATATTAAGGATCATGTTCCAGCAAGATATTTTGTAAATTTCCTACCGTACATATATAAAAAATTTCTTTTTGTGAGTGAATGCAGCACAATCGTGAACATAAATGGACAAATTTAAAAGAAATTTTCTCAATGTGATTTTTTTGCACCCTCAGATTTCAGATATTCAAATAATTGTATCTCGACCAAATATTGTCCTATCATAACAAACCATACGTCCATGGAAAGCTTATTTATTCAGCTTTCAGATTATGTATAAATCTCAATTTAAAAAAAATTACTGGTTTTGTGGTCCAGGGTCACATAATGTTGATTTGATGCGCAAGAAACATTTCTTATTATTATCACATTTGAAAACAGTTGTGCTGCTTTATATTTTTGTGGAAACCGTGACATTTTTTTAAGGATTCTTTGATGAATAGAAAGTTCAAAAGAACAGCATTTATTTTAAATAAAAAAAATTGTAACAATGTAAAAGTCACTTTTGATCCACTTAATGCATCCTTGCTGAATAAATATATAAAAAAATGTCTTACTGACCCAAACTTTTAAACAGTAGTGTACAGTATATGGTAAAACTTTCATGTTACTGTCAACCCTGTTACATTTACAGTATGAAAGGATAATTATATTAAAACATGTATTAAAATGTATTAATTTAGCTTGAGATGGCAGAATGCAATTTATTAACACTTAACGCATTATCTATCTGACAGACTATCAAATCTTACAGAAAAATACTTTTAGAAAGAAAGGTACAGAATGACCCTGCAGTAGTTTAGATACTTCTGCACACATTTTAAAATTAGATATGATTAGTCTCTTCATGAATAGAAAAAAGTGAGATATGATTAGACACTTCATAATAAGTACATGATTAAAATGTGTATTAATTATTTCAGCAAGGTTATCTCAGGATACGGTAAAGTAAGCCCTGAGCTCACAACTGAACCACTTCCAGATTTCAGAGCCAAAAATATATAAATAAATATATATATTGCTAAATTAAGAGCCTTTCGTGTTACTTAAGTCACAGTGGGATGAGAATGTGCATGAAGGGGGGGAATTTAGAACTCAACTTCCAGGCTTAAATTAAACACCTAATCTCTGGAGGAGTCTGCAAGACCTTTTCCAAACTGATATTAAGTAGAGCCTCCGAAGTCTCGGAGCGACCTTCCTTCCAGGACGGTAGACTTAAAGGAATAGTTCATCCAAAAATGAACTCTCCCTCATGTCGTTCCAAACCTTCCTGACTCAATCTTCTGTGCTGAACACAAATATATTTGGAAAAATCTCTATACAATGAAAGTCAATGGGGTCCAATCATGTTTTTGACCCCAATCTTATTCAAAACATCTTCTTTTGAGTTCCACTTACCAAAAATAAGTCATACCATTTTGGAATGACATGAGGTAATAAAAGGCGAGTAAATGATAACACAATTTTTCATTTTTGGCCAAACTCTCCCTTTAATTCTCAAGGAAACAGTCAAGTCAAGTCACCTTTATTTATAGCGCTTTATACAAAGTGGCTTTACAGTGATAACAGGTCAGTGTTGATTCAGTTCTGTTGTCATTTAATCTATAAATCAGTTCTGCAACAAAAAAAAAATGTGTCATCCTCCAGCTCAGTTCAGTTCTCATACAACATCGTCAGCACAGTCAGATCAATAATATTGTTGAATATTAAGTGAATATTAAGTGAGAAAAGTGCAAATTGCTCCCCTGTCAGATGCCACTGACACAGAACTCATTTAGCCAATCCTCTCTCCCGCATTGTGTTCCGATCACAGGATTAGTATAATAGCCCATTTTTATTTTTCATTACCTATTAATAAGTCTCTATTGCGAGATGAAGCCCGGACCTTTTGCTCCCACACACCTGGCTGGCCTGATCCAGCTGAAAAATGAGCACATCCATCGCTGAGCCCATTTTGGAAAAGCTCAGACAGATCTGTAGTGCTGGACTTGGCTTTTGAATGAAGCGCCCTAGAGGGTTGAAAGAAGCGCCCCATTTACAACAGAGCACTCAGGACGAAAATGCTAAATCCTTTGGAGAATCAGCTGCGGTGCTACAGTCTCTCACACATGATGAGCTAATCTAGAGGGGACTCGCTAATAGAATTCCTGTCTAACGGCTGATAAGAAGTTAGTTTGACTTCACTGGATCTGTGATTTGATTTAGCTCTTTTAAGTATGTTGCGACTGAACAAAAAGGAAACATGAAAAAACCCTGGAGCATAATTCTGCTCACTCATCCCTGTCCGGTACTGTTACAGCGACTATAAAGTGATTATCAAGGATTCCTCTAAAGTATGGAGAATAAAAATTTTATGATTTGATAACTTTTTCTTCACCCTTTCTCTTTTTTCTTACTTCCTCTTTTTGTATGTATAAATCGTATCCCTCTTTTGGGCATGTACAGCACAAGAGAGGGATGATTCTGGAATGGTCTATTTCTGTTCTTTAAATCAATCTATCTATCTGTTTTTCTTATGCTGTTGAATGCTTAAGCTACAGTATAGACAGAACAATAATTGTGTCAGAAAATACCACAGTATACAGTATTACACAATTGATTCAATATTGATTCATTTGTAAATATTTCAGATAGGCTTACATGTTTAAGTAAAAAACTCTCCAAACTAATACTCTAAACTATACAGGGAACCCTCTCATATGGTACATTACTACAATTGTAAAGGTTAAAATTATCAACAGAGCTAAAATATTCAACTGCTATTTATTTTCAGATATAATAATCACACTCAAATAACAACTGAGTTATATACAAACATTTTAATTGCACATTAGGTAGTTTTCATAAACACCGTTTTTTTTTTTTTTAGCTAACTAATAAACTGTGAACACTGGATAACTTTCCTGAGGTAAATGAAACATTAAGGCCCCGTTTACACGAGGACGCTCGCGGGTGAAAACGTAAAAATATTTTATCAGATGTGCCTTTCGTTTAGACGGCGACGGCGTTTTTGGGGCTTAAAAACGCAAAAAAGTGAAACCACCCTCCAGAGTGGAAATCTTAAAAACGCTCCACCGTCGCGTCCCCGTCTAAACGGTAAAAACGCAAAAGTAGCCTATGCTAGACAAGGCACCGATCACCGGTCCATTGCCACCTAGCCGCCTGGAGTGCATACTACATCGAGTTTCACACACTTTTGCGTCACCATATGCACGCAGATTTCCCCCCCAAAACGCTCGTCTAAACGCAGAATAAAAAAGTGATAACGCAACGCCACTTTTGCGTTTTCTCTTCAGATCGTTTCCGTGTAAACGTAGCCTAAGTGTCATTGTTCAGAAGATGTTTTATTGCTGTCTTTCTTACCCTGATTGAGTGATTACATAAGAGATGATACATTTTAGTAAATTGCACTGTTTCTTTCGACATACCTTCTGATGTTCAATCATGTATATTTCGTCCTGTAACTTGCAGTTAAGTGGAAAAGATGACTTGCGCTCCACGCTTAAACTCAGATGGACCGCGAACTTGGCAACACTAGCTCGAACGACGGGTGATTCATAGGACCAACAGAACCTGTATTAACGTCACTTTTTTAATTCACAATCCCTGTAATATATGTGGACTGGTGGACCTGCTGTTGACATGTAATGTAATGGCGTAATCGGTGTGTATGTATATATACAGTGCTATGCATAAGTTTAGACACCCATGCTAAAGTTGACTAAAAAGAGGAATAAAAAATCATCTTTTGGAAATTGAACTTAATGCCTTAATTAAAAAAATTTGGAAAAATCCAACCTTTAAGGACACCAATTTTCTTTGTGAATGAATAATGTATCGTAAATAAATAAATGTTCTTCCTTAAAATACATAAGTCTGGACACCCCTATGTTAAATTCCCATAGAGGCAGGCAGATTTTTATTTTTAAAGGCCAGTTACTTCATGGATCCAGGATACTATGCATGGGTGTCTAAACTTATACATAGCACGGTATATATATATATAGAAAAAAAAAGTTCTACTGACTAGTCTATTATAAAAGTATGGAATAAAGTTTTGAATATCCCTTATGAAAGCAGTCAAATGGCTTTCAGAGACATTTTTCAAGGCTATGTTGGGTAGGTAACACAGAGGAATGTTTAATTTATGAGCAGACAGACTGTTTGGCCAGACATATTGGTGTAAGTGAGGACAGCCTACACGGAAGACCCAGATAAAGCTCTGCTAAACTGGGACCGGCATAGACTAACAGTGACATCAGATACAGGCGCATGAAAAGGATAAAATGGGAGAGAGAGAAACAAGAGAGAAATCCAGAATACTCTGAATGAACTCTACAACTATCCCAGCATACTAAATACCGCTTCAGCCGCGCAACAACTTCTCTTTGAGCAATCACATGTGTTCTGTGCTGTTCACACAAGGCCCAGAAGAAACTTTTTCCTAACTATTTTTGATAACTGCCAAAAGGTGAGTGAATTGAGAAATTGGGATATGTAGTGTGTATTTAGTGTCCTTTTGACAAAGGTATTAGTTTTTGTGACAAACAGAACAAACGTCATTATGTCACATGCAGCGTCGTACACAAACGACAATATACACGTTTTGCTATTTTAAACTTTCTATTCATCAAAAAATCCTGCGAACGATGTATCACGGTTCCCACAAAAATATGAAACAGTTTTCAACATTGATAATAACAAATGTTTCTTAAGCACCAAATCAGCATATTAGAATGATTTCTGAAGACTGGAGTAATGATGCTGAAAATTCAGCTTTGCCATCACAGGAATAAATTACATTTTATAAATATATTTATATATAACATACAATCATTTATTCATTTATCTAAACTATATAAATAATATTTTATTTTAAATTGTAATATTATTTCACAATATTACTGATTGTACTGTATTTTTAATCAAAGTTTTTTTTTTTTTATAGACATGTTTTCAATAAATATTTACAGAATGTCAATATAGTCAATAAAAAAAAAAAATTGATAATTTGATTTTGACAAATGTATATTCACTATAGAAAGGTGTGTTTTTTCCATGTTTTTTTTTTCTTTTCCATAACTTTTTAAAATTCCCTGATATTTCCAGGTTTTCCTAATAGAAAACCACAAGCCAACAGTTTCTTCAAAGACAATTTTTTACTTGCATTTGTCACTTGGCATGTTAAATTTGGACCCTGTGTGAACAGCATCTGTAAAGTATAACACATTAATGTCATAAGGCAAATTTCCATCCTACCTGTAGCGCACTGTTTAGGAAGCAGCTGTTCTGACCCGGCTCATTGCTCAGGCCTTTGCTGGGTGCGATGGAGGTCATGGTGCGTGGGGTAAACATCCCCTGCAGCCCACTGCTGCCTGACGCAAAGTAGTTCCGCTTCCACGACATGGGTCCAGCTCCGCTTCACTCCCCCCTCCAATCACCACAAGAGCCACATCCTTCGCCAGCTAATCACGCTGGAGGAGGAGGGCATCCTGAATACAGTGCAGATGAGTGTGTGTGTGTGTGCGTGTGTGTGTGAATGAATGAGAGAGAGTGAGCAGAGAGTGCCTTCGCTGGGCTGTTCTCTATGTTACTCCCATGAGAGAGGAATATGTGGGTCAGAGATGGGTGTTTGGTCAGTGAGTACAAAACAAAATTTATAATGAAGGAATCTGCCAACAGGTGTGAATGTAATAGTGATGTTTTCTCTCGAGGGGGGGCGGGTGAATCTCACTAATGTCTGTCTGTCTAAACGCCTTCCTGCACCTGAGATGGTAAAGTGGGGTCAAACGCAAATACTGGCCTGGTTAAAAGCAGCTGTGTGACTGTTGCAGTGTTTGTTAGAGTAAGTGCTTGTGTCTATGTCTGTGGTCCGAGACACTGTCCTCACGAAGCTGTGTCCACTTTCTGTCCGCTGACTGATCTTCACTTCTGAGCCTCTGCAATGTGTTCTCTCTTAGCCCAGCTGGTCTGAAAAACAGAAATAATAATTTACACTCAAAAACTTTCCTTTTATAAAAAAAAAAAAAAAAAAAAAAACCTCTTTCTGATTTTAATCTGCATAGAAAAGGAGGGGGAGTCGGAGTGGGAAACCTGTTTGAACATTTTTAAACTTTAACAGATTAAAAAAAAAAAAAAAAAAAGGTTCTACTTTCCTTATAATTTATACAAAAGAAAATTAATATGGTAAATTACTTTTTGGATTCTGTGTCTCCCCTCTGTTTATATCTATCTCTCCACTGATTGACACTATTTTGGATAATCCAAGAAAATAAAATGCTTTTTATTTGTACAATATTTATTTCATTTGTATATTTTCGTCTTTTTTTTATAACTTGATGGATGCAATCCAAAATATAAGATCATAAAACAAATGAATTGTCTCTAATCAGTACAAGAAAGAATCTTATGTAGACCAAGGATGCATTTAGTTGATCAAAAATACAGTAAAAACAAGTGCATAATTATTATAATTGTATTTTCTTTATATTTTATTGAGACTACATGTAATATTTGTACTTTTAAAAATGTATTTGTACCACCACAGCACAATTTAAAATTATTTTAAAATATGAGTTAATAAATTTGTTGACTCAAAACTTTGATTGAAAAATGTACATTTGAACCTAAAATCTTTATTGTGGTTTATGGCCAGGTTATTTGTCAACTACCTATTTTCACAGTACTTTATGTATTTTTACCCCTCTCATATGTACAGTACACACAGTAAAGCCGTCCTGCACACCGATTGCCATGCAAATATATCAACTTAGGTATAGATGCAAAATCTCCACTCTAACAAATTTGTACCATCATATGTTTCATACCCTCATCCTCTCCCCTTTCCAACCAGTAGAAAGCAAGTGAGAGAGGAAGGTAAAGAGGGAGGGAAATGGGAGAGGAAAGACAGCAGCACTGCAGAGACACAGCTTGCATCACAGAGCTCTCCTGCCTGGTTGGAGGCATGTCCTATTCCCACTACTACATAAATACACACCCACAATACACAGTCTGTCCACATGGTCCAGCCCTGCAGTATGTCCTGTTTTCCTGAGGCAGAGGCATGGAGAGGGATATTCTGATGTGGAAGAACAGTGTGTGACAGACCTGAGGCAGGTGTTACGTGGGGTTCCCGCTCTTCATAATCAAGGTCAGGGATGTTCATGATCAACTACTGATCGATTCAATGACATTGGTCATTTAATAAATTAAGCTCAACAATTTCAAAACAGTGATAGTTTTCTAACACAACACAAGGAAATATGTCAACACAGGACAGAAAACGTGTCTTGTCAAGCTATTTAGTGTGGTCTAACAACAGGTAAATCGGTTTCCCTGCATTATCCCACCTGACCATAATGTTGTTGCTCAACAGAGGACAGTGTAGCGTCATGCAATGTATTTAAGCTGTGTCCTTTATTGACTTAAATATAAGCAAAAAGTGATATACCAAAATATATAGTGATTCATAAAGTATTATTTTATGTTTAGCATGACTAGTTCAAGTAGCACTCTTATTTTACTGAATTGCAATACATGTTGTTTAGCTTAAATTGAATTAGTTTAATTTGCTGTTAATATATTTCAATTAATAATAATGTATATAGAAAATATAGATGGGACCGTTCAGTAAAATATCACTTTGTGGATCAATAAATATTTTGGACATTACTTTTTGGTCATATATTTAATATTTTTTGCAAAATATTTAAATAACTTCCGTATTGATGATTTCCTCATAATTTGTATACAACTGTACTGTAATACATCTAGGAAGAGGAAAACATAAATAGTTATTTTAATTATGATTTAAAAAAGTTTAAAAAAATATGAAAATATCCACAAATATTTAATGATCCACAAAGTAATGAAAAAAAGAGTTGTATATATATTTTCTACACATTTTTATTTTAGAGTCATGCATTAATGAGGTGATCCGCCCCTCCCGCATAAAGCTTTATCACACAAAACACGTCGTAAAAATTTTAAATCAATATATTGTCTTCTCTGAATGAGCAGTCAGGGTGATTTTCACATAATTTTAGAGCAAATATTCTAGGCTACGTCATACAATTTTCAAAAGTCTTGTGAAGAAATAATCAGTATGGGTTTCATGACCTTATTTCAGTGACAATTTTTTTTTGTATTTTCACAAACCACGCATAAATGTCATTATCTCAAAACTACAAACTTTTACACACATTCTGCTGATATATTATTGTAGCAGAGTTTGTGCTGAATACAGTGTAATCAGACTTTAGCCATGAAAATGTCACAAGTAACAGAAATAACCACAAATGTCAGAGCATGTCAGAACACCTCCAGGGCCCAGAAAACAGCTCAGACCCCAGAAGGTTAATGGCAAATTAAACTCATGCTAAATAGCTTAAATCTATTAAAACAGAGTAGACTAGAGCAACATTTAAAGGAAGTTTTATTTTTATTTTTAAATAATACATTTAAATAATAAATATTTGAAAGGTACATCATGTAAATGTCAATTCCTCATCAATCCTTCTTCCAAAACGTTTTTTGTCTTACCCTGATTCACTATGGTAAGCCTATTTTAAGTGTAGCTCTGGTTACTTTGATGCGTGCGGGAGTGGTTAGTTGTCACAACGAATGAGAAAAGTTGACACGGTGCCACTACTACATTGTAAAGCATTATCTATTGTGAAGAGTCATTTCATTATGGTTGTTGTAGTGCTGTTCCGGAATTAATTTTCAAGGAAGTAGCCTACCATGTCTATTAATGGGTGTAACTACAGTAACATCTTCAGCTAATTAGTTTGAGATCCTTTCCATCTAAACCTGTTATATTTTTAAAGCCTAGAAGTAAATGTTTTCTGAGAAGTAGGATAACCATATTCATCCACACATTCATGCAGAACCGAAGCACAACCAAAACAATGTTCTTTTGCAAAATGCATGCACTAGAGCAGTGGTTTTCAAACTGTGGGTCGCGACCCACTTGTGGGTCGCACAGTGAGAAAAGGTGGGTCGCACAAAGGCACTTAGCTGCAGCTAAATTTACGTTACGATGAGTGAAACAAAACCAGTCCGATTAATGACCAAACGACTCTTAAGTGAGTTTTAGCGCCCGCCAAAGTGAATTTTTGTCCCGCCAAAATCTTATTTGATCGGTGAGTAATTAGATGAACTGCTGCGCTTGTCACAGCGCATGTTTAACTGAAAGAACGTCGAGCAGAGAGAGAGAGACTCGGTCGCGCGCGCGCTCTCTCTCTCTCTCTTCGGAGCCAGGCGAAAGTGTAAACATAACAAGACTTCACCGTCTTCAAACTAAGCGCTGTCTTGCTCTCTCTCTCTCCCTCGCACATATTAATCAAAATAAATCAACATGGTGGTAAAAGGTCGGAAGACCAAAGTTTCATGTGGAGCATTCGGAGATTTTTTTTTTCCTGAATTACTGCTGGGTGTGAATTGTGCTAAATAAGTTGCCTTAGCTTCTCTGAAAAGCGTCCCAGACATTCAGCTGACATAAAACAACACTTTAATTAAACGAAAAAAAAAATCCAGTGATGAAATGTTTTCTGTGTTGACAGAAATCTTGGATGTCCATGTCCTAACTGCTGGGATAATCACACAACGCGCACATGCACACGTCCAATTCGCGAACTAATGACTCCTTTGAACCGATTCATTTTAATGAATGGTTAAAACAACTGATCTTTCCAACAGTGAACTCAGGAGACGTATGAATCGGTGTATAATCAGTAACACTTTACAATAAGGTTCTATTTATTACATTACATAAAAAGTACAGTTTGCTTACTCAAGCTTAAGCTTTAAAATAAATAAAACCCCTTGTTTTTTTTGAAAAGCATATGAAATTTTTCCACACAGTGCTATCAAGAATCGATAAGAGAATCGTTAAAGAATCGGATCGACAATCAGAATTGTCAGTGGCATTATTTTTATTGATAAAATCTTGTCATTTCCCATCCCTATGTGAAGACGGTAAAATTATAATCAAACATTAAAGAACATTCATGTTTTTTTGTTGTTGTTGTTTTTTTAAGAATTAAAAGTTTAAAATATTTTGCTAACATGAGGTCTTGTCACTGTCAGTCTTTTTACATCAGTGCAAAACTAGGGTATACAGATTAAGATCATCAGCATGCATTGATTAATCCCATGGCATGTAGCAAAAAAAAAAAAAAAAAAAAAAAAAAAATGTGCGACCAAATCATGCTGGTGCGACTAACTGAGAAAGTTGGTAGCACCAGTGCAAGTGGGTCTTGAGATTGATTATACTTGTCTAGGTGGGTCCTCGAATGAAAAAGTTTGGGAACCCCTGCACTAGAGGGCCAAAAATGACATGGTGTACCTTTAAAAAAATATGTGGTGAACTCCAAATACCATGTGCATAATGCTATATTTTTTCATTATTTAAAACAAATAATTTATTTATATAATGAAAAAGTTGCACATGGTAGATGAAGTCCGCTATATGCACCTTAATTGTATTAATGCTAATCAATTAACTGCAAATAAAATACCTAAAAAATGAAGCATGATATGCTGCTTCACATGCATGTGTGTCTTGTTCTCCATAAAACAGGTGTGAACACTCATTCTCAGTGGGCGGCACTGCTGAGGTCGGTGAAGGAGTTATTCACGGTTGGAGTCATGTGACCTGAGTAGCACGGGGTACAATTGTGAGTCACAGGCTGCCATGACAACAGCTCAGTCCAACCCCCACCCCCCAAACAACGTGCCGGTCGATGCCCCGACCGATACTGTCATACACTAGCTGGCACTGTGCAACCATTGCACCAGAGGGTTTATGCATTTATATAATGCACTGCAGAGAACAGCACAACACAGCCAACAATTACGAAGAGAGGGATAAAGAGAGAGAGTGAACTAATGAGAGAGAGAGAGAGAGAGAGAGAGAGAGAGAGTAGAGGGCCTTTCTGATTATCCAAATAAGCTCAGCCCAATACGGCTCCTAATAACATGCACAAGACCAACAGCTCTGAAAAGGCTGTGTCCTCTGGAGCTGGGCGAATAGGACCGTTTCATTAACTTAGCAACAATCAGACGCTCGGGAACCAATTGAGAGCTGCTATCAATCAGACCAGGTCAGGATGAACTATGGGAAGTAATCGCCTCCTGGCTAGTGTGTTAGTAAACATGTTACGTAACACTCTGGTGCACTGTGTGGCCACCGCAAAGCCCCGCCTCCATACCTCCCAGTTCTGCTGGCCACCAATCCCCCCAAACACACACACGCATTTCCCTAAATCCCCTTTTAATTCCGTTAAATGGCAGAGTTCCAGTTCCACACTGCCAGGATCCACAGCCGTGGAGATACCTTGGCAACCACACAGAGGGCACTGGGATTCTACAAAGAGAGAGAGTGAGAGAGATGGATGAGCTTGTAGCCTCTCATGATCCCTGATCTTCACCTCTCTTGGGTCTCCATATAAAAATCCCCAGGATTCTATTTTTCTTATTTCACAGAGCAAACAGGAGAGTTTTTTTTCCAAAACAGTTCAGCAAAACAGAGATTTCTCTTAAAGTCCCCATGTCATCTGTAATTTGATCACTTAAAACTCATCTTTGATCTGTGAAAATTATTTATTCATGCTTTAAAATAGCTTGAACATTAATCTACACCCTTTCTTCATTTAGTATATCGTTAGCCTCATAGCATAATTGCCTAAGTCATTTTAAAAAATATATTACTTAGGCAATTATGCTATGAGGCTAACGATATGCAGATGCATGAATATGCAAATTAGCCCCACTTCCACTCAATCACAAAAGTTCAGAATACCTGATCCACTCAGTCAACTATATTGTAGTAAATGCTACACAAATGGCAAGTGGAAATACTGGTTTAATTTGAACCAGAAACTGATTCAGAAGAAGAGGAAAAGCTAATTATACAGGTTCGTTTTCAAGTCGATGTGTCAGAATGGTAATGCGTTTTATGTATCGCTCTCTACATCAGACACATAATGGCAATTAATATCATTAGCCTTCAGCTTAACTACGTTATCAAATGGCTAATAATGTGTTGCTAATGTTACACAAACCATATTCCTGTTCTGCATCTCAGAGTCAGACAGCTGCCTTTTAAAAATCAGTATCCTTAGAAACGCTCTGAACAACTTAGAACTTCAGTGGAGAAAGGCATATTTATTATATACATAATTCACCCTCTATATTGCTAAATGTATCTAATTTTTCATATCAACAGAAAAATATACTACAAGGACATTGAAAGGATTGGTTACATTTTTGTGACGTAGAGAACAGGGACGATTTAATAACAGGTTTTGAGACTGTTGAAAAATACTCAGAAATGGTGTTGACTGATGAATTTACACTAAAAACTTGATTTTTCAATATCATTAAACAGGGGGTCCACAATGGTACTGCAGGAGGTCTGCCAATTCATATTTGATGACAAATATTTGTTGTTAAAAAAAATTTTAAATGCACCCTCAAACGAAGGCAAGACAACCCTCAGTTGACACTGTAATAATATATTGGCGAAACAGATCTGGCATACACTCCAGTGTGTATTTATGTTTGCACTCTACGCAGTGTCGAGAAATGTAGCCATTTATGGTCAGGGGTGTTTAATTTAGTCAGTACTAAGTAAGAGATTCATTGTGCAGTGTAGACAGCTTCATTGATTATAACGAAACTTTGCGATGAACTAAGATTAGTGACATGTTTTTAGTGATTAATGAAGGTGTAGCCGGCCAATTTAGGCATTTGAGTTTTATTTTTTTTATTTTTTTTATGTGTAATAAGAAATGTAGTATAAACTGTTAACTTCAGCAAAACTTGTTTTCAATGTACTATTTTCAATGGTTCCGATCAAGAGTTCCTATCAATTGTTGTATGTGGGGCCTTAATTAGTGGGACACCTACGGAAACTGGATCGCTTCTCCTTTAAACATTCGCGTTGTGTGGTCGTGTTTCCATGGTGTCCTGTGGTTACCACTTGAAGTCTGCTACAAAGGCAGTGTTATTTGCGCTCTTCTGAGGCTATAGTGTATACAATCAATCCACTGAATAAAAGTTTTGTTTTTCCATGCTGCTAAGAAGACCGACAGCCAATTACATGCTGCAAAATTTCAGAAGTGACATTTACTAATATAACTATGATATTATGGTTGGTTTCATTTAATATCGAAGGCTATATGCTTAATATGTAGCTGTTTGACACATTTTGTATCAGGGGTCGCCTAAGGGGAGTCCTTGCCCTGAAAAACATTGAAGACCCCTGTCTTAAAAGGATACGGTTTCAGCCCAGTGTATTACTTATCTTCCCAACCTGTCAACCAGCGCTGCAAAAAGCACGGATAATCTGAAAACACAGCATGTTGGAGTTTAGCGATGTTCATTGTGAAATTCTGCTTGAATGAAAGTGTATACAGTCAGTAATGTGTTCCTTATGTGCTGTTTGCGATCATGGTTAGTAAATAAATGCACTTATGCAACCTCTGTGCTACAATACAAGGTAAAAATGTTTTAATATTAGGAATTAATAATAGGAATTTCACCGTTTTAGTTTTTTAGATTATAAGCTTTTTCAAGGTTTTACCAGTGTTTATAATGTAAATCAGAAAACTACTTCGCCACCGTCTTTTTGCAGTGTTTGGCAATATCAAAGATGAAAATGGTATCGTTTTTTTTTTTGCGATCTGCACAAATTAGCATTTGTGGAGCAATCTAGATCTGTGGTTTGTCTTATCTGCAACTGAATTGCTTCTCTTAAAATATCTAACGTGAAGGCAAATTGCAAAGCACTCACCAAAATCATGATTATCAGTTTAATCATAATCGTGCAGCCATAACTGTACAGCAGCAAAACCCAGGCAGAAAGAGTGTTAGCGACTCATTACATCAAGCTCTTTAATTGGTCTCCTTCATTCGAAATGTGAAACTGTTGAACATGAAAACACATGAATACAAGTCAGGGCATGCTCCAAAATTAATTAGTTTCACACCTGCCAACTGAGAAAACTGAGTCAAATGGATGACCCCGAATACAGGTGTAAACGGGGTCTAAAACGTTTTAAGCTTGTCAATTTTTGACAACTTCCAGAGGTAGTCGAAAATGCATTAGACCGGATTGCTTTCGTAGTGTATGTGGTTAAATGCGTTCGAATAGTGTAAAATAGCAAGGGTAAAATGTAAACGGTGTGAAACACGAAACAACATAACCCAGGATGTATTTGTAAGGGTTTAGAATAACCCATAAAAACAAAAGAAGAGCCACTACAGGAAAAGTACAAGAGCACACGTGTAGTGCAGCACTGCAGCCTCTCACTAAAGCTCCAGCCATTAACAGAGCCTTTATAGTGCTGCCACTGGAGACCAGACTCACTCATCCATGAGGAGCCCTGAGGAGCACCTTACCATTTACACAGTCACACTAGTGACAGACTTAAACATCACCTCTGTCAGAAACAAATTTCAGTTCATGTATGTAACTGCCAATTCAGTCATTATAAACCGGTGAAGAGTCTTTGTGATTTACGTTTTTTAGTTATTAGTTAGCGGTTACTATTGTGTTACTCATTCATTTTCTGTGTAGTTATTCATTAATGATGGAACGGTATTCTAAAGTGTTACCCAACCAATATCATATTTCCACAGTGTGAAGATGTAATTCACAGTCTACAGGTGTCGATGAAACCAATGGTCAATGATTCTTTCTTTCCATTCCACAGAGAAACTGAACTAAACGGGGAAAAGAGCGCAAGTCATCAACTCAGGCATGAGGAATCCTTTCTTTAGCTAGCACTAAAGTAAAGGTGAAGAATGAGAGATAGAAAATGTTTCTCTTTGGGAATGGGTGTAATCAGCTGAAACTGAATCACTAGCCCAAGGGCTTGAACATTTCTTGAGCCTGGGTGCCGCACCGCAGCCGGAAGCGGGCGCTCTGATGCCTGGAGCCCGCAGAGAGGCTGACATCTGTCTGCATGTAGCTTGCACCTCTCTCCGCCTCCCACTGATAGGGTTTGCGTGACTGCAGTACGCCAGCAGGAGAGATACGCCATGGAACTGTCAGGCTGAATCCGGGACAATGTAATCCGGTGTCGTTCACTGCTCAGGGATCAACAGTGATTTTATTTTCTGCTAGTCAGAATTTAGTCGCTATACCTCCACTGCTAGCATTTCATTTCGACCACAAAATTGTATTTCTACATAAAAAAGGTAAATATATATATATATTTTCATAAACCTTTTCACACAAAATGTTCTGAATGAATCTTCCGGATGAATGCAAGTCATTCTCAAAAAATTTCACCTCATCTATACCATAGTGACAAGTTTATATCTGAAATATTTGCAGCAATAACATTCAATATGTCACAGAAAACCAAACAGTTAAGTTGCAAGTAAAAACACAAACAATATAATCAATAAAGATGTGTGACATTGCAGCACTGGTCTGATAGGGCTATTGACAGTTCCGCCAATTGGCCCACAACTCTCACGTACTGACCCCGGGGCCATTGGTCCAACGTTACTGTTGAGCCCTGCTAAAGAAACACAGGCTACTGGAAGAAACAGCGGTTTTCTTCTGCTTACAGGCGGGACTCTCACTCCTTCACTTGTTATGGAGCCAGATAGATCACTGTTCCGCAGAGGAGGCGTAGGCGAGAGCAACCAGCGGGTAAACCTAGGCATACACGTGCGGGGGGGTTCTTTGGGTGCACGAGCCCCTGCCCTTTTCAAAATTAATCAAAAGTGCCCTTCTCAAACAAATATCAATGATAATATTGTGGTCAATAAAACAAAATGCATTTGATTATAATTAAAATGACAATGTGTACAAAACTAAAGTAGCCTAAATTCACGTTTATTTTTACGTTTCTGTCAGTCTGAGGTGTCGTTGCTATGGGTTGCGTCACTTGTGTGTGAGGTTATGCGTTTTAAAAGGTTATGCGTTTTAAAATGAAAATGCACTGGTGTAAACATATCCACCTTATTCTTGATGACCTTAATGCGTTTTGAATTATGGGTGGCACTTCTGGTTTTGGGGAACTTCCATTCAAAAAGGCTGAATCAATTTAGCACATACTTGCTGAATAAAAGTATTAATTTCTTTAAAAAAAAATTTAAAAATCACTGACCCCAAACGTTCCAACGGTAGTGTTTATTGGTACAAAATATTTCTATTTTAAATAGATGCTGTTTTTTTTTAAACTAAGAATCCTGAAAAAAGTATCAACCAGCAACATAGTGTTGGCCCAGATCCGGCCCACATCTGGTATGCGTGGAATCTACATGTACCAGATGTGGGCCGGATCTGGGCCGACAGTATGTTGCTGTCTGGGAAAGGTTCTAAGTATATTATAATAGAAAACAATTATTTCAAATCGTAGTAATATTTCACAATATTAATGTTTGTTCTGTATTTTAGATCAAATAAATGCAGCCTTTTGATGAGCATAAAAGGCTTCTTTCAAAAACATTATATATATATATATATATATATATATATACAGTGCTATGCATAAGTTTAGACACCCATGCTAAAGTTGACTAAAAAGAGGAATAAAAAATCATCTTTTGGAAATTGAACTTAATGCCTTAATTTAAAAAATTAGGAAAAATCCAACCTTTAAGGACACCAATTTTCTTTGTGAATGAATAATGTATCGTAAATAAATAAATGTTCTTCCTTAAAATACAGGGTGCATAAGTTTGGACACCCCTATGTTAAATTCCCATAGAGGCAGGCAGATTTTTATTTTTAAGTATTTTTAAGTTTTTTTTTTTTAGGATACTATGCATCCTGATAAAGTTCCCTTGGCCTTTGGAATTAAAATAGCCCCACATCATCACATAGCCTTCACCATACCTAGAGATTGGCATGGGGTACTTTCCATAAGATCATCTCTCAATGCAAATCAAACTAGCTATTAGGCTAACTGAAATAAAACCATGCCAATCTCTAGGTATGGTGAAGGCTATGTGATGATGTGGGGCTATTTTAATAGGGAACTTTATCAGGATGCATAGTATCCTAAAAAAAAAATACTTAAAAATACTTAAAAATAAAAATCTGCCTGCCTCTATGGGAATTTAACATAGGGGTGTCCAAACTTATGCACCCTGTATTTTAAGGAAGAACATTTATTTATTTACGATATATTATTCATTCACAAAGAAAATTGGTGTCCTTAAAGGTTGGATTTTTCCTATTTTTTTAAATTAAGGCATTAAGTTCAATTTCCAAAAGATGATTTTTTATTCCTCTTTTTAGTCAACTTTAGCATGGGTGTCTAAACTTATGCATAGCACTGTATATATATATATATATATATATATATGTCCCTTTTTTTGCCCCTGAGGAACTCTCTGCACGTCCCTGAACCTAGGCCAGCGCGAACACCGCCAGTACTGAGAAGTTTAGATGCCAGCAAAGCCGTTTCATTTCAAGGGACCTTTTAAAGGCTTTGTAGTCATTCAATTCAATTTTGCTGTGGTAAAGTGCGCTTCAGGGGATAGACACGCATGCCAAGAGCAAACACGAGCTCTAGACTGCCTTTTTCTTCACAATTTAGCTGTTTTTCTGACTAATCATAAATCATTCTTCCTCTTCACTCATTACGGCAGCAACGTAACCAAAAATAGCACAAACATCTGCTTGCTGGCTTTATAAAGTCAGGGCGTTTAATTGTATTAGCATGCCGTTAATATTTTTACGTAATCATCAGCTTTTGTTGCAAATCCAATTTCAACTACCTTCCCCCTGTGACGACGGCGGGGCAATATTAAACTTGCGGTCACCTCTTACCATCCGAGTCTTACTACTACTGTTCCGCTTCTCCAGGGAAAAGAAAAATTAGCACAGACTTTCCTTCTTGTCTCCTTCAGAGACACCACGTGAAAGCAGACATTAAATAAAGGAGCGCCCCCATGTCGCCTCAGGACCAGGCGCTTCAAAGAGGACACCAAAAAAAATAAAACAAGGGATGATGGAGGGAAGCTAAAGAGACTAGTGAGGACTAAGTCGAATTATCGGAACAGCGAGAGAGAGCACCACAAAAAAAAAAAAAAAAGTGCTAACAGCCCAAATTTGGATGGAACCGTGCAAACACTGTACAGTAGATGCACACTATACTCCCCAACAGAGGAACTCCAGGATACAAAAGCACAAATAGTTCTCTCACAAAGAGCTTAAAGTGGAATAGGATCTACTCAGAGACGTGTTCATAGTCACACACTAACAAACACACTAACAACCCGAATAAATACCCTCAGGAGAACAGATGGTTCTAAACCAGCTTTCCAACATCCTAAATGGAGATTGTCCTCAAAAGACAAACATAATCATCCAGAGTGATCAATTTTTCCTCTTCATTTAGCTATATTAAGCCAGGATTTTATTATGTTAGCCACTGCAAAGAATGGTCAACTGATTCAACCAAAATATAAGTGTATAAGGGACAAGTATTGATTGTTGACTAGTGGTGCAACAACCAACTAGTAGAATACACTGGAAAAAAAATATATTTAATTGATAAATAAATAAGAATGAATGAATAAATGATTTCAAACAAAAATAACTAGCATACCAAAAAAGTCTTAAGGTATTAACAACAAAGGCATTTAAAAAGATTTGAGGTTATAAAGGTGTATACTCCTCAACTTCCAAGCTAAGAATGGGGTGGAGACTTTTGGCAAGAGAACTGATGCTTTGAAGGTGGGAGATAGTGATGCCAAAGCAATATTTTATGAAAACACCGTGTTGAATAGTGTTAAATATAGTTGGTGGTCAGCTCTTGAGCAATTCATGATCTTCGCTCTTTGCTTATACAGTTTGTTTATTAAATTAAATATATAATATTCTGCATAATCCATTCATTTTTGGTCTGATATGGGGGGGGGGGGGTTATAAGCCACGAACAGTGTCAGATGCAAAAAAAAACACACACAAAACCAGCCAAAATATACAATAAAAAACAACTAGTCTCTCAATATTGAAATCATGTCATTTTACATCCCTATGACTGCATAAAAACATGAGACTGTATGTGTATGATTTTCCTAACACTTTCAGAGCAGCAGAGAGTGTGATTTTCTGGCCATGCTTCTCCGACCATCTAACAGTGACGAAAACCCAGGGTGACACTGGCACATAGCAGGAGCGCGAGCGACGTCAGTTTGATTGCGTGTTGTACAACATCATGCTGAAAATGTAAAAATATTCAAGCAACATTACCATCTATGATAGTGTGTGTGTGTGTGGGGGGGGGGGGGGGGGGGGGGGGGTGTACTAGTTTATGTATGTCTAGAAGAGGATACTATTTTGTAGAACATTATAATTTTTTTCTAATCAATAACATTGATTCTATGTTGATGCACTGAAAAAAATGATTCGTTGAATTTAAAAAAATCTATTTTAATTCAACTTAATGCATTTGTTTAAATGTAGCTAAAATCAATTGTGTGCAACCACTTAACATAAATTTTTTTATTAAATTCAACGAATAATTTTTTTCAGTGTGCGTCTGTTAAATGATATGAACATTCTTCTAATAATAATAACAATAACAACAACGATAAAAATACCAATATAGGTTTAATTTTCCTAATTTATTTTGTTTAACTATTGTTATTATTACATACATGGATATATTTTTTACAA
The DNA here is from genome assembly GCF_951802725.1 of Rutilus rutilus. Taxonomy (NCBI): domain Eukaryota; kingdom Metazoa; phylum Chordata; class Actinopteri; order Cypriniformes; family Leuciscidae; genus Rutilus; species Rutilus rutilus. The sequence goes on from NC_140224.1 coordinate 24,629,455, forward strand.
AATATTTTATTTACGATTACCGATATAACATTATATTTTTTTCTACTTAATCATAATCAATAGTTCATTATTTGTGAAAAATAAATTTTTGGGGGGATATTTTAAACTAAGTTAAATTAAACTAAATTTGAAATATATTGCAATTATTATTATTATTATTGTAAACAACAACAATAATGGTAATATATTTCGAATTTCATTTTACTTATTTACTTTGTTTTTGGATATTACTCTTATTTTGCTATGTATTTTTGACCAATACTGAATAATTGATCATGTACAAATTAGTGGTCAACCCATATATCGTCAAGTCCGATATATTCTGTGCTATATTCAGTTGCCCAATATGTCATATTCGTGTCATTTTCACTGTGTGCTGTATGTTAAATGAGAATAACAGTGTTTATTTTACAGATTTTTTTTTTTAACACATTTTTAAATTATTTATTTGTAATTTATAAAATAATAAAAGTTTTGAGAAGATTTGTGAAGTAGGAAAGTTAAATTCAAGGTCTCCATCTGGTAGAAACTTTAAGTAACCCAAATATCACTGATTAGACAAAAAGCAGCATGAATTTATCACACTCAGGAAAGATTATTTTTCCCATGAACCATCTCTCTCTGTAGGTCTAACCCCCACAGGCAAACTGGAGAACATTGCGTCTGCTTTAAAGCTGTATCAGACAAGAGAGCAGCTGTAGGAGAATAAGGATGAAATGCCCGGCTATGAGTAACTGCAAGAGGCTGCAGTGCTCTGATGAACTGCCAATCGGCTGGTACGATAAAGACTTCCACATGCATCTCTCTGCTCTGCGGAACCGGCATCCATCACTGAGGCTCGGCACCATCTGTGTTATAGGGAGTGACCTGAATCTGAGCCAGAGAGATGGAGAAAGCCACGTTTAAGCAGAAACACGCCACAATGAAGCAGTCACGAAATTAAAAGTGATGACGTCATATGCTGTGGATTCCAATGATGGCACGTAAGAAGCTTTCCGACGTCATGCCAGTGCAGTATGGAGAAGGAAATCTGATCTTTTTCTTAAAGGACAGATGGAGTGTAATGGTTGGCATTAGTGTATAAATGCCCGTGATTATTCATATCCAAACAAAAGCCTGAGCTAATCCAAGTCATTATCTTCTTTGTTGACAGTTATATTTGTAGCAAGCGATTATGACAAAACATGTCTGAGAAAGAATGACAAACTCCTCAATTGATGCATTTGCATAGAAAGTTTTCTCTCGAAGGAGATGTTCTGAAACGCAAAAGGGCTTTTAGTAGAAGTTACATCACACACAAGAAAGTCTTTAGTAATCCTACACAAACAGACACTCTTTGTGATTATTACATAATCACCTGATCGTGATTACTTGATCTGATTATTCAAGATAACCGTGATCACAGTGCACTTTGAATTCAAGTCAAATATTGTTATCCAAATATCAGAATTGAAGAAAAAAATTCTTTTTTTTTTCATACAAACACACACCACTCAAAGGTTTGGGGTCAGTAAAAGCAGTAAAAAAGAACATAATTTTGATAAAAATAATACTTTTATTTAACAAGGATGCATTAATTTAATCAAAAGTGGCACTAAAACATTTATAATGTTACACAATATTTTATGTTTCACATTAATGCTGTTTTTTTTTTTGTTTTTTTTACTTTCTATTCATTAAATAATCCTGAAAAAATGTACCATGTTTCTTGAGCACCAAATCAGAATATTAGAATGATTTCTGAAGAATCATGTGACACTGAAGACTGGAGCAATGGCTGCTGAAAATTCACAGCAATAAAACTACATTTTAAAATACAATGATACTGTTATTACTGACTTTTCACAACTGAAGTAGAAAAAATATTTTAAAAATGTTAATTATAATATTGTTCTTTATCATTATTTTATTTAGTATGCAATTCATGTCATTAAATCCTTTGAAATTTTAACAAAATAAATAAATCAAATCACAATTATTTTTTTATAATCGTGACAACCCTGACACGCACTACAGTCACTCTTCTTCTGATGTAACCTCCTCAGGATTCTAAGAAATGATTCACATGGCAATGCGACCATCACACTGTGCCCGTCTGTGTACTTGGAAGTAAGAGAGCATGAGGGATTCAAAGGAGGATAAAAGAAAGTGTAGTCATGCATTTGAGCTTTAGACACCAAGGTTCTGTTCACACTCCCCAAGTGCCCATGATTTATTCAAACCAAATCTTCAGACTGCCTGTCTATACAGTAAGTGATGAAATCTGACAGTGTGGTCAATATCCATAGGTTGCACTGGTAATGAGCTAAGCATGTCATGTGAATGAAGCTAGAAGACTGTGACAGCCAGCAGATACACGGAAAAGAGAAAAAAAAATTTGTCCAAACAAGTTTCTTGAGGCTTCTGCACAACTAAAAACAACATGAAACAACCTCTGCCTTAGTCAAGTGAAGCTCTAAAAAGCATGTAATGCCACAAAGAGCCGGAGCATCTTGAACAACCACCACATGTTGAGCCTTTGAGCAGCGAAATGGTGTCAACAGACCTGAGCTTTTGGCAATAAGGAGCACCCAAATAGTTGCTCCTTATTATCAACAAAGAGAGTCTCATTTGTGGTAAAGCTGTCAATTAATCTGTAAGTTTGTATGTAAACACAACAAAAAGAAATTTACAGTAATGCACCTGTACAATTCCTGTAGCTCAAAGCATTCTGTGATCAATGTCAAGTTTCTGTGTTTGGATACCAGAGAATGCATCAACTAATAAAATGTATTCATGAATGCAATGCAAGTTGTTTTGGATAAGAGCGTCGACCAAATGCATAAATGTAAATATACAACCAATGAAAACAGAACTTTTCAGTAAAATGTTTGGTATTTGATCTCTAAAGAAGTCTAAGGGTCTGTTCACACTTGGCTGTTTTGGTTCAATTAAAACAAACTCTGGTGTGATTGCTCTGTTAGTGCAGTTCATTTGAATAAGTGTGAATGCTGCCATCAGAACCTTGGTGTGCACCAAACAAATGGACCAAGACCGAGACTAGGGCTGCATGATTTGGGGAAAAAAATCTAATTGCGAAGGACACCAGATTTGTTGTGCTTGTAGTGCTGTATAATTTGTCCCAAAATGTTGTGCTTGTATATTAATATGACTAATAATAATTATTATGATTATTTATGATAAAAAAATCTGTGACAATAATTTCTTTAATATGAAATATGAGCCTCTTATGCATCCACTGTGAAAAAAAAACTACAAAGGAAGTTATTTCAAACACTCGACTGACGATATGAATTGAGTTTGGAGTAAATACATGTTATTAAATGTTGTCTTTTGTTGGACAACGCTTATAAACGCTTCACATTACAAGATGTTTGACGCTTTAAATGCACGTTATAACAGGCTCGAACTTGCAGTCCTTTCAGAGATGGAGCAGCATTTACTACTGATCACAGAGCCACTCTTAACAAACATGCTGTGCATATTTATTTTATTTAAAGTCGGAAAAAGACAAAAAATGCAGCCAAATCGCGATTTCGGTTTTATTTCAATTAATCGCGCAGCCCTAACCGAGACCCACTGCTCCCAAACGAACTATGTTCGACTGGCAACACGGACCAACGACATTTAAATGAACCAAAAACAGAACGTGATGTCACAAGATGTAACCCTTAGGACAGAATGCTCAAGGATACCTGGTTCTCGTCACAGGCACTATATGTTGCCCACTACAGCTCAGTACAGGCGTCAGAATCACCGTCCAAAAGAACCAAGAGAACTAAACTACAAGTGTGAACACACCCTAAATCACCAATGAGGTGAGTGAGTTACTTTCTGAGGATGAACTTCTGGTCATGCAATAGCCTAAACATAATTCATGCAGGTGGAGTTTACTCAATGTAAAAAGCCCTTTAAGGACAGTTACTTCTCATGTCCTGCACATATATCATACAAGACTTTCTGGGTTTACCAGACTTACATGATCATAACTTAAAGATCTTGCTTATGCATGGGATCCAGTTTGCTTGTGTAATGAAGAAAACCGTGGATTGTTCTCTTTATCTGCCAGTGTCTAGGCTGTGAGGGCTAAATTCGCAGATTCAGCATGGAAGAGAGAGCGGATCGCCAAGGTGCTGCTAATGCATATTGATGACTGTAGATCCCGGAGGACCAAAGTGACTCAGCCCATGACTCACAAAGAGAGCATGCGCTTAAATTAAACTGACAATTCAGATGGACCAATAGTGTGTCGTCACCAAGAACACACACAGAAGGCCCTTTCAAATTCATTATTAGAGCTGATATAATGACATCAAGGCAGAACATATTGCTCTCTCTCTTATTTAACGTAGGGGACACTGGTACCAATAATGAGGTCTAATATGCATGATTGTAGATAATAAACTTGGATTCATTACGTATTCATATTCATACATAGTGACAACAATTAATATGCCTGGAGCAACATTGGCAAAATAAATAAATAATAATAATACTCTGATTTTCTGCCACTTGTTTTCATCAAATCACATACCCACACATAATCTAAATACATTCTCTATTAGTTCCGAATCCTATTCGGTAATGATTTAAAGGCAGTGGCGAAACGTAAGAAGAATTCTTTTTAAGAGGGACCAGCTAATGCATTTTCAGTGCGAGAGGATGAGAAGTAATGTTTTATTGATTGGGAGAGTGTGGCGGAGCTGGGCAGAGGAAGATTTACTGCTGGGATGGGTTCATGAAAGCCTTGGAGAGATCCAACAAAGAGCTCTAGCTGGATGAGGTTGCCAGTATAGGGCTACCCCTATGGCAAATCAAATAATGCCTTGATAATGGAACAGCCTTCGACAGCTACACATGATGTAATACATATCCAAAGCATTCAACTGATGGGAAATATAAAATTCTAAATATAAAATATATATTTATAAAGCAATATTTACCTACATATTAAAAATATGTAGGTAAATATTGCTATATAAATAATAAATATACTTACATATGTTATACTAATGCATAGTGTTGGGGGTATCATTACAAGTAACATGAGTTACGTAATCAGATTACTTTTTTCAAGTAATAAGTAACAAATTACTTTTAAATTTACAACAAAATATCAGTTACTTTTTCAAATAAGTCCTCCTGTCCCAATGTTGAGAGAAATTGTGAGTAAGGTGCAGAGGGGTTGTGTGCGCTGTGTAGCCTAAACATGATGGTTATTATAAATCTAGACTAAATGCGAGTAGGCATCTATTTATCTCACTTGCACAAAAACAGATTCAGTATTCCTCAAAATGAATAAAAACAGTGAAATGAAAACTATTAAGCAACCCTGCAATAATACAAATGTTAAATAATACATAATTTATGTATTTAATCTCACTTTATTAACCAGTGTCTTTGCTGCTGATCTTTAATGTTCCAATTTTACCATAGTAATCAGTAAAATGACTTTAGTTAAACGTCACATTTGTGTTTCAGTTTTTTTTGTTTTTATTGCTGAAGAGTGTCATTGCATCATTTCACTTTTGGAGTGAAAAGGCCTTTGGAGAAAAAGTAAGGCAAAACTAATGTAATGCATTACTTTCCATAAAAAGTAACATCTCGGTTACTAATGTATCCCTCGTTCCCTGAAGGAGGGAACAGGAGATGTAACGTCGATGTGACGACGTAATTGGGATCACTTCAAGGAGCCCTATCATCTTCGAGTGTCTACAGAACGAGCCAATGACCGTTGGCGTGAGTTGCCGAGCAGGTATAAACAGGAAGCGGGCACACACACACATTGTTTTTCGCTGAGGAGCCAAGATCGTGACGGCCGTACAGCGATGGTCATCAATGGTGGCGACAGGACGTTATGTCTCCCGTTCCCTCCTTCAGGGAACGAGGGTTACATTAGTAACCGAGACGTTCCCTTTCAGTCGCTCACGTTCGACGTAACGGCGACGTGACGACGTAATTGGGATCCCATGGAAAACGCCACGTTTGCTGCCACATCCAACGCAAGACTCTCAGACCCCCAACTGGCTGGGGCGGAAGGCCTGCGTAGAGGGAGTTCAAACTGCCTTTCCATTATACGCCACACAGTGGAACTCTTGGATAACAATGGGAAAGCGTGCCTTTCCAGGGGAGAGGGACGCTGCGGAGCCACATCCTGCCCGAAGGGAGGTGCCAGTGCAATATATGGAATGTCACTGGGGTGGCTCCAGCCTAAGAAGGGGGAGGCAACACCAGACAGTGACGGCAGAGCGGACTCTGCCAAGGGAAAGACACGGGCTCACCGCAGGGACCTGATCGCAGAAGAATACGCATATGGGATTGTCGCAGGGATCACCACATATGGAACCCAGCCTAGCACAAGTTACATGAGCATACGAGCACTAGGCTTGCCGTCGGACGCTCCGCGAGGGTGGTGAGGAGGGAGGAGCCCATAGGCCGTAGTCTGGCACTATACGGTGCCGACCACGACCTAGTGAGCTCCTCATGCACCTCCAGGAAGAAAGGCACCGAGGTGGCACGCTGAGAACAAGTACGGCCCACCCTGAGAAACCAATCATCCAACTGAGAAGGTTCGGGACGTGGTGGAGGCTTCCACTCAAGCCCGACCTTCTCGGCGGCCCGGGAAAGCATAGCCGCCCATTCTGGATCGGACTTGGGCAACGCTACACTCCCCAAAGGGGGTAACGCAGCCGAATCCTCATCTCCAGAGGACAGTCTGTAGAGTTCAGAGATGAACAGGAAGCTCGGCTCCAAAGTGAAAGACAATGTGTGCGTGCGCCCGCTTCCTGTTTATACCCGCGCTGCGGGGCAACGCTTGACGCGATTCACGCACGCCAATGTTCATTGGCTCATTCTGTAGACACTCGAAGATGATAGGGCTCCCTGAAGTGATCCCAATAATGTTGTTATGTCGAACGTGAGCGACTGAAAGGGAACAAAAGCTATTAGTTCCTTTTTTATGGTGCAATGCAATCTTGTATTACTTATACTTTCCCCAACACTGCTAGTGCATATTAAAAAAAATTCTATCAAACATTACATCATTAATTTAGCCAAACCATTTTGCAAAACCTCTCTTGATTAATTAAACTAGATTTTTACTAGTTTATTCCTAAAATTAAACATTCCCATCTGCTTGGCTGTTGAAACTAGTTACTTTTAGTAAAAAAAAAAAGGTTTAAAAACAATCTTTTTCAAAAATTTTTTATCTAGATCACAAAGCCCTAGTCATTTCCCCATATATTTTAATATAAATGCCCTATATCACTGGTAAGAAAATCCAGCCTAATAATGTAATATCACAAGCGGAGGAGTAAAGAGCCTATCACTATTTAACAACGCAGCATAAATTTCAGCATATCACACTAGCTGACTGGGGGAGATATGAGAAAGCGGAGCAAGGGATCTCAGCAAGTTTGCGCTCGTACAATCAGAGAATAAACCCCTCATCCCTGCATGGATTCCTCTGCCTAAATGACACGACATATTAAAAGCTCACTTTAGTTGATAATGATCTATCCCTCCCACTTATAATCTTCTCAAAGGGACCTGATTTGAACTCGGGTCTTTGAACCAAACAGATCTTAGATCACAATTTCCTCTTCATGTAAATCTCTGCATTATCCCAGAAAAAATCTATGGAACAAATATGAAGGGAGACTCGTATTACTAGCAGGGCCCCTTTTGATCACTTTTTTTTTTTTTCATGAGCACCAGTCTCTCTGATCCAAACATTTATCTAACAGTCAGCACTAATTAAACTAAACACTCCTCAAGAGGCGTTGGCACATACTGTACTATCAAGTCATCAGAGAGGAAGAGAGAGATATAACAGGCCATCCCTCACAAATATAGATGGGACAGCCAGAGATACACTCAAAGCCAAGGTTATTGGCCCTCGTAATCTGGGAATATGACAAACGGTGGACGTGGACTCTAAAACCTTTGAAGTTCCTTTATGGCTTAGTGCACAACACAAAGGCCCTTCTAAAACATCAAATTCAGCCTCTTTGTCATGCAATCCTGTTTATTCAAGCCAATTCCTCTGTTTTCTGACGGAGGATGGAAAAATAAAAACAATGGCTGACGATAAATCGGTTTGGTACGGGTCAGTGAGACCGCTGAGACCAGCACAATGAGTGATTCATGGTGTGAAACAACAAGTGAGTGATGAGAAACAAAGATCTCCCTGATGACCACACTGGGTCTTGCTCACAATAGAATGAATACTTCATGCCAGACCACATGAGGACAGACACTGAGTAATTAAAGAACAAATTCAGGGAGATTTGCAGTCTCCTGGTACCTTGCAACTAAAGCCCCTTGGCTTAATGTCTGTGACAGCCAAGTCAAATTTTTGGGTAGATGTCAAAGTTGATACTAAAATAAAAATGAGAAAAAATTAAATAGCTTTTCAATAGGGTCTATACAGCCTGCCATGTTGTATTATGTTGATAATGTAAATATAAAAGATATATTGTTGACTGCCCTTACTTTATTTGTTCTGACTGTCTACTTGAATAAATGCTTTTGAATTTATTTTTTACATTTATATTTTAATATTTAACAATTGTATCTTTGTAATTTTTACAAAGATACATTCATATGTGAGATGATTTGAAAACACAACAACTTAACTTTTAACATCAAATCAAGAATTTTTTTATGATAGAACTTGTGGGCTGGTAGTGATGCTTGACATTGACACATTATTTAGTGTTTCTTTAAAAAATTAACAATAAAACGAATAAAACAATAATTCAACTAATAAAATATAAAACACGCTAATGTCTGATAAGCTGATGGGCTGAATATTAATTACGTTGTCTGCATTTCCTAAAACTGATTTGCTGAAATCAAAATGTGGACAGTAATAGGTGAGCACTAACCAATGAGAATGCTACTTTCTCATTATTCCAGCCCACTAAGGAACTAGCTGTCAATGACTTCCGGTTAGTCTTAAAGGCTAAATAATTCCAAATGAACCCAGTCATATTGTCAGGCGAATAAAACAAGAAAGAATATAATTTACATGTAGAGCGTCAGTTGTACTCTCTTCCATTGCAATCAATAGGAATAGTGCTTCACTGTAAAGACACCTAGTCAAAGCGTTCAAGTGTAGGCAAGTATCTGTGCTAAACTTAGTCCTAGCCTTTATCTCGATCACTGGCAAATGAAATCTAACAATTTATTAGCCAGTGGCTAACTACAGACATTATTTAGTCACCTACCGTGAAATTTATTCGCATAAGCGAGTGATTTAGTTGGGTTGCAATGCAGGTGCTTTTGAGCTCCTTAAGAATGTACAGATTAAATTTGTATTTCCTGTTAAAATGTAAGGCACCACAAGCAAGAGGCATCTTCAGAGAGCATTTGGAGCAGATCCAAATCTTAGGAGGCCATCTATCCCTCCAAACGCTCCTTTCATCCATCACCAAGCACTGCACTGCAGAATGCCCTTCTGGGAGCACTCTCCTGATTTCTATCTCACTGTCTCTGACAAACACCCGTCCCTCCCAACCTGCTGTCTCCATTCGGCTGGTTCCTGGCCTCCTTCCAGCAGTCAGGGTCTTAATGTGCGATACGCATGCACAAATAATTTAATGGCTACATTAGCGGAGACAAACGAAGTCCAAAACATTTTGGTTGGTTGATCCATCAATGTCCCTCTTTTGCCGGGCACCCACGGGAACAATTAGCCGTTAAATATATACAAGCTTTGGGAGATAGACAAAAAGAACTGCACTCTGGGAATTCCCAGGGTCATGACAGCAGATAATGTGTGTCAATACATAAGACTTGTGTGTTAAAATGGAATGAGGTGAAAAGGCAAAGCTGTCTTTCCAAGGAAGACATCTAATGACAAAGGTAAATGGGATGCACATTTATATTGGTATAATATTGGATATTTAATAATTACATGCTCATTTTCCCTATGCACATTTAGTCAATTAATGCTTGAAGTAAATCTTCCGCAAGAGGTTTGTTCTCACGCGTCAAGCAGGTTCTGTTTATAATTAATTTGTTACAACGTGCACTGTAAAAAATTTGTAACACTCCCAAATCAAAAATTTCAATTGACCGATAACATCTAAATTTTTCAATTGGCCCAGGTGAAATTCTGTAAATTCTAAAATTAAATGTACATATTTTCACTTGGGCCAATTGAAAAATGTAGATGTTATCGGTCAATTGAAATTTTTGATTTGGGAGTGTTACAAATTTTTTACAGTGTGTATATATGCATGTATGTATGTGTGTGTTTAATTTCGCTGATCATTGTTTATTTTTGAATAAAAGGCTAAATTCAATCTGTTCTTCATAAAAAAAAACGATCGAGTCTCTTCAGAGAATGTGGACTTTTTTTTTTTTTACTATCACTTTAATGAACTTTTTTTGAAATGCAATACATTTATCAGCCTTTAACTAGGCATAACATAACACAAAATAATGATTGGCTTATTGTATAAACCAGAATTATTTGCATCCCTATTGAATTATTTGAATTTATTAATTTATTTTAATAATTTTTTTATATATATATGTGTGTGTGTATGTTTTCCTTTAAATGTACAGTTGCTATTATGAAACGCTGGCCACACACGACATTCAACATGGAGAAAAGACATTTAGACAATTAAAGTGCGGCAGCGATCCCAAGAGCTGGCACTGAACGGAAGCCAGGAAACCAGGGTCAGGAGCCCCAAAAGAAGCTCTATTTTAACAAGGTAAACGAAACCACCATGTTTAGTTCTTCAAAGAAATGGAAGCTGAATGAGCGAGTAGACACCTGTTTTATCAGCAGGATATGCCTGACACAGTCAAAGTCAAAACAGCTGGCATTTCATGTCCCACTTTTCCCTTTTTGCCTCAATTACACACAGCCGTGTGCCCAAAATGTCAGACAGGATTAGAGTGGGAAAGGTCAGAGTAGGGATGGGGGTGTGAGAATGAACACTGGTAATTCTCTGATGGAGAATGTCTCTCCCCCCACAACATGTCTGTAATTACTCTACCCAGTCCAACCCTCACAGCCCCACAATGCTCCACTATGCCCCATCATACATGGCCGTGGCCAAGCATGTCATCGCTGATGTATTTGGACAAAGAGGCAACGCCCTTGACATGATTTTCACAGACAGCAGCGCAGCTCATACAAGCACACAGTAGCTGTCAGTCACCCGTCAGCCGCCATTCAGCTCTGAGCCTGTGATAGGACAAGAAAAAGAGCACTGAGATAGAGAACCGCTTGTGCTGCAATGCGCACAACACAGATAAAATTCATGATGCAAAAATGTTAGATTATAAGTACTTTGAAATAAAAAATGAGGTCAGAAGGTGTATTTAAGTCACGTGACATTTTTAGGACTTCCCCCACTGTCAAAATCACTCCAGTCTACTGAAACATCCGCTCCCACATCAGCTGTTCAATATATCCATATAATGGAAATGCCATCACCTTGTTAAAGGTACAGTATGCGACGTTAACGGTTCTGGAGATTCCACCATGACGGAATGACACGAGCCGTGTCACTGGTTAAAATCGCGGATTTCTCTGGAATTAAACATTGTTGGAAACATTTGGGATAATGTAAGTACACAAGTCAACAAAATACATAACATTGTTCTGTGTTCTAGTTATTTTTAAAGTATAGTTTTATATATAGTGTCCCTTTAATGTCAAATGTGCACAAAAAAGCAAACAATCCAGCAAACTAATATTAATAACCATATTGTAAGTATTTTGAGCTTCGCTTTTATTACATTGTCATATATATATATTTTCTTTAATATAAAAAAATTGCCTGACAAGCACATTTCATAATGGCACTCTATTTTTTAACAGCTACAACAAAGATGCAAGACGATGTGATATACAGCGATGTTGTTAATAAATACCTGCTACGTTTTAATGCCTGACCTTGTAATCATGTCACAGATAATTGAGTCATCGGTGTCCCAATGTTTAGTGGATCAAGACCCTTGCTAGCTCCCAAAATCATGTTCATGATTTAAAGCAAAAGAAGCAGAGAGGGAAAGAGGAGGAATAAAGAGACAGAGACAGCATAAATATTACGCTGACAGCACCAAGGATTAGAATATCATGTCCAGTCTTATTAAGCTAAGGATGCTTAACATCCAAGGATGTTTTTACTGTAAGCACCACAGTGAAAAGTGCATCTCAAAAATCTCTAAAGAAGACCTTTAAATCCCAGACAGACATGTAAATGTAAATTCAGCACTCTACAGGGATTATTACACACATAATAGAAATAAAACAACAAATAAAGTTCCTTCACAGTGTGTGCTTTTTATTTCCCTGATGGGACGCATTGGTCTTGGTATCGCTTTAGTCCAAGGTTAGGCCAAGATGAAACAACTAGCTTTTAATTCCTCCTCCCTTATGTAACAAAAGCACTAATTCAGCCATGAGTTCATATCTAGGCCACGCAAGTCTGCCTGGCATTACAGAGCTGTGAGCATCGGAGTGTGGCGGTGGCCTGTGGTACTGCTCAAGCACGTTTAGCAGATGACCCGAATCAGAGAACCATGAGATGAAGACCTGTCTAATGCCTTTACAGATTCACAGACATACAGCTTCATTAAAAAAATAAAAAAAATAATACATTAATAATCATAAATATTATTACCTCATATTATGTTAAATTATATTACATTAAATACTACACTCCATTTAAGGGGCCGGTAAGATTCGTTAGTGTTTTCGAAGTCTTTTATGATCACCAAGGCTGCATTTATTTGATCAAAAATACAATAAAACAGTCAGACTGTGAATATTATTACAATTTAAATAACTCTTAATAATAATAATTTATATATAATAAATTAATAATAATTTATACATTAATATTAATATTAATAATAGTTATAGTTATAGTTGAATTTTCAGCAGGCATTCCTCCAGTTTTCAGCGTCACATGATCCTTCAGAAATCATTATAATATGCTGATCTGGCGCTCATTAAGCATTTCTTATTACAATCAATGTTGAATACAGCTGTGCTGCTTAATATTTTTGTGGAAACCTTGACATTTTTTGTTTCAGGATTTATTTTAATGAATAGAAAGAATCACAGCTGTGCTTATATAGAGCCAAATCACACGGCTTCAAGTGTGATATTGCATTTATACAACAGTTCAACAGCACAAGTGTGTAAATAAATAAGAAACAACAACAGTGTCTTTAAAACCCCTCTTTTGTGCAGAACTACTTCTGAAACTTAACTTTGCCCTTATCCAAAACCATTTGCAAGTAATAGATTAATAAGACCAAAGATTGCCCAAAATGAATTATATCTCATGTTTAACCACTATATACTTAAGACTAAAGGCCCTTGCACACTGAGGGCCCTATTTTAACGATCTGAAACGCAAGTGTCAAAGCGCAAAGCGCAAGTAACTTTGTGGGCGGGTCTTGGCGCTGTTGCTATTTTCCCGGCGGGATAAATGACTCTTGCGCCTGGCGCAAAGCTAAAAGGGTTTGGTCTGAAGTAGCTTCATTATTCATAGGTGTGGTTTGGGCGTAATGTGAAATAAACCAATCAGAGCGACATCTCACATTCCCTTTAAGAGCATGCGCGCTTGTTCTAAAGCGGATTCCTATTATAACGGCAGATTTGCCAGGCGCGACAGGAGCGGTTCAAGGCCGAGGAGACCGACGTTCTCGTCAGGGACGTTGGGGATGGACAAACACACCCAAATTAACTTCGGTTAAACAGGCGTATGATAATTTGGGTAAATGTGTAAGCTAGATGTATGCTTTTATAATAAAATGTCTATCTATCTATCTATCTATCTATCTATCTATCATAATAATGTATGATTTGCAAAAATGATAACTGCTGCGTCTGTGTGTAGATGAGAGAATCAAAGTGTATGCGCGTTGTGCACACGCTACATTGATTAAGGCCAAGCACGCGCCCTTAAAATAGCATATGAATAACATGCGCAACGCGCCACTGACTTTAAACTGTTTTTTTTTTCGGTCAGTGGCGCAATTGTTTTCTAAACCTGTAAAATAGCATGAGGGAACGTTTGCGCCGGAACACGCCTCCTCTTTGCGCTGAACCGCCCCGGGGAGCGCAAGTGTATTTCTTAGTTATCCGACGTGCATCTGTGGAGGGAATTGCGCTGGGTGCAAGATAGGGCTGAGTCCGAAATTCGTGTCCGAAATTTTCGCACGTTAAAAAATAAATACGACCTCACGTTATGTCAATCACACTTCCACACACTGCCTCCGAAACTTTAATCCGTCAAAAAAAAATTCAGATCGGTTTGATTTTCTGCGTTTTCCGCATCCATAACAAGCATTTGAATGGTGTTTGGACAATTTAGAGCCACAGAATGACGGATACGAAAAAAACGCATGTGAAAATTTCGGATTCAGTGGTGTAACAATATATCGCAATACAAAAATGCAGCAATATGTATCGTGAATAGTGACAATATGTATCATGAATAGTTCACCCAAAATAAAAATTACTATGTGAGAAAAAATTGACGTTTTCAGAGTTTTAGTGTCAGTACTACATTAAAATATTATATATAATGTTGAATATAATGTATAATAATGCAATAGGGGAATATCTGTGTAAAAAAGTGGCCTACATTATTTTAAATGTACACTCACCTAAAGGATTATTAGGAACACCTGTTCAATTTCTCATTAATGCAATTATCTAATCAACCAATCACATGGCAGTTGCTTCAATGCATTTAGGGGTGTGGTCCTGGTCAAGACAATCTCCTGAACTCCAAACTGAATGTCAGAATGGGAAAGAAAGGTGATTTAAGCAATTTTGAGCGTGGCATGGTTATTGGTGCCAGACGGGCCGGTCTGAGTATTTCACAATCTGCTCAGTTACTGAGATTTTCACGCACAACCATTTCTAGGGTTTACAAAGAATGGTGTGAAAAGGGAAAAACATCCAGTATGCGGGAGTCCTGTGGGCGAAAATGCCTTGTTGATGCTAGAGGTCAGAGGAGAATGGGCCGACTGATTCAAGCTGATAGAAGAGCAACTTTGACTGAAATAACCACTTGTTACAACCGAGGTATGCAGCAAAGCATTTGTGAAGCCACAACACGCACAACCTTGAGGCGGATGGGCTACAACAGCAGAAGACCCCACCGGGTACCACTCATCTCCACTACAAATAGGAAAAAGAGGCTACAATTTGCACAAGCTCACCAAAATTGGACAGTTGAAGACTGGAAAAATGTTGCCTGGTCTGATGAGTCTCGATTTCTGTTGAGACATTCAGATGGTAGAGTCAGAATTTGGCGTAAACAGAATGAGAAGATGGATCCATCATGCCTTGTTACCACTGTGCAGGCTGGTGGTGGTGGTGTAATGGTGTGGGGGGATGTTTTCTTGGCACACTTTAGGCCCCTTAGTGCCAATTGGGCATCGTTTAAATGCCACAGCCTACCTGAGCATTGTTTCTGACCATGTCCATCCCTTTATGACCACCATGTACTCATCCTCTGATGGCTACTTCCAGCAGGATAATGTACCATGTCACAAAGCTTGAATAATTTCAAATTGGTTTCTTGAACATGACAATGAGTTCACTGTACTAAAATGGCCCCCACAGTCACCAGATCTCAACCCAATAGAGCATCTTTGGGATGTGGTGGAACGGGAGCTTCGTGCCCTGGATGTGCATCCCACAAATCTCCATCAACTGCAAGATGCTATCTGTGGCGAGCAGGACGAGGTCGAGGGCCGTGGGAGAACGGCACGAGGCCGGTGGCGTGATTGCAAATGAGTGACACCTGCGCGACGCACCGGTCTCGCATCTCTCACGGAGGAGCGGAAGCATAAAGGAGGAGCGACGACAGTGAAGAGAGAGAGAGGACAGGCCTGATTTTTATTTGATGTTGTGTCTTGCCAGCAGTCGTCCGTGAGGGGCTGCTGGCTTTTACTTTCATTTTGTATTTGGTTTATTTTTATCATTAAAATATGTTGAATGTTCGCCGGTTCCCGCCTCCTTCTTCCCGTAACAACATACCCCGTTACATTGGTGCCGAAACCCGGGAAGAAGGAGGGACACGCTGTCGGAGAGCCCTCGCTGCTGGGAGGAATCGCGGTGCTGAGGAGGTCGGGCAGCACGAGGGAGCGTCGGCCGCCGATTGCTGCCCGAGGCGATGGTGCTGGATCGAAAGAAGATCAGGTGGGACGGAGAGCTCGCTGCCGTCCTCCTGGGTCGAGGAGGGATGGCTGCCATCCGCGAGGGAGCGGAGGAGTCGCTCCCGTTCGCCGTGGGCCGGAGCCTGTTGCCGTCGGCCATGATGGGGGCGGAGCAGGGGACGGGAGGCTCGCTGCCGGCTGCCCTCGACAGGAGGAGCCATCGCCGTCCGCCAGGAGGCGGAGGAGCGTCGAGCCGTCCCCCAACGGATGTCCAGTACCATCGCATGGCACCGCGAGTGAGTCTCTCAGCTGGTTGAGGGCCGAGCGGCAGTGTGTCTGGGAACCGGATCAAAGATTTTTTTTTTTTTTTTTTTTTTTTTTTTCTCTCTCCCCTCTCTCGTCTCTGTCGCTCCTCATGCTTCCGTCTCCTGTACTCTCGCCTCGTCTGTCCATACCCCCAGGTACCGCAGCCGCCGTGATCGGTCCTCCCGGGGAGGGGGGGGGGGGGGAGTAGGCGCAGCCTCGGTGGTACCCCCCGGCCTGCGAGGGGCGATGGGGGTATATGGCGAGCAGGACGAGGTCGAGGGCCGTGGGAGAACGGCACGAGGCCGGTGGCGTGATTGCAAATGAGTGACACCTGCGCGACGCACCGGTCTCGCATCTCTCACGGAGGAGCGGAAGCATAAAGGAGGAGCGACGACAGTGAAGAGAGAGAGAGGACAGGCCTGATTTTTATTTGATGTTGTGTCTTGCCAGCAGTCGTCCGTGAGGGGCTGCTGGCTTTTACTTTCATTTTGTATTTGGTTTATTTTTATCATTAAAATATGTTGAATGTTCGCCGGTTCCCGCCTCCTTCTTCCCGTAACAACATACCCCGTTACACTATCCTATCAATATGGGCCAACATTTCTAAAGAATGCTTTCAGCACCTTGTTGAATCAATGCCACGTAGAATTAAGGCAGTTCTGAAGGCGAAAGGGGGTCAAACACAGTATTAGTATGGTGTTCCTAATAATCCTTTAGGTGAGTGTATCTAGTCAGTGACAGAGAAACATATTCGTCTAAAATAACTCTGTATTTTCAGCTTCAGAATCATGAATATTTTTATTCCGGTGTCTCTATTGTCCTGTGCTTTGGGTTTCCAGCACCAAGTCCAAGAATATTCATTTATACACACAATGTAATATAAAATTGATCAGTTTAATAAACAGTACATTTTTTGTTAACCTTTTATCATATGTCTTGGAGTTTCGCAATAATATCATATCGTGAGTTCAGTATTGTGATATATATCGAATCATGACATGAGGGTATCGTTACACCCCTAGCAAGGACCATAAGAGCTTAGCGGCGAATTCCCGAAAGACTGGCCGAGATGAAGCTGTTCTCTGCGGGTACACGAGCGCTGAACAACCACTGACAGCCTGAAGCTCACATCTCCGAAAACATCTAAACAAATAGTCAAATAGTTGCATATTTGAGTTCTAAACAACTAAATTCTTCCCTAAAAACTCTTCAAACTACATTCCATGACGCAACAACATCAGTATTTGTAAAATGACGGTGGTTTGCTCTTCCACCATGACACGCTGTGAGAAATCTCCAAGTGTGGGTATCTGCAGGTTGGAGTAATGGGCATGACGAAAGGTTGGGGTGTGCCGAATGGTAGGGGTGTGGAGAAAGGTCTTTATTATTGGTTACGAAAGCTGTCTGTTAGGGTGTGGGTTAGACCTGCAGCTATCCCGGTCTCAAAATGCTGCAAGCGGAGTGATGTAAACGGTGAAACGGTTCCCGTGGTGATACTAGAAGAATATCGCATGGTTGGAAAAGGCTCTCAGCCAATCAGATTTGAGAACCAGAACGAACAGATATATATATATATTATATAATATAGATATATATTTATTACAAAAGTGACCCTATGAAGCTGCGAAATGCAGATCACAGATCAAGTGTTGCATGCATTTTACTTCAAATGATCCTTCGTTTTTCACTGTCCTGCCACACTAGCAGAACTCCCCTCTCTGCATATCTACACCTCCCTCCAGTAACTCCTCTGGCTTGCCAAATTCATCTCCTCTTCCTGCCCGGCACGCTGCCATCACCTCATGCACGCCTTCCACAGCTCTGCCCCAGCCAGCACTTTCTGAACTTCTTGCCGTCTCTTTCTATTGCTTGCTTTGCAGAAAAACCAGCTCATGCAACACAACAGATCATTGTTATTTATTGTCTGCTCCATGCCTCCATTTCACATTGGTCCCACAGACGGCGGTACACACACTTTAGGTGTGTGATGCATACCACAAGCCAGTGTTTTCTGTACTGGTATCCATTAGCACAGATTTATTTGGCATATTTCATTAAAAAAAAAACACTAAAATATGTTACGAAAAAAGTGTTTCGTATATTTTGCTCAGTAAAGTGCAAAAAGAAAAAGAAATTGTGACGCAAAAGGTGACAAACAAGCAAGCATCAGTAAAGGTTATTCAGTCATTTCAGCATTTCCCTCGACAGTTATACTACAAATCACTAAAAATCTGTATCTGTCACTTTGATATGCCTTTTAAATTGAAAGGTTCAATATTCCTCGGTACAGCCATTCACATGGGGGAGAAAAATTCTCTCCTGGGCATCACGTGTTAGCAGGGGTGAAGAGAGGTGACGTGTGCATTGAGATTGTTGGTCATTCTGACAGGCCCTATCCTAGTGTGTGTTTGTTCAGCTGTTGTCGCAAGCCTCCAATTGTCCTAATCTCTTCCAACAATATTCATACCATCACAGTTGCTACGATTCTGATTACGAGGACAATATGTTTGTGTCCAAAGGCAACACCATCTGAGTTCAATAGAATCAGTGACTTGAACAGCAAGATTTAGCTTTTTAGAAAAGAATGAAGTTCTCAAGGGCACAGCCTTATCATGCCGTTTCAAGACAGAATTCAACACTGTAAAAAGTGAACAGTTGGATCAACTTAAAAAAATTACTTCAATTGGTAACACCTAAAGAAATTCAGTTTTCTCAACTTAAATTATCACGTTTTTCACGATAAAATGTGATAATTTAAGTTGAGAAAACTTCATTTCTTTAGGTGTTACCAATTGAAGTAATTTTTTTAAGTTGATCCAACTGTTCACTTTTTACAAACCAAAAAAAAAAAAAAAACGGTTTTACTTTCTTTGAGTTTTTATCTAAAGTCAATGTAAATTGCTGTTCGCAACTTATTGTTTCTGCATTGTGAATTATTTCAGTGTGAAAAGAGGCAGATGAAAGAAAAAAAAAAACATGTACTGTAGGCCGCATCTCTAATTTAGCAAATTTAACTTTCATTTATCTCAAACCACAGCATGGTGCTTTCAACAGTAAGGTTATGAATGCAGAGATAATACAATTCTGTCCGATACAGATAAGTTGATTATTTTCATGTTACGGCTAATATTAAAAATCTTACTTTGTTAATTAATTTGCTATTAATTAACAATGTTAACATTAAAAACTAAAATCAATTATTTGAAATGCCACAAATGGATTTTAGCATCACAGCAACATCGTAATTTACATTTACATTACATTATGTAATTTACATTACATATGTAAAATGGATATTCATTTTGAAATCTGCTAAAGCTTAAAGGGATACTCCACTTTTTTCGGAAATATGCTCATTTTACATCTCCCCCAGAGTTAAACAGTTGAGTTTTACCGTTTTAGAATCCATTCAGCCGAACTCCGGGTCTGACGGTACCACTTTTAGCATAGCTTAGCACAGATCATTGATTCTGATGAGTCCAGTGGCATTTCTTTCAAAATGACCAAAGAGTTTCAATATTTTTCCTATTTAAAACTTGACTCTTCTGTAGTTAAACCGTGTACTAAGATCGACGGAAAATGAAAAGTTGCGATTTTCTAAGCCTATATGACTAGGAACTACTCTCATTCCAGCGTAATAATCAAGGAACTGTGCGGCTGTACCATGAGTGCAGCAGGCGTAGTGATATGACGCAGCGCCTGAAAATAGGTCTAATAGGTTAGATAAACTTAGTCCCGGTCACGTTGGAAGAAGTTACCGAGTTCGGGACTATTTTCAGGCGCTGCGTCATATCATTACGCCTGCTGCACTCATGGTACAGCCGCACAGTTCCTTGATTATTACGCCGGAATGAGAGTAGTTCCTAGTCATATAGGCTTAGAAAATCGCAACTTTTCATTTTCCGTCGATCTTAGTACACGGTTTAACTACAGAAGAGTCAAGTTTTAAATAGGAAAAATATTGAAACTCTTTGGTCATTTTGAAAGAAATGCTACTGGACTCATCAGAATCAATGATCTGTGCTAAGCTATGCTAAAAGTGGTACCGTCAGACCCGAAGTTCGGCTGAATGGATTCTAAAACGGTAAAACTCAACTGTTTAACTCTGGGGGAGATGTAAAATGAGCTTATTTCCGAAAAAAGTGGAGTATCCCTTTAAGTGCAATTAAATTATTAGTGTTTTTAAAGATTACATAACTTAAAAGATAGTATAGGCAATCTAGCCTAAAGGCAATGTAGAAACAGGGGAAACAAACGTGCAATGAAATATCTAACGTCAATCAATACTGAAATTGATTGATATTAAACATTAAAAAAAAATCAATTTGTCATGAAATATTACAAAAACTAAAACAAAATTTGTTTTAAATCACAAAAGACCAGGAACATGCAATTAGAAAAAACATAGGCTCAATTTTGATTTCAAATTGACATTAAAGAATAACTGGATTGTTGTTTTTTTTGTCAACTGACCCATTTCCTAGCATCCAACTGTGTAGTTGATAACATTTACAAAGGAGATCATATCGGCTACATTTTGCGTTCACTTCGTGGCCTGTCTGGCACATTGCTCATTTTCTTGTCATTTAACACAAATTGATTTTGTCTAAAGGTGATCCAGTCAATATGTTTGCTGTTTCTGTGAGTTCATACATCCCACCTGCACTGAATCAATACTCTACCCATGCACAGAATGAGAAGAAATTCATTAAAGTGCAAATGTTCCCTCTGTGTAATTTTCATCTCTTCCTGCATTTTGCCCATTAGCGAGATGTTGCCGACTGAAGCGGTGCACACACAGTTACCTGACCATTGACCCTCACTGACTTCACAGGGGAGCCCACCATACAGTGCACATACGAAGGAGACGAAGGAAGAAAGAGACGCTCTAATAAAATGCTCAGTGTAGCAGAAAGAATACCAGCGAATAGCTGACTGCACTCTGATTCAGCTTAATAACTGCATAAGGAGAGAAATTAAGACAATTAACTTCACACATAATACCATCAGTGACACACACAGAAGGGAAATTGTGTGATCCTTCAGTTTCCAATGACTTCATCATCTTCAGACCTCCCTTTTCTTTAGGAATGCCTGATCAAACTGACGAGTCATGCGCTGAGTTAGCTCATTCTGACAAACCGAATTGCTTAATAAGGCTTTATCATGAGGGAATTATACAGTTCGTCTCAGGCAAAGTTCATTCTGTACAGAATCAAATCTCTTTTCAGTATTAGTTCAAATTAATCTTTAGAAACAAATAACTTAATACTAAATTTTACATATATATTTAAATTATTTGTGAATATGAATATCCATTTTTAAACTGCACAACTTGCAATTATATGTTGATTTTGTTTTTTTAGAATTTTATTTTTCATTTATTGAGGCCCAATAGTATTGAATTTTAATTTCTGACATTTATCGGTTATTGGCCATAACATGAAAATAATTACTGGCCTATCAGTGTCAGCCAGAATTGCTCAATACGTAGTCTATTCACCTGGCTATCAATCATTAAATGGGGCATGACATGAGAAATCTAATTTGCCTTGATGATCTTTTGACATATAAGAATCATTCAAACATCCTGCAAGTTTCATTACTTCATTACAAGTTTTCAAAACGTCCTGGGCCCGGTTCCCCGATAACGCTCACTCTTAGCGCGCTAAGAAGACTCGAAAGATATATCTTACCAAAGTTGTTTATGTTCCTAAGTGTGTTCCCCGAACCATACCTTAGGAAGCTGCTTAAGATATACCTTCTTACGTGCGACGTTACCGGGTGCTGTCCGTGGCGATGGTGCTGAATTGATTGATATCGATGGCTCGAAAATCAATTATTCTCTCGTGCAGGGGCTGTTTATGTGAGAAAGCGGTGTTCTTTATAAAAGAAGCACTTCAGAAATAGCTGAAATTGCATTTATTAGGGATATTACAAAAAATTATCCAAACTATAATAGCCTAGCCTACATATTTTTTAATTGTATCATATATTGCTGCCATAATAACCATTTCAAATTTGTACGTGCTTTCTTCTCTTTCCCATTTTTGTCCGCTGAGGTGGAGCTGCGATGAAATATTGTTCTTGGAAATACTTTCCAGCATTTCAGTAATAAAAGTGTAGGCCTACATCTCGGTGCTCGGCAGTGATCAAAAAGGGTTTAAACAGTGGATTTTGAATCTCTTCTTGTAAACTCAGAGATGTGGATTCAGACGGCAATTAAATTACCACACAACCTGTTTGTCAAAAAACAGTAGGTACTAATTTGGCCAGGGAAAAAACACTGATATTATGGATTCGGACGACACTAAAATCACCGACTCACCCCATAAATGCTTAAAATACCATACAAGCCCATGAGAAACAATATTAGCGTCCGAATAGGACTTAACTGACAGTAGCCTATGCTTTCACTGGCCTTTAAAAGCGCTTTTTAATTAAATTAATAATATTGTATAATAATATAATTAAAAATCGAACAACAATCAGTGAAATGACTATTTTATTCTTTGCATGAAAACACTTGAAATAGCCTAAATGAACACTGTCTGGGTGTATTAAAACTTCAGAATTATATTCGTATAGACCTGCAACAGTGATAAGGTAAAGCTAAGAGTGCAGACCAACCTTACGAAAGTGTGACTTACAGAAGATATACTTAGCGTACGAACGTGTCGGGAATCGTGCCATAACGTTAAGAGAGAGGTTAAGGAATAGGTTAAGAACTACTTAGCGATAAGAACGTTTTGGGGAACCGGGCCCTGCTCATTATAAACAAAGCATTTATTTAAATATGCTCCAAATATGGCTCATTTTGATATTGCGGGATCTGTGAATTCACACAGGCAAATACCCTCCAGAGCCAGACATCGACAGATAAACCGTGTGCTTTTATTTGCTGTTTATGTTGAGGATATTTCAGCAAAAAGTTTTCTTTGCTTCATAATCAGTTTAACAGCATTAAGTTGAAGAGGGTAATCTTCCATTATTCCATTGCATATCCATTATAGACAATTTCATTATGTTCTTTCTCCGTCCGTGCAATAAATGCAAGTCCTTGAATGAGCGCGGATTGGAAGTGTATTTACTAGGACTTCTCAGGTAATATCTATGGTTTGACCCATTTCAAAGGCGGACAAAATAAGAAATTAAAATGGACTGAGTAAAGCTCTCTACGAACTTGATATGCAATGATGTGCTCACTAACATGCATGCATATGAATCACGGTCACACGCACAGCAATTTTTAATACATTTTTAACAAGCAGAATACAGCATCATGAAACACATAGTCTCGCTGTCAGCTGTGACTTTTAGCTATTAAAGTCTTTGAAAAGACAAAAACATGAACTTTTTATTGGCTCAACATCATCAAGTCAGTTGTCACTTTATTTTCGCGCAAGTCCCTGTAGAGGCGCGAGCCGGCCCTGTGCGGTCGCACACTCTGTCCAGCCCTTGCAATTATCAGACAGGAGACTTGCTCTGAACTTCGGTACAACATCATTTGCGCTGTGATATGATGACGACATCCAATTTGGCCATACCTCATCTGCAGTGAACATGAGTGTCTTGAAGCCAGCAGCATCTGCCCAGGAGGAAAAGAATATGGATTGAGTGGGGAGGTCACACCTCCTGAAGTGACACAGGTTACCATGTCAACGCAAGTGATAGTGAGAGAGCCATTAGAAAGGCAGTCTCAGCGGGTGGCATCTACACCTTCAGCAGAATGACACATTCAACATCACATCACCTCTCATTGAGCTCACTGCATCTCTGCTCAGCTCCACAGAAAATCACTCCAGGTGCAGTGAGAAGAAGCCACAAATGAAGACTCTCTGCAGTGGATACTAGGGATGGCTATTTTGGTCATTTTGTGTACTGTGCACTTTTGGGTAATGGGCACTTTTGGCTTATTTCTAAATATCTAAGGCCCAGTTTCAGTATGCCTTAGAAAATCTATCTTGAGATGGAAAAATGGCACTGACAAATTTTAAGACATGTCAGTGCAAGTTGCTTTCAGTTAAAACAGCTCAAACATGCATTTTAGTCTGGGACTAGCTTAAGCCTTGTGTGAAATGGGGGGTAAATGTATGTAAAACAGGTAAAATAAGCTTGCAGAATAAAATATTCAATATAGTCTGACAAAAAGACATAGAACAACCCATAATGCGAGTAAAACACTCACATATGCGACCAAATTTCACGAGAGAAGACTAAAAAAATGTAATATTACTCATTACTTAAATGTGTAATTACACTTGAACAAGGACACCTTGAAATAAAGTGTAACCATGAATAAAAAATAAATAAAATCGGCAACACTTTGCAATACTGTCATTCATTGATATTGTGTTAGCTAACAAATTTACAGTTGGCAATATTTTTTACAGCATTTACTAATCCTTGTTAATGTTAGCTAATAAAGCTATGGTTGTAAATTTTTTACCCATGCACGTTAGTTCACAATGCATTAACAAATGTTAACAATTGAAATTAACATTAACTAAGATTTGTTGTTGGTTATGTTAACTAATGTTATTAACTATTGTTAACAAATGAAACCTTATTGTAAAGTGTTACCAAAAAATCTCTAATATCAGCCGATAACCACATGCATAATGCAATTCAATAAGATGTACACAAACTTCTGAAAAAAAAAAAAAAAAAAGTATATAACATTTACTCCACTTTAAAAAAAATTTAAATAAACATGTTGGTACTGGCAAAGCTGTCTGTAAAATTTGGAACTGACAAAGTGTGGAGATAAACACCAGCCGGCTAAGTAGACAGATATTCATGTATGTCCCCTAGTAGATCCAAATAGCTAAAGCTCATGGGGCTTATGGTTAGCATCCAAACCACATCCAGTCAAGTCACACCATCTCTGGTGTCCTGTAGTGAACCACAATCCAAAGCACAAGTCAGAATGCTGTGGTAAAAACATGATCCACCCCAGGCTCAACAAGAGAGATGATGAGCGCTATGAGGACACATCTTACACAACACAGTCCTGTGTGAGAGTACTCATCTTGTCCCTTTCTCTCGCTCGCTCTCTCTCTCTCTCTCTGACTTTCTCTCACTCTCTCCTTCAAAACTTAAAGGGTTAGTTCACCCAAAAATTAAAATTCTGTCAGTAATTACTCACCCTCATGTTGTTCCAACCGCGTAAGACCTTCGTTCATCTTCGGAACACAAATTAAGATATTTTTGATGAAATCTGAGCCATGTTTCACTCATCCATAGGCTTCCAGTGTGACCGAAACTTGCTGGCCCAGAAAAGTTATTAAAGAGATCGTTAATATAGTCCAAGTGACTCCAGTGGCTCAATCTTAAGTATATCAAGCGACGAGAATACTTTTTGTGCGCAAAAACAAACAAAAATAACGACTTTATTCCACTATTCATTTCCTTCTCTCTGGATGTCTAGTTGGTTTGCGTAGTGTTTTTGCGCAGCGCGTCTGTGTTACACGTCACCACGTAGGCTCACTATTGGCCGACGCCGGTCATGTGAGTGTTGCGTGATGACGTGCAACACAGACGCGCAGCGCAAACACACTACGAGGCCCAGAGAGAAGGAAATGAAAAGTGGAATAAAGTCGTTATTTTTGTTTGTTTTTGCGCACAAAAAGTATTCTCGTCGCATGATAAACTTAATGTAGTGCCACTGTAGTTACTTGGACTATTTTAACGATGTTTTAATAACTATTCTGGGCCGGTGAGTTTCGGTCACACTGGAAGCCTATGGAGGAGTCAAAATTCTGTCAGATTTCATCAAAAATATCTTAATTTGTGTTCCGAAGATGAACGAAAGACTTACATGGTTGGAACAACATGAGGGTGAGTAATTACTGACAGAATTTTCATTTTTGGGTGAACTAACCCTTTAATACAGGAGGCAGAATGTGGTTTCCCAGTAAGTGGGTTATGTGTAGCTTCAAATAGACATAGCCGACAATGGGGAAGACCCAAGTTCATTCTCCCCGCTGTCTTAAGCGCTCTCAAACCACTCTGCAATGCAAGCATGTCATGGCAAACTATGAGAACACCATTATTACTTCATGAATATAACCAAAGCAATTTAGCTCTCGTCGACACTGGTTCAATTACATGTCTTGTGAAGAGGTAGCTGCCGTAGCTCCCATTGTTTCTGAAACGGCCCCTCCTGACAATGCATTAAAACTCTCCCCTGAACTGCTTCATGCACACATTTGGTCATAAACGATTCTAGTCTGTTTGTCAAATTTGCACACAGAGCACATGATAGCGCTATAAGGACATACCCTATAGTTTTATAATGCCATCACTAGCTGAAAATTTATTTAAATGAATGAATTTTTGAAAAGTAGCATTTAAGCTTCAACATATTTGTAATGCAGTAACAAAATAATGATTATACGTAATGGAAAATGTAATGTAATATTCACAGTGATTAATGGCCTTTTCCCCATTTTTAACAGGGTTTTTCCAGCACTGAAAATTTGATGTACAACGAACATCCAAATGAAC
This sequence comes from Rutilus rutilus, assembly GCF_951802725.1. NCBI lineage: Eukaryota > Metazoa > Chordata > Actinopteri > Cypriniformes > Leuciscidae > Rutilus > Rutilus rutilus. The sequence continues at coordinate 24,656,422 of NC_140224.1, forward strand.
TTTCGGTTAATTACATGAACTAACAGGGCCCTATCATACACCCGGCACAATGCGGCGCCAGGCGCGATGCCAGTGTTTTATGCTAGTTTCAGCCCGACGCAGTTATCATTTTCACGTACTGCACCACGTTGTTTAAATAGCAAATTATGCATACATTGTTGGCGCGTTGCTATTTTGAGGCAACTGAAATAGACTTAGCCATTGACCAACAAAAACCTGGTCTAAAGTAGTAGACATATTATAGTAATATATGCGCCTAGTCTATAGGCGTACACTCTGCTTTACACACACAGGGAAGCGCAGCAGCACACAAACACAAAAAATAAAAGGATTACAATGTAAAAGATTATTATTGTGTACATAAAGATATGGTGGAATCCGGCTTGTCCAGTAGATGGTCTGCTCGCGCGCTTTAGCGCTTTCAGATCCGTTTCCTCGCTAGAGAAGCATTCAGTCTTTCCACTTGCAAATTCTGCCATGTAAATAGCAATCCGCCATGGCGCGAGCGCAACTGGCTTTTAAAGGGAATGGGAGATAAGACACTGATTAGTTTATTGCACGTTACGCCCAAAACACACCCATTAATCATTAAGAGAATAGGGACAACCTTTTTAGACCATGCGCCGACCATTTTTCCCGTCGTTAAACTAGCAAAAGTGGATTTGAACATGCCCATAGTGCACTTGTGTCGTGCGCTTTAGATCATGCGCTTAGATAGTTCAAAAGAGGGCCCACAGTCTTTTCCCTCTAATATGACTGTCTTTATCATATGTATAGGGGTTTAACAATACATTTATATGGATCGATGCATTGATCAAATGACTGACATTTAGCCTAGCTACAGCATTTATTTAAATTTTTTTTAAAGTCACCTTTATTTTGACACCCTCCACATCTTCACACAATGTCGTCTATTTATTACTGGCACCAACGCGTGCATTCTTGTCCAAACTCACCTGTGTGCTCGACAATAAGGTCTGCCCGATGGCTCACGGAGAGCATACCTGTCAACACTCCCGTTTTCCCCGGGAGTCTCACGTTTTTCACACCCATCTCCCGCCCCCCTCCCGTTTTGTCATTTCTCCCGTGAAACTCCCATAATTTGTATGCCCAAACGTCGTTATATGAATAATCACATCAATATATTATTCCAAGGTTGCGCAGTTGCCAGATCTTGTATGAAACCCATCCTACTCGCGCAATCAACACATCATACAAATTTCAACCCATTTGTGAGCTCAACCTGGCAACCTACAACTCAGTAGCGCTGTTGACGTGCGCAGATCGACGTGGGAAGTTGAATAAAGCGTCACTGGTAGAAATGAGAAGAGAAGACTCCGTGGTAAACATTTAACGCATTTAACGCAGCATCCGTTTTTTCTGTCATCCTTTGGCCGTTACATTATATGGTGCGCTCTTATTCTTGCAAATGCTTTTAAACCATTCAAGCAAAGACAAATTGAGCGCCAGAATCGAGTTCTCTTTCGGCTTGAAGTTGACCGAACACTAACACACCCAATTATGCCAAAATGTCAGTTTTGTCGAGTATCCTCATAAAAGCAGACTGAGCTGTCTTAAATTAGTTAAATAGTCTTAAATGAAGGCAAAGAGTTGTGAGAGAATGAGGTGTGAGGTCCGTGTCTCTGTCAGCAGCGGCTGCTCTTAAAGGGACAGCAGCCAATAAAGCTTTCTGTCAGTAAAGTTAATCAAAGAACAAAGGGAACAGAGAAACACACACTGCTCTTGTCTAAAGAACTTTTGTAACTTTAATAAGGATTATTCTATATATAATTGAACATTTATGCAGTGCAAACTGTTTGATGACTTTTTCAATTTCTGTATATTTCTTACCTTTTTGACAAATATTTAAAATATACTGTCTTTGTTGTTTACATTAATTTGGAGATTAAATGTGAAATTATTACATTATAAAATATATTAAAAACATTCGTTTTTTTTAATGGCAATTCATCGTGAGTAATCACAAAAAAAAAAGTGTGATTAATCAAGTAAAAAATTTTGCAATGGTAATAAATTTTAAAAAAAGTCTTATTCATGTTTATTTTTATTGAAAATATTATGTATTTATTTATGTTAATATCTGCGCAATTAATGTGTATTTAGCCTGCCTCTGCCATCCAGCTTTTCTATGTAAACGTGCGCTAGACGGACGGTTTTGATCGTTGTGTTTGCACCTTTTGCAGCATCCCACGCATGACGCGACTTTATACACACGTGGTGCTTTTAAAAAAATCATGCCTATAGAAAAATAGATTTAGCAGCAGATATGGCCTGTTGAGGCATCTGGCCTTTGTTCATATGGACATCTGACTGCTAAGTAAGGTTTGATGTTTTTCAGCAATAGTGCTCAACCATAAGGATATTACATTTTTAACACTTCAATTCCAGTATCTAATTCTTAAAAATGAAGATAATTGTCACTTGAAAGTGTGTAGGCCTACTTAAATTATTATGCTGTTATATTCAGTGGAATAAAATGGTCTTAAGTATTGTTTAATCGCAATTACTTCTGGGACAATCTACTGCCCAAACAAAAAGCAGTTATAGTGACAGGCCTAATACCCATCTAGCACTACTTTGCAATTAAATGCATTGGCATCACAACATTTCAAGCAAAATGTGTCATTAGTAAACAAAGGTAGAGAGAATGCAAGTTGTCAAGGACAAGCGGAGGAAAAATAAAACAGAAAGATAGAGCACTCAAGACGCTGTGTCACCATCTCACTTTCACTATCTCATCTCCAGCCCTGTCTAGATTTAGTGCTGTTTTTCTCACTTTGACACTGAGTATATGCCATATGAAAGAGGGGAATGAGAATGGCATGCATACAAAGCAAGCATGGAGAAATGCGAATGCGCATTCAAGAGCATCTCCTGAAATTAATTACATCCCACTACAGCCTCATTTACAAACTGTTGTGTCAGGGGTTGACAACATTCTTGACATGAATTTCCGTTTTTTTTATTTCCTTGTGTCACATCTACAAACGAAAAGCAATAAAATCTATAGTTTATAGTTTAAATATAGATCTATACTTTATAGTTTAAAAATGTTTCCTCTAAAAAGTTTAGGTCGTTTAAAAAACTTGAACTAGCATACACCTTACGTAAGTACATTAGTACACAAGACAACATTTCAATTAAAAAAAATTATATTCAGTTTTATCCAGCATTTAATGATTTGTTGAAGTACTACGAGATGAACTACAGCCCTACATATTACAACCGTGAGGACAATCTCAAAGCATCTGACCAACCTGAACACTTCTCCTATTAACAACCAAGCCAAACACCACCCAGCATTTCCACTCAGCCTCAGAGAAGAAATATAATCGCACAAGCTGATAAAAATCCAATCTTTTCCAAACCCCCGCCCCCAGCTGTAAAAGCTCGGAGTGACGTTCTCAGAGAGGGGGTTTAAAACAGCTTTAAAATCACGTTGTGTAAGAACTACAACCTGAGCCGCATGATGAAATCAGAAAGGTTAGGCTACACCACCACAGAGAGTCCCTCATTTCATTTTCACAGGCTTTTACCAACACGCCGCACACACTTTTCTCTCCGTGGAGTGCGGAGCGCCTGTTGACTGATGACCCCCATGAGGGCCACTCACGTGGTGCATAAAAGCACAGGGGCCCCTTAATGGGCCTGAGAAGCTCTTCTCAGGGATGGCCGTCATTGACAAAATTACACACATTTAAAATGGGTAACTGGCAAACAAATAGAAACGAAAGGTACTGGTAATTAATTCATTATCATTCTGCATCAATGGAGATTATTAATCTCAAAATAGTAACAGTAATTATGGTCAACTTTAAATCTGAAATCAGACATCACTGCTGATCTCACAGCTCATATGGTGCATGCAACATGTGTCTAACTGGAACATTACAAACCAAACAAATGTATATCACAGCAATTCACACAAAAAAACAAGCAATTTTTACTGCATTTCATCTAAATCACAGGAAATCAACCCTGCACTGAACCCAAAAGTGCTCTGATAATGGGCATGTTATGATGAGAAGAGATTTACTAAATTAAACAAAATGATCATTTACAGAATAACATTCTCTGGAATTTCATAATCTCACAAGATTTATGCAGTTAAACCAGGACAGCATTAAAAGAAAGGGAAAATAACACAATCAACTAATGTTGCAACTGAACGGAAAACCTGGTGCACTTGTTCTTCTGCACCATTTGTAATGGAACATGTGCTGGCCGACACCGGTGTCTCAAAAGTCACAGACACGTGCAGCATTTTTGGACATCATAGGTGTCTTCTGAGTCAGCTGAATTCGTGCTCTTGAATATTGCACATGCTTATGATTCCCAAAAAGTCTGTCTAACAGGTCCACTGCACTTATGCAGGGATGAGATTAATTTAAATGGATAGTTCACCCCAAGAAATTTGAATTGTTTCATCATTTACTTATGCTGTTCCAAACCTGTATTACTTTAATTTTCTTCCCTGGAAACAGAAGGTGTTAGGCAGAATTGCACTCCTGTTGAATCTTTTTCCACACAGGTTGTCATTTTGCCTTACATCTCCTTTTGAGCTCCACCGAAGAGAGAAAGTCATAGGAGTTTGAAACACCATCAGGGTGAGAATTTTTAGATTAACTGTTCCTTTAATCACTTAAACGCAACCACAAAACTAAATCAATATCGACCATGTGCTGTCCACTTCAGTGAGTCAATGCAACTGCAGGATAAAATCATTTGAGATCTATCAACACATAACTAAAGAAGACAAAGTAAAAGCTTAAATCAAAATAAAAACCTATAAAAAATTAACTTCGACATCATGCATAAATTACTGAACAAGCGCTTAAAAAGCAAAGAACTGTAAAATAAAGTATTACATGTGCACTGCCAGTCTGAATCATTCTGCAGACTGAAGATGCTGAGTATGAACACGCCAGATGCAACGTAAGTGATAAAAATGTCACTAAAAAGGTGACAATGTTTTGAATGGTCCCAGACTCCCAGCCTCAGAGCATCCTTGACTTCAGACAGGGAGACGCATCCGCACGCGCTGATGTTAAGCAATTTCCTCATCACATTACACATCTGGAATGCAAGCTTGCTGGAATTCAAGTTACACTTATACAGGATGGATGTTTACATGTTCGGATTTGCACATATATCCAATTTCGCTCAAGGAGAGCACCGTTAATTAAGTTTAAAGAGTGCTTACTCACCTTACAGCTCGCACACAGATGCAGTCAGTCTAGCGTCCTGTCCGAGCTCAGCTCAGATCAACCTGGGAAGCATGACCGCGCATTCCCAAATTTCCACCAGCGCCATCCAGCGCCGCAGCCAATACATGAAGATCTCGCGATAACGACGTTCTCTACATATGCAGTTCTCGCGATAAAGGCTTTCCCTTTGGCTTGAGGACCGATCTGCTACCATCTGCTGGAGCTAGTTGGAATTAATTCAGAATGCCATTACGTAACCGATTTTGGTTTTGCGTAGACAAAGAGAGAGAGGCGTGAATTCTGAATAAAGCTTCTTAGCGTGTTCAGTGCAACATTGTGTAATAATCACACAAAAGCAAACAACAGAGTGGCTAATGGTCTATAACTTGCACTTTCTACGAACTGAGTATAAGTAGGACTAGGTGCATTCCTGTAGCAACAAAGTGTAGGCTATCAGTGAAAGAAAGTGCTTAAATGTCAGAACATGCTATTTGTCCACTTCAGAAGGACATATTAAACATTATATATTCTGTTTTATTACATCAAATACAATAAATGTTAATTCAAACAATAATGGATAGGTTGTTTGCTACAGGTTGATAGAAACCTGTACACAGAATCTCTTAGAATACAATTTGCATCTGGATGTAGGTTAGGCCTACTGTTAATTCATCCTCTACAGTTAAAGACCTGGGTGTTATTAGACAGCAACTTGTCTTTCGAAAATCATATTTCATATATTACAAGAAAAACAGCCTTCTTCCACCTCAGAAACATTGCTAAGCTACAGAACATGACATCTGTTTCTGATGCAGAAAAGTTAGTTCTTGCATTCATGACCTCTAGATTACTGTAATGCATTACTAGCTGGTTGTCCTTCATCCTCAATAAACAAGCTACAATTAGTCCAAAATGCAGCTGCTAGTTCTAGGCCAAGAAAATATGATCATATAACACCAATTGCATCATCTCTACACTGGTTACCTATTAAGTTCCGTATCTATTACAAAGTATTGCTACTGACCTAATATAAGGCCCTAAATGGTTTAGCTCCTGTGTATTTAACTTATCTTCTATCGGCTTACAATGCGTTATGATCTTTAAGGTCACAAAACTCTGGGCTTTATAAGTCCACTAAAGGAGGGACAGCGTTTTCACATTTAAACGCGCCTAAACTCTGGAATAGCCTTCCTGATAACGTTCGGGGCTCAGACTCGCCTCAGTTTAAATCTAGATTAAAGACGAATCTCTTTAGCCAAGCATTAATACGATGCATCTCATAACCTTATCAGATCAAATGCACATGATTATCCTTGCTTAATGTTATGAACAGCAGCTACGCTAATTATTTTTTGCTTCTCTGTTTTATCTCGGGATGCCCATCCTCAGGTAACTAGACAGTATGTCAGCTTCAGTCTGAATCCAGGCTCTTATGAAGACTTCAGATGCTTCAACATCTGTGAAGAGACGCCACCAACTCCTGCGAGGACTTCAGATGACGTAAACTCTGAATCAACATGCGCTAATGCTACAATTTTATATATGTCATTATCATTTGTTAACAAAAAAGTTTCCATTCATTTTTTTTTTGCCTTAAATTATTACATTGTTTAAACTAGTACATTTTTAGCTAACTGTGATTTGTATATGTACATTTCTGAAATCACTCTAAATTACAATGTGGACTCATGCATTTTCTGTAAAGCTGCTTTGAAGCGAGGTGTATTGTGAAAAGCGCTATACAAATAAATGTGAACTGAATTGAATTTAGCCTAAATTATGCTGACAAGTTAATAGGAGCCATCATCACTTCTTTAGGGACAAATAGTCTAAGTGTTATTAAAAACATAGATGTTACATGGGACAGGGCTGAAAATTTACTTAAAATAAGTTGATAATTATAAATATTATTTCTACTACAAATTGAAAAACAGTTTAAAAAACTGTCAAAATATGTTGATTCTAAATGTTAAATACAATAGAAAATGAGAAAGAAAGACCAAAAGGTGGCAAAAAAAAAAAAAAAAACCTTTTCAAGGCTCAGTATAAATACCTAATCAGTTTTAAACTAGCCACTATTCATGCTTTGATTGGTTTTGTGCATGTATTTTTTTAGATAATTAATTGTTTATGTATTGCTTTATTGTTTTATCTATTTTTGAAGTAATTTGATATAATTTGAACAGGAGGTGCAGCTGCTAAACAAAGGTCAAAAACATTATTAATACAGTACACTGACAAATTGCTTCTTTATATAAGAAATCAGACCATATTCTGTTTAGGGACAAAAGTTGATTTTAATGCTAGATCATTTTAGGTACTTTATATGTCTATCATAGATCATTGCAGTCAAGCATAATGCATAATGTGTCTGCCAACTATGAACCAGCAAATCACAACATGCAATGATGTGTTTCCATTGTAAACAGCACACAAAACAATGGGAGAAAAGGCAAAGATCATTCCTGCATGCAAATACGAATCAGTTGTTGTTTTGTGAGTGCATAAGGTCCCTGTTTGCTGGTCTGTGTATCTCTGTACGCATCTGTATTTGGCTTTTTCGTTAAAGCATGTATGTTGCTGTGTATATACACGTCTGTGTTCACATAAGATGGGCAGGTTTCTTAGAGGTCGTCAGTCTCTCCATCAAAGGGGATGTTGTCCAGCTCCATGTAGATGTGGCTGTGCTCCTCGTTGCATGTCCAGCCGATCGGAGTGCGGTTGAAAGAAGGCCGACAGCAAAGGTTAAACTCAGGCACTGGCTGCGGCTCCTCGTTGGTTGCCTTGATCTGAGGGGCTTCAAAGGTGACAAGACGAGAGGCCTTGTCAAATCCTCCAAAGGGCAGAGCCATTCTTGTGGGCAAGAACAACATGTACATGGATCAGTTGAATAACAACTATCAAAAGGTATGGCGTCTGTGTAGAATTATTTTTATAAATGATAAAATATCCTAGTACCTATTGAAACTCTTGTACTTGGGAAGATCCTTGTGAACTTGAGGCCCTGGCATTTTCCACCTCATGGTTTTTTTAAGTTCCTCATCATCTTTCATAGCATGTTCCCATGGTGACACGTATGTATTAACATACACGCGTCTTTTTTCCTTCTCTGCCTCAGCATTTACTTCCTCTGCCATAAGAAGAACAGAAAAACAAAAATCTAAAAATGAACTCCATGGACTTACATGGTTGCTGTTGAAAAATAAATAAATAATGTAACAAGGTGAGATTTACCTTGAGGTGGTTTGGGAGATGGTTCAGGTGGAGCGGTCATCTCACATTCCAGAGAAGGAACCAGGTTCTGGAGGTTTATCTACAAAGGCATGAGGAACAAAAAGAAGATCATCCTGCTATGCAGTATACTGTACATTTAAAGTTTCATTAACTTAAAGAGCGATATGTGAATACCAGTGTGTTCAGAGTAAATGTGAATTGATCATTTCTTAATACTTCATTTGTTTACATGATAAGCAGTCATGCATTATGATGTTATTTTCGCAAAACAAGTTCCTTCACGTTTATAGAAGACCCCTTGATCTTGATTTTTAGGGTTTATTTTGTGATCCAGATCCTATTGCACAATAAACCTCTATTTCCTATCAAAGCTATTGCTTTTCTCATGCCTGTTTTGCTGACCAGGTTCTCGTCACTGACGATGAATTTCTCCACCCTTTTCTGTCTCATCTTGAACATTTTGGAGCCCTTGTTCTTCATGAGAGACAGCTCCTCCAACATCACATCTCTAGGGGCCTTGATTTTGGTCCCCAAGTCCAGTTCACTGGCTTCAGCACTCTCATCTTGCTGGTCTGGTCAAGATCAGTGAAGTGGGGAAGGAAAAAGGTCAATTCAGTCAGAATTAACACAATGCCCCTTTTAAATTGTTAGAAGGACTACTATATGTAGATGGAAACATTATAATAGTGTCTAAATGAAGCATAAAAAAAAGGGGTCTTAGCCTATACAGGACAGAAGCCCTGCACTCTTTAGGTTTTCTTATATTCTTTCTTAACTTTATTATCAGCCAATAATTAAACCTGGAGTCAAGCCACATCCGATGGCAATAACAATAACGTGATCGCCACACAAAAATGCTGTTTCGTTCCTGAATTAATCAGTGTTTTTTGACAAACAAATTGATTGAATGAGTAATTCAATGACTCTTAAAGGTATAGCGGAGGATTTTCTTTTTCCGGGTGGATCATCAAGACTATTGGTCCTCCTAAGTGTCAATCATTCTGGTGATATGTTTACGTAAGGCCGTCGTACGTGCTCGTGCACACGATTCACACGATGGCGTGCGCTCAAAACACAGGTTGGGCTTCCCACTGATGCCTCAGTCGCGAAGTTTCTACTTGACAGGTAAAGTTTGGCATGCTATTTGGAGAAATCCATTTAAAATCACTGCTAGTAAAAGTTAATGCAAGCTATGATTAGCTCGTGCATGCTCTCTCGTGCACACGTTTAATAGGCGTTCCCTCTCGGGAGCATGTGCATTTTTTCAAAAAGTGGAGAGGGCGGTTCTTTTCTAAAATTCGGGAAAATCCTCCGCTATACCTTTAAAGACTGTGGGCCCTATTATAGACCCGGCGCAATGCAAGTGTTTTTTGCTAGTTTCAGCCTGAAGCAGTTATCATTTTCACGTCCTGCACCACGTTGTTTAAATAGCAAATGCATTTGCGCCCATTTGTGTGCCCATGGGCGTGCTTGTCTTAAAACGAGGTGTGTTCAAGCGCATTGTTGACACGTTGCTGTTTTGAGGCAACTGAAATAGACTGCGCCATTGACAGTGACAGTCGCAGTTTTTCATTAGTAATATGCGCCTACAGGCGGGTGCACAACGCGCGTACACTCTGCTTATTACACAAACAGGGATGCGGAGCAGCACACAAACATGCCGAATATTAAAAATAAAAAGATTACAATGTTTATTATTTATTACACAATTATTATTGTGTACATAAAGATATGGTGGAATCCAGCTTGTCCCTTAGACGCTCTGCTTTAACCTCGTGCACGAGCAGATCCGTTTCCTCGCTAGAGAAGCATTCAGTCTTTCCGCTTGCAAATTCGCATCCCTTCATCCCTTCACTGCTATTCACAACTCCTCTCCCATAATCTCCTAGGATGGATTGAATGCGCACTTCAGAATTTAGCCGGAAGTATTATGTGATCCTGTGTACTTTTCCTGGTAACACTTTATTTGACAGTGTCTTTGTTATTATGTTACATGTACTTACCATAGTAATAACAGTAAATTATGCACAATTACATGCAACTAACCCTAAACGAAACCAAACATGTAGTAAGTACATGCAGTTAATTAATATTACTCAGTACTTAAATGTATAATTACACTGTAACAGTGACACCTTAAAATAAAGTGTAACCCTTTTCCTTTACTATTATTATTACTATTTTAGGGAAGTATGCATATATGAATGCAGCTTATGACTTTAGAAATACTGCACTTTTCACGTACTGTTTTCAATTATATAATAGGGAACTAGGCATATTTAGATGCAGGGAGTCACATATTTCATTCCTGAATAAATCCGTATTTTGAATGAATCGTTGGATGAATGATTCAATGACTCCTACTACTAGCATATCAATGTAACTTTCAAAAAGAGTGCAAATCCACCGACAATAAATACACAGTCTGTCCATAACGTGCAAACGCGGACAAGCTAAGCGATACAAACAATAAAAAATCTAATTTGTTTGTATAAAACTGTTTGTATAAACAGTTTTAACAGAGCATGAATCACACATACAATATTTGTCCCAATGTGCGTATGCATGACAATCTGCTGAAACAGACTGAAGTTAAATAATTTGAAGTTAAGCGGCTTGAAATCTCTGCCGAACAGCTCTTCTTTTTGGCAGCAATTTTGCTGTTGATTTATTTGGCTCTGAAACGCTAGCCACAAGAATGTTGTCCTGTAAACAAACTGCCCATTATGAGCACATTGCCAAGCAGATGAAGTGAGAGAACCTAGTACACTAAACAGCCTTCACACACAGCCACACAAATGCAAAGCACCTAATAACGCTGCTCATTAGAGGAGAGCTGTGAAGTCACACAGTTTGATAATGCCTTTGAGATTTAGGAATAATTGGCCAGCTACACACTGCATAGGCTAACCGCTCATTACACTGGTCTTTATAGAATGATGGAGGCATTTTTTTTGTCAAAGCTGGGATGAGTAATTGCATCGACACAGCTCATCAAACTGTGGGAATTGATAACCTATGACTCCAGAAAAAACAGGAACATTATAACATGCTGTTCTAGTTCAAATGTGACATTTCACTGAATCTATTGATGCATTAAAAAACAATTCAAACTGTGACTATTCTTAGAAAAATTCACAAGCCCCTCATTAAAGTTGGTTGCAATACTATGTGTGCTTATACCAAGTGTTCTCTCCTTTTGAGGCTCTACACATACAGTACCAATAAATTAAGTGTTCTCAGTGGGGATTTACACCGTGAGAAATTTACAGAGAGCCTGTGGGTTGTTTGGCATTTCTGGCTCTGGCTCTTAATGTTGACACAGGACACCAGTGAGGGCGTTTGTTAATTAAGTGTGACATTTACAACACTCATCCGGTCATCAGGATATCACAAGTGAGTGATCAACCAGAATTAAGGTCTGTGTATTTCAACTACGTATGTATATGTGACACAAAGAAACACCACTGACCATATTGTGAGATGTTTGAGAAGTCTGTGATGATTTTCGAAGGCTTCTTCCTCTTGTTGCTTGGAGCAGGTGTTCCAGAGACAGGCATCACTGCAATCTGAGGGGGGGGGGGAATGAAATCTGAATAAACTGGTAGGGGAAGATGAGAAAAGATGCCATGCGCATTTTATGATAAATTGTAATGTATTTCGGTATGAGTTTAGCATGATCATGCATCCCCCAAAATAATATTATTGGAAATAAATTGATAAAATAAAAGCATAAACCAAGCTGGAATTATGAACGCTCATAGCTCAGTGAATTATAATTATTATTAAACTAAATAATAAAAACACCAGCAACAACATGCCACAAAGGGCCCAAATCCTGAGGGGATTATTGATGCTCTCTTCACTTCAAAATAAAATAATGATATTATTTACCCTACAAACAAACATAAATGATTTTATATATATTATATATTATGTGGTCAGGAGGAATATTAATTCTTACATTTTCAATCCCCAATGTTTTTTCCCAATCTGTCTTTAACATGCATTACGTAAATCTTGTGACATTAACAGTAACAGTTTTGTATTTGTATATGGCTTTCTGTTCTTGATGACTGTTTGCATGAATATTTAAAGTGTCCGATAAACACTAATATTCACAACAACATATAACTATAAAGTATATTTAAGTTACGGTCAATTGGTAAACCTTTAAATTCCATAACCGACACCAGTCTCTTGTTGCAAAGAGGGGTATTTTTGTTTTAGCACACTAAATAAATCCACCATGGGTAACTGGTCAGCAAATTCCTCAAATGTCCAACTGAAGCATTGCAATGGTAAGTCTGAGTAGTCTGAATGCCTTATTAAACACATTTCTGAGGAGCTGTGAGAAACATTTCTGCATTTGAACTAATAATAATAATAATTCAGTAAGGACCACACAGTTAAATCATTAACAATAACATATATATTTAAATAGGCGAGTGTTGGAGTGTTATTTATTTTCATTTGTGTGTTTATGTATAATTAATGTATCATTTTTGTACATATATGCATATGTGAAGAAGATCCAGTGCTATGTCAGTGTTTATTAGATCTATTTGAGTTATGAAATGCAGCAGGAGGCAGATCTATCTAAGAACAACATATATTTTTCCCATTCGCAAACAATAATAAATCATCTCGGCATACTCTAACCCCCTCAGTAGTACATGTCTAGATTATGAGCTCATTATAACATTTTATCACCTGCAATTCTCCCCGTTGCAATCAATCAAACATCACAATGATTCCTCTTACCTGAGACCAACGATTCAATGTTTCAGAAAACAAATCAAATCACAGTTTGAATCAAAGGTTCCCAGGAGGGCTGTTTTACGGTTAATCCAGTTCCTTAGGGTTGGCTAGGATTCCACCAACTACTGCTCTCTTCTACATCCCAGGGAGAGTGAAATCCTATAGCAGTGTTTGGGACAGGAGGTCTTTGGGGAGTAGGGAGGGGGTTTAGTTCAGCACAGGGACAGAGCTGATGGTGAGGAGATACTTTTCTTGCAGATACTTTTAGGTCTAAATATAGAGCAATGAAGAGCAAGATGTTTTCAGGGAGGATCTGTAAAAAGATTATGTCCCACTTCTTATTTCAGTCACTTACTTTGGTCTCTGTATTTCTTACAGTAAATATCTGGAACTTTCTGTGTATTGCTAATATTGAGCTGAATATTGAATGGGTGGGATCAAATTTGTAGCTTTGACTTTCACAAAATTCTAAATTCAAAACAATTCACTAAACACAAAAGTTCTACATTGTGCGTTTGCTATTTTTCCTTTTTCTGATTACAATATTTCAGTAACTTTGCAGCATTTTATGTAGCTATTGTTTACTCTTATCAACAATATTTACTTTACCAGTACCATTTTGTATATTTATTGTAATAATTTATTGTGTATATTGTGTATCCAGCTATGAATAATATAGGATCTTAATCAGTCTTTTTCGTAGTACTTACTTTGAGAAGCAGTTGACAGACCTCCATAATGAAGACATATTGCTCCTGAAAAGTAGTCAAGATTATTTACAGTTTGCACTTCACCAGTTTTAAGTATGGACAGTAAACTTTCATAAGGCACGCAGTGAGAGTTCCAGTCTTCTCAATGTCAAACATAAAATCAGACCTCTTTAAAAGAAGAACATGTCAACAGAACTTAGCTACTTAACTTAGGTGCAACATATCACAAACCTCAAGATGAAAATGTGTTTTCTTTTTAACCACGCTAAAGCAGGATGTATAGTTGGCCTTAAGACAGGACAGACATTGGGCCCTATCATACACTAGGCCGCAAAACAAGTGTTTTTTGCTAGTGCAGTTATCATTTTCACATAGCCTACTGCACCACGTTGTTTACATGTTCAGGCGCGTTGCTATTTTGAGGCAACTGAAATAGACTGAATCCTGGTCTAAGGTCAATGACACAATATTTTTTTTATTGTGTTATTTAAAAAATCGTTTTATTTTTTTGTATTTTTTTATTTAAAGAGCGCGTTAGCAATGTGCGCCTATATGAGGGTCCACAACGCGCGTACACTCTGCTTATTAAACACACAGGGACATGCAGCAACACGCAAGCATGCCAAATATTAAAAATAAAAGGATTACAATGTAAAATATTACTATTTCAGGTTGAATTCAGGTTGATTAGGACACTTTAGGACTGGAAAAAAGTGTCCCAATCAACCTGAATTGACCCCACATAAAGATATGGTGGAATCCGGCTTGTCCCGTAGATGGTTTGATCCGTTTGCGTTCTGGAGATGCGTTCGGTCTTTCCAATATCAAATTCCGTCATGTAAATAGCGAATCCGCCATGGCAACTGACATTTAAAGGGAATGGGAGATGAGACTCTGATTGGTTAATTGCATGTAAAGCCCAAAACACACCCATTTGGCTACTCATTAAGAGAATAGGGACAACCATTTTTGACCATGCGCCGGGCGCACCGACCATTTTTTCCCGTCGTTAAACTAGCAAAAGTGGATTCGGACACGCCCTAAGTGTACTTGCGCTATGCGCTTTAGACCATGCGCTTAGATCGTTAAAATAGGGCCCTAAAGTGAGGAGCACCTGAGGTACTGGCTGAAGGGTGAAAGTAAGAATGTGGCTCATGACAGAAACACAGACCTGTGGCTAAAGTTAGCACCTGATATCTTGTGACATATGATCGCGGGGCATAGACCAGAGGGGTCATAAGGCAGTTCACCTTATGAGAGGAGGTAAGATTACAGAGCCAGCTAGCTTAGTTATAACTGTTTACGGTTGTTCATCACAACACTAAAGGTTAGCAGTTTAGTTACCTCTTGAATATGGGCTTGTGATTAATTTTACATGATACATGTAGGCTTTAGGTTATATGACATCATGTTTTAAACATATTTCTACATGATAAAATATGCCTGCACTTCATGGGAAGTGTTTTGTAACTAGCGCTGCCGTGCCTTGGATTCAGTAGAGTGACTGAGGGAACTTATTTTAAACCTCGTGCAACAGCGCCGCTCAGGGTATTTTAGGATAACTGCATGTCCTTTCATGACCTTCAGCACAACAGACCGCGTTGTAAGATTCCAATTAAAAACATTTATTGTGAAACACTATAAAGCAGTTGGCATGATCTTTATATTTATATATGCAGGTTAATCTATTTGAGAGCTATGAAATCAACACAACATTAGAGAAAATAGAATAAAAAAACCACATCCACTTATATTTCTACATTTATTTTCATTGCTCAATAGTAACTCAGACAGTACAAAGTCGTTCTCGTATTCCCAGTCCTAGAGCCCAAGAATCCATAAGTCCATTAAACTTTCCATTTTCTCTCATTCAACATTTGCATTGTAGCCTACATAATTCCACTATAAACTTCAAATTACCCAAAGCACTAAGTGTAATTGATTTAATATAATTACGTTTTCATAATATTTAACACAAAATAATACATTTACTAAATTAAAGCTTTAAAAATGTTGTGTAGAAGCATGACATACGTTATGACAATCTTATTAGTACAGGAAAATTAATATTTGAGTGTATAACTTTATCTAATGGCCCAGAAAATCAAAAAGGCAGTTTCCTCTCTATTCTAGCTTTCAAATTTTATATCTTGCTTCATATCTCCCATTTGCATACCTCCATTCTGTCATCACCTTTATACTTAAATGACACAAGGCACACTATAGCTTTACATCCAATCAACCCTCTTAACCTTAGTAGAGAAATGGTACCCACCATTCCATGTTGTTCCATTACACCAAGGCCATTGGGTCTTTTCTGATAAAAAAGCAAAGCAAGCAAAGTTCAACTAGGCATGTGCAATTTCACAAATGCGGTTAAACAGCTCACACAAGTGATTGAAATGGATGTCATACCTGTTTGGAAAAAGCATCATTCACAATAAGAGCAAGCACCAGGGAAAGTGGTCAATGTCACATTCGCATAATATGTTATAAAGATAAATCAGCGCTTGCAGAATTTGTCATAGTGTACTTTTTTCAGCTGTCATATGAAAAAGCCCCAGCACAATTCCCCATAGGGGAGTTCACATGCTTTTGTAAATGCTCACTCAAAACCATGGCCTATGCAGCATTATGAAGAAATGAGCACATGCATCAAGCATTTATACTGATCCTCATCAAACAAGAAGCAAAGGCTTTGTGCAATACTCTAGAGTCTACACAAACACAGGCCTGCAGTCCAACCTCAAGAGATGTTTAGAGAGATAAAGGATGGATAACATCAGAAGGAAAGGGCATGGCAGAGGCCAGATGATATAGCAATTCAAGAGCGAGCGCAATGGGGTGATTTGTACCATCTCTCCACTTGAGGAATTTTCATCTTTTTCATTGCAAGTCCGTCACATTCTTTGTGTATTTCTTTCACTAAGACTCTGATACAACTCGAGAAAATACATGTCTTAGAACATTCTATAACACTTGTACACAAATCTTCAATAACTCTGAGGTCCATTAACTTCTGTTACAATAGGATTCTGTCATATATAGTTTAATTACCCTTCCTCATTCCATCCTTGTGGCCCCTTGTACATAATGTCAAAACTTATCATTATTAGATATTAATGCCATCATTTTATTTAGTTGCTTTCACAAATAGTGTCTGTGCAATTCTTTCTATGGGTTAAACATGTTAATTTGGTGTAAAATAAATGAGATGCAAACTGAAGTAGAAACATGAATCAAATGTGCACAGTACATAAATATCTCAACATTCTGAAAAAACTGAATAATACAGTACATATACAGATGTAGACATCTATGATGCTAGAAGTTGCTGCATACTCTATTTTAAAAATAATTGTGTACTTGTCTGGAGTGACTGAAATACTACAATTGCGAACATGCAAAAAAATACATCTCTGACTGACTTTTTTTTTGTTATATTACTGATGTCGAACGATTCATTTAGCAGAACAGAGCTCAAGCACTGAAGTGCTCTTGCCCAGGGTGATAATTAGTGTCACAGTGGATTCTCAGTAAAGCATTGAGCCAGGCCTCCACACATTTGGTTGCAGACCCATGCTCGATGTACTGAAGCGGGGTCTGGGTACCCGTAGGTTCTGGCTACTCCCGGACCCTGAGGATCGCACACCAGCAGACAGGGGACTCAGCTCAGGGGCGCTCTTAAACTGCTTGGCTGCTTGGAATTGGGTGTCTTGACCAGGAGTGAGTTGTGGGATGTGCACTGAATTGGGCACGGGGGCAGTGAATTTGGGGAGAGCAGGCAGGGCTGTTGTCGGGGCAGGAGGAGGTGGCGAGAATGGGGCCGCAGGTCGTGGAGAAATGGGAGGTGGGGAAGTGACATCACTGCGCCACATTGGCTCACCGAGAGTTGTGGCAGAGCGAGGGGCGATTACAGTAGGGGTCAGGGATGTTGGTGCTGACATGGGAGTAGGCGTGGAGAAACGTTTGATTTCATACACACGGCTTGCTTTAACAGGGACCTGCTTCGGTGGGTTAAGGAAATTACCTGTCATACCAACACCATTCTGCTGCTGCTGATAAGTGGCAGTGTTTTGAAGGACTCCACCTCCATAACTGAACAAAGAGGAGTTGAGCTGGTATGGCTGCCTGCTCACAAAGTCTAGAGCCTTTATACCCTGTTTGTGCTGGCCAGGCACTGTTTTAACCCCAACTTTAGTTGCATCATTAGCCTTTGTACCACGCTGGGCTACTGGAGGGCAAGAAGGTGACAGCAGTGGGTTATAATTAATGGGTGGTGGGGCTCGGATGTTTGGAGAGTATTTCCAGTGACCTGGGAGGGAGGGTGAGGGTGACGGATCACGAGGCTGCGCTGGAGATTTGGGCTGTTTATCCACCACATATCGGTCCATGCGACTTTGTCTGCGTGCAAACAGCTCTGCACCTTTACCTTGCATCTGGGGCATCTCAGGAGCTGAATGAGCTGGTTTAGGAGCCACTGCTGGTGGCATCTTGTATCTCTGTGCCTGCATGAAGTTACAAGCCTCTGCACCCAGGTTGAGGAAATCCTCCTCAGGGCCAGACTCAAACCCAGCCTCTACACCCGAACGGGACCTGTCATCCAAGTTCTGCACTAGAGACAGTAGTTCAGGGTTATAAGATGGAGCCGCCTTCTCCTCTTGAGCATTGAACATTGGTTTCTTGGTGCCACGACGACAAGCCTCCTGCAGGATGCCAGTGCGACCAACGGGGACTGAGACCCGCTGTTCCCGAGAAGTCATCCCATCTGTGGAGTTGGAGAAGAGAGGATACTGCTGGGCAACTGGTGCATTTGGTGTTTCCGGTGTAGTGGATGCCACAGAGATGTATGGGTTAAATGAGACTTTGTGGGCTGGGGAAGATTGCACATTTGGTGCTGCAGGAGCATAGGCATGGGCAGGGGCTGGGGCAGGGGCATTGGGAATACCTGGGACATTTGTGGAAGGTGGAGAGAAAGGCAGCGCTGGCACGTGAACCAGTGGAGGTGGCTGATATTGAGCAGAAACCTTGTGGTACGGAGGACTGAGAGGCATTGCCTGTGTTTGGGGTGGAGAGTATGGCTGAGATATACCAGAAGGTGATCTCAAAGGTGTTACATGAGAAGATGTTGGAGAAAAAGGGGCAGAGGTGCTGGAATAAGTTGGGGAGTAGAGTGGAGCGTTTGAAGGGGGAGGAGAAAATGGACTTGAAATGACTGAGGATGGAGAGAGCACAGAGGAAGGACCATTGTAGGTGGCCGGTCTGGCAGGGATATACAGTGATGTCGTAGAGATGGCTTTCTTCCCCTCCGAGCCAGCAGGAGAGAAGGGAGCTGGAATAGTTGCCACAGACACAGCTTGAGCCAGTGATCCAGTCTTTTTGGCAGAGCAGGGCCTGAAGACTACTGGAGCAGTTGCTGCTCGATGGCTCACACAGCCAGGGGCAAATGGCCTGGCAGTTCTGTTGTGCACTGAGTTGGCAGCCGATGAGTCTGCTTGCTCTGGTAATACTCCTGCCATTGATGGCATGGGTGTCTGGACTGGAGATGACAACACAACACTTGTCCTGCTCACCACCAAAGGTTCCCCGTTCACCATACTGGTACTATGAGAGAATAGGGGTGTGACTGGAGTAACTGGGGTATACGTTAGGGTTGAGTCTCCCTGATGCTGTGGCATGGAGAAGGCAGTGGGTGTAGCCAGGTTTGACATATGTTTTTCTGCTCTTTTCCTCTGTTGTTCAAAAAGCTGGGCTCCTTTTCCTGAAGTGGCGTTTAGGCCCGGGCTTATCTCTGCTTCTCTGTCAGGCACAATACACGCTGAAGTTCTCCTGTCTAGAACGTCCAGGTAACCGCTATCCCAGGTAGGGTCTGGTGCAGCAGAAAAACCATCCTCATCAATCTCAGATTCACTCCCAGGAAACAGGCTTTCGTCTTCAGTTTCTCCCTCTGTGTTACTGTTGCTTTCTCCGTCTACACTGCCAAAGCATGTGAGAGTATACTTCTTGGCGCGCTGCCGTCGCTTTTTGAACATAAGCACACCTTTAGAATGAGGGTTAGGAGCATCTGTCAAGAGTGACGCAATGGTGCGGCACTTGGATCGGGCCTCCTTCACCTGCTTATCTTGTGAACTCTCACCTCTGTGTAGCTCTAAGGAGAGAAAGATAGTGTGTATATCAATCAGCAAGAAATACTTTAAATTTCTTTACTTGAACCAACAGTATCATTTGTATATTCTGTATATTTGTTAGCATGCCTTGTCTGGTCTATAGGGTATCTTATTACTTTTATATAACAGTACCTTTGGTGATTAATAGGCAACATCAAACATAAAGTCACATATAAAGTAATCAAACATAAAGTCACAACTTTCATAAATCAAACTGGCATTGTAATAAATTGGAACACAGCTGAGTCAGAATAGCTCTGATATTATAGACATTATAATGCAGTGGGTTAGATGCTGAAATGTCTGGCACCAAAATGCTCATGGTAAATTACTGAGCTCATCCTTCTCTACAAATAGCCCATCAGATTCTAACAGCTTGAGCAAGTAACCCTTTGGGATCCAGGATCTATATAAAAAGACAGGGTAAAGGAATCTGATATGTCTTTTTGCTAATATATTCTCGTTCTAATATGGAGGGCCTCAAATCATCTTCAATGTTGGAATAATTATGCCATATTAAATTCAAAATATTCTCATTTATAAGGTCCAAATAAAGACATAAATGTGTTTTTAATTATACAGTAATTATCTGTAGAGACTTTTGATTATCTAGACATTACAAATGACCATTCAACACAAAAAGGTTAACCATTATATATACCTGCTATATAGCTTTTTTAAGCATTTCAGTTTTCAATAAATCAATACAAGTAAAACAAACTTAACAAAAACACAAAAGCCAAAACTGATCTCAGTAAAGACACTGTAAATAATACCTTTCTATCACCTTGTCTCACCTTTCTCATTAGTGATCATTTTATCCCCAATTTTGGATCATTTAAACAGAAACCAAGCTCCATCTCTCTAAAGCTCTACAGAAGCCCTGAGGTCTTTACCTGCATAGATGTGTCCTTTGTGTTCAACCTCTCCAGGCAATGTGAAGCTCCTCATGTTGTTCAGTGTAAAAACTATGTTCTTAAGCCAGCCTTATTGGCAGGACACACACAAACACACCAGTGGAGCACAGCCAGCAATGGGAGCTCGGCCCACATTGGTGCAAAATCAACCAGTCCGTAGTCTGAGGTCAGGCCTTTTAAAGACCTTTTGTCTAACCGCAAGACCCTGTCAAAGGCCCAGAGAAACCCCATTATGTCATTCAAGCTATTTCGGTCAGTGAAGAGAGCTAACGGACATTTCCCACCTGTTTGGGCACACTTCGGTCTCTCTCTGGATAGACCTGCTTAAGCTGAGCGTCATATGGGGTCATGATGACATCTCCAACCATACCACAATGACTTAACCCTACTAAATCAATGACTCTAAACCTACTTTGACTCTGAAACAAGTACCACCGATCAGATGTGTTTGAGACTCTTAAGTGTTGAGGCAACATTTGACTTATTATAAAATGTAAAGATAAAAAGGTCAACCTTTTTAATCACCATTGAACAGTTTTGAACAATCAATTTCTGTAATATCTTGTGCTTTTGCAGTTACTTTAGATTTGAACAATTATGAGCCAGTAACTACAGTTATGACACTTATAGTACATTGAAAAAGAAAAGAACCAGTTCCTGCTATTTAATCTTTGTTCACTATCTATTCTGAGAGACAGAGCTATTTCTCTGATTGGCACATCCACAATATTTTATACCACTCTCTTTTGACCTCCCACCATGCTGTCACAATAACAGGTGTGTGCACGCTTCATCTTCTCTTCTTACCAAGGCTGTCTGAATGCCCTGGCTTATTCTGTATTCACCACTAACAGTGACAGAGAAGAGCAGCTGTCATGAACCCTTATCCTCACTGCATTAATGTCTCTAGCCTCAGAGACATACACACAAGAGAATTCACAAACATGAATTCTAGTTTGGAATTCTCAATAGAGATACAGAATTAAACACCAAAACATGTTTATTTAGGCTACACAATCCTAAAAATGTCCCATCAGTCTTGGAAAGCAAAGTGACCTTCAGACTGTCGGCGGGGTGCCATTAGCTGAGGAGAAACCCTTCCCAAAGGTTTTAGAGAGGGGAATTAGCACCCCATCAGCTACAGACACAAGATACTGTATATTGTTTGACTCCAATGAAGTTTCCAATATGTGTTTATCTTACTATAAGAAGAATTGTGAAAAACAGACTCCTAATCCTCATCCCATCATTAACCACATCATTGACACCTGTGTATATGCATCTCATATTTAAGGTCAGATTTTTAACCTTTGAGAGGGATGAGCTTTCAAATAACTGAATAGTGACTCAAGTCATATGATACTTAGTAAAAATCAGCACTTGGCTTCAGTAGAAATACATCAAATCTAAAAAAAGAAAAGAAAAAAAGAAAGAAAGAAAGAAAAGAAAAAACAGCTACTGAACCAGTCCAGTAGATCTCAGCCAGGGGCCAGAGCCCACTAGGGGCCTTAACAAACTTCCAGAGACTACCCAAAAGGTCATACAATTATTTAAATTTAGTTATATTAACATTATTATAACAGTAAATATAACATACATATATGTTTCTATATGTAAAGATAATAGAAAGGATTCAGTATCAAATATTGTCTTAGACATAGGGTGGCCATGGAGTCAAACAGGTTGAGAACCACTGATTTAACCCTTTTTTAACTTTTATCAATCAGTGTAAATCTAGATTTGGCTTGAACCATACTAATTTATATGCTGTAAAATATTGTTTGATACCCATTCATTTAGACAAAGTCCTTAATACTTTAAGAATATTGTTAAAAAGGAAAACTAAAATAAACTAAAGATGTAGAATATTCTGTTTAAAAAGTCCAGATCTTAAAATCATTTTAATATCAGAGACTGAACCATTTAAATGGAGAGAATGAAATATCACTGACATTGGACAACAACTGGACATGCCTTTCCCAGCATGCAATAGAGGCTTGTATTATAGGCCTGAGTCAAGGGACAAATATAGACTCCAGCCCACTTCCCCTGCCCTGTTAAACCCTCAGCAGAGTGACATGAGGAACCCCCATCACCGACATTTGTATATGAGCTCAATTACTTATCCCACATCACAAGATATGATTATTTCCCACTGAGCCATATCATGTTATTAGGTTGTATGACAATCAATGAAGCAAATGTGTATCCTTAACTAAAGTGTCATAACCACTGATCTCACACAATTTCACAAACCTTAAGAGCACAAAACACACTTAATTTTAAGACAAACATAACTGAAAGTAATGATAACGTGCAGTACGGTAAGTGAGTTTAACCGCTCTCACTGATTCAGCAAGTTCATTCAGTGAATGTTTCTTCAGACTGATTTATTTTGATCGATTCATTAACATAACTGGCTCATAAGAGTCATTTGTGTCATTGTGAATCGAATTATGGGTCGTGCTCAGTTCAACTCACATTCTCAACTCAGGTTTGCAAAACTTCCAGAGATTATTTCATCCTCAAATATGCCCTTTCAACTTTTTTCAGACTGACTTAAAAACTTCTTCCATTCTCCCGAAAATGAATTGTCCACATTAAGTATCATCACACAAAATATCTTGCAATATGCAGTAAAAATGTGATAAACTGAATTCTGGCTTAATTTGATCAAATATCATTGCATCACACCAGGTCCAGATTTACATTCCTTCTTGACATGGAATATTGATTTATCTCTAGTGAATTTTCCAGAGGTTAAATTTAACACAGTACAGAAATAATTCTGAGCTCATCCTCCATATAAATTCACTCAAAAATAATTTGTTGTACTGACTCCTCAATTGACATACAGTAATTGAAATTAGTTAATGCAACAGAATAAAAAAAGTCGTTAGTCGTTGTGTTAGGACAAAGTGTTCGTTAAAGAAATTCCACAAGTGACTTAAGTTCAGTCAAAGAGTTATTTTTCTTTGAGTAAATATCAATTAAATGTATGGTGTATGAAATGAAGATATTCAAGCATAAACTATAGTTTAAAAGTTAATTAATTTAAAAATAAATTAATACTTTTATTCAGCAAAGATGCCTTTAATTGATCAAAAGTGACCGTAAAGGCTTTTATTATGATACAATTTTTTCTTCTGAACGTTCCATTCATCTAGCAATGCAATCAGTTTCTACAAAAATATCAAGCAACACTGATATCATTGATACGTTGAAAAAGTAACATTGATTAATGACTAATGGCTGCTGAAAATTCAGCTTTGCCATGACAGGAATAAATTAAATTAAAATATATTACAAATATAAAACAGTTATTTTAAAATGTAATACAATTTCACAATATTACTGTTTTATTGTATTTGTGATTAAATAAATGCAGCCCTGGTGACCATAATTCAAAAACATTTTATAAATCTTACTGACCCCAAACTTTTGAACAGTAGTGTGTGTGTGTGTGTGTGTGTGTGTGTGTGTGTGTGTGTGTGTGTGTGTGCTATTTAAAAAAGATGACTGGTACTCACTAGCTTGCTTGGCCTTGTCCATGTACGTGACAGTGAGTTCTTCATCCACTGGGTTGTCCACAGGACCGACCATGGGTACCATCTGTCTGTGAGATGCAAGCATGAGAGCCTCTTTTGCCCTCTCTGGAGAAACAAGTGGAGGTGGGACAGTGGGAGGCTCCTGGAAGCCACTGTCCACTTCAGCAGCTCCTGATGGACTTTGGTCTGAATTCTCAGAGGAATTTTCAGCCTGCTGTGACCATTCAGCCTGCGAGGGCTGGTAGACCACCTCTCTGCGTGCCACCCCAGGCATTACGTGCTGTTGCTGAGTCCCCGTTCCCTCTAGATCAGATACAGGCCAGCTCTGTGTTTGAGGGTACATGCAGACGTCCTGGGCGCTCTCATAGCCACTCATTTCTGAAGTCTCCTCCTCTTGGGGTGAGGCTTGGCCGGGGATCTTGGCAGGAGAGCTACTGGGGCTTCGTCGTTTCTGTCTACGCTGCCTCTCTTGTGCCGCCACATCTGCGTCGCTGTCTGTCTCGCCGTAGTAAGCCTCACTGTCTGGAGGGGACGTAAGCCACTCTAGGCCGCCGGTGGGGGACATGAGCGATGCTCGGTTGACACTGGGCGGTTTAGAGGTAAGTGGAGGGGACAGGGCCCTCAAGGCTGCCCGGTACTCCTTATCAATGCGGGGAGAGGGGGCCCGACCCAGAAGCACCACTGACTGATACACAGCTGGGGCCCTGAATGGAAAGCAAAGTGATTATTTTGAATATAAATTCAATGACTCTCAACTCCTCATGATAATCATATCTTACACCGACCTTTTGATTCGCAGATGGAGGGTTCCTCTGCCACTATCAATCAGATTCATAGCCTCAGCATGAGATAGTGTTCCACAGGACACATCATTGATTGACACCAGCTCATCAGTCTCTCTGAGCCCAGCCCTGCAGGCCTTACTGCGCTTCCTCACCTTTAACAGCAGGAGGAGACAGAGTCAGCACAAACATTCTGTTGATGAGTTTCAGGAAGATAAGTATGTAGACTAGAGGGAGAACGCACTGGGTAGGGTTGTAAGTAACACTTTTTGCTTCAGCATAACTCACCGAATTTTTCAACTTAAGTGCTCAAACTTTTATAAAAAGTACCCACATTTGTTTACTACAAAACTAAAGGCACTCATTCAAACCTCTGCAAGAATATCACAGCTCTTATAAGTTGATGTCAAATACATGGTGTGCCTTTGTTACAATCTACCCCACTGCTGGGGTAGGATACTGTAACACACGCTGGGGTAAGTTGTAACAATTAGACTAAAGAAGCAAAAACAGCGGACACACCATGTAATACTTCAAAACCAGGTTGATTGAAACAATCCAAAAGAACAATCTTTCTGTGACTGACCACTGCTCAAATCCACTTGTTTGACTGTGTGTGAGCATGAGTGTAAATTAGACTACTGTAACAAACTTCCTTAATGGTATTTATGCTTAATGAACACTCGACTCCAGTATGCCTGTGTAATGAACATGAAGGTCTAACAAAAAACACTCAATATGTGTTCGAACTTGTGTGTAGGTGTGTGAATACTCTCAGAATCACAATGTTGACCCTGGAGTGCAGGCTTGGTGGGCCTAGAGACTGCATATGGCACATTTTACTCAAACTTCCTTTGGCTTTGAGTTGCCAAATGGCTCTATACAGACAACACCACAAAAGCTTTCATTGTCTGAGGTCAGTCTCTTTTTAAAAACAGGCAAGCACACCTGTATCTGTCTTTCGCTTCCACTGTCTAGTTATTCTGTAAAATTATTAAAAAGAAACTGTACTTAGTTGTATGTAAGGGGATTGTTGTAACACTTTTTAAAGATGTGTTACAACCCACCCCAACCCTGTCAGTCATTGTTTAGCTAGAAATATTAGCATAGGCTAATGGTGAAATTAGCAGGTTAAAAATACATCACATTTTGCCTGAGAAACTACAATTTAGTCTAATATACGTCAAATTTATCTGCAAAAGTTTAATGTTTAGTTCCGACTGAACTCTCATTGAAAGTTTTCTGATGATCGCGAACACTTCATGCCTATTCTCGCTTCAGGCTGGCACAGTGCAGTGACTATTACACGAGAGCAAATGACACCCACGTCCATGAATAATATATAGGCTATATATTTTTTTTTTCAATAATGACTTTTTTTTAACAAATCTTTCAAGTCAGTGAATGTGAATCATTGACTTCAGAGCACTGACTCGTTATTTCCATTTACTGAACTTTAAATCCTGACAAAGCTTTTGACAAAATGGAGGAAATTGAAAAATATAGCCTAGCCTAGGCTCATCGTTCGGACCGCTATGATTGTTTCGTACGCATTTTTAAATGTGAGTGTGACTCACTCACAACTTAACCTAGGCCTACTCATGTAACCCGCAAAATGTATCACTGATAGAATCTTTTTGATAGGCTACTATGTTTCTGTTCCGAGTTACTTTTGGTTTTTCTTCTTTTGCATAAAATACTGCACAGCATATCTATTTAAAGAATTCAAAAAATATATATAGGCTACCGAAATGTTGTTTGTCAAATCGTGTATTAAGAATTGTTCAGAATTTAGCAAAAAAAAAATCTTTTTTGGGTCCTATTCGACATGTTGAATTCTTTCAGGCCGTTGGTGAGAGATAACTCTGATTGGCTGTTCAGCTTATGGCTAGTTCACACTACAGGATTTTAAGCCCGATTTAAGCCCGATTTCGCCGACAGGTCGGGCTGTAATCGCGTGCAGATCTGCGGGTGATCCGGGCTCGCCAATCTTTTTAAGTGTGACATACTTAACGATGCATCAAAAATGCTCGCTGATACATTGCCGATGCCAGACAAATGTCTAGCATGCCAAATATCTGGAGCTGTCGGCCGACTCGATAGCTTGTGGTGTCACGTGTTGCGACGAGCAACAGCCAATGATCAGCTTGTTATGACCATTTTTTACAGTCTATGGTTATGACATTACAAAAGCCTTTTGTATTTGTAACCATCGTTGCCAAACCACAACAGGCAGCTGCTTTCTCATTATAATGTTTTACTCACCTCCAACTCTCTCTGACAGACAATCCCTGCTGCCCGCATGTGCTTATCCATCCTTTCACCCATATTCTTTTTTTTTTTTACGGGGTTCTAAACAGATTGTTTGCGCAATGATCTGTTTAGAACCCCGTAAAAAAAAAGAAAAAAAAGAATATGGGTGAAAGGATGGATAAGCACACGCGGACAGCAGGGATCGTCTGTCAGAGAAAAAAAGAAAAAAAAGAAAAAGTATTTCTTTTTTTTAACCGCCAATTTTGTCCCGCCATCCATTTTTAAATAGACAATGCGCCATTGGAATGCACCATTTCCCATTCCACTTCTTGCGCATGTTTTCGTGACAAAATGTGGTTTTGGGACTGGATAGAGTCGTTGGGTGACAGAGTTGTTGTCAGCTCGTGTAGTGTGTAACCCCCTGTTGCAGATCATTTACGTAGTGTCACATATAGTGTGAACACCACAACGACTTCAAGACTCCAGTGCAAGTCATGTAGTCTAACAACACAGCGATCTGCCGACGTTTAAAGTTGTGTAGTGTGAACTAGGCATTAGTGAACGAGTCAGTGCACGAGAATAATAGCAAAACAGCGAGCAACCATCTTACCTGAGTGTTACTTGGCAAATATTTCAATATTAACATGAGCGGAGTGGAATAAAGAAAGTGTTTAGCAGGACTGATATTCAAAACGGTAAACACGCTCTGCTTTGTTTATGGTTTGTGTATCTGCAGCGTCGGTTTCCCTTTTTGAATGACGAATATAGATGAATATATCTTCAGAAATAGACTGTTGCCTCATTTAGCATACACGCATGCGCAGTACACGCATTCTAGCTGACAGTCGGCTGTAATTCTCTCGGTGTGTTCAAGAGCAGCTTTCTTCCCCCGACGCAGGCGACAACACAGTCGGTTTTCATCAGTGCTAGTTCTTTGGCGTCGGTTTGGTGTTGCTGGCTGTTTGCCCATCTTCAAAAACCCTCTCCTTGAGTGTAGGGCCTTCCTGAGGTCATCTGTCAAATTTAAGAGCGCTTTTCTAACACTCACTTCATCAACACGCACCAAGCTAAAGGCCAGCAACATTCCTGTCTTTGTCTCTTGCTTCTTAAGGCACTTTACAACGGTCCTGATGAGTTGAGGGGATATGTTTTCACCAACCTAAAGCAAATATGTATTTTCCCCTACAAAGGCCTAAAGGGCTTAACAGCTCGGAGCAGCTCAGACTATTAGTCTTATGTAATGGCTAATTTTAAAAACAGCTTTTTGTATCTGCAAGTTGTCGACAAAAATAAATGCATGATTCTATGAAGACCATTAAAAACTACAAACACAATGTTAATTTAGCTTTTCTGTGAAAACTGGTAACACAAACTTGTAATTGGAAGACAATAGATGAAAGCCAGGCCCGTTCACCTTCTTTTTATTGCCGATCAAATGGTCTGTGAATGCAGGTTGGGGGAACAACATGTGCAGCTGGTGCCAGGGCAGCTGTTGACTCTTGGCAGACCTGATCCAGGGCATGTCATGAATTCACCATATGTTCCCTACATAGCCTAAATAAAGTGCTCAACTATTGTAAAGAGTCAGTTGTCACTCAGCCTCAGTAGATTCAGCTTAAAACTCAATGAGTGCATGTTTATGAGAAGTGGACTTAGTACTAATATAGTAAATGAAGTGGATGTGTACCATAAAGGATTGCAAAGCATTGGAAGTATGACTGCATTTACATTATGAGTTCCTATGAGGACACCCTGTACATCTTCAGTCATTTTCAAAACATTGCCAGAGGATTTTGCTAGCCGAGCAAGTGTCACCGAGGTCGTTCTAGATGCCAGGATTAAAAGAAGCAATCAGAGATCCGGGTGGATCAGAATAGCTCAATTAAAAGTAGAGATGGTCATGGAAAAAAAGGCCACACCGCAAATGGAAACAAGATGAAAGTCTGCAGAAGTGACCTTGAAATGAATGCCCGAGGGGAAACTCCCTGGTGCTGGACGGACATTTATTTCCAAGCAAAAATATATTTCTCTAAATAAAAAAGTCAGGGCCATCGCTCTGTGACGGATATCTTTTCCCTTGGAACATGTAAAGAGTAGACTAGACAGTCTCTGCCACCACTCACCGATCCAAAATAGCCCTTAGATCAGGGAAAATGCATTGCACACAGTTGTCACTTAACAAATGGGGCATATGTGCTTATAAGTAGACACTGTGGCTGTAATTCTACTCAGTCCTGAAATAACATCCTCATTTATACAGAACTGTGTGAGAATGCTTCTTTGAAAGATCTAGATTCCAGAGAAAGCCAAACAAAAGCTGTCAATTAGATAAGAGTGAAGAGATGCACTGTGAAGCCTAGCAGGTTTATCTATGGACCAGGAATGCTTACAGCGCACAGCCAAATAGCTCATGAACAGCATTTATCAACAGATAAAATAAGTGCTCTCTAGCATGTAGCTGCAATATGATGTGACAGTGATATCTTATTTATGCTTGCCCATATGTCAGTGCTATATCTATCTTAATTACATTTAAGTTTTTAATATAAATATGCAATGAGTATTTCATTTAAAGGGCCCAAAAAAATGTGTTCTAATCGAGTTCATACGTGATATATGACAAACATATCCTCACACATGCGAATGGGCCGCATGACCCACATGAGTTTTCATCAGAAAATGTCCTTAATAATACTTGAATCTTGTAGGCTTATCAAGTAATATAGATATTCCTCAGAGACATTTGAAGCAAACATATCACACAGTTAAAAAAAAATCTGACCAGGGCTAAATGTCATAGACATTGATCATTTCAATTTATATATTAAATTATATATATACATACATTTTGATAAAAAATTTAATATATGATCTTTCAACGTGACAATGTGATTTGACTTTTTATTATGTGCAGTATTTTTTTGACAGGTTAATAGACCCTTCATTTAAATGAGACACACGATTCAGCTAAACCAGGTATAGCCTATCGAACTGTCCCCTTACCTTTGCCACTTGGAGGGGATTCTGGTGCTCAGCTCCTCCTTGTAATCGGAAACCCCACGGTGCACCTCCTGAGAGGGTCACCACTACCTCCTCTGCAACCATTTTTCTCACGTTGTTCCTGTGTCTCTTTTAATGTTTCTTGGTTTCTATCAATAGTCTTGTGACTCTCGTCCCATCCCATTCAGTCCTCCTCCGTGGCCCAGACTGCCAGCCGAGCTTCTGTCAGTCCTGAGAGGTGAGCGCAGATACACATGGCCATGAGCATGTGAAGTGTGGGGAGAGCAAAAAGGGGGCGTGAGGAAGCAAGAACAGCTCTATCTCTCTTCATTGGAATGCTGGGTCAGGGGGTGGGGGTGCGTGGTCTAGATCCAGGACCTCCTTCCTTCATCCTGCTGGCCACACTTGTCCTGTCAATCTACAGCCACATCCAAAGGATGCTGATAGACCCTCTAAAAATAAATACCCCAGCAGTCCCACTGAGCTTTATCTGCGAATGCCCTGAAAATGTGAAGGGAGCTGTTAGACTAGAGGAGTTATTTTTGGGCGTCAGATGCCACAAGACTATTGCAAATTAAAATAAAGCTTAATGACACTCATTTTAAACAATTGTTTAGCAAGCAATGTATTTCTGGGGAATTCATCAGCTAAATAATTATAGGGACTTGTTCATTTGATCTAGATATAAAGTTGCTTGACCAAAGATGTTTACATGAAAAGGATTTAGATTCTCAGTGTTATTTTGTCATTTTAATATTTGTCATTTATTGAATAGATTTGTTTTTTATATATGTTGTTTTTATTTTATCTGTTGCTAGCAAATAAGATGGAATATGAAACTTTGTGGAATATGGAACTGCTGCTTTCCTCATTTGTTCTGTTTTGGGTTTGGAAAATATACTCATCATTACTTTATATTCAGCAATTTAAGTAATTTTATCCTGTGTTGTTATGGGATCAAGTATTGATTCTCAGATTGTAAAAGAAAACTCAAGGAATATGCTCGATCAAAAGGAATGATTGTCTTTGAAAGCTTGATTAACTTTTCAAACTGACATGTTACATGACGCCAATCATAAGTTTGGTGCTCTGAAAGTTGATTGGCAAACAGGTTCTTATAATTCGAGCCACAGATTTATGTCACAGTCCATGTGACAGCACTTGTAAATGAGAGTTTTCCTAAATTGACAGTAATGTGATGTCAGGTTAAACTGTTTGTTTTTGTCAATCAAGGCATTTGTCGATCGGAAAGATGTGTTTGCCGTCCTTCCTACGGGATTCGGCAAAAGTTTAATTTATCAGCTGGCTCCGATGGTCGCTAAGAAAATGGGACACAATGAAAACCCTGTGGTCATTGTGGTTTCTCATTTGTTCGCACTCATAGAGTGCTTTATTATTACTTTACTCATTACTTTACTACTTCTTCCAGCGTGCGTGCAGTAGAGCTCTGTTGACAACTATGCATCGCTCAACCAACGTCACTGCGTTGCTCTGATTGGTTGTAGGTCTATCCAATTGAGTGCAGAGTTGTTGTTTTTTTCCGGGTTCGGTTAAGACACGCCTCATAATCAAAGTCCTAGACTCACATTCTGCCTAGAATATGAGTATGACGAAGTCAGGCTAAGAGAATTGGGTCCAAATGATAAAACTATTAAAACATATTCACAGTTCAGCCACTAGAGGGAGAACAGTACCAACATCATCATCATCTGGGTAAATTATAGAGGAGATTCAAATGGGCGGGTAACTGTTGAAAACCTTTAAGTATTATTTATTGCATATGAAACAACAGGAGTTGTAAGATTTAAATAGCACAGATAACGCGTTTTTATTCTCCTGAAATCCGTGCTCAGTTTGAGAAAAAATGACATTTGAGGTGTCAAGGACGTGACATTTGACAAAATTATTATTTGACATTTGGTATAATAATTAAAAAAAAAATCTGAAATCGAATGAAAATAAATATGTTACATTTATTTCTGTCTGGCATCTTGTTTGAAGGAGGACTGAACATCCAGGGATGGGACGACTATAGAAACCTAGAAACATTAAAAGAGACAACGTAAGAAAAATATCTGTTGTTCATGAAAGTGTCAAATAGCCTATTACAACTAACAATTATTAACTGGTGTTAAAAAAAAATCCAATGTGTTGTAGGCTACACACAAACCAGCTTGCCCAAGGTCTGCCAAGTCAGTGTCAGTCAGCCCAATGAGCTGGTAGTTGAATTCATCTTCACCTCCAGCTAATGACCAACATAGTCAAAACCATATTAAAACAGAAGGGTAACACAATGTACACGATGTACAGTAACTTATAGACGGACAATTAGGCCACCAGTAGTCTATTGAATATTTGATGTTAGTTTATAGGCTAATAATATGATGGTTCATGATCATAATCAATCAAAAGAGTTTAATCTGATGACGTAAGGATATTGTCGTATAAAAAAAACTCTGTTTTAATCACTGAGATCTTTTAAAAGTATGCTATTTACGGTTTCAATTCAAGACCTGTGGCAAATGTTCGTGAAGTCGGCCCCTCCTCTGCCCCCTCTCTCGGAAATAAACCCAGTTTTGCTACAAATTTACTCTATATTTGGTGTTGGTCTGATGTCTATGCTGGGGCGTAAAGGAAGAGGAGGAGGGCAGAGACCGCACAAACCGCCGGTGTCCCAGTAGAGAAGAGCGATAAGCGCCTGTATCCACTCACCCGTTACCCGAGATGGAGAAAACTTCGTTCAAACTCTTCAGCTTATGGATTTATTGTGTGATTGTATTCCTAATTGATGCTGGACAAGGTAACGTTACGTCCCGTTTTCTCTAAATCTATAGCTTTTGTCCTATAACAACTTTTCTGTCTTGTCTGATCGCATTTTGATATACGTTATCTTATTTTGACATAGCCAATTATGTCTGCTGACGTGATTCAAGACAGTGGATGATTGAATATGTTTAATTTTGACTGTCAAATATTTTACTTCTTTCTTTCATTTTATACGAACACACTTTTTCTTTCTTTCTTTCTTTCTTTCTTTCTTTCTTTCTTTCTTTCTTTCTTTCTTTCTTTCTTTCTTTCTTTCTTTCTTTCTTTCTTTCTTTCTTTCTTTCTTTCTTTCTTTCTTTGAAACCATAAAGCAACATTATCACTAAATGGACTCACATGTGTGTACTCAGTATGCACTTTCAGTTATACCTTGAATACCTGATAGATCAGGTCTGATAAAAGTCAGTATGTGACCTTTATAAACTTCTTTTTGTAAAATGTTTTGTCTGATACATGCTGGTAATGCTGATCGTTTAATTCCCCTACAAATGGAGGCAAATGAAACTGATCATATGTTAATGATTAAACATGTTTTTGTTTCTATAAGCCTGCAGGCTGCCAGTTTAAATGCAGTTTAATCAAGTTGGAGATCAAAAATGTGCATTTTTCTTTCTCTTCCATGCAGGCTCCAACATCTGTACTTCTCGAGGAGCCAGCACATGTCAGCAGTGTCTGGCAGTGCATCCTACCTGTGCCTGGTGCTTTCAAGAGGTGTGGTGCTCTACAATAATTTATGACTGAGCTGAAACATGTTTAGATTTTAATACAGTATTAAGATTCCTGCATGGTAGAGAGCTGTATGATTGACAGTATAATCAAAGTTCAGTCAGTCTTAGTGGAATTTTTTTTATATATATAGATCAGCGATATCTTAGTATGCTAATGCTCTTAAAGATCATGACTCAGTGGAGATTAAATAGGCTGGATAAGACTTAAATACACTTCCTCATCTCTGAGTCAAGGATTTGTTTTGTCTTATTTCATGACAAAACAGATTTTTGCAACTTTAAATCAATTATAACAATGAATTGTTTCTCAAGACTTATGGTTTTACTGTCATCACCACTACTATCCACCACATGGTTTCCAGTTTAGACAATGACAATGCAACGAAGTAGCGACAGATCTTTTCTTCTGTATTGCGATCCGAGTGAAGCAGATTATCTGGCGGGAAAAAATTGGGATTTAAATCTATCAATCTGGTTGTTGGTTGGATGGTGGCAGACCTGAATGTGAGCTTATGGAGAAGTCCAGCATATATATCACCAAAGAGAAGTCTGCCGTTGCATTCAATTAATTCAAACAAAATTTTAAAAGAATTAGCCTAAATACGCAAGTATAGAATTGTTTACAATAAGATTAATAAAATGCTTTTAGCAAATAGATTTAGAAAAAATCATTACATGCCAACTTAAAGAGGATGTCTTATGGAAAACAATGACTATGTTTAAGAATCATCCATTGAACCATTATGAAGAGGACTAAGGATTTCTCTGTGTTGTTACTGTCAAAGCTTTTTTCAAAACTTTTGTCCTTATCTCATATAAAAGTGTGAGTCATGTATTACAGTTTAGGAAGTAAAATTACATCTGTTTCCTTAGCTGTGAAAGGAAATAGATTGTCTCCACTAGATTGTCAATGTTTTGTTACAAAAATATTGGCTTAACCATTATCCTGACTTAGGAGGCAGGACTACCTTCTTTTTTTAACCAATGGCAGACGAGGCGAGGAGTGTTTGATTTGTTTTTCCGTAATTCTATTTGCCGCAGAAATATTTATTAAGTGTCCTGTACCAGTATAACTGTGTACCAAATGCTTATCAGGATTTTGGACAAGATGTGCCTGGTTCTTCCCGATGTGACCTGAAGAAGAACCTCATCGAGGCAGGCTGCAGGAGAGGAGCTCTGGAGTATCCCACCAGCAAAATGCATGTGACGGAGAACAAGGATCTCAGTGACAAGGCCTCTGGATCCACCACCGACGTCACCCAGATCCAACCTCAGAGCATGCAAATCTCTCTAAGACCTGGTGAGTTCATCAACCTAAAAACGAATGACCGCAAATGACATGTTCTTCCATTAGAACGAATTGTTACTCTGGCGTTTCACAGATGATTCCCAGGTCTTCACGCTGAAAGTCCGTCAGGTTGAGGACTACCCTGTGGACTTGTATTATCTGATGGACCTGTCCTACTCCATGAATGACGACTTGTCTCAGTTGCGACGGCTGGGGCAAGGCCTGAGTGAAGAGATGAGCAAAACCACCAGTAATCTGCGCATGGGCTTTGGGGCTTTTGTGGATAAACCCGTGTCCCCGTACATGTACATCTCCCCTCAAGAGGCCGTGTTAAATCCCTGTTACTCGTGAGTGATGACATATATTTACATGTTGAACATAAGCATTACAGATGATAGGTGTTTATTACAAACATGTAATTGGGCGGTGTGCTTGTTAGCTGACAGAATCTGATATTTATCATCTTTAGTCACACTGCTATTATGGTTGAAGTGTCTCTATTTGCTGAGTTACATACAAAATAAGTATTACACTGTAAGCTGTTTTCTAAAGCTTGAATGTTGTGACTCATCAAGGTGAATGACCAACACTACCCATTGGTTTGGCATGGTTACAGAGTTACCAGTATTAGTAGAAGCCCATATTTCAACTTCCTGAACCTTCTCATCATTCATGTTCATTTCTGGTCTTTAAATATTTCTCTATTATATATGCTAGAATTCCGTACAAATGCCAGCCTCAGTTTGGCTACAGACACGTTCTGTCTCTGACGGAGGAGGTGGGCCGCTTTACAGAGGAAGTGAAGAAACAAAAGGTGTCACGGAACAGGGACGCCCCAGAGGGAGGCTTTGACGCCATCATACAGGCAGCCGTGTGCAAGGTTGAAGTGGCACCTTTATAAGTATTTTTGGCCTACTGTCATTTTGACCTCTCTTATTTGATCATTTTTGTCTTTCCCAGGATAAAATTGGTTGGAGAGCAGGTGCATCTCACTTACTGGTTTTCACCACAGATGCCAAGACACACGTGGCACTGGATGGGCGCTTGGCGGGAATTGTGCGACCCAATGACGGCCAATGCTATGTGGGAACAGATAACATCTACAATATGTCTACAACTATGGTAGTGATATTCTGCTGATCTTTTTAAGCACTTTTCCACAAATAGACAAAACATAAATGTTGATGGAATATTTTGTATTAGACACACTATAAAGTGTACAGCATATGACCTTTAATTATGCATTCTAACATTTTTCTCAGGACTACCCATCACTGGCATTAATCACAGAGAAAATGTCAGAGAACAATATAAATCTCATCTTTGCTGTGACTAGCCACGTGGAATCACTTTATAAGGTAAGAAGGTTATTAAATGTTACCGTAAATCAACATGGTAAATGTCTTATAAGATTTTTAAGGACACTTTCAAAGACTTCTCCTCTATCCATTGTAGAACTACAGCGAGCTGATCCCTGGCACTGCAGTGGGAACGCTGTCCGAGGATTCTCATAACGTCATCCAGCTGATCCAGGATGCATACGCTGTAATGTCCCTTTTTACATTTGCCAAAATAAATTTCTGGGTTCAATACAACTGAAGGGACAATTAGTACTTTTAACTTTTAATGAAACTTGGCTGTCTATGCAGTTGAAACCGTTTTTTTAAATCGGTGCTGCATGAATAGAGAAAACAGAAAAAGGGTTGTGCCGTTCCCTTTTGCCAAAACTTCAACATCCAAATTTTGGCTCCACCCTCTATCGATCCGACTGTACATGGGCAGGAATACAAAAATGCAGAAGTTTAATCTGTAATTTTTACAAAAGTCCTGGAGCTGTCAAAAGTCCTGCATCAATAAACAGATAAAAACTGGGTGCAGGTAACACAGAGAAAGAGTGCACATTGTTCAGTCAAAATTAATGTTGTTTACAACAAAAAATAATGTGATTTTTGTTTCAAAAATGAGTTACAAAAGATTTTCTGTGGTTATTCACATTATGCCACATATGCTATCAATAAAGTTGTACTTGTGTTGAACCTGGAACATTCCTTTAAAAGGCTTTACTTCATTCACATGTCTGTGGTCACTGATCTATTGTTTGCTGTTGTGTTTGTGTTTGTGTTTGTGTTTGTGTAACAGAAACTGCGCTCTAAGGTTGAGCTGGAGCTCTTGAATGTCCCGGAAGAGCTCAGTCTGACATTTAATGCCACATGTCTCAATGGAGAGGTCATACCTGGGCTAAGATCCTGCTCTGGCCTCAAAAGAGGAGATACCGTCAGTATATAAGCCAGTATTTTTTTTCTTTTTTTTTTTCACTTTCTTTCCATCGCTCTAATTTTCTCCATCCATCTCATTCGATTCTCATGTTGTTTATTTATTCTCCATATTAAATTCCTGGTGTTGCTTAACCAAACCACTTATTCCAAAACTCCCCAAGGGTAAATTCGGTCCCTTCCTTCACTTTCAGTCTTATACTCACTCTGATAGTTTGACATATTCCACAAATAAGGAGGAGCACGGGAAATGTCCTTCCTAATGTGCAATCATCTGCCTTCCTTGATAAATGAGTTGCATAAAATATTGTGGTTTCACTCCCTTCCTTGTAAATGGTTAACTGTAAAAACGTACACACATACAGAACAAGTGGGTGTAACTGTGCCATTACTCATTTTGCTGAGTGTGTCTAGGCATCAGACTTGCCTGTTTCCTGTTCTCTGTCGTACTGCTCTGACTCACACCACCCAGCCTTCAGTTCAGACTGTCTGTCATTCCAACACAGTCACTGTCAACAATGGAAGGATAAGACTCACATATGTCATGTACATGATGGCTAAACATCCACACAAGAAATATAAATATATTATAAATAAAATATATTTAAAGTATAATTTTATTTTTCAACTGTTATATTATATTATATTATATTTTTCTCAAAAAATTAGTCTTCAAATGGAGAATTAAAAAAACATTACATTATTGTGGCAGATGTGTAACTTATTGAAGTGACATTATAATATATTTTAGTTCATTTTAAATATAATAGTTAATTAATAAGTATTTTTAATACCAAATAAAGTTTGTTTTATTTAAATATAATTGAATATACACTACCATTTAAAGGTTTAGGGTATTTTTGAAATAAGTCTCTTATGCTCACCAAGGCAGCATTTATTTGATCCAAAATACAGTAAAAACAGTGATATTTCAGGATTCTTTAATTAATTAAAAGCAGCATTTATCTGAAATAGAAACTTTTTGTAACAATGTAAAAGTCTATTCTGTCACTTTTGATCAATTAAGTATTAATAAATAAATTAAAATTGTACTGACCCCAAACTTTTGAACAGTAGTGTGAGCGTAGCACTGTCCCACAGTTCTAATTTGTAATGTATAACAATAATTCATGTTTTTGAACACTGGTGCTCTGTCAATATCTCCTTTACAGGTGTCCTTTAGCGTTGAAGCTCGGGCCAGGGGCTGTCCCAAGGAGAAGCGTAAGACCTTTACCATCAAACCAGTGGGCTTCAAAGACACCTTGCAGATCACAGTCAACTTTGAGTGTGAGTGTAAATGCCAAGCTAAGGCAGAGCCCGACAGTCCCGTTTGTCACCACGGCAACGGCACCCATGAGTGTGGAATCTGCCTGTGTAACCCGGGACGATTGGGTCCCAGGTGTGAGTGTGCAGAAGGGGACTACAGCCCCACCGAGCAGGACGCCTGCACCGGGCCGGACAAAGTGATCTGCAGCAGCCGTGGAGACTGCGTGTGCGGCCAATGCGTGTGTCACAATAATGATTTTGGCAAGGTGTGGGGGAAGAGGTGTGAGTGTGACGATTTCAGCTGCCTGCGGTACAAAGGAGAGCTCTGCTCAGGTAAGACATTATTTGGGGCCAGAGGTAGCTAGATGTACTTTGTTGACTGTGATAGTGTTTTATTTTTAGACTATTGGTTTATAAATAGATGTGACATTAACAGTATGGAGTACCACAAGGCTCAGTACTAGGGCCGTTGCTTTTCACCCTGTACATGCTACCCTTGGGAGATTTCATTAGGAAACATGGGGTTAGTTTTTACTATTATGCTGATAATACTCAGCTCTTTTTTGGTTTTCAGAGGTTTTAATAATTATACAGGCAAAATGTATAAAATGCAGTGGCATTTGCAAACAAATTATTCTAGATCTTTTTTATGATTAGACACTGAGAACTATTCTGAATGATGTTCTTGCATTTTTATTCTCCTGCCAACCACTCTGATAATATAACGGACGACTATAATGAGTCAGTTTTTTATAGTGAATCAAAACCATACAGTGCAAACCATAGTGTCCCAAATGGCACACTTCATATGCACTTTCGGTCTTATGGACTTATAATGGCGTGTCCGTTAAGTTCATGAGACCGTAGGGTGTCACATTGGTCATTTTAGGTTTCAGAAGGGTGCACTCGAGCGCCCCCCTTTGCGGTTGATATACGCCCTCGATGCACACTTTTGCTGAGCCCGCACTGAAGCGAGCTCCGCTGCAGACTTCTACCAGACAGTCAAAACGGCATTTACGTCACGAAAGTGCGGACTCGTCGGAAGACCGGGAGTGTTTAGGGTGCCATTTGGGACAGGGCCAGTGTAGTTTGATTCTCAGACGAATGATTCTTATGAGTCGGTTCTTTTTTGTGAATAAAAAACATACGGTATAGCCAATGTGGTCTGATTTCCGAACAAATTACTCTTATGAGTTTGTTTGTTTTAGTGAATCAAAACTGTACAGTAGAAGTGTAGTCTGATTCCACCACAAATTATTTTTATGAACTGTTCTTTTTAATGAATCAAACAAATACAGTTTACAATTTACTTTATGTTTTATTAACAAAGTTGTAGTTACTGTCTTTTTGTTCATGCGAAACTACTTTTTTTATATAATAATTTTATTAAAAAAAGATTAAATATAATGTTACCATATTTTTTTGTTTCAGATCATGTAGTTCATTATATAGACATATAGACATGTTTTACTAACGTTTGACATTCGGAAAGTGTCTGAATATTTTTGTTTTCACTTTAAAATCTTACAAAGGTCTTTTTTCGCAATCATTTGCTTGTATATTGTGCTGGTGTAATACTTTTTTAAAAATAATGTCACTCGGTTTAATATTTTGTCAAATAATGCAAAGACACTCATACATTTTAAGTGTGACTTAAGGGTCCACATACTTTTTAGGGCTACTGCATCTCAGCATTGACTAACTCGCAACCAGCAGGATAAAGGCTCTGTTTTTCACAGCCTGTTATTTTGTACAAAAGTCTTTCTTTACGAGTAAGATTGTCGGTTCCCTGCCTCACATCACCTCAAAGGAATTACCTACAACAACACTAAAACGTCTCGTGCGTTAGTCGAGAACAAGCTCTTCTTATAAATAAACATGCTCTGTGGGACTTGGCAGGCTAAACCATGTGTTGACCTATTTGAGACGTGTGCTTGTTCTTCAGACGAGGTGCTGATGTTCCACTGGGGCGCGTTTGAGTTGGAATGGCCGAATAGTTTATGTAAAATTACAAAATACTGTAGTGGACCTCTTGAAGTTGTGTACCTCCTGGAAGGGGGTTGGTTTCTCGCTTAAGCAGAACCAGATCTCAGTATTCGTGATTCCAAAAGATTTCAGTGTACTTTTGAGGTCTTCAACTGAAAAGAAATTTAGTCTCTTAAATCTACATGAAGTTTCTTAAAGCCTGAATAGCATATCCCCAGAGGCCCAAAGTTATCCAGAAAATACCTTTCTGCGTTGTCACACACTGATGATGTCATTGAACCAAAAATAGCCCAGTGAGGGAGTAAAGTAGTGTTTGAGTTGATGTGAAGGGTTTGTATTGTTTTTCTGTGGGAAGAATAATTACATGCATTACAATGGTATTTTTTGCATTTGGTTAGCCATTGTTTTATTTCCATTTTGTTTTTGATTTAGCTGCATCAGTGTTTTTAACCAAAATCCCTGATCACTCATAAACACTGTTTTGCTAAGGCATTGTAATCTCCTACACAAACATGCACACCGCCACAAATGTGTTTATAATTATAACTGTATATCACGCACAATGGGGCTCAGCATTCTGCCATTGAATGTCAAGTGAAATATAGTATATAGCCTAATGCTTATCATATTAATTCTGTAACATTCCTGACATTCACCAGCACCAGATGTCCATTTTTAGAAAACTGTGTGATTAAAAAAGATACATGGATCTGTTTGACAACAGTTAAGCATGATTTCCAGTGGGGAATTTAGTTTGTGAACCATGGAAAGCCTCCGCATAATATTTGGTAATAATGTGGAATGTACAAGCCTAAAAAAGGCTCTTTAATAGGCTCAAGTTCAATCTAACCTCATTACATATCATTAATCCTGAAAAGCATTCTTGCAAGAGTCAAACATACAGTACAGCCATGTGGAATCGTCTCACTTATTTCCATCTTTGTGTTATTTTTTTCCTTTCATGGCTCATTCTAGGTCATGGCACTTGTTATTGTGGGTTTTGCCAGTGTGATCCAGACTGGAAGGGGGAGAACTGCAATTGTTCTACTCGTACAGACACCTGTATGTCCAGCTTGGGGCTGTTGTGCAGCGGTCGTGGTCAGTGTGTGTGTGGGAGCTGTGAGTGCACTCAGCCTGGGGCCTACGGCTCCACCTGCGACAAATGCCCCACCTGCCCTGACGCCTGCACCCTGAAAAAGTGATAATAGCTATAATAATAGCTTACTACCATTCTACTCTTTCTGCAGTGTGTGTATATGCTTTGCACAGTATAAAATATTAAAAGTATTAAGATATTAAAATAACAATTTGGATTTCCAATTGGATGGCAGTCATTGCATTAAACATGCAAAATGATGAGGTCATGTGACCACAATATAGCATAATACTATTTGAAATGCTTATTTTGCATAAGACATTCTGTTTAATATACAAAAAAAAATTATAGTATTGAAGTACACAGTTTATACTACACAGTATTCAGTAAGCCAGTGGTTCTCAACCAGAGGGTTATTTTCATTCCCCCTGTCAACCACTTCTCTTTTTTTGAAGAAAAAGGGTTTCGCATAGAAACCCCCATTTCGTCGTCACTGACGTAACTCGCAGTGACCACGAAAGGGAACCAGGGTTTCCTCTATCTTGATATATGAGATAGCCAAACTTTAATTTTTTTAAAGTGTTTTGTTGATCTAAATTTATTAAACTCTTAATTTTAATAAATAATATACATTTTCCTAGATATGTCAAGCTCTAAAATATTTTATGGATACAAATAAGTTGAACATATTTTTACATTTTTAATCAAGAGACAACTGGAAAAGTAATGGGGGCTTCGGATATTTTTGTGGACAATAGGGGGCCTTAAAGTAAAAAATGTTGAGAACCAGTGAAACTACAGAACTAAAGAAACTAGTATTCCATTCCAAACATAGCCAATGAGTTCATAAGTTTACGTCGTCTTTATTTAAGTAAAATATTTTTACGTCTTTAAACCTTTTTCTCTCTCCAGGGACTGTGTAGAGTGTAAGCACTTTAAGAGGGGGAAACTCTTCGATGATGACACTTGCACTCGAATCTGCAGAGATGAAATCAGTCTGGTGGATGATCTGGGTACCATTATTACATTCAATTTGTTATAGATAATAACCAAAACATTGGTAATTTAATGACCAACAATAAAAAAAATATTATTATTATAATTATATCAGTGCCAGCTTTTTTGTAACCCTCTGTTACTCTACAGTGTTCCATGATAAGAATGCAGTAAATTGCACCTATAAGGATGAAGATGACTGTGTGCAAAGGTTTCAGTACTATGAGGACAACAGTGGCAAATCCATCTTGTCTCTAGTCAAAGAGCCAGGTAACACCATTTCTTCAAATGCAAGTCTCCTTTTTTTACAAAGATGGTTTGAGAAGATAAAAGGAAAGTATATTATTCTGAGTACTAGTGCTTATTGTATTTTTGGATATTAGAGATTTTAGAACATAGTTGTGTAAGCGTATGGACGTGTAGGTGTATGTGCAGTGTGTCACGGCTGTAAATTCAGGAGCCCGCAGTGAGAGTCTGCTGCTCTGCTTTAATGGACACACATGTGGAACATGGGCTCTATTAGTGGCACACACATCTCCAAAACCCAGGGAGCACCCCACCTTGTAAAAACATACCGCAATAAACAACATCCAAGCTACTGAAGAACCCGCTGACACAGTGTAATTCCCACTGGGACAGGAATGGTTCAGACAGGAAGCAAAGAGACAGACTCGGGACAATATAAGAGAGCTTACAGATTTTTTTTGAAAATTCTGGAAAAAAAACGAAATCAAGGTACATAAACACTACCGTTCGAAAGTTTAGGGTTAGTTAGGGGTAGAATCTGATTGACAATTTTTTTTTAGCATTTATCAGCTGGAAAAAATCGTTCTGAAAGTGATTCCAACGATATTGTTTCTCTGTGCCAAATGGCAAGCCGTTTTAACATTTAATCCTTAAAACGTACAAGTATCTATTTTCATGCTACTAGTATTTATTTTTTAGATACTAGTATCTATTCCTTTAGGTATTAGTACTTATTAGGTAATAGTGCTTATTCTTTAGGGACTAGTACCTTTTTAAAAGATACTAGCACTTATTCATTAGATGCTAATACCTAATAAATAGATACTAGTACATTTTAAGGATTAAATTTTGCCATAGTGTCGTTGTGGACTGTGCTTTTCTTTTATGTTTAAAACGATTTTTAAAACGATATCTTTATTGTTATCATTATAGTTATCGTCCCTGGTGTGAATGAGCATTTAGAGACTTTAAAAAAAGTAAAACTCTTACCACCCCAAACTTTTGACCAGTAGTGTAATTAAAAGTAA
The DNA here is from genome assembly GCF_951802725.1 of Rutilus rutilus. NCBI lineage: Eukaryota > Metazoa > Chordata > Actinopteri > Cypriniformes > Leuciscidae > Rutilus > Rutilus rutilus. Next base: position 24,700,755 of record NC_140224.1, read on the forward strand.
ACACACTTAGTTCTGAAATTTTGCATGTTATATGAAAGATTAAAAAACATCTCTAACCACATTTATGTTCCTGTGCACTAGACTGCCCTAAAGGCCCTGATATCTTGGTGGTGCTCCTGTCAGTAGCTGGTGCCATCTTGTTCTTGGGTCTAGCTGCCCTGCTTATCTGGAAACTGCTTATCACCATCCATGATCGCCGTGAATTTGCCAAGTTCGAGGAGGAGCGGGCACGTGCCAAGTGGGAAACGGTTAGTGAAGTGTAAAAATACTCACAAAATACACTATGTGCATACTGCTGTACATTCTGTACACAGAAGCTAAGTGATCAAAGATTTTAGGATACATAGAAAAACACATTTTCACTCACACACCCCTCTGTTTAATGTAAAAAGCTCAAATTACTGTGTCTAAGTAGCTTGGTGAACTATAGATGTTGGCAGGATAGTTTTACTGTTTCAGTGGCATGCTGTTTTCCCCCTCAGAACAAAGGAAACGCCTCCATCCCCTTGGGCAAGTTTTGTTTTAAATTATCCAATGCTAATTAGGCTTTCCCCCGTGAGGTCTCGGGCCACATGTGAACTCTCTGATCCTTTCACTTAAGAGTTCCCCACTTAAACTTGACCACTTAACCAGCTAACAAAAATATGTTCCAAGAACGTTTTGCTAACATTCCCATTTAGTTACTGAAACGTTATTTTTGAATGTTCTCTAAATTTCTAGTTTATTGCAGTCGCCCTGAATCTGTAATTGTATCCTTTAAAACTCATCTTTGATAATCAAAATGACATATTCAAGTTTTTTTCCCGTAAAGATTTTGTCATGCCTTTAAATAGCTTAAAGGGATATTCCACTTTAAAATGAAAATTCTGTCATCATATACTCACCCTCATGTTGTTTCAATCCTTTATGAATTTCTTTCTTCTGCTGAACAGAAAGGAAGATATTTAGAAGAATATCAGTAACCAGACAGTTTCTGGTCTCATTGACTTCCATAGTTTATTTTTTTCCTACTATGGAAGTCAATGAGACCAGAAACTGTCTGCTTACTTATATTCTTCTAAATATCTTCCTTTCTGTTCAGCAGAAGAAAGAAATTCATACAGGTTTGAAACAACATGAGGGTGAGTATATGATGACAGAATTTTCATTTTAAAGTGGAGTATCCCTTTAAATGTATATAACCCTTGCTTTATTTTGTATACGTGGATCTTTAAATATGCAAATTAGTCTCCGCCTCCACTCAATCACACCAGCTCGGATACCTGATCCATTCGGTCAACTGTAGTAAATGCTACATAATGGCAAGTGGAAATATTGGTTAAATTCAGCCATATATGTTTGAACTAGAAACTGATTCAGAAGAAGAAGTGGAAGAGTTAATTATGTATCAGAGAGTCTATGTATCAGAATGGTAATGCGTTTTATGTATCACTCTCTACGTCGGATACATAGCGGTAATTGATATGATTACCTTTTGCTTGACTATCAAACAGCTAATAATGTATTGCTAATTTTACACAAACCATGTTCCCCTTTGCCATCTCAAAGTCAGACAGCTGCCTTCTAAAAAAAATCAGTATCCTTAGAAATGCTTTGAACATCATAGAAAGTCAGTGGAGAAAGGCATATAGTTTATCATAACATTGTAATACAGGTTAGATCATATACATAATACACCCGATATATTGCTGTATTAAATTTTTCCTGTCCCTTCTCAAAGAGTTTCTTATACTCAATGATAAGAACAGCCCCATCCCGCATGTTGATGGGATTGGTTACATGTTTGTGAAGGTTGGAAACAGGGGCGGTGTCAGGAACTGCTCTAAGACATAAAGTTTGAGGATCCAAATGCAGTTTATTAGAGTAATCCAGAATCGTAATCAAACACAGGCAAAGGGTCAAGCACAGGAAGGCAGTCCAAACAAACAAACAGGCAGGCAGGGGTCAGAGGCAAAAAGGGAATCCAAGAAACAGTAAACAAATCCAAGAACCAAGAGACAAGAGACAATAAAACCAGGTAGAATGCTCAGAGACGCAGTGTAACAACATACATGGCAACATACAAACTTCGCAAAGAGTGATAGGGTGAACCAGGATTATATGGGGTGAGCTAAAGATAATGAGACAATGTGATAATGGACGGAGAGTCCGGGCAGTGAGTTATGGGAAACTGATGTGGAGTGCCATCTGGTGGCTCTCAAGGGCACTCCAGCTGGTGACCATTACAGGCGATTTCAAACTTGCTTTGATATTCAGCAGTGGTGCTGACAAATTAATTTGCACATGGTTTGTCTTAAAGCATATTAAAAACACCACATTGGCATATAAACAACATTAGAAACTTGATTTGCACCACAGGGGGTCTTTAAACATTTGGAAATTTGGTTATGCGAACATTAAAGGCAGGGTAGGCAGGATTTTTCTAAAAAAAACTTTTTCCCAAATTTGTTTAAACTGTCTTTATATACCAATACATAATTAAAATGTAAGTACTCTGAAAAAGAAAGTATAAAAATCGAGTGTCTGTAGTCCTCTCAGGGCTGCAATAAACACAGCTACTTATTTCCATTCACTCCCACCCCCTCCCTTCTGGGTAGGGTTGCCAACTTCAGAAAAGAAAAATGCGGGACAATCGTGGTTCTTTACAGGAAAATAAGGGACACTCAATATATTTGTTATATGTCATTTCAGGTTCGTATGTGTTTAAAATTTTCTCAGATTTGTTTTGGTTAACCTATTTAATGTACAATTTAATTCTAAAACGAATTTTAAGGTCACACAAAGTCACATTACACACAAACCATAGTTCAAAATTTATCAGAAATAGGAAGCTTTTGTAACATTATACACTAACATTACATTTTAAAGAAATTAAAGAAAGTAATAGCATACTTTTCCCTCAGGAAGATTTCATGTTTTCTTGCGTGGCTGGATGTTGGACTCATGAACAATAATCACGTTGTTTGAATTCACCAAAACTGATTTGCCGAAATCAAAACCCAGCCGGACAGTGAAAGGGATTTGCCGTTAGCGCGAGTCCGGAATCTCCGGATCGAACAGGGAGCGACCAGACAGCAGAGGATTCTGTTTGCAAATCAAACAATAATTTGTCCCAAAAGAATAATAAATTGTCAATTTAGAGTTTGTTATTCGTATGGTCTGATGCGCGTGAGTGTGGGCTGTGATTGGATGATGCGGTCTCGTGATCATTCTCAAGTGTCGTGTTGCTGTTGTATCAGTCAGTGGTTAGATCAGCGTAGCAGTCTATTTAATCGGGACAAGGGAGGTCCCGTACGGGACAAATAAATTAGACCCAAAATACGGGACGTCCCGGCTAATTCGGGACAGTTGGCAACTCTACTTCTGGGCTCCTTCCAAAGCCACGCCCCCAAAACACATGAACGCGCGATGCCGACCGCTCACAGCAGTGCATGTAGTGACATCATGTCAGAATCACATGTAATAAAATACCTAACTTTATCATTATGAATATAAACAACTAACATGGCTGTTAGTACTCACTATCAAGCTAGCATATCGATACTGGTAAAGTTTAAAATATATTGAGTTTGATTCGGTAACGAGCAACATAAGGCAAAGCTAAAAACAGGTTGCATTGATACACGTTTTTCCATTACCACTTTGATGAAGGTTCATTTCATGTAAGATTCATAACATATACAGTGTTTTGCATGTAAGAGCTTCCACGATGAAAGCACTGTTGGCTCTTATGAGGACTAACGTTACACTCCGGAGACAAGTAGCCTACCTTTCTACCTTACTAGTTCCTTTTTTGCCTTGTTTGCCTTCGCTGACTGTATATGCAGGTACTGGGAATTTTGACTGCTCTTTCTCTGCCATAATTGTAATTCTTCCTCGAGTCAAACGGGTGCGTGCATGTGGGCAGCTCCTGTAGCAGCAGGGGTGGTAGCCATGGTAGCGAGGGAGAGTGACAGTCTACCAGCCAATCATTTCATTCGTTCCGAATGGAAATAAGTAGCTGTGTTTATTGCAGCCCTGAGAGGACTAGAGACATTCGATTTTTATACTCTCTTTTTCAGAGTACTTACATTTTAATTATGTATTGGTATATAAAGACAGTTTAAACAAATTTGGGAAAAAGTTTTTTAGAAAAATCCTGCCTACCCTGCCTTTAAGGGAACATTTGATCATTTTGCAAACATTATGGGAATGTTGCTTTTGAATGTTCTCTAAACATTCTGAAACAAGTGTTAACATTAAAAAAATGTTAGACGAACGTCCAACTAAAAAAAAAGGATGTATAAATACCAACATTTTAAGAACATTTTTAAAGACCAGATAACTCTGAATGATGTGAATGTTCTATTAATGTTTCTGGAAGAATGTTTGCTCATAACTTTGAGAGAACCTAGACTGGTATAAATGCACACTAACTTTTTTTATTCTGACATTTTTATTCTTGTAGGGACACAACCCTCTCTACAAAGGTGCCACATCAACATTCACAAACATCACATATCGAGGCAAGGAATGACCGCCAGAGAGCAGAGGATGAACTGGACAGCGTTCATAAATTTATATGGTTTAAAAATGTTTCCTTCGAAGTTTCTCTTAATTGTAACTTTCTTCGAAGTTCGCTTTAATTGCGCAAATTGAACAGGAACAGGAAACGGTTGTACATATTTTGTTGTTGTACATATGTAAAGTCAAAAATGCCACCTCTGTGGAAGTCTTTCTGTTTGTCACTGGATGAATGATAATCTTTACATTGGCTTCTTACATGACTATCTGTCAGCACTGTGTTGTCACACACACGACAAACCATTTCCTTCCTCTCTCTGATCCGTCACTCTGTGTAGTGACAAATATGAATGATAAAAGGCCTGAGCGATCTTTCCAACTACTGATAGCCTGTGGTAACACTGAATCCCTCATCGTGAACATGAAATATTCTAAGCTGTTCTCTTCGTTGTGGTTATAGCTATTTTAATATTATGCATCTACAATATCTTAGAGGTAGCTTTATCACACTGGCCTTTAGTATGCAGTTTTGGCAGGATTGTATAAAAATGTAAAAAAAATTGCAAAAGTTTTGTCTAGCATTTTTACAAAATATACACCAAATATACACAATGTAATTATTTGTCTGGCTGAATGACCTTAAAAGACAAAAAGTACCTCACAGCTCAAGTGCACAAAAAGTATAACAGTGCTCTCTGATATATGAAATCCTGGGATTTCTATTTTTGTGCTGCCAGACATGTCACATAACATATGTTTTGTGTTGTTTTAAATAGTTAACCAGAAATTAATAAATATTTCTCAAATGTTTTTTTGTTTTGTTTTATATATATATAATAAATTGTATGTGATACACTTAAGTGTAATGTCATTACCTATCGTAATATCTAGTGATGCCACATCTTAATAGCAATAAACAAAAACATAAATTTAACATGATATAGGCTATTCTATGTATCAATGTTTTATTGCTAATATTAATGTTTAAATGTTTCATGCTAAGTTTAGTCTGGTTAAAATGTATTATTAACATTATTTTCATTACTATTAATTGATATTAATTTAATAATATTTAATAATGACTAATTCTATATTCAAATTCCTTTGCTGTGCGAAGGTTTCCGTGGATGTGTTCAACTACAGCACCACCTACTGGACTGATGTTACAAACACAACTCTAGTGATTTTGTTTCCTTCTTTATCAAGGTAATTGTGTGAAATATTTAGGTTTATAGGTTTTACGTGCAGCAGATCATTTACTATAGGAAATTTACATTTACTGTATATCCTCAATATATTTTGTATGGACATTTTCTGAAATCTGACTGACTCTCTCAAGTGTAACAAAGTATCCATGTTATTATTGATATGTTAAATATATGTAAAATGGGACAGCTAGTAAATCCGAAACACTTTGTCACACCAGATATCATAAAGTGGGCCATTCATTGCTAATCGCAATCACATATAATTATGTCCCTGTTGTTAGCCTATACTAAAATAATTAAGTTCATCATAAGCGATAATAAATGTAGCAATTTGGATTATATTTTCAAAACCAAGAGAATAAGTGTCACACTTCATCTTTATTCACACTATTTAAAGTTTCAGATCAAATAAATAAAAAGTCATATTTGTTGTTACGTTATTTAACTAACGTATCAGAATTCATATTTATTTTGGCGTACACAGGCCTGTATAATAATATCACGTCATTTTTCAAATTGTGAATTCAGGTCTACTAGTTAAAAAGTCATGTATTTGTTGTAACATTATTCCACTAAAATTTCAGCTCTAACTAAACAAATAAAAGTAAGATATTTGTTGTGTTAATTTTAAACTAACGTTTCAGCCCTAAATAAATAAATAACTAAATAAATGTTACGTTATTTTCGTATTGTAAGAGGCGTCGCCAGGATCACTTTACGTGCACGTCAATGGGGAGAGAGAGAGAAAAGGAGAGAGAGAGAGAGAGGGGATGCTGAAATACTGAAGACTGTGCCGGGATCACAGTCAGTCCTACTATCACCGTCAAAGATCCTGGAAATGTGCAGGTTAGTTCATTAAATCACATCTCAATCTTTACACATAACGCAGATCTTTAAAAAGCGCAGAGGATCACACAAGTAACTTAGATAATCAAAAATAAGACAACACCCTGGTGCTCTTCATGAGCAGCATCTCATCCACTAACGCTAGCAGAGAAGATAACATCTCACGCCAATCACTATAGCCACATAAATGCGTTTCGACATAATTTTAATGTCAATGTCATATCTGTTCGTGTAAATTTAAAGCGCACCATCACTGCTGTTGTTGTTGTTAGCCTAACGTCAGCTCAGCTAGCTCGTGGCGGCTACGTTAGCTAATGTATCGGGATTCGCTATAGTGAAAATTGAAGGGTTATCGTGGTGTCTGTGGTATTTAAAGAGAAACATGTCAGCAGTGATGTTTCTGGTCCTCGCTACATATGTTGGCAGTAGATTTGATGAAGTAGAGATGGCATATTTATCGTTTAGTTGTTAGACCGACAGTGTAAATAAGCCTGACTGTCATCTCGACAGAGCGCATCAGCTCCTTAAGAGTTTATAAGGACTGAAAATCAACATTTAATTTTTAAAAAGGCTATATTCTTTGAAGGTGTATTATTTTCCAACTTTGCCCCGTTAGTTATCTTAGCGTGCATAATAATATATATTTGGCTGATGTTTCTCAAATGAATAGACTTATATTAAATATCTATTTTCTTTTGCTAATAATTAGTAATTAAACATCTCCCCTCCTTTCTCCATTTTGTGAACACATTTAATTTCTCAGAGGATGATTCAGTTATTCATGAGACTATTTTTGCCACTTTTTATTTGCTTAATTTTATATGCGAATGTTTTAAATTTTAATTTAATTAAAAAAAAGTTGTAATGCATAAACATAACATCACAATTAATTAATTTCCCCTTCCTCAGTGGATCTGCTGTGTTTCAGGAGAACTGTGAATACAGTGTTTAAGTGGTGAATACAGTGTTTACAGTTTTTATTTTACAGTCAGACATAATTTATAACCAACCAGAACTATTTTTCAGTGAAAAAAAATAGGAAAATGACGTGAATATTGTCAGTAAAACAGATTTTAATAAATGGATACCAGCTTAAGTTTGACATGAAATGAGAAATCATGATTAAGAAAGAATGCATTACATAAGGAAACAGAAAGAAAAATAGAAAGGTGGTGAAGTGTGGGTGTGCCGGGAAGGCTTGGGAATTTTAGTTGTCTTCGTGCTTTAAAACAGTGTCTTGTGAAAGTAGAACAGATGCGACATTGAGTTTAGTACATCTGACTAAATATTTGTTGTCTTAACTGTTCTTCTGATTCTGTTTAGTTTTGAAATCATAGTTCCTCAGTAAAGAGTCTTGCTATGTCAGGCTATGACCTATAACCAGAGGGCGATTGTGTCCTGGCGTTTGTGAACAGACACATGGAGCTTCTATGGGTTTGTTGGATCAGACTGCACGCAGTTCTATTGATTATTTGGGACACCAGTAGCCCGTGTTGAGATGAACTGAGGTGAACGCTGCTGCCAGTTTAACTTTACACACATGAATGCGTTCAGATTGTGAAATCAGAGGTGGGTCAACTGGTGGGTCATGACCCAAAAATGGGTCACTGGTCTGTTCTGATGGGGTCATGGATACAAAGCAATGCTAAATGCAAATAGTCATGCAGCTAAATAAATACACTACTGTTCAAAGGTTTGGGGTCATTGAGATTTTATTCTGAAGGGACGCTTTAAATTGATCAAAAGGTGAGAGTAAATACATTTATATTGTTAGAAAAGATTTCTATTTTTAAATAAATGCTGTTCTTTTGAACTTTATATTCATCAAATAATCCTGAAAAACTGTCACTGTTTCCACAAAACAGAACAGTTTTCAACATTGATAATAATAGGAATTTTTCTTGACAACTAAAATGAGCAAATTACAATGAAGGATCATGTGACACTGGAGACTGGAGTAATACGGTAGCTGCCAAAAGCAAATAAATTACATTTTAGGAAATTAGAAAACAGCTATTTAATATTTTTTTACAATATTACTGTTTTCACTGTGATTTTTATAATATAAATGCAGTCTTGGTGAGCATAAGAGACTTCTCTCTAAAACGTTGGCAAATCTCGCCAACCCCAAACTTTTGAACAGTAGTGTGGACTTTCAACTTTTAAAAGGAAGGATGAAACATTTTCCATATCTTTTGTGTTCATATTCACAGGCGTGTATCCAATAAAACTCAGGCTGCGTCTGAAATTTCATACTTTCCTACTATATAGTTTGGTTGTTAGACACATGTTTTCATCCTCAAAAACCATAACATGTTGCATTAATATTTTTGAATATTATTTGGCTAATGCAGTTTATGGTAATATCAATATTTGATTTTGATTACATTTTTGTTTACTTTTGCATGCTAAAGAAAATGTGTGCTTTTTGTGTAATCTCACAGGTTTATCTGTCATGGATGCAAATATAATACCAAAATTCGCCTCCAAAGACGAGGAAATTGACTTCTGGAAGGCTCTTTCGCTGAAGTACAAGAAAAAGTAAGTGGCGGTACAGTGAGCAGCATTGAGCTCAGACACAGATCAGGTCTCTGTTTTGTAGTCTGACACCTGAGAGTTTCTTTTCATGTTGTCCTACTATTCATATTTTCTTTTTGAAAGAAAAACAACAACAATTGTTTGCCCTGAAGCAATGCATGTGAATGCTGGGAATAAAACCAATGCAACCTGTTCCCTTACACAATGACGGCCATATCAAGGAATTTGCTGATTGTTTGAAGACTTCTCAGTCACATTAGTCTGTTTACCTTATGCAATCCGTCACAGTGGGAATTTCCTTCAATGGTTTTAAGCTTTTGTGATTTGATATAGACTCCCGCTGCTAATTTTACCATTGAAAAACTCTTAGCGGCATTGTAACGACAAGCTTATTGCTTGGTAAATTGCATCCCAAAGCAGCATTTCTCAACTCCAGTGTGGAGTGTTTCAGACTCCCTTTATGTAACGACACTCGGATCATTGGCAGGAAAAGGGGCAGCCGATGGCATTTACACACACAAAAACTCGGTACACCCAAATTTGCGATTAAGTCTACTTTATGGGTTACGTGGGTTACGATTACATAAAAAAAAAAAACTGACGAGGGTTTAAAGCTCAAAGAAATCCCTCTATATAATCTGAATGAGAGATTCAATCTACATTGTTCTTTTTGGATTGTGTGACATCAATCTGTCAAAAACATCCACAATTTATTGAACATCCACTTTATTTAGTGTTATTCATTTTCTAAGCAATGGGATGGTTTTTCGCCTGGTGGATGGCATGAAAAATCCCATATATCTACTTGGACCGAGGAACCAAGTCATAGAGATTTGTGGAGTGGGCTTTTTTGATTTGGGCTGGTTAGCAACCACTCAACAACATGCTGAAAACACCCAGAACACCTTAGCAACTGCTTATATTGGTTACCTTGTGGTCTGTGTGTGCCATCGTATAGTCACATTTAAAGGGGCTTTATGTAGAATTCAGAAACCCTTGTTATTGGTTTGTTTCGTGTGTCATAGAACAGAAGAGATGCTCTTGGGAGTGTGTGTAAACGTCACATCCTTTTAGATTCTCCCAGCAAAAGCATCCTGAGTCCTTTACATAAAAATCAGCCTACAGGCTTTCATAGACAACTTAGGAAATCTGGGAAGGCCTAGTTGTATTTTTTTTTAAGTTACATTAGGCCTACACATTGGCAATAAAAAAAACGCTATTAATACATGACAATTCTTACATATAGCCCCTTTAACTGAATAAAACGCTATTCACACCAGTGTTATTTTCATTGAGATACTATTTTTATAAATATTTTTAATACGTTTCTGCATTTTCTATTTTAATTTTAATTAAAGTTTTAGTCTTTTTTTTTTGTCATTTTTTATTAGTTTTTGTCTATATAGATTTTATTAATTTTTATTTCAGGTTTTTTTCCAGCTGTTGAATGATTAAACATTGACAGCCAATCAGAATCCATTTGGCTTTAAAAAGCTTGAGCATTTTAAGAGGCAGCCTGCAAAGCACACTTACAATAAACAGAAATGTATTATGTGCTGGTGTGGACGCTAATATAGTTTTCTTTATAATTCTTTTTACAGTTATTGTTCTTGGTGTGAACGGGCCTTAATACAATGTTAACTGATGACATACAAATAGTAATCAGCTCTTCTATCAAAAAGGGGTCATTTGATTTGCCTTAGAGCTGTTTTAGCAAAGCACATCATAGTGTCTGCAGGGTGTCTCTTGTTCATTATGATTTAAGAGACACATTTGAAGCACAGGCTCCTCTGGGTCTCACTGACATATGATACTACCCAGGTCTGACCCGCTAGTAAAACACCCTAATCAGCACTTCAGAGACTGCGCAGAAATGAGTCACAGATGTTGTATGTTGCTGATTCTCTCCTGTGCTGCCAGGGCATCATGTACTTTTCTCACTGTTCTTGTGGTCTCCTTTTTCCTGGATGAACAGGTTGTCCTACCCTGTCTCCTAGCTCACGTGGCTGTAGCATGACTGGATAGGGAAATATTGCTCCGATGCCATTTTTAGATCCTTCCCATAATGCTGGCTGGTGATTACATAAAGAGGCCTAGGGCAGCGCTCTCCTCTGGTCACTGGTACACTGTAAACAAAGATCTGCTCCATTAACCTTGTCTCATTCACACTGTGCTAGTAACAGAGTCAGCTAAGATCACATTCAATAAATAAGTTATCTGAGTATTTTTTTTTATACTCTCTATAGTCTCTTATGCTCACCAAGGCTGTATTTATTTGAGTAGAAGTACAGTCATATTGTGAAATATTTGTAATTTGTAGTTCAAAATACTGTTTTCTACTTAGGCCTAAATATATATTTAAAATATAAATTATTGCTGTGATTGCAAAGCCGTATTTTCAGCAGCCACTAATCCAGTCTTCAATGTCACATGATCCTTAAGAAATTGTTGCTGATCTGATGCTCAAGAAATATATTTTTATTATTATCAATGTTGAAAACTACGGAGCCCATAAGGGACATGGTGATGGAAAAATATATTTCAATGCTTTTGCGTTCCCGTGAGATACTTTGCGTTCACTTGCATAACCTTTGCGTTCCCTTGTAAAACTTCGGCATTTCCTCGAAAAACTTTGCTTTCACTCGCAAAATCTTTGCGTTCGTTGCAAAACCTCCTATCTCATATTTTTTTTCCCTCATCATGTCCCTTTAGGGGCTCTGTAGACAGTTGTGCTGCTTAATATTTTTGCGGAATTTTTTTCTTTCAGGATTCTTTGATGAATTCCAAGATCAAAAGCACAGCATTGTTGTGAAATAGAAATCTTTTGTAACATTTTAAATGGTTTACTGTCACTTTTGATCAATTTCATGCATCCTTGCTTCATAAAGGCCCGTTCACACCAAGAACAATAACTATAAAGGTAACTATAACGATAACTATGTTATTGTCCACCAACGCACAATGTTGTTCTGTTTATCCTGAGCATGCGCTGCAGTTTTGTCATCTGTCGCTTTAAATGGTTGAGCTCTTTAAAGGGATACTCCACTTTTTTTGGAAATAGGCTCATTTTACAACACCCCCAGAGTTAAACAGTTGAGTTTTACTGTTTTCGAATCCATTCAGCCGATCTCCGGGTCTGGGGGTCCCACTTTTAGCATAGCTTAGCATAATGAATTGAACCGGACAAGACCATTAGCATCTCTCTCAAAAAAATGAACAAAGAGTTTCGATATTTTTTCCTATTTAAAACTTGACTCTTCTGTAGTTACATTGTGTACTAAGACCGACGGAAAATGAAAAGTTGCGAAGAAACTTTGCTGCCGTACCATGGGTGAAGCAGGCGTAATGATATGACGCAGCGCATGCCGCCTGATAATAGGCTACTGAGCTGGGGACTATTATCAGGAGCTGCGTCATATCATTACGCCTGCTTCACCCATGGTACTGCAGCAAAGTTTCTTGATTATTACGCAGGAATGAGAGTATAGTTCCTAGCCATATCAGCCTAGAAAATCACAACTTTTCATTTTCCGTCGGTCTTAGTACACGATGTAACTACAGAAGAGTCAAGTTTTAAATAGGAAAAAATATCGAAACTCTTTGTTCATTTTTTTGAGAGAGATGCTAATGGTCTTGTCCGGTTCAATTCATTATGCTAAAAGTGGGATTCGAAAACGGTAAAACTCAACTGTTTAACTCTGGGGGAGTTGTAAAATGAGCCTATTTCCAAAAAAAGTGGAGTATCCCTTTAAAGCATGATGGATTCTGATTGGCTGTCGATGTTTTTATTGTTTATCAACTGGAAAAAATCATTCTGAAAGTGATGCCAACACTATCGTTTAGGGCTGGGCGATATGGACCAAAAGTCATATCCCGATATATTTAGGCTGTATATCGATATACGATATATATCCCGATATTTTTTCTGCAAAGTGAGAGCAAATGTTCAGTCAAAGTCAAAGCCAAACATGACGTCACAAGTAGTTTTATTGAAACCGGCTATTTCAGTGAACAGTTGCAAAATCAAATTAATAAATTATAAACAGGTTTCTTTACCTTAGGGCTGCACCGATTATGACAAAAATCATAATTGCCAATTATTCCCTTGGAATTGTAATTGTGATTTATTAATTATGATTATCAAAGTTTACATTGAATATATATAAACAAATTTTGTGTAAACATGTTATAATTTGCTTATATATAGCCTACATATATATAGGCAAATTATAACACGTTTACACAAATTTGTTAACACACACACACACACACACACAAGTACTGTCCCCCTTTACTTGACATAAATTGTAAAAATATGACTATTAAAGACTAGTAGGCTACTAATAAATAAACAGTAGGGCTATGCTAAAGCTATTAAATAGCAGTCCCAAACTAGTTTTTGTTAATACAATGTGGTATGAGCCACTACAGTCATTTAAAAATATAAAAAATAACACAAAGAAAAATAAAGTAAACGACAGTTACCATGGTGAATACACAATATTAACAATAACTGTTAATGAAACATGGAAACTGCTCAGGTGAATAGAATGAAAATCATCCCTGCATTACTTTTATTTCGTGTAATTTACAACGTAACGGCGTTGCATGCTTGTATAGTTTCTTTTGCACTTCATATAGCCTACAGTGAAGCGATACACAGCGCGCGCGCCGCCGCATTTGCGCGTGCAATTGAAGAGTGTGCGCTCCGAGCACAGTATAACGGCTGACAGGACAAGAAAGTCCGTGTTTCTGAGGTGAAAAACTTTATTTCAGCGTACACTTATGTCACTGCCTGTTAGTTCCTATTGTGCTGGGTTTTCTGAAGAAGTCATGATTCGCCTCTCATAACATAACATGCTCTAAACACGCGCGCAGAGTGGAAGGAGGGGCGGACTATTTGAAAATTTGAAATATATCGATATATGCGATATGGTCTAATTCCATATCGCATTTCAAAATATATCGATATATTTTTTATATCGATATATCGCCCAGCCCTACTATCGTTTCTCTGTGCCGTTATCGTTATAGTTGTGGACTATTCTTTTATATTTAGAACGTTATTTTAGAACTATACCTTTATCGTTATAGTTATTATCCTTGGTGTGAACGGGCCTTAAAAGTATTTATTTCTTTAAAAAAAATATAAATATATCTTATTGACCCCAAACTTTTGAACACTACTGCAAATTAAAATTTAAGTCACCTCAGCACTTCCCAAAGTGAGGTGTGTGTGGTTTGACAGAGCATGTTAGCATTTGGTGTTCAGTAGACTGCACTGTTTAAGAAATAGAAACGAATAAAGCTATTTCTATATTCTGTTTTATGCATAATTATGTCATTAGCTAAAGGTTGCTAAACAATATCCTGATGTGTGTGTTCAGTTATAAGGAGGCACACGAGGAGTTGCTGGAGTTCCAAGAGGGGAGCAGAGAGCTAGAGACAGAGCTGGAGACACAACTGGGCCAAGCGGAGCATCGCATCAGAGACCTGCAGTCGGACAATGAGAGACTGCAGCACGAGCTGGACTCTCTCAAGGTGAGGAGAGTGTGTGAGCTAAACACAGGCTGAGCATGTGTAAAGAACATTAAAGCGAGGGCAGGTCTTTGCTTTCTCTTTCCTGTAGGATAAGCTGGAGTATCAGTATTCTCAGAGCTATAAACAGATCTCTGTACTGGAGGACGACCTCAGCCAGACTCGAGGCATCAAGGAGCAGCTGCATAAATACGTCAGAGAGCTAGAGCAGGCCAATGACGACCTGGAGAGAGCTAAGAGGTCAGAAGGCATCATCTTACCCTTCATCACACATTTCCAGAATGTAAACTGTATCACTGCCAAAATACTTCCCTAAAGATAACATAAAGTGGCATTAATGTTGCATTTAAATTCCATAATGTGATCTAGTTCCTTAAAACAATTTATGATTTAAAGAGTTCAAAAGACGCTTTTGCTCAAAAATATGTCTCTTATGCTCAAAAATATGTAAAAAACGTAATATTGTGAAATATTATTACTATTCGAAACAACTGTTTGTCTATTTAAATATATTTTACAATGTATTCCTGTGATGGCAAAGCTGAATTTTCAGCATCATTACTTCAATCTTCAGCGTCACATGATCCTTCAGCAATCATTCTAATATACTGATTTGGTGCTCAAGAAACACTTCTTATTATAATCATTATAATAACATTATTATTATTATGTTATTATTTCTTAATATGTTGAAAACAGTTGTGCCATTTCATATTTTTGAAAAAACCGGGATACATTATTTTTAGGATTCTGTGATGAATAGAAAGTTAAGAACAGCATTTATTTTAAATAGAAATATTTTATAACATTATAAATGACACTTTTTATCAATTTAAAGCGTTCTTGCTGAATAAACGGATTAATTTCCTTTTTTTTTTATCTTACTGTCACTTTTGAACGGTAGTGTTTGAGTGCATGTTGGGTGTACGGTATATATTTGTTTGTTTTTTTTGTCATTTTTTTTTTTTTTGTGGATTTTATTGGATAATTTGGTTAATATGATTGATATTATTGGTTAGTAACATTTTCCCCCACTCACACAGCCTTTGTTACATCAGCAAAAAAAAAAAAAAAAAATCTGGGAAAGTGACACTTAATCAATTCTGATGAAAGTTTATAAAAACGATATATATATTTTTTTGAATAATGTACACTTATGAATTGTCCACAATTAGACATTTATTAAGGAAATAAATGGTGTCTATGTCATCTTTAAAGAGTTCTGCCCTCGTATGCTTTTCCACTATTCTACAGTAATTTATTAGCCTACATCAAGATGTTTGGTCTGGCAACTCACCATAGACACGCTCAATCCGAGGGGCGGGATAAACGGCTGTCTTTCAAATTCCCTCTGCACGCAATAGGACAGCGCTTCAACCAACCAGAGCGTTTTCCCACCAACGGAGCTAGTTGATAGATTCAACTTTTGCCATATCTGGCCGGCAAAACTACGAACACATCTTCCTTTTTTTAAGAATGACTTAAGTGCCGTTCTTTGCTCTTTTCTCAAAGAAAAACTTAACTCCAAGTCCTCCAGAGTCGCGGCCAAAGCCGATGAGCAGCCGTCATTCTTTGTTTTCAAGTAGCAGCCAGGGAACCGTCGCAATTCTGTCGTCATATGTTAAGCCCACCCCGCATACTCTATACGCAACGTGATTGGCCTGACCCAATTTAGGTTTTTGCAGCTCGAAAGTCTATGGAGAGTTGCTAGACTGCCCTGGCTGCAAAATACATTTTGCTGCCGCTAGGGTGCGTCTAGATTTCTAGGCTAGTAATTTATAGCTTTATTCTGTTACCACAGAGCCACGATTACATCTCTGGAAGACTTTGAGCAGAGGCTGAACCAGGCCATCGAGAGGAACGCCTTTCTGGAGAGTGAACTGGATGAGAAAGAGTCTCTCCTGGTGTCTGTGCAGAGACTAAAAGATGAAGCCAGAGGTATTTATCGTCATGCGTAATTATAGCTAGTTCCTCATTCTAGGCTTCTCAAGTATGTACACAATCTGTTCTGTCAGTAAAAGGATTTTCCTTCTTGATTGTGGAATGAAGTCATGTTACATACTCATCAGCGTTATTGTCTGCAAGGGAAAGTTATGGATCGATATCTTGCACATTGTCTTAACCCACGGGTATGTGACCGTTTTGTAGATTTGCGGCAAGAGCTTGCGGTGCGAGAGAGCCGGCCGGAGGTGACGAGAATGTCGGCCCCCAGCTCTCCGACTCCAGACAATGACAAAACCGACTCGGCGGTCCAGGCTTCCCTCTCTCTGCCGGCCACACCTCTCAGCAAGAACCTGGACAATGCTTTCACTAGCCAGACGGGTAGACGGATAGATTTCTCTCTGAGATGTATGCAGTGCCACACTTGTTTGCACGACTCACTTGGTTCTTGTCTTTTTGCAGGTCTGGCCAACAGCTCAACTAATGCAGCCCTCACTCCATCTGCTAGAATATCAGCGCTCAATATTGTAGGCGATCTACTGCGCAAAGTTGGGGTAAGTAAAAGCTGTAGACTGAACTTTTGATCTGAACGAAAGCTACTCAGACATATAATTGTTCAGTTTTGTTTTTTGATCGCCGTTTGCTTAAACGAATTTGGTGTCTAATCCAAGAGTTTGTTTTGTTTCTTAGGCTTTAGAGTCTAAGCTCACAGCCTGCCGAAATTTCGCCAAGGACCAGGCAGCCAGGAAGAACTACGTCACAAATGTCAACGGCAATATAATTAACGGCGACCTTTCAAATTACTCTCACTCGCTCCACACATCCTACTTCGACAAAGCGTGAGTTGGCCATTTTGTTCTGCCACATTTCAGAAGAAAAATCAATCAATAAACCATTAGATGTTGATGAGCAGTTACCTTATTTGATCTACGTTACACATAATTACATTGTGTCCTTCTGATTTCAATCGGAAGCAACTGTACAATTTGTTTTGCATAAAGGGCTATAAACAATTATGAAAAAGTTGCTATTTTCTTGTGTGAGGACTAAAATGAAGGGCAGATTTAAGAATCTAAATGTATCTAAGTGATACAGAAATACAATTCTCTCAGACCTGTGTGTGTTTCTCTCCTCAGCAGAAGAGAGAGGGTCATTTTCCCTGCGTTGCTCTTGGGTAAATGATCCAACTAGCAGTATTATGTGGGGATTCATGCATGCTAGTTAACAACCCCCTGCATATGACTTGGAGTACAATAATCCACTAGGTTAAGATCATATCATCTCCACTAACATCTTGGTGGTGGCTCTAATTGTCTGCGAAGGTGCACTCCATAAGTTTGCTCAAATGTGGTTTATTTAACTCAATCTAAGAGGACTGGGCCAGTGTTTTGACTCTTACCTGAAGATTCAAAACAAGAACCTGACATTTATGGAGTTCACCTTGAGTGCTAAACTACGAATTTCTCTCCTCATCTGTCTGTCGGTATGAACTGAATTGCAGGATTAGACTGTTCTAGTCATTAGTTAGATCATGTTCATTCTTCTTGTTAAAGTCAACATGAAACAACATTCGCAGCTCACTTTACTTCCATGGCGTAATACATTTATGAGTGAAACTAGATGGTCAATGATTAAAAATATAGGACTGTACTTCATTTTATCCATAGGGTAAGAGAAAAGTGGGCATTATTTCCACTGCCATTCACAAGTTTGATTTGTGTTTTTATTGATCAAAAACAGTAATATTGTAAAATAGTTAAAAATGTAACTGTTTTCTATTTTAATAAATTGTAAAATGGGATTTATTTCTGTGATGGCAAGCTGAATTTTCATACTCCAGTTTTCAGTCACATGATCGTTTAGAAATAATATTTTTGTGGAAATCGTAATGCATTTTTTTAGTGGGAATCTTTGATAATTAGAGTGTAAAAAAAAAATAATAATTTGAAATGGTAAAGACTTAATGTTGTCTCTCCAAACTTTTAAATGGTAGTGTACCAGCACAAACCAGTAAATCTACAGTAGCTAAAGCTGAGCATGGCTGGACAGGTTGAAAAATGTAGTTGTTTCAGGCCAATTTTAATAAAAGTTTATGAAGACAAAAAATTTTTTTTAACATGAATCCAATGAATCATGCATAGTAAGAACAGGAACTCGCATTATGAAAATAAAGCGTATCAATTTTAATTTCATGTTGACTTTCAGCATGTTTAATGAATAAGAAGCTTTATTGTCATTTAATGCATTTGACAAATAGAGTCATCTCAAGAATCTGCGAGTGTCTTTTGGATCAGGTGGGTCTCTGGATGATCCACACCTCTACCGCAGTGTTACGCAGCTCACTGCAGTGCTGAATCAGTGTGTCCTGGGAAAAAACGGTACAGAGAGGACGTCCAGGGCTTGTGTTTCTGCTGCGTAAGACTTAGCAGATCTTTAGATGAGCTCTCTACCGAAATCAGAATAACAGGACAGCAGAGGGCCTTTGCAGTCTCCAGTATTCTTTAATGATTTGATTTTGTAACAGTGTAGTACTATTACGTTCATGTGTTTCAAGGCAACAAGAACAGACAGTGATGTGTGGCTGATGACGGTCATCAAATTACCATTGTACTGATGGACAGTAGAGTGTTTGTGTCTGGTGTGTCTCTTGGGGCCGTGTTGAGTGGTTTGGGCTGTTAGATACGGCCTTAGAAAATATACAGTTTCAGAGCTTGTTCTGCTTGCTTATCTACACCAATTCACTTGCGTATGAGCTTTGCTGCGCATATTAACTGTCCTTTTGGTTTTAGGAAAACTTCTGCTTTTTTATGCCAAATCCTGTCTAGTTTATCCAGTTGGTGTGGAGTGGACTTCAAAATAATACTAGCAATTCTAACCATACTACTGTTAGTCTGATCGCTTGCATTGTACAGGGCTCAAATGCCTCATGTGAAGCATCTAACCTCAGTCTTATGTTTCTGTGAGCACAGCAGGACAGTGAACGGTTTGGACCCCGGCGCCGTGACGAACATCAAAGCCCCGCCGTGCTCCAACCCTCCATCCGGCCTGGTGCTCACCGTGTAACACTTAAAACACTCTCACTCCATTACATCCACTGAAAAGAAGCACTATACAGCAATATAACTGTTACTTTTAATACACTGAATCTGTGTCGAGATTACAGTGGGTTACAACAGGTTTAGTAATAATGCCCAACTGTAGCAGCACCTCATACTAGTCTTTGTTGCAATATCCTACATTTTACTGCTGTTAATATTTCCTAAAGATGTATATACCCATCTAATATATTTATGGTCACTGTTAATTTAGATATAAGCATATACAGTATGTACATAATTTAGTTTTCTGTATTCTTTGCAAATGTGATGTCTTTTAACACGGTCTAAAAATGTATTTATTGCTGTAGTGTTGGAAGGCAATGTATGTGAGATCTGAAAACAAAAGGGAATTTACACTATTAATATATGTTGTGCAACACATGCAGTGTTTGTGTATAAGAAGGTAGAGCTGATATATAAATGATATACTGTATATTGAAGGAAAAGGGAAGATGAAGTGTGGCGATCTGACTATCTAGACTTACATGTGCACTTATATCCCCAATTGTTCAGTCTTGGTTCACAAGGTCACTTTTTTTCCTGGGTAAGGTTTACATTAAGTGCTAATGTGTGCCTCAGATGAGTAAACTTACCATATTTTTGTCCCTGAAACGTGGAAAGATTAGCTTTGGCTTCAGCAGGTTTGCATTTTGAACATTGTTTTCGGTCATATTGACAATTGACTGCTTTAGTAATACTGTTTGACACTTTTTGACTCGGGTTGGTTTCCCAGCCTCATAGTATTTGTTGGAATTATCCATACATTTATTTTTTCCTTGTTGTGAAGGACAAATCTTATTCATTTTGGTTTGAATAGTGCAATGTGTTAAAAAAAAAGGCACTTTTTGTTACTTTTGCGTGCTCAAATAAATGGTAGTGTTCTCATGAGTCTGTGTTATTGTAACAAACATTAAAATAATAAAAAATAATGTAATATTATAAACGGAAGAACCTCAAAATAAGGCTTTTATGCCAACCTGTTTTTTTAATCTATAATTTATAGCATTTATTGTTTTTAATTGCCTATTATTTTAATATTTATATTGATTTTATTGGCTTCTTGATTTAAATTATTATTCTTTTTTATTTAGCTTAATTGTATTTCAGTTTGTCATTTTAGTACTTCAACTTATTTTATCTCAAGTTAGTTGCCATGACAATGTTTCTAATCTTTGTTTAAATTTAAGATTTAAACACACTATTCTGGTTGAAACTTTATTCACACCCTGATAGCAATCAATAATAGACATGGTCTAAATATTAAACAGGGTTTCCACACCTTGGTTAACTTCAAATTCAAGGACCTTTCAAGGACTTTCCAGGTCCAATACCCTCAAATTCAAGGACTTAATGTGGGGACACATCTGTTGTGTCCAACAACAAACGTTGAGGTACCATCATGGTTTTGTGCGCGCGTGAACGTCATGGCAATGTACAACACAAAGTACCTCACGCGGGAAACACTTTACGTAACGCGTAAATGCGCGCAACTAACGTAAATCAAGTAAGCTAGTATGCATAGGCCATGTTGTATGGAAAAATCTGTAATTTTTTTCCAGAAAACTTATTGCACAAAATAAATTCAAGTACTTTCAAGGACCTGTATCTATCTCTATGCATGTTTATTTTCAAAAACTTTACAGGGCCTTAAAAAAAAAAAAAAATTCAGATTCACAAACTTTCAAGGACTCGTGGGAACCCTGATTGAAAAATGTATATCTTCTGTGGAAATCTCGGGACCAAAAAATGTTTGTCTGAACATTGCAGAATCTGCGTTCATTGATTTTGGAGAGCAGGATCTAATGCAAAGCTAGCTTGCTATTGCTAACCTCTCCGAAATTGCCTACCCTACCTTTAAATTAAACAATTTCATCAAAATATATTTTATTTCAATTAATGAAAATTATTATAATCACAGTGCAACAACTGATTTATCCAGATTTATTTTTGTAGGCTTTTTAAACTGGTGAAATCTATATTAAATGTTAATTAAATATTCATAAAAATGTTATGTTTATACAATCTAAGCATCTTTTTGTGGCAGAAATGAGGAACGTCTAGCTTTGGCCCATTAATTCCTGATTTCCACCATTTGCTTCATTTGCATTTCATTACATTTGTGTGATGTAAAATCCTCTTGCAAATCCAACTGTTGCAGTTAAATATGATCAAGGTAACAATTCAAATCATTACTGCCAACAAAACAGCTATAGGCTTTGTGTTGTATTTGGCTAAATTGTACTTGCTTTATCACCCATTGACTTTCCATGCAACTTATGTCCCATTTTAGCAACAACAAACAAATTCTTATTGGCAAAAAATGTCCCACGTGTTCCTGGTCAGTGCTGGTTTCCTCAGTTCAGGGAGTAGTCATCATCTCAGCTGCCCCCTGCTCTCTTCTTCTCTGTAACTTCATCGAATTGTCTCTGTCTTCTTTCCAGCACCTCCTGTCGCTTGGCCTCATTTCGGGATCGCTCCTGCTCCCTGAGATCTGCCACGTCCTCCATGAACAAATGCCTTCGTGCACAACAATCATAATACGGGTTATCAGACATAACAGCAAAGATATTATTTATTATTTTTGGATCTTGGTTATAATGTATCAACACGTGCTTTGTCTATACTCATTTTAACACTGCCGTACTGCACAATACTATGGTCTACAGTACACACAATCTGTATTATTCCACATTCTAAACACGATTACAATACACATGCACAGTGTCAATGTCAAGGGGGTGTGTTTGTGTTAACGTTATCTCACCTATTCATAAATGCTGTGGCCAAACCTACGAGCAGTGTCCCAAAAAGAATCGGCTTTGTAAGACGCTTCCCAGTGGATAGTTTGGACTGTTTCATGCTGGAAATTTATAGTCGTTGTGAAAGCAGACAAAACAGCTAAAGTCTCCGTGAAACAGTAGTTCTTCTGACATTCACACGGATGAATATATATACTGCACATTAACCCCATGCATTACTTCCGGCTCTTGCGTTATAAAATAGATCACTTCATTTGTTTGAGATATTGTCTTACGAAGTAGAGGGAATGCTCTAAATAATTTACCCAATATAATTTTATGTTATGATATTTTACTGGGGAGCAGTTTTATGACGAATGAACTTTAGATCAAAGGAACTACAGATGACGGTTAATGCGGGGAAATATTTACTGACGGACCAGTCGTGCTGAGCAGCTTCAGTGATGGGAAACTCATTGATCACATAGATTTTCTGGATTAAATTCATTTGTATTTATAATCCGAAAATAGACCGTTTCTGTAGACGTGAAAGTTGAATGATAGAAGTTTGTAGCAGAAGCACAAATGACTTTCATCAGCATTATTCTGCACGAGTAAGTCACGTCTGCATCTGTCTCATTATCTTTTCTTAATTGCTGTTTTTATTGTTCTCGTTGTAGGCTTTAGTATGCATTTTTTTATGTGTAGATGTACAGTATAGTACGGTGCATTAACATCGCTCAGTATTACGAACCTGTTTGTCTATATATCTGTCTGCCTGTATTTACTTGTGATATAGCTTTACACTGTTATAAAACTGCATCTATCTATCTATCTATCTATCTATCTATCTATCTATCTATCTATCTATCTATCTATCTATCTATCTATCTATCTATCTATCTATCTATCTATCTATCTGTCTGTCTGTCTGTCTGTCAGTGCACGTGGTAATAATAAAACTGATCTCTATCTGTCTGTCTTTCTGCAGGTGTTAAACCCATGTTTCCCACAATCCATCTGTAATGGCAAGAAAGAATCAATTTTCTGTGTCTGACAGGTTTGAGTTCCTGCAGGGGCTGGTCACAGAGTTTCAGGACACTGACAATGAGGGTATGTCAATGCATGCAGATGCACTGACTACATATATATATGTATATATATATATATATATATATATATATATATATATATATGTGTGCTTGATTCAGTTTGTGCAATCTGTATTCCTTCACTGACAAACTATAATCAGTACATGCAGTAATTGGTTACAGTTGTCTTTCTAATAAAAGCATTAGGTTTTCTGAAAACTGCATCATTTGTCTTTTCACTTCTTGGCAGAGTCTAAAGAGCAAGTGCTGGCAAACCTGGCCAACTTTGCCTATGATCCATCCAACATGGAATCTCTGCGAATGCTCCAGGTCACTGAACTTTTCCTGGACATGCTGACAGAAGAGAATGACAACTTTGTGGAGTTTGGAATTGGTTGGTATAGCTGTAAGGTTGTAGTGTAATATATCTATTTGCTGTTACAATCTGTTCAGATGAATCAACAACGTTTGAAATCATACAGGTGGTTTATGTAACCTCAGCATGGAGCGCGAGTCCCGTGATCAGATCCTGCAAAGCGGTGGAGTCCCATTAGTGATATCATGCCTGTCGAGTAATAGAGATGAGACTGTTCTCTCTGCCATCACTACTTTAATGAACCTCACCACAGCTGCCTCACGCGCTGAGACCACAGACAGCGCAGTGGTGCAGTGCATGCTGCGCTTCTCCCTCACACAGAACCCGCGTCTCAGGAACCTGGCTTCTGTCTTCCTGCAGGACTACTGCACACAGGAACAAGTGGACAGAGCCCGCGAGGGAATGCAGGGACAAAGTCAATCAGTGGTGGGGATTCCACTTCCAAAGGACTGACTTTTGATTTTGCATGTAATTGTTCCTGGACAATTGCAAATGTTTAGAGATGATCCTCACTGCAGAACACGAAATCCAGGGGGAGGAGTTGGATCCAGATCCAACTCCTCCTACCTACATATACCTAAATCTACCCATCTCCACCCCTGATCCCTAAACCTACCAATCTCCACCCCTTAGATCTGGATCCAACTCCGCCCCCTGGATCTCGTGTACTGCAGTGAGGTGCTACTGAATGTTTATGTAATTTAAGATTAAATTATGTCATTTAAGATTATTTTGAAAAATAAAACCTTATTTTCTCAATAAATCGTGTCTGGGTTTAAATATGTATGTGTGTAATATATATATAGTGCTGGGTATATTACTTACAAATTGTAGTTAGTAGTGTAATCCATTACATCAGTGGTTCTCAATCCTGGTCCTGGGGACCCACAGCTCTGCACATTTTATATGTCTCCTTTATCTGACACTCCCAGTTCAGTTCATAGAGCTCTTTCCTAACGAGATGATGATCTGAATCAGGTGTGTTAAATGAGGGAGACATACAAACTGTGCAGAGCTGTGGGTCCCCAGGACCAGGATTGAGAACCACTGCATTACATTACACATTTACGGTAATATAATCTGCTTACTTTTAGATGACTTTTGACCTAACTTGTGTATCAAATTGATACTTCGACAGGACAATGTGGGTGTGTGTCAGCATCTTTCTTTCAAAATTAATTCAATTTAAAATAAACTTTTTTATGTTTATCTGTATTTAAAATGTAAACATTTTAATAATAATGATCTGAGACTAGTATCATATCCTTTTCAATTCAGAGAAATTCAATCCTATTGAAATGGTAGAAGCAATGTCTTAAGATTTTCTCTAAGAATCACTCATAATCATGTAATGCTCACCAGATTTAATGTCTGTTCCTTACACAGGACAATGCGAGTGTGCACCAGTCACACCAAAAAACATTTCAAATTTTTTTTTAAAGCAAATTTGCTTTATATGTATTTATATGTAGCATATCTTTGTATAGTTTTAAATATTTAATATTTGTATATAGTGTTTGTCTATATTTTACATGAATGTATGTATAATAAAAATAAAACAAATATAAGTTTTTATTCATTTATCAAGGACAACACACTGGTGAATGTGCCACTTAAAGCCAATCAGATCATTTTCATCTGCTGTCCCTTGGCTGACTAGATGTTTAAATAATATAAACATAAAAAACATTTATAAACTCTGCAGACCTCGAGGGCCATTTGCTCATATGTACATAAGGCTAGAAGCTTACCCTGCTAATTTGAACCAATTATCAGAACAAAAAGCAGTTGAATAGAGTAGAAGTTGACTCCAATATAATTAATCTGACTCCATTAAAGTTGTTATTCTTTAACCTCTTATTCTTTTAACTGATTGGAAAAAGTGGGATTTAACGCAAGTTAAAATCACTTTAGATTTCAACATTATCAGTGAAAAAGGAAAGATTCTCAAACCCTTTAAAGCAGGCAAAGTTATTTATTGAGTTACATGTTTAAATGTACAGACAGTAGAATGGAGCAACATACTGAATAGAAAAACCTAGCTATAACAAATAATGCACTGCTGTGCAGAAGAGGCCGTAAAAGCCTTTCTTGTAGTATAATAGTGTGCGGGAGTGACAGGGTTAAATCCGTTCTCCCTGACCAACAGTTACCCTTCATTCTTATAACCTGAGTAAATCATTGTTAAACATGAGTGAAATACCAACACCAAAACCAACTAACAGAGGAAACCAAAAGATATGGCTAACTGGTGGTGATCAGGGCAGCAGCACATTGACTACTCTAAAATATATCCAAGTTTCATTTTTATAGTTTTGTCCCTTGAGTAGATATACTAAAATGTTTGCTAAAATGTGAGGGGTGTACTCACTTTTGTGAGATACTGTATATATCTACACACACACACACTCCTTAATATTTGTGTGGAATTGTGATTTTTCGCAGAATTCTTTGATGAACAAAGTTCAAAGGAACAACATTTATTTGAAATCGAAGTCTTTAAACATTTTAAATGTATTTACTGTCACTTTTGATCAATATAATGCATCCTTGCTGAATAAAAGTATTCATTCCTTTAAAAAAAAAACTGACCTTGTGCGCACTCTAGTGTTGTGTAAAGGGAAATTATATTCAAAATCAAAAACAAATAGGAAAAGCAGCAAGAGATGCTTGAATTGCTGTTCTACTCAAGGACACATGGGGGAGACGCTTAACATACACTCAGGTCGTTTTTAAGATTTTCACTTATGCTAGATTCCAAATGAGGTGTTCCTTTTACTGGAAGCAATGATTCCATAAATCTTTGTCAATTTTATGAAATATATTACACAGTCAAGTGAATTTACCCGATAATGACCATGAGAGGCATGCGGTGAATGACGGATTCTATTATTAGCTGCAAGGAAATTCGAAAAGAATGTCTGGGGTTTAGTCCAGGTCTTTAGTTTTAAAGTCCCACCCTAAATGATCCTCACGAAACTATGTGTTTGTCCAAACCAGAGTAGCCATTACTTTCCAGCAGACCCATAAGAATTCTATGAGAGGACATCTTTCCATTTGGTCTCAACACTAGCATCAAAATGTTCACATCACGAGCCAAGCAGGAAAGCACCAAGGCCTAAATGAACACCGACAGGGCACACCTGAGATCACAATGAGGGAAACTACATTAATGCCAACAAAAAGACTGCATGTTTGCCTTAAATACCCTATTTTGGATATTTCAGTAATATAAAATTTAAAACATATGAATTTCAGATTGAATAGAGAACAGATGTGCACAGAAACCAAACAAGATGATTTTCATTTGAGATTGCTGAAGAAATATACACACTGTCTAACAGTGTAATTTAAGACATTTTTTATTATAGATTTATAAAGACATCTACCTAAAACTGGCCTAGTGTAACATGCATATTTTTGCATATACTGATATATTGGTATATATTTGGTTCCCATGATTAAGAAATATTTGGTTCCAAAAACAAATCATACCAAAATAAAGACAATTAAGAAAAGGTACATGATCCTTAACATGTAAAAATGCCACTTATATGTTTTTAGAAATAGGGTAAATGAATAGGGTAGTATCATGGTTATCATAGTATCACCGTATCATCATTATAAACATGGCTTTCACATTTTTTTGAATAACAATGTCCTTAGGCTGATGGCCTGCTTGTAACTTTTTGTTTTTTAAAATACCACAGGTGCTTTTGCAATCAGAGTCCAAGCTGTTTTTCTGTCTGCTCACGCAGTTTGTTCTTCTGGATCTGAACGAGATGAAGAAAAGAAACAGTTATAGTGCTATTAAAGGGTTCAATCTGTCGACAGCAAACCACAAGGCTTTAAAAGCAAAGGTGTCATAGTAGCCCTTGAATGTCTGAAACCACATCAGTGGCTTTCATGCAGACAGGGAAATTGCTTGAATGTCTTCTGTCTAGAGACGAATGTGAATTGGCTCGAGAAAACACCATTTATACATTTTCTTCATTTTTAACATGATGTACCCACAGAGACATAGAAAAAGGGGGAGATTCATTATTTAAATGCTCACTGGAATGACTTTCTCTAGACTAAATGAATCATCTGAATTGTTTATTGTTAATAACTGTGGTGGGTGTGCAGTGACTTTCATACTTTTCATATTTCATATCACTTACCTTGCCTGTGACAGTCAAAGGATATCCCTGAACAAACGTTACATAGCGTGGCACCTTGTAATGGGCAATCTGCAAAAACAACAGTAATATTTGAATGGCAAATAGTTGTAGTGTACATGTGCTGGATAACGCATAAAGCATGCTGGATGTTCTGACCTTTCCTTTGCAGAAGGCCTTGAGCTCTTCTGCAGTGCATTCCTGACCAGGCTTGAGTCTAATACAAGCACAGACTTCCTCTCCCATTCTCTCATCCTTCACTCCAACCACCTGTATGGACAACAGAGAGTTAATATTCTTTTCTAGCCCAAACCATCTTGCTTTCTTTACTGTAAAATGGAGGTTAAAGGAACAGTTGATGAGAAGTGCTAAGGAACATCAGTGTCACTGGTTAAATAGGCTTTCTTTAGTTTGTAATGTTGCTGTTTGGGCATGAAAAGGTCTGCAAAGTTACCAAGCACAAATTGAACTATTCTCTATATCAGTGCGCACTCTTTCTGAACTCCCTGAATCGCCTCAATTGTAGTCTTGAGGTTTCTTCCGGGAACGTACACGCTACAATATTCCTCATTTAAATAATTCCCACTCAAGGCATTTGTAAAAAAAAAAAAAAAAAGGGGCTGAGATCTAGATGAGTTACGTAGTGTGTTGACACTCGCGCGGTTATTGTAAGGGGCGTGACATTTGCAAAACGCACTCAAAGAGGTTGACCAATCACAACACTGCTTCAGCTGACCAATCAGAGCACATTGTGCTTTTCAGAAGGAGAGCCTTTATAACAACTGGAACTAAGAGCATTACTGACAGACTGGAAAAAGAGGTGCCGCAACAACATAAAAATGTGTAAAAAATTGTTTTGTTTTTTAACATTCATGCATTAAAACCTATTCTAGTAGACGCCAAAAACCTCATATATATATATATATAAATAAAAAAACCTTCCCTTTCCCTTTAAAACCTCACTTATCGGGCTTATGCTACTCTGAATAATGCCTGAACTTCGTATTTTGAGCACTTCTTGCGTTGTTTTTGCCTCTTCGTGATGACTCGCTTAATTTAGTCCTAATTTGTAAGTCGCTTTGGATAAAAGCGTCTGCTAAATGACTAAATGTAAATGTAAATGTAAAAACAAAACCAAGACTTTGTAAAAGGGCATAATAGGGCCTCTTTAACAGTGTTGACCTGTGCTTCCTGAACTTTAGGATGTGTATGCAGAAACTGTTCGATTTCAGCAGGGTAGATGTTCTCTCCTCCTCGGATGATCATGTCCTTGATGCGTCCTTCTATTTTGCAGTAGCTGTACTTGTCCAAAGTGGCAATATCACTTTATAAATGACAGAACAGTCATTGAGTCATGTAATGAATTTTGAATAATGTTCACATCTAGTAATAATAATTACTCGCACTTACCCAGTCTTGTACCAGCGATCTTTTGAAATGCACTCCTTGGTCTTTTCATCATCATCCCAGTATTCCAGCATCACGCAGTATCCCCTGATCATCAGCTCACCCTGAGCGCCCAGAGGCAGGATCTCTCCTGTAGTAGGGTTCACTACTTTTGCCTAATGGAGAAACCACCATTCAGTGTGTGCTAAAACAGACAATAAATATGCATGCGGAACATCTTTATCTAGTAGTGTGTGGAAATGAACCTCAGTATGGGGGCATATACACCCAACAGTGTCTGTCTTGCGCTCCATGCCGTCAATTGGAAAGCCGCAGAATGTCACAGGGCTGTTTTCGGTTGTGCCGTACCCAATCTGTTCCAAAACACAAGGATGACACATCTATCATTTTTTTGTTATAATTGATTATTTTATTATTATTACATATAATATTGGATTATATAAATTATTATTATTAAACATTTAGAAAACATTTTAAGGTTTTGAAAAGATAAAATATGTAAATAAATAAAAGTTCACATAACTTATTTTTTTCCATTACATGAAGTTTCTTTAATTTTAAGGCAAAGGATTTCCTCACTTTTAAGTTAAGTCAACTGATCACTTTTTACAGTGTACATATAGCATATTACTAGGGGTGACCCCGAATAGTCGAAGATTCGATGCTTCGATAGGAGGAGCCTGATTCGACTACCGATCTCACGGTCGAATCTTCGCAGAGGTGTTATGAAACGAGGATCATGCCACTTTGGCTATATGAGGGCGCTCAATGTCTTATTTCACATAGAACTAGCTTTTATGTCAATACGTTAATATTCAGCCTATTATGATAATGCTGTATATAAAAATGTGCAAAGAAAGAAGCTTTTAATAAATATTTTTTAACGTGCGTGAATAAATCTAAACACCCCGTGACAGATTTAAGTTTCACTTTCAATCCGTGACCGACAGAGGAGCGTCTTCGCGGCAAGGATTTAAATCTTTAACAATGTCTGGGATAAGAAAATCTAAAGTGTGGATGTACACCATCAGAAAGGATATTCTCCAAGGCTGGATTTAGCATCAGGAAAACCATGATGGCACTTCTGCTGGCCAACGTTTACACGTTTCACGCATAGACTGGGTTTCACGTTAGAATGTATTTTATCCGCGCGCACAATTTGAAAAGACTCCAACGGACAGACAGAGTGAAAGACTGGATTTGTTCTCTTGAATCGATCAGGTAGGGTACAAGTGATATCAAAACTTTTCAGCCGGTTCTAATTTGATTTTTGGATGCTGTGAACATTTTTAGCTAAAAAGACTGCCTCTCCAGTTTAGCAATTCTGGCTACTATCGATATTTTAATAATTAATAATTTAATAATTAATCTGTCAGGGTTATCTAATCTAACTATTTGTGGCTTGTGTTTTGAATATATGTTCCCCTGCACTTTAGGCATTTTGCACACATTTGCTCCTCATCTTGTGACTTGATTCTGATTTATTTTGTTTTGTATTTTTATTTATTAGAAAGGTACATTCTGTTCTAATTTAATTTAGCAAATTAATTGTTTATTTTTTCGGTGCATCGATGTTGTGCTGTAGGCTGACCTGCTCGCACAGGTAATTTAGCAGATTTAATTTGATTTGCATGTGAAATGCAAATCCTGTCTGCAGTGTGGCCTTTCTGGAGTTATTTATGTTATTTCTTAGTTTTATTGATCCAAAATGTTTTTATACATTTTCTTCTATATCTTTGTGTGATTTTCTGTACATCGCGGCTTTGAAACGTTAAAGCCGCGCCCCCATACTCATGATTCGACTATTAGTCGACTATAGGCAAGACGTGACGATTCTGATTCGACTATGAAAATCCATAGTCGGGGACAGCCCTACATATTACAACTACATATTGCATACTAATTACATCTTTTATAATTATTTATTTTAAAGATTTATCACCTTTGCTTACAGTGTCACAAATTTGACCTAGAAATAGTGTCTGAAATATTTCTTCTTTTTCTTCGTAAAACGTTGTTTACTTCCATGTGTAAATTACATTTTAAACCCCAGATATTGGGCTCTAGTGTATATGTTATGGTTTGTGGAACCAACCTCATGATTTCGATGCCATTAAACTCACTTAAATTTCAGTCCGTGTGCTTACATTACTCTTTTTGCACTTGCCTTTTGCTAAAAAAAATCCCGAAACTAGCCTAAAGGCAAGCAGACAGCTGAATCAGCTGAATCCACCAGGCCTGGGAAGCAGGTGAGGTATGTGGTGCGCACCTGAGAACTGGCACTCCAGCTGTTGTTTTGAACTCAAGCTTTCTCACTATACAGTATCGCTTTGGGCTAAAACAAATCATCCAAATAAGATAGCCATTAGATAATGTGCACTGGAAACAATTCCTCCATGGTGTCATTCAGAGACATAACCTCATCACAGCACAGGATGTCAATTTGTGTTTACCAAGCTGAATTACATGAGCTGCCAGCTGTTGAGGGGAGACTGTGTGACATGCCAGACATTTATAATGTTGTTTGGAACATTTTAAGTGATTTTAAGTGAGTCATGAGCTTTTGAACTCAATTAGTAAAGGGGAAAAAAATGCATGCATAATCTCAAATGGCCATTTACAATATTTTTTTGTTCAGATTTCAGTGTCAAACAATATTACACCTTTTCTCACTTTATATAATTATTTTGTTATATATCGATAACAGGCCAAAGTTACTACTAGCCAAATACTAGATACGTGCTGGACAGAATTTGGACAATGCAGGGTGTGAATGTGGACTTGAAAGAACCAAGACATACACTTTGCCGATAAAATGTTACATTTGTTAAGCAAACACTAGATTCCGCCTAACCTGAGAAAAGCTGAGGCGCTCATAAACAGATCTGAGGTCTCTTTTAGGTCTTTGAGCCAAAGAAAGAGGAACAAGGATAAAATGTTTTGTTGCATGTATAAAAAAAAACTAGGTGATTCCACAGTACAGTCCTTTTTATACTGAATACTGTACATAGTTGAAATCAAAGGAGGCATTTATGTAGAGGAATGTGCCTCACCAAATGAAACGCTCCTATGCAGACAAAAGAAAAACCTCCATTTTCATTGTTGTGATGTGATACCAGCCAAACATCTGGTGGTGATTATATGTTATAAAACACCCGGCATATGGGAGTGGCTCCTTTTTCCCCTTCTGCTGACTAAAAACAATGGAACTGTCTGGCACGACACACAGTCTCACCTTAACCTCACGAGATTTGGCTGCACACAAGTTACCCTATGAAATGAGAGACTAGGAACAAAAATAAAATTTCGGACGTCTGAACTTTCTTACACCTAACATGCATTTAAAACCTTTCATGTTTCTTTAAGGTAAAAATTATTAAATAAAACCAAACGGACAAAAATATATACACATTTTTCCTACGGCCCATTGCGCGAAATATGAGAGTAACTTTCATTAAACATGTAAACAATCAGCGAAAGGTTCGCTCTATGAACGCAATAAGCATTTTCAAAAAATGGGTACAATGAGATATTATTCTACTCACCCCTCAACCATTGAACATCAAAATAAATGTTGTAAATTCAGCTATTTTGTCCTCTTGTGGAATATATGGAAATTATACCAAATAGCTTCATCAGTGCAGTGCAAAAAAAGTTTTACATGTATTTTTTAATGAACACCTAGCAGATTCTGCAAGTGCTATGTAAAGTTACGAGCAGAACTGTATTATAGGCACTACTTATAAATAAATGTACAAAAATATTAGTTTTAAAAAGGTCATATGATGTTTTGAATGTTTTCCTTTTCCTTTAGTGTGTAAGAATTGAGAAATTAGAAAATGCCGCACAGTCTGGTTGAGGAGCGACCAGACCCTGAGAAGACAGGATCTTGCTGGAAATTACCATTTGAACTCACCATTTGAGACAAAAGTCTCACCTCAGAATACATCTCTTTCCCTCTTCCCCCACCCCCTCTCTCACATGCTGAGATCACCTGAGATTTACACAAAATCTATATGGTTTAAATGTTAACAATTATCATACAGTATGTATAAGTTCTGCAAAGTCCACTGATCCAGACCTGCCTAAAACACCACCATCGAAGTTCAGATATTACTTCAGCAAACTTCTGTCACAAAGTGAAATATTAGCATAATCCCCCCCAAAACCCCAAAAGGCACAAAGAAGTCGAGGCATCATTGAATTAGTGTTGCCGCCATGTCGTGGAGTTTTGTTGCGAAAGCAAAATCTCAATGTTTGGCCCTCCGAAAATTATTTATAACAATGCTCCTGAGGGGTACAACCCAAAAGTTCACTTGTGTACAGCTCATTTTACGGAGGACAGCTTCCTGAACCTGGGAGAGTACAACGCCATCTGCCCTTACGCAAAGAAAATATATATATTTCTTAATAAATGAAAGATCAATATATTAAATGATTTAATAGTATATTCTAAAATATACAGAATAATATATTATGTAAATATATTACAATATATTGAAATTGCCAGTTTCATATACTGAAAAATGAGACAATATATTTACTTATATATCATCATAATGTATGTAATTTCATATTCAGTAATACACATCATAACATATAGATGTATATGTGATCAGATATGATACAGCATGGGTATAAATTGAACATTTACTCATGCAGTATATAAACACACACACACATCAAAATACATAATGTAATATATTTATTATATTTTATAATTATTACATTATATATGTTTAATATTTTCAGATATCGTTAGCCTCATAGCATAATTGCCTAATTAATATTTAAAAAAAAAAGACTTAGGTAATTATGCTATGATGCTAACGTTATAACTTAACAATAGTACAGTACTTAAGTATTTAGCAAAGAGACTATCACTGTGCTGAAGAGCACAAAGCCATTGCTTTTTAATTATAATAACAGTTTTAATGATGTGTTCTGCCAATTGTCAACCGAACCACAGGCTCTACTCCTCAGCACAATGGTAACCTCAAAAACTCACACATATCAGCAACCCTTTTAAATTCCAAAACAATACAATTTAAAACACAAACCGATCTCCCCCATTAATATCGAGCAAACGTGAAATAACTTAATTTGAAGATTTACTCTTCTTTAACAGTCAGAAGCAAAGCATGCTGGGAACTAGAAATCTGTTGTAACCACTGATTGTAACTCATTCTGTGAATGTGTGCATATATGAGTGTACAATACATTCACATTTATATGGGAACATGTATGTGCAATATATGTAGACAATAAAGGATAAAACTTTATGAATATTACATGTAATGCAATTTGGCCGAGTAAGTGTTTGGCCAAGCACAATACACTGTGTCAGCTGGCCAATTAGAGCACTCTGGGCTTTCGGAAGGAGGGGCTTTGTAGAACCCGGAACTCAAGAGCGTTTCAGACAGACTGGGAATAGAGGTACTGCAATAAATGTACAGTATGTGGAAAAATTATGTTTTCTCAACATTAAAGCATGCTAACCTATTCTATTACACCCAATAAACAAAATAATGAACTTTCAAAATAGCATCCTATGACGCCGTTAAGTTTGCAAAGTTAAGTGATTAACTATTATAAACAGTTGTGCTGTGTTAAGCTCTCCCCTCTTTTTCTCTGACTCATTCACAACAATCTCTCTCTCTCTCTCTCTCCCTCCCTCCCTCTCGGGCTCACCTCTAGCCCTCTCTCTCCACACACTCTCTCTCTTTACTCTGAGGTTGTGTGGACCACTTTAGCTGTCTGTATATGTTCCTGCTGCAAACGCCTCTCGGAGTAAAGCAGAAAGAACACCAAATAGCATAAAGCAGTGGACTGATCAACACTCCATCATCATGTACAGTTTCAGCTTTTTACTGGTTCTAGTGTGTCTACAGGTTTACGTCCCTTTTGCATTTGCCGCACCAACTCAGTGCCCAAGCCAGTGCCACTGCCATGGGGACCTGCAACATGTTATCTGTGACAACGTCGGACTGAAGAAGATCCCCCGCATATCCGAGGCCACTCGTCTCCTAAATCTGCAAAGGAACAACTTGGGAAGTCTCCCAACTGGGGGCTTCAGCGAGATGAAGGGGCTAATTTCTCTGCATCTGCAGCACTGTCAGATCCGCGAGATCTCCAGCCAAGCTTTCAAAGGGGTAAAGAAGCTCATCTACCTTTACTTGTCTAATAATGAGATCAGCACCATCAAAACAGGTGCTTTTGAGGACCTAACCGAACTGACCTATCTCTATTTGGATGGTAACCACATCACAGTCCTTCCGAAGGGCATCTTTTCTCCCATGATCAACCTGTTTATCCTGCAGCTCGAAAACAACAAGCTTCGAGAGCTGCAGCCTGGTACTTTCACAGGTGCTAATGATCTCAGATGGCTTTATTTGAGTGGCAACGAGTTGAGCTCCATACAGCCAGGTTCTCTCGATGAAGTGGAGAACCTGGCCATTCTAACCTTGGACCGTAACCAGCTGTCCACCTACCCTCTTCTGGCTATGAGCAAGCTGCGTGTCGTGGAGGAACTCAACTTGTCCAAAAACCCTCTCAGCCTCATCCCTGACCACGCATTCCGGAGCTTCGGCCGCTACGTGGAGAAGCTACATCTAAATGACATGAGCCTGGAGAAGGTAAGTCTGTGACATAGCAGTTATTTTGTGGATTAAACACTTAAAAACTAGAATAAAGAATGAAAATGTTTTAAAATTAAGATGCCGACTATGAACCGAAATGTTTTCCTCATAATGAAGGCCTCTAAAATTGTGGCTAAATAAATGCATGTTTTTGTTGGGTTTTCGGGAAGCTTCGCATTCGCAAACAAACTTTACATCCCATCAGAGCTGGCCACGCAAATGTACTGCAACGCCATAGAATAAATCAAAACTGTAGACTGGAACAAAGTGGTATCTGGCTAAAACAGACCAGTGCTTTCAGCACTGACTGCAGCACTGCAGCACTGCAGACTTTCACCTGTTTTCTTTCAATAAAATACTCCTGATATTCTGTCAATTCCTTTCAGGCCTTAAATAAGGTCACATGTGCTTTATGTCAGGATGCACATGTGCTATTCCAGCAGGATTTTTCCCTGTGGATCACTAAACGGCTAATGAAAGCGTTTTAGAGATACATTTATCTTTTCCTTGTCTTTGATCTGATTTCCACAGAATCTCCACATGGACTGATACCAATGCAAACTGGTATAAAAATACCATATTTTATTTATATATATATATATATATATATATATATACACACACATAAACACACAGAGACGTGGGCAAAGGCACATCAACAAGTATTAGCCCCATGCACTTGGTCAATGCTGTTTGTATGATAGAAAAGGGAAAAAATAACCACTCTTCCTTCACATGTGGATAATTTTAGGGTCTATTTGCTGAATTTTATTTTGAGAGCCATGTTTTTTCCTCTCACTTGGTGAGCCATGTAAACAGGTCAGCAAGGGTTAGCAGACAGGTAAATAGTAACAGGGTGTTCCATGGCCCATGAAGAGAGGTATTTTTAGGCTGCTGTTGCCTCACCTGAATGGACAAGTGAGCCCTTTGCAGGCATTTCTGGCAAAAGAGCAGGTCGATGGGAGGAGTGGACAGACAGAAAAAGTGAAAACAACCCTTCCATGATGGAAATGATCCATCCTCTATCGCCTCAAATTACCAAACTCTCCACGTCTCTTGCCTTCTGAGTGGAAATTTCCAAAACGTCCTTTCAATAAGTGCATCTTTTCTACGCTT
This sequence comes from Rutilus rutilus, assembly GCF_951802725.1. Lineage (NCBI taxonomy): Eukaryota > Metazoa > Chordata > Actinopteri > Cypriniformes > Leuciscidae > Rutilus > Rutilus rutilus. The sequence continues at coordinate 24,737,953 of NC_140224.1, forward strand.
GCATAACACACCCACAGACACTGTGAGTACACAGTCTCAGTTCCTCAACCGTCATCTTCCTATAAAGCAGACACCACGCAGACCAGTACATCTAACACATTGGTGAAGTTTTTAGCAGCCTTGCATACGCTTATGAAGTTTGATGGAGGGCTGGACAGGTTTACATAAGCTCTGGCATGAGAGAGGCCTTTCATGTGGAAAAAAGCCCTCAGTCTAGCATCCACAAGTCTCCTTCAGATATTAAGAGTGACTTTGAATGCTAATTGCTAGGATATTCTACATGCAGAAGCAAAGCAGTGAGTTGTAACATGTTATCATCTGTATATATTGTCTATCTGTCCTTTCTACCCATCAAGTTCTCCAGTGCTGCCTTTGAGGGAGTGACAGCGCTCAAGTCTCTGCATCTTGAGAACAACAAGCTGAAATCGCTGCCGAATAGCCTTGAGTTTAGCACTCTCCAGAACATCACTCTGTTTAACAACCCCTGGAGCTGCACCTGCCAATTAGCAAATCTCAAAAAGTAAGACAAAAAAAACCCAGATCATCACTTTAAACATTACTATTATTAAGGTTGATGCAGTAATAAAAAGAAACTATGCCTTTAATTTTTACTTCATGGCTTCATTTAAAGTCAACATGAAATCAAAATCAAACCTATTTGCTTTCTTAATACACACTTTTGGTAAAATCGTGAACAACTCATTTGCACACGTTATTCTAAAGGAAAAAAAAAAGTTTGTCTTTCTAATATTTAATCAGATTGTAATAACTTATTCAAACAGTAATTGACATTGACTTAAAATGATGCTTTAGATTTGCTTTAAATGCTTGGATTTTCTTGTGCAGATGGATGGACACTAGCAGCAATCGCCCTGACGCAGTTTGTGCTTCTCCTGGCACCCAGAAAGGAAAGCAAATAAGAGATAGCACTGCATTCACCCGCTGCAAGGCAAAGAGGACCAGGAAGGGACCACGGCTCTGAGATGGTGAGCAGCCCTGCTAATTCCACTCACACATCTTCATAACATAACATTTGAAACTGCAAAAATTACATTGCATTAACAAAAATCACCTCTGAGTCCAGACCTTAAATTCATTGAAAGTCTTTGGGATGTGCTGGAGTAGATTTTACAGAGTGCTTGACTCTTGATGGAAATAAATGTTGTGATGTTATTTCCATCAAGGGGTGCATACATTTTTGGTCAAGATCTTGTATTGGCAATGCAAGAGTCAAGCACTCAGTAAAGTCTACTACAGCACATCCCAAATACTTTCAACGAATTTAAGGTCAGGACTTAGAGGTGCCAATTCATGTGTGAAAATGATTCTTCAAGCTCCCACCCAACCATTCTTTTACAATTTGAGCCTGATGAATCTTGACATTGTCATCCTGGAATATGGCCATGATGTGTCTTCCTACATGGTTGTTTAAGAGATGAAAGGCTACACACTCCATCAATTGGGGTTAGAAGAAATGTTGCGAAACAGTCACTGCAACAATGATCCAATCATAGAATATTAAGCATTTGCCTATTAAAATCCAAACAGCAAAAAAAAATAAATAAATAAATAAATAAATCATACAATACAATACAATACAATACAATACAATACCATACCATACCATACCATACCATACCATACACACACACACACACACACACACACACACATACAATACAATACATACATACAATACAATACATACCATACATACATACAATACATACCATACATACATACAATACATACCATACATACATACATACAATACATACCATACATACATACAATACATACCATACATACATACATACAATACATACCATACATACATACAATACACACCATACATACATACAATACACACCATACATACATACAATACACACCATACATACATACAATACATACCATACAATACATACCATACATACATACAATACATACATACATACAATACAATACAATACAATACAATACAATACAATACATACAATTCAATACAATACAATACAATACATACATACCATACATACATACATACAATACATACATACATACATACATACAATACATACATACAATACATACATACATACATACATACATACATACAATACATGCATACATACATACAATACATGCATACATACATACAATACATGCATACATACATACAATACATGCATACATACATACAATACATGCATACATACATACAATACATGCATACATACAATACATGCATACATACATACATACATACATACATAAATACAATACATGCATACATACAATACATGCATACATACATACAATACATGCATACATACATACATGCATACATACATACATCCAATACATACATACAATACATGCATACATCCAATACATCCAATACATGCATACATACATGCATACATACAATACATGCATACATACAATACATGCATACATACAATACATGCATACATACAATACATGCATACATACAATACATGCATACATACAATACATGCATACATACAATACATGCAATACATGCATACATACATACAATACATGCATACATACATACATACATACATGCATACATACATCCAATACATACATCCAATACATGCATACATCCAATACATGCATACATCCAATACATGCATACATACATACATACATACAATACATGCATACATACAATACATGCATACATACAATACATGCATACATACAATACATGCATACATGCATACATACATACATACAATACATACAATACATACCATACATACCATACATACATACATACATGCTGGGCAGTGTATAATACAGTTATATATAAGATATAGTAAAATTATTTAAATATTTAGAAGTATTTGCAAGAGTGCTGAGACTAAAGTCAATGTTGACTAAGGAATTATTGCTGAGACCAGCAGTCAAATAATAAATTAAGAAGCCTGTGAAGTAATCCTGATAACTGAACACACAGTTCCAAACAGTTTTATCCAAGACTGCAATACACCATAGCCCAAACCAAGTCCTCCAGGTTTGAGACCCACAAAACTGAGGTCTAATATCCAGACCCATTCAAGGTTTATGTGGTCCACAGAGGTCTTATAAATGAGACCACAGGACTAAGGCTCATAAAAATGAGACATTAATCACTGACTTCAGTGTGACAGCTAGCCTCTTTCCACATGATTTGCAAATGTAAATAAATTATGAAGAAAAACAGTAACTAACTAGTCTCAAGGGTTCTCTGTGGTGCACAGAGCAAGACACCACCGCTCTCCCATGATCTCTATAAAAGACTCTTTCATCAGGAGATACTCATGAGATTCTGTTCAAGTGGCCAGAGAGGCCACTGCGGATGTGATAAACAACGCTAAACGGTTATGAAATTATTTAAGCAAAGTTTTGAACGGTTTGGGACCGGAGAAGCCTGGTCCCAAGTTACCAATTTAGCCATTGGTGGACCTATTAATGCTTAGCTTATGAACAACGAAATGTTTTGAATTATATTATGCATGCACCTTCCCCATAACAGTCATTATATTGCATTTACATAATATAATATAATCACTTCATCCTAAAGCATTGACTTCCAGTAACTTCTGTGAGAAATTAAAGTCGCATATTTAAACAAGAGAATCGAGAGGCTAATGCTAATCGTATGCGTTTTTACCTCCTCCAACATAAAAGAGTGACTGGTAATACTATAAATGTGGTCAGGATATGGGTTTGGGACACTGCCTTGTGGTAAAATATTGTCTGTTATGTTCTTCCAATCTATCCTTCATGTTCTTCCTGGTCTCTTTGTCCTTTAAAGTTTGTGCTTTTCCATTTTGGCTTTGGCACTATGCGCAGAACATCAGATGTCCAAAACTAAGCTTGGCAAACTTATTTGTTTGTTCCCTCAGGAGGACAGGGCCTGTCCAGGTGTCAGGACTTCAATGTGCAGAAAAGGAAAGCAATGCAGACTGCTACATTGGGACTGTCCATTTCCTCTTTCACTCATTTTTTTTTTTTTTTGTGACATAAATGCGCTGACTCAATTCATACTCAACAACATGAATAGCATACATGTGTTCACAGACATTGACAAACACCCTGAAGGAGCAACTGGGTACATCTGCAAAGTGAAATTGTCACAAATAAGTACACCGCAAAGGAAATGTGCCTCAAAATCTTAGTATTCACTGTTATGGTAATGTATATGCTAATTCAAACAACCTGGTGATAAATCCATTATCACAGGACTAGTTTCTTTCCACACCATAGAAAAAAAATCAGGAGTACTATCAGGAATACTCTTCTCCATAAAATGATAATTGGTAGAATGGATTGACATTGCATTGATTAGCATTTATTTAGAAACTCAGCAGTGCCTTGCTGAAGGACTTGCTGAAGACTTCATCTAGACTACATGTTTGAGGTAAGTTCGACATGTTTTGCTAACTGTATGACAAAACCTATAATTCCAATTATATCTACATCAAAAATAAAATCAGTCTTTTATTAGAGGGACTATTATAGATGTGCATATTGTATGATACATTTTTCAGCATAAAAATGTAGAAGGATGTACATCACAGCTAAGTTTTGCAGGCATTCTTTGAGCCACTGTAGAATGAACATTATCTATTCTACCGATTCTCATTTTATGATATTTCAAGTCATCCTCCCATTCTCATGGTAGAAGCACTTAATATTATATAACCACCACAGTGTTATAATCAAAGCGGGGCTCTTCATGAGGATCCTGTTTCCACATTGTGAGATCCTCCTTAGCTTTATGCATCTCACAAAGTCCTGCAAGAGTTTCCGAGGCTTTGCAAACATGACAAACCAATCTTGACCATGACTAAAACTGACACATATTCAAGATGTGACATGACCTGACCTCTTCTTCAAATCTCTGACCAACGCAACACAGGCGAGGAAAACTTGGACTCCTTATAGCCATGAAAAAAGTAAATGAGACAATATATGTAAGATATAATGTCATTATCACAAAATAGAATCTAGACAGGATTAGGATTGGTTGCCAAAGATTAGTCATTAAAGATGCTGTGACTGACCTGATGAGACATGATGATGGTGGTGCCAGAAGAGAAGGATTTACGAGCAGGTAAAATAAAAATAAAAACATTTAAAAAATAAATAAAAAAATTGAGACAAATGGAGGTTCTCCAGTCTAATGGTATCAGTTTGTTACTGTGATGTACTCATGTTCAATAAAAGACATATAAAGCACTAACAATAATGAGAACATTATGAATTTCAAGTGGATGCACTAAAATTGTGCAGTGTGTGCTTAGAAAAACAGTAGTACTGTTACCTTCTCCATACCCATTTCTTAACGGGATAGTTCACCCAAAAATGAAAATGGTCATCATTTACTACATCCTCATTACTCTCAAAACCTGTATGACTTTTTTCTTTTGTGAAAAATAAAATGAGTTATTCATAACAGAATGTCCAAGCTGCTCTTGTTTCATAAAGTGAAATATTTTCAGGGAATAACTTAAGTCTTCTTTCATTTTAGTTTGTTCCACACACAAAGCTATTATGCTATTATAAATGATTTCTGAAGGATCATGTGACACTGAAGACTGGAGTAATGATGCTGAAAATTCAGCTTTGCAATCACAGGGATAAACTTATTACACTAAATATAAAATATAACTGAGAAAAGAGATATTGTAATGTTACACAATATTAATGTTTTACTGTATTTTTGATCAAAGGTAAGCAGCCTTGGTGAGCAAATATTACTAATTTAAAACAACAACAACATTAAATCCAATCCTAAACTTTTGAACATTAGCGTACATCACTCAAATATAAGGGGAATATTTGATATGAGTATGGAATATCAGGTGTGGTAAATATAGAAGGCATCTTTATTATTTTGTGAAAGATGATGTACTTTATTTCAGTTTCAGTGTATACAAAAACTGAAATAAAAGTACAGACAAGGTAAGCGGTTATATTCAATTCATGATTATCATCAGATTTTTCAGAGAAGTTGAAAGAAAATATCAAAATTGCAGCTAAACCATTAATTTGAAAATCTCTGTCTCCCCCTAGTGATACTGACATGTAGTATACATACTGTACAATCCTGGTCAGAATCATTGGCACCCTTGGTAAATATGAACAAGAAGCCTGTGAAAATAAATCTGCATTGATAATTATTTTGACCTTTTATAAAAAAAATATAAAAACCCCCACAAAAATCATTTAAGTAAAACTATTTAAAATGGGGGGAAAACTCATTTATGAAATGTTTTTCTCTAATACTCATTGGCCACAATTAACGGCACCATCTTATTAAATACTTTTACAACTTCCTTTTACCAAGATAACAGCTCTGAGCTTTCTCGTATAATGCCTGATGAGTTTGGAGAACACCTGACAAGAGATCAGAAACCATTCCTCCATACAGAATCTCTCCAGATCCTTCAAATTCCCAAGTCCATGTTGATACACTCTCCTCTTTAATTTTCTATAGGAATGGCCATGGTAGACCCTTGCACAGTGACCCATTTTTGTGTTGATTTCAATATTTGTTTTGGATAATTTCCTGATGGAAGATCCAACCACTGCCCATGAGAGGCCGAGGCCGTCAGGTTTTGATTTTTTTTATCGGTTGGTATTTAAAATATTTAGGCGTTATATCTAATATCTAAATAGGCGTTAGATACTGTGCTCAAAAATCTCCAGGAGAGTTTTAATACCATTCAACATTCTTTCCAAAACCTTCAGTTATTATTAAATTCTGGTAAAACAGTGTATGCTTTTCAACCGTTCATTGCCAACACCTGCTTGTCTACCTAACATCACCACACTGGATGGGTCTGAGCTAGAATGTTGATACATATAAATATCTAGGTGTCTTGTTAGACAGTTCTCTCTCCTTCCAGCCGCACAAACTAAGATCTAAAATTAAATCTAGAAACGGCTTCCTCTTCCGCAACAGGGCCTCCTTTACTTATGCTGCCAAACTTGCTTTGCCGAAAATGACTATCATTCCAATGTTCGACTTTGGCGATGTCATCTATAGAACTGGCTCAAACTTTCTGCTGAAAAAACTGGACGTGACCTACCATAGTGTCATACGTTTTGTTAACTCAAAACTTTGCACTCCTGTGTTCTGTGTACTTATTATGTAACTCTATGTTGTCTTGCACATTCTTCGCCTTATCTTGGCCAGGTCGCCGTTGTAAATGAGAATTTGTTCTCAATCGGCCTACCTGGAAAAATAAAGGTAAAATAAAAAATAAAAAAATAGCCTTATAGCCCTAATTTAAATTTGTGTGTTTGCTGCCAAAAAGCTTTTTTTTTTTCTTGTATCTGGCCATAGAACCCGGTCCCATATGAAGTTCCAGTAGTGTCTGACAACTGACTATGCTGGAGTATGTTTATGGATGAGAGCAAAGGATTTTCTTGAAACCCTCCTAAACAACCTTGTGAGTAGGTGCTGTATGAGAGGCTTTTATTGACAACCATTGATAAGCGAACATAAACAGAAGCCTAACCGAACCTCTGTTTCGGTTCGATAGAGCAGGTTCTTCGAGAATGAACCTCATTGGTTCCCTATGGAACGACATGAGGGCGAGTAATTAATGACAGAATTTTCATTTTAGGGTGCACTATCCCTTTAAGACAATATAGACACGTGTCCTCTTCCATGCAGATTTGTGACATTTCCCGTTGATCGGAAGTTTTTATTTAATGCCCTGATGGTGGAAATGGGAATTTTCAATGCCTTGGCTATTTTCTTACAGCCAGAGCCACTTTCTAATTTGTGAAGCTCAACAATCTTTTGCTGCACATCAGAATTGATTGTGGCCAATGTGTATTAGAGAAAACCATTTATTTCATAATGCGATTTCCCTCACATATTCATTAGTTTTACTTCAATGAAAGGATATATTTTTGTGATTTTTCTGAATGAAAGATCAAAAGGATAAACAATGCAGATTTATTTTCACAGCCTTCTTTGATCATATTTACCAAGGGTGCCAATTATTATTATTATAGACAATTATTATCAGAGAATGAAAAATCCCCTTCACTACTTACCACTATTTCCTTAATACCCATGATATTAATGACCTTACGGAGGACCTCAGGAGGACAAGGTGAACCAGCAGCAATACCTGACAGAAACAAAACATAGGATTTTAGGAGAACACTGATGAAAGTGGAGGATGTACTGCTTGATTGCTCAGAAATCTTGATAAAATTAAAGTAATCTATCACAACAACCTCCATTTAAGCAGTAGATTTAGAGATTTTACAAAACTTTGATTGACTCACCACCCTCAACTGATGACAAATCAATCTGGGCCAGGTCAGGCTGACTCAGCATGTCAATAAACATAGTAGGGGTGCCGTAGACAAACGTACACCTGTGTAAACAGTACATTTTCTGCCAATTGAATCAAATAAACACAGCTCAGATCTGTTATTCCAGATATGCATGATGTACACATGACCTTTGATCCTTACCCATCCTCTTTATATGTCCCTGTGTCTTTTATTTACGACAACATGAATTCAATATGGCTAAAGAGAAAGTGGCACCAAGTATCTTAGGTTTAGGAAGGTTTCGAATTATGTTCTAATGCAAAGGGTAGATGCGCAATTCTCTAAGTTTTGAGGTAAAAAAAATAAAAAATTCACAACGAAAGTTTCAATTCATGCATCTGAGGATTAATTAAAAGAGAATTCGTGACTGCATACTTCTCTTTCTCTATCGCCACCAGGTTGGCATGTCCATCATAACCAGCAGATGGGAAAACCACTGTGCTACCATGAACAGCCATGACCATGCCACCACCCACTGAGCCAAAACAATGATACATGGGCACCGGCAAGCAAACTCGCACGTTTTTCTGTAAGAAGATTAAGGTCAAAAATTACCCATACTGTATGTACTGTGAAGGAAAATGTATGGAGATTCATTTAAACAAAATATTTTCTGTTCTGTACTGTAATATCAGTATGCTAAACAATGAACTGTATTTTTGCAATAGACATCACCTAAAGATTTATTTTCCAGACACATACTACATTTTATAGAAAGAAAACACTTCTTTCAGTGTATTACAAGCACCCACCCTCCAGTCGAAGCCTACGCGCTTGCCGATGAAATAAGCATTGTTCACAATGTTGTGATGAGACAGAGTGGCTCCTTTGGGCTTTCCAGTTGTTCCCTGAGAATCATAACAAAAATGAAAAATGTCGATAAAAATAACGATTTATTTTCAATACATTTTCAATTTAGGTGGCAAAGTTACTTTCTCAATCCCACAAAAGTGTAAAGAGGTCACATCGTGATTCAAAGTAAAAAAATGTGCCGCAACTGGATAATTCATATCTTTTCTTCTGATCGAACTCTAATCAAAGGAGGATGTCTAAAAGTATCGCTCAACTCCAGATCAGAAGACAACAAATGATAAAAATTGATTTTATCATGTAGGACTTAGGTGAATGTGTTGCAATACAAGCAAAAGAATACTTTCTTGTTTTTTTTTGTCTTCGTTTTTAGCAATTCAAACCGTGTCTTTTTAAAAGCTGTATTAAATGCTTCATCAACCCAATCTAAAGGGTAGACATCCTCCTTTGATTGTATACAAACGTGCTAGGAATTTAAAAGACAGCTTGGTACATGCTCGTTTTCAGAGCGTTAGTCCTCGTGCATCTCAGAGTTTACTTAGTCCTATACAGAAGGGCAATTATCGTTGTGGGAACTGTGCTCAGTGAAATAATACTTTTAAAACATCATTTTTTTGTCATCCTAGAACTGGCAAAAAATATAGCATCAAATCTGTGATTACTTGTGTTTCCACTCATGTTGTGTATTTGATCCGTTGCCCTTGTGGTATAGGCTATGTGGGAAAAAACGTCACGTCAATTGAAACAAAGAATTAGTGAACATAAGAGTTCGATCAGATATGAATATGAATTATCCAGTTGCGGCACATTTTTTAACTTTGAATCACGATGTGACCTCTTTACACTTTTGTGGGATTGAGAAAGTAACTTTGCCAGAGGTGGTGACATTGAATTACTCCTACAGAGACCCTTCAAACTTTATCACCTAGGGGTATGAACGATGAAGCATTATTTAATGTAATGTTATAGTGGTATTTTGTAACTGTTTTGAATGACGTGTTGTTTCTACTGTGTATTCACAATGATTTTTGAGTGGCTATGGAGTCTGACTGATTGTTGTAACTTTTTGGAATTACAATTTGATGCTGTTTGATGACGACGTGTTGAAACTATCACAATTTGTATCTGTTTATGATGTGGTGCTAATTATGTACTCCCAATGGCCCTCATTTCATTTATCATTCTTGCGTAGAAACGGGCGTATATGTTGGCGTAAGATTATGCTTACACTCCTCTCATCGCCTGATTTATGAAGCTGTGCGTACCTTTGAAATCCAGGTGTACGCAATACCTGCCCTTGATAAATGCCGCGGTTGAAAACGATCGTCATTAGAATAACACGCCCCTATATATTCAAGTCTCCGCTCCCCCCACGCCCTCATTTTACGCCATGGACACACGGAAGACGGCAAAGAAGAGAAACTTCTTTGAGAAAGAGAAAGCGAAACCAGGGAAGTGGAAAGAAACAAAATTGATTTCTAGATTTTTATTATTAATGACGCTTATTGTTATTTAGGAGAAGAATGTCGTTATTATTATTATTTGTATTATTGTTATTATTATTATTATTTAAAAGAAGAAGAGTGTCATTTTTATTATTTTGTCAGTCTGAATTATTTTTTGGTCATTGAAAGCCTTTCATTACTAAACCCAGTCCGTGCACACCTGCCGGGCCTAACCCTGGCCTAACCATCGTTTCAAAGAATAGTACAACGGCGAGCGCGTCGAGTATAAACGCCTCGTCCGTTTGGGGAGGTGCGCGCGCAGTCTGCGGCTTGAAACGTCAGGTAAAGCGCACAGGCTCGCAACTTAAGGAATACATATGCCTACAAATCAAATGCTTTGGTAAAATCACACAAATTAAACATTGAAGTCCATGTTGCACAAAAATAAACACTGAAGTTTATAATTACTATGTTGTTGTTTTTTTACAGTGGGTCATAATATATCATATCTTTTAGTTTGTCAGTGCGTTTTGTGGTGTTAGGAATTGTTTTTCTGCGCATTCCCGCACTCAAAACGTGCGTACACCACCTCCTGAGCTGGCGTAGGATTTGAGCGTGCTGTACGCCAACGTCCATATTGATAAATCTCAAAGTCACCGTGGTTTTGGGTGTACGCCAGGTGTACGCTGGAAATTTGGTGTATGCACTTTTGATAAATGAGGGCCAATGAGCTTAATTGTTTACAGATGGAGCTCTGTTGATTGGTCATGTGTTTAGCTTAAAAGAGATGAATTTGAACATTTGTATACTCCTGATGAAGGTCGTTGCGTGTTAATAAATATTAATTTTATATTGCAAGTAACGATAGTGTGCGGGAGTTCCTTATCTGTTGATACGACCTACCTGTTTGGTCTTATTATCCTACGCACCCATCACTTGCAGGTGTGCGATGGAGCTTGTTCACTAGGATAATTGATCTGAAACGTGTAAACTCGAGGGCTCAAAACATTGCACTGTTTCTCCTGACATGCCTAACACAGCAACATTAGGTCAACCGATGCTGTGCGTTTGGGGCGTGACTATGACTTTGACTTTGTAATCTGTCTGAAAATAATAATTATTTTTGCTATTATGTTTGGTGATGCAAGTGGCACAGAAATTACACACTGCAGCTTTAATAGAGATATATACAAATTAAAAACATGCAGAGTACCGATGTAAACTGAATGTTTATGGGGTCATCACAAACAAGTTTCTTCTGCAGGTCTTGTAGTTGTTGATGGTGTTGGCTGCTTCCTGCCTGCATCAGATCTTTTAAGAGGAAAGTTCCTGGCTGCTGACTGTCAGTCACGATCACAGTGTGTAGGTCTGGTAGTCTGAGGAAAGAAGAAAACAAACCCTGTTTCTCAAAAACAACAAAGTAACTCAGTCAGCCTCTGGCCCTTAATCATGATTATGTATATCTTCCTTTTATTACATTTATTACATCACTTGTACCTTGAACTCTTGATTCCTCCAGGTGAAGCCGTCTCCATCTCTGGACAAAGCTGCCTTAACATGTCACAGTACCTTTGGGTCTTGAATTGAGTCGGACAAACTATTGCATTGCACCGTACCTAAAAGAAGCATTTAAAAGAAGCCATTAATCGTGTAAAGTTTGCTTATATGTAGTTGAGACTAAAACTAAGCTTATTTCTGCTTCAGAGTAAAAAATGTGACTGCACATCTCTCAATGGCCACTTTATTTTTCAGAATTGCGACTTCTCATAATTGGAAAAAAAAAATTGTAATGGCAACTATTTCTCAATTTTTGAGTTATATATTTATAAAATGTGACTATTTACTTTTAGACTTACTTCCATATAAAACTCTGAAACAGGCTTCCATGAAAAAAAAAAACCTTGTTTGAGTGAAAATAAACCCAAAACAGTCCTGTAGTTAGGGACATTCCACTGTTAGTGGTTCTTTTTTGCATGTATAAACATTAACTTACCTTTCTGAGTGCAAATTCTACCTCTTGCAGTTGATAAGCCGGGTTCACTGAAACCTGTAAAATCCCAATAAACGTGAGCAGATGAGAGACCAGCCATTGACAAATCCTCAGATAAGCCAAATTACAAGACACTCAACAAAAACACTCACCAAAATGATCCCTGCTTTAGCTGTGGCAAACTGCATCAGTACCCATTCATAGATGTTCGGTCCCCACATCCCCAAGCGATCCCCCCTTTTCAGCCCGACAGCCAGCAGACCTGCAGCAGTCTGTTCCACCTGAAATCAAAATACTACCACATTTTTACACTGACCCTGAAAAAATTCAAATGTAAGGTGGGTTTAACACATAAATGTTCATTATATTAGGAATAGATAAATAATTTAATACTAATACATCACATATTATAAAAGAGAATCAAGGGAAGCAAGTTTATGGTTAATCTAAGGCACATGACACGAGTTACATGTTATGTGACAAGCTGTTACCCCACTCTTGCAGATTTGCACTTTAAACAATCAATAAAATCAGACCCGTGGCAATGTGTAATGCAGATATTATTGGCAAATAGTTTGTTATGTTCCTCTTTGATTAAAACCTCTGTAAATGAATAAATGTAAATGTCTTTCACCCAGACATTTTTGTCCTCGAAAATATTCAATTTGGATGGGTGTGATGGCTAAGGCCACACTGAATGAACATTTCATTTGAATGGTTCTAGTTTACTTTGTATTTTAAAATTTTAAATTGATATTTCGTTTGTTCTAAGGGATTAATGTTTTTTGGTCTGTTTATTTATAAATTTCTATGTAATTATTTGGTTTCTTTAAATATTATTTACCCAAACATTGGAACTGGAGGAGCTACGTTGTCTCTTTAGCACGCATTAAACCTCAAAGAGCGGCAAAGCCAATAACCATTTCTCTCTAGAGTGAGTAAATGAAACCACAACCAAAATAGGGGTTTGCTAGCCTGACTTCGTCATACTCATATTCTAGGCAGAATGTGAGTCTGATACTGCTCCATAGGACTTTGATTATGAGGCGTGTCTTAACCGAACCCGGAAAAAACAACAACTCTGCACTCAATTGGATAGACCTACAACCAATCAGAGCAACGCAGTAAGTGACGTATGTTGAGCGATGCATAGTTGTCAACAGAGCTCATCTGCACGCACGCTGGAAGAAGTAGTAAAGTAATGAGTAAAGTAATAATAAAGCACTCTATGAGTGCGAACAAAGAAGAAACCACAGTGACCACAGGGTTTTCATTGCATCCCATTTTCTTAGCGACCATCGGAGCCAGCTGATAAATTAAACTTTTGCCAAATCCCGTAGGAAGGACGGCAAAAACATTTTTCCGATCGACAAATGCCTTGATTGCGGTTCTCTGTTCGTCTTTTAAAATTAATGCGCTGTCGATTTATTTTATAACAGACGCGATAGCGGAATCTAAACATCACAATTCTCCAGCTGCAGTCATCTTTGTTGAAAAATTCAACCCAAGCGCTCTTGATGACATGGGTGATTACGTAACCGCAGATCATCTGTCCATCATCGATTAAAGCCCGCCCTGGCAATTTGATTGGCTCGGCCTTCTGGGAGCCGAGCATAATTACTCCTCAACGGATCGAGTCCAGACCGAACTTCCCGACCAAAAAATATTGTGGGCGGGGTTCGGTCTGGCACCCATGCTAGGGGTTTGCTATTTTATTTAAGTTTGTTTGAAAGCGTACATCTTACCCATGGTTCCGCCGGGATCCATGACTGCAGCATGGAACAAAAGCTTGGAATTAAAAAGGCGCAGCCTTTCCTGGTGTCCTTTATATTATTCGGTTGGGAATTATGGGAAATTTAGTTTTTGGGACAATATGTGTTGGGGTCATGTGTTTATTCAAATGAGTTTAAAGGATGTTTTTGTGTGTGTGTGTGTGTGTGTGTATGTTTAAGTGTATTTTCATTATTTCTTTATGGTAAATGTGATTTTTATGTTTATTTGAGTTTGTGTATATATTTCCCCCCTTTAAGTTTGATGTAATGGAATGAGAATTTTTGTGAGACCCCTGTAATTATAAAAACGTTTTGGTCTGGTTTGTTAAAAGGGCTTCATTTTCTGCGGCTGGGTTAGTTCTGGTGAGGGATCCCTGAGAAACATCTGAGACCCAGAACTCAGTAATGTGCTGATGTCCCATTTATTAGTCAGTGTTTTTTTTTTCTCTCTTTCTTCTACACAATGAGTGGTCAGTACTTAAGTGTTGCAGTCAATAAAAGTCCATGAATGTCTCCAGAAACTTTTATGGAAGAACCCTTGGGAATTTGTCAAGAACAGAAATAGCCATTCTGGTTTAAAATAAACACATTTGTGGTTCAACATGAAGTAATATGCTAATGTATCTTGAGGAATAAAAAAAAACACTGCACTAAAAAAAAAAAGGGATATTCCACATTGAATATGTGTGTCGTAGACTAATAGTTTGTGTTAAACGTTCCTGCTTTGTGATATATTATTGCTTTTCTGTAAATGTTTGACTTTGTCACATTGATACACTTTAACCCACTCCTGCTCTCATTATGTAAGGCAGCCACACGTGAAGCACCTATCTGTGCCAGAGAGCTCATATCAGTCAATTTAGAAGAAAATATTGGGTTCAGTGTGGAATATGTATTAATAATAGTGAGTTAATGTCTTTTCTTGGTCATGTTTACATTCACAGAATAACCACAAAAACTTTCAAAAAACAGTGATTTCACTGTGCTTTATTTACATATTTAAAGACCCCCTGTGGTGAATATCAAGTTTTTAATGTTGTTTATAGATTTATGTGGTGTTTTTAATATGCTTTGTGCAATATTATACTATTTTATACAAATATTAAACAAACAATGTGCAAATTCATAAGTCAAGATAGTCTCAAAAACGCGGTTTGAAATCGCTGGTGTTTCTGATGTCACAAACTACCTTGTAGCCAATCACGTCAACGTGCCGGCGGGCTTTAGCATGTCATTAACTGCTGCGAAGACAGGTTATCCCGGTATATTTTTTGTTGATATGAAAAAATCGGGTACATTTAGCAATGTAGCAGGTGAATTACGATGTTATGATTAACTATATGCCTTTCTCCACTGATGTTCTATGATGTTCAAATCAGTTGAGTAAAGATGAGTTTTAATGGATAAAATCATTGACTACAGGGAGACTTTAAAGGACAGGCTGTGCACAAACAAAGTAAAATGGGTGTGCGGGAAAAAAAATGGAAACCACATATTGCTATTTTAACTCATTCTTCTGCCAGTACTGAATTTGGAATCTGTGGTAAAAGCTTATTTTTAGGTCTTATTAATAAAGGGCTGCTTAGGAATGTGTATATTTTGTATATTTATCTTCATTAGAACCAGATATATTGTGAGCATGAATTTAGTTTTTTTTTTTTTTTGGTCATTACATTGTTTGGAGCGCAAGAAACGGATTGAATAAAGGTAATAATTGGGAATATTTTCATAAGAATCTCTCATATTTCATAAGATTATTGATATATAATTTATTGCCCTATTCATTTGTTGTGTCTCCGACATGCCTAATATTCCATGATGTAAGTCCTGGTGTCCTCTACAGAGGTCATGTATGAAAGAATCCCTGTTTCGTAACAAAGTCATATTCTAATTTAAAAACCCCATAACATCTTCCTAAATTGTTGATTTCTGACAAACAATTAGAAAATTTGTCAGATTTAAATAAAATGTAATATAAAAAACAAAATATTATCAAATTTCCATAAGAGTGCTAAATTTTATCATTCAGTAATTTTTAAAGACCAAGGAGAGGGGGTTGTCATGGTTTCACCTCCAAACATTTGGTATCTCTGCAAAGCCCTGAATTTGCTCTTTACAGGACATCCTGACTTAAAAATAATAATGGATTTGGCCTAGATCCCTCAATTCCACACACTGCACTTTTGACAGTGGCAGCATTGTGGTTTTCCCTCTCTCCCACGACTGAGGGGTATTAAATGGGAAGCACTGTGGTTAGCATCACTTTTCTAACCAGTCTTGTGTAAGAAAAATATACATAAATAACACGTTACAAGGTAAAAAATCAGAAGCAAAACCACTCACTTCTTGGTAGAACTGAGCAAAAGTCTTGCGTATTCCATCCTGCACAAAAACCAAAGCTTCCCGGTCAGGGTAGCGCTCCACTGACGCTCGAAGACACTGGTCCACAGTACTAGAGAACAGCGGATGGGAGGAGATGCCATGAACATAACTGGTTGTCAGGGTTGGGGTGCTGGGTGGGTTATCCACATGAATGGCACTAAAAAAAAGAGGGGAGAGGAGAGCGTGTGTTTATAAGAGATGTCAGCTGCTGCACTATTTCTCACTTTAGAGAACTAAGATGGTCTTTGTTAATGCTTTTTTTAGCCTGCTCAATCTAACAGTTGATCTGTCATTTGAAGATACAGGATCCAGATACAGAAGATACAGATACAGAAAAATATACATATTTAACACGTTACAAAGTAAAATTCCGGCTTCCGGCCATACACAGTCTACTTGCGCCTAAATCGCAACTTACGCAACTTGTGACGACAGAAGTAGCGTAGTGCGTCACGGTGTAGCGTAAATATCAGCAGTACGTTATGCTCTAGTCAAATCCATATGTTCGTTTGGTCGGAAGCTAGTTATTTTACTTTATAAAGTTTTAAATATGGATATTTTTCTTACACAAACGCATTGCTTCGCTTCAGAAGGCCTTTATTAACCACCCGGAGCTGTGTGGAGCACTTTTGTGATGGACAGATGCACTTTTATGGGCTTCAAAACAGAAACAGTCACTCACTGCCATTATAAAGCTTGGAAGAGCCAGGACATTTTTTTTAATATAGCTCAGGTTGTATTCGTCTGAAAGAAGAATGTCATATACACCTAGGATGACTAGCCTACTTGAGGGTGAGTAAATCATGGGCTAATTTTCATTTTTGGGTGAACTATCCCTTTAAATATTACAATTTGCAATTATTACAATTTAAAATACTGTTATATAATATAAATATGATAAATTATTATATACAATATAAAATTTTAAAACATTTGACATCTGATTCAGTGCTCAAGAAACATTTCTTATTATTACCAATGTGGAAAATAGTTGCGCTGCTTAATATTTTTGACTAAACCATGATACAGAAATTTTTGGTGATAAAGAATAGGTTTTTTTGTATCATTATGAATGTCTACTGTCTCTTTTGATCAATTTAAAACGTCCTTGCTAAATAAAAGTAATTAAAGAAAATGTATTAAAAAAATATATTGGGAAAAAATTAACCTTAGGCTGACCATCAAGTTAGAACGGCATTGTCTGTTCAGTTTAGAGCTACTAATCGGCAAATGAGCGTTAAAAAAGGCATTCAATAAAAATTGGGTAGACCAGACAACTTGCTAAACAAGTTAGCACAACTCTGTGAGTGTGAGAACATTAAATCAGCTAACCATTTGAGGCCGGTTTAGGGTGGGGGGTTTATTCAGTCGAAGAATCTGTTATTGAGTCACGAGAGAAAGGTTTTTTTTTTTTTTTGATAAATAATATTTCCCACGCGTAGGCTAATACTTTGTAGTGTCACTTAAAGGGTTAATGAAAACATTACATAACTACTATAGAAGCTGATATGTTTCATCGTTAGTCTGAGCTATTTTCGAATTTCCAAGAATATGGAGACACAACTCCAAAAACATATCTATAAAAAGCAATCTTCCACATGTTTGACATCTCCCCCCCGGATAGGCTAAATCATAAAAGATGCATGTTTTTATGATGCCTTACCAACTTTGTTGAGAAGCTACGAAAGGAGTCCGGGGTCTCTGCAGAAAATGCCGTGTTTTGTAGAAGCTCGCGGTAGTTCGTAGATTAGTCAGAAGAATCTTAGAAGACATCTTTCAGTTTCACCTTTACGACGGACAGAAGTAAACTCTGAAGAATATGAGTTTCGTTTTTTTATTCAGAAACTCGATTGCAATCAAACAAAAACACGTAGCCTATACCCTAGACGCGACCATAAGTGAGATAAATGCACATAACCGTAAAATTAAAACTCCTGAATTAACTGCATTGGTAAATCATGAATGCTCGACATCTAAGCAACACCAAGATCTTGCCACCGCGATCCCAAAGTTCCCAAAAGTGAATCGCTAAACCAACCCAACGTTACACCTCAAGCGGCTGCAACGGAATGAACTGTAGAGGACGCAAACAAAGGTTGTCACATCAGGAAGCTCTAGTCAATACATAGCGGTATTAACTATAACTAGCATGGCATCTTATGCACAGAAAGCCTTTGGCACATGATGTTTAGTCACATCCGGTTTTATTTGCATGTGCCAGCGGAGAGTGGCATGTGCCAGGCAGTGCCACACTAAAACCCAAGTTGTAACAGTTCCTCACTGCAGAGCCAAATGACGTCCAGCTCCACCTCTCTAGATGTCATAGGTTGAGCTCCACCTCTGTGGATCTATTGGGTGGAGGGCATAGACTGTAAAAAATAGGTGGAGGGGATAGAGTTAGTGATTTAGGGTTTAGGGTGTGGTTGGACCTTCTAGCTCCACCCATTACACCCAAACAGAGAGCAATGCTGGGGTGCGTTTCCCGTACAACTATATAGCTCACTGCTTAACTACCATAGTACGATGCATCGTTGGAGAAATCAAGCTAGTCACGACTGTTTCCCGAAACCGTATGTCGCAAAGTATCGTTCAACCACGTTGGTTTATGACGTCTCGCACGTGGTGGACTAATATAACTTATTTTAATTAATCTGTTTGAGATCGAATTAACGCTAGATTTTGTCATATAAGTTACAGACATGGCATCTGAAGACCATTTCTAATTTTTCTCAGTTATTTTGCTTTATTACCACTCAATATTTGGCTCGTTCTTACATAGTAGAGCACGTTCGCAGTCTTCAAAAACGGTGCTTTAAATCTCTTGACAAACTAAAAGACGTAAATTACATTTGTACGTATTCTAAATAAATAACAGGGGTTGTACTGTACTGAATGTCAGCTTGCTTATTTTGCTAAAGATAAGGATTTATTCAGTCTACATCTCATGTAAACTAGAAACTATGCTTCTAACCACAGCTCGAGAGCTGTCGTTCCAACCACACAAGTTTGCGATGCTGTTTGCGAACGTTCGTTGGAACGATGGTTTCGGGAAACACCAAATCGTTGAACTATGCTGATAACGACGGAACTTGCGACCATAGTTGGCTAACGATGCTTTCGGGAAACGCACCCCTGATCTTTTCATGACAGTCTGAACGACAAAGATCCGATCTTTTCAAATGCGACCCAGGCCACTTGGGTATGTGGTCCAAATCCGATACGTATCCGATCTGGACTTCAGCATTCTCTGACTTCAGTCTGAACGGCCAGGGGTGCGTTTCCCGAAAGCATCGTTGGCCAACTATGGTCGCAAGTTCCGTCGTTACCAATAGAGTTCAATGGACATTGCGATGAACTTGCGACCATAGTTGGCCAACGATGCTTTCGGGAAACGCACCCCAGGTCGCATGTATCCGACCTGCACGTCATTGATACGCGACAAACGTCATAAGTCTGCGTTGAAGTAGTCGTCGGTTTGAAAACGGACTGCATATTCGTCGAGCTGAGGTAAATCTGCCGAACGGGTCGACCTCGACGAGCCCGTTAATTAAATAAATAAATAAAAGCCCACGGCCACCATCATTATATATCCAATGTGAATAAGAGTAGACTAACGTTATGTTAACTTATTTGTGCTGATATTAGATAGGTCAGCGGCTGCTGTCTGGCTCTTGTGTAACGATCGCTGCGCGCGCTCGTGTGTTGTGTGTGTGAGTGAGTGAATCACAGTTAGTTGAAGTTTAACTGGTTCATTTCACGTTCACACAGGAGATTATGGAATTCCAAAGCT
The DNA here is from genome assembly GCF_951802725.1 of Rutilus rutilus. Taxonomy (NCBI): domain Eukaryota; kingdom Metazoa; phylum Chordata; class Actinopteri; order Cypriniformes; family Leuciscidae; genus Rutilus; species Rutilus rutilus. Next base: position 24,758,521 of record NC_140224.1, read on the forward strand.
GCCAATATTAAAAATAAATAAATACATAAATAAATATAGAAATAAATGTAAAAAAGAACAAATATATATATATATAAATAAATATACATAGAAAAGCAAAAAAACGAAAATAAATAATTATACATTTATTTCCTTATTTATGTATATATTTTTTTCCATATTTATTTTATTCTTTTATTTATTTATACATTTATTTATTTTTACATTTATTTATTTCTACATTTATGTATTTCTACATTTATTTATTCATTTATTTATTCCTACATTTCTTCCTGCGTAGGGTAATGAGGAGGGCGTGGTTTACCTCAGACATAGCAATCGAGCTCAGAGTAAGCGAAGGCGAATGGTTGCCTCAACAGTGACACCCTGTGGCGAAATACAATAAGTATAGCTCACTGACCTTCACGGTCTGTGACTGCGAGGTATATGGTCAAAATCCTAAATCTTACTATACTGCCAGTTAGTGTAGCGGGTTGATTCACATTTGAATGCGAACCTCTCGAGAGGTTGCGGATTCGCATTCAAATGTGAATCAACCCGCTACACTAACTGGCTACCATTTGTACTATCATAATATATTTTGCCATAGTATTCATTTACTCCACAAGAAGGGTTAATTGCCCGCAGCACATTATTGGTGTAAATCACTAATTTTATTGGATGATCTCAATAAAAGCGCAACACGCAAAACATAATCAACAGCTACAGCGGAGAGAAAAGAAAGAGAAGAGCGACAGCAGTTGAATTTCGGGGCTGAGCTCAATTAATTGATTCTACTTCTTTATTATATTTTACATTTTCCTTTCTATAAAACTCTGCTTTTTATATAGGCTACATTCAGAAGGTCTTGTGGAATTGCACACACAGACCAGCCATTATGTGCCTATCGCTGAAAACTGAGAGACCCACTGCATTTGATCACTATAGATTTACAGAAATAATTTCACTTTTAAAAAGTGTTTTCTCAATATTACAACATTGCATATCTAATCAGCTCCTGACGAACACAATTATTTATTTGAATTATCACTCAGTGAGTCACTCAGAAACGCATTATAAGTAGTTAGACAGAGTTACGTAATCAGATTACTTTTTTCAAGTAACTACTAAAGTAACGCATTACTTTTAAATTGATCAAAATCTATTAATCAAAATATCTGAGTTACTTTTTCAAATGAGTAACACAAGCTCTCCTGTCCCCATGTTGAGAGGAGTAGCCTAATACAGAAGTGTTTGCTGTGTAAACATGATGGACTGTGAGCATGCATTTACTCATCTCACTTGCACAAAAACAGATTCAGTATTCCTCAAAATCAATAAAAACAATACAATGCAAACTCAGAATATTCGCAAACCTTGCAATGATTAAATATGTTAAATAACACAAATATAGGCTATACTTTATGTATTTAATCTCACTTTATTGACCAATGTCTTTGCTACAGACATTTGATGATCCAATTCAACCATACTAATAAGCAAAAATGACTTTAGTTAAACATCACATTTGTGTTTCTTTTTTTATTAGCCTATTATTGCTGAAGTAGGGGTGTTTAACTTTCTTCAACTGCGTCCTATTCTTCTACAATCCAGAATGGCAGCATAGCTAAGAGGTTTGTTTGAGCTGTGCCCTCTACTGTACAGGCATGAATTCACATTCCCTTTAGCCCGAGGCTTATTCATTTCACTTTTGGTGTAAAAGGGCCATTACATTTGCCAAAAATACAACTTTTGTGTTTGGCATGACATGTCAAGCATGACAGACAAGAAACGCCAGCCCACATGAAAAAAGTAATGCAAAAGTAAGGTAATGCATTAGGCTACTTTCCATAAAAGTAGGCCCTAACTAACTAAATTAGTTCCTTTTTTAGGGAGTAACACATTATTGTAACCCATTACTTTTAAAAGTAGGCTAACTTTCCCCAAAACTGTTCTCTCTCTGCAAACAAGGAAGCTGTTGTAATTAGGCTACTAATACTACTTCAAGGCTAATTAAGGCTACTTCAAAACCAGCGGTATTACCACCGTACCGTACCCAGTAGTAAGCTAATCGTTTTAGTACGCTATAGCGAAGCTATTTTACTAATAAAAGTGGAGGGGCAGCGCAGCGTTGACAAGAAGTTTCTGTCATGTGTGTGCGCAATTAACACATAAACCCGAGGGCCCGAGCATGGAGGGGGCCCGTGATTGGCCGGGGTCAGCCCTATGTTCCCACAGCCCTATGTTCCCACGGCCCTATGTTCCCACATTTCTAAGAATTTTTTTTTTTTACGATTTGTCTAAACCCCAGTTACGGGTAGGTTTAGGGGTGGGGTCAGGGGTAGGCCATTTGTGGGAACATTGTCTAAACCCCAGTTTCGGGTAGGTTTAGGGGTGGGGTCAGGGGTAGGCCGTTTGTGGGAACATTGTCTAAACCCCAGTTACGGGTAGGTTTAGGGGTGGGGTCAGGGGTAGGCCATTTGTGGGAACATTGTCTAAACCCCAGTTTCGGGTAGGTTTAGGGGTGGGGTCAGGGGTAGGCCGTTTGTGGGAACATAGGGCTGTGGGAACATAGGGCTGTGGGAACATAGGCATGATCCCGATTGGCCGAGGTAGGGATTGACAACCGATCGGGAGCGCCTGAATTTTTCATGGCGAGCACCGCTCACCAAAACCCCACAACGCCCCCCCACAGGAGTTCTTTACTGGAATGCTGCTCCTGCGAGTGCATGGGAAACAACCCCCAAAAGCCAAGTAATGAAACGGCGCGCCGCTAATTAAACTGTGCGTGCATCCAGCAGTTGCGTTGACAAACTCGCTTGATGCTGGCATGAGCCATTTGAATTCGATACAAGCGCAACATGATATGTGAACATTAAAGGCTCTGTGGCGAAACTAGCTGAAACCAGACTGAATAGCTCCAAACTAGTTTCGAGGTAAAGTGTAGGCATCAAAACGTTAATTAAAAGCTGTTCAACCCACACAGCACCACCCTATGAAAGCACGCACTTAACACTGTAGAACTGTTGCATTATGGTAGGCCATATTATTAATCTGAGTCTGACTACTTTAAGTTAAAAAAAATGTTTTAAATTTTTTTTATAAAACCATAGTTTACTCTTAGTAGTATTATTATTTTGTTGTTATTGTTATTATATAACCATAAAACCATGGTTTAACCTATAGTTAAACTTTGGAATCCTGTCCAAGATCTATGGAAACATTTCATTGGGGCAACAAAGCAAAGTTTAAGAGCTATAGCCTGGAATCTGGATCCCATGAATTAAGGATAAAGCTATGACCTTTTCTTTTGTGTTGATCAGTTCTAATAAACTTTACTTCAAGTCAAATATTAATTCAATAATGAACACTCTTCAATATAATGCAATATGAATATTTAACACATTTGCAGTATATTAAAAAATATCTATTATTATTTGTTTAGACCCTTTATTTAGATATTCAATGATTCATTAATTTATTCCAATTTAAAAGGCCATAACCCCAGCAAAATATTAACGGGGAAACGTGGCCAGATGGACTGAAATTCCCCCCCCCGGTCCAGCTCTGACAATTCTTCTCTTCTAGAGCCAGAAAGAAGACCTTCTAATCATGAAACTATTTTAAGTAAACTCCTTAACCCTCTGGGCTTCTTCGCCCGAAAACGGGCGAAAACTTGAACGTTTTGAATTGTTTAATTTTTTTGCTTCATCGGATGGGGGTGAAACTTGGTGACTTTTGTTTTATTACCTATATGAACACACAAAAAAATCAAGGAGATGATTCTGATATGTTAAAGGGTCGTAAAAAAAAAAGTCACACGAAAACGGGCGACATAGGAAATGAATGGGAAATAGGAAAAAATAGGAAAACTCAGAGAAACTTTTGGTGGTACAAGCTACAGATCAGCCACTGTGCTGAAAAAAAGTGTACAGCAATGAAGGGGTGACACTCTAAAACATCAAGAGTGCAAATAAGACACCCTCCCCCCCACACACACACACCCACACACACAAACACACACACAAACAGAGAGAAATGAACTGGTAAGACTGAAACAGCAAATTTTGACCCAAACTATATAAAAATTATATAATCATAATAACTCCAAAACTATAGCAAGGAGAGTCAAAAGGTAGGTATCGTTTAAAAGAAATCTTTTTAAATTTTTTGAAAATATAAATTACATTACATTTGGACATTGTCCTGCCAAGAAACAGCGGATAAAAGACAATATATAATTTTTATTATGATTTTGCATATCTTTCTTATTTGTCATGGAATAACTCAGGAAGGAAATAAGGTAGGAGGAAAATTCTTTTTTAGTGAAGTCCCCCTACATGTTAGCTGCATCTGGATAAAAAAAAAAAAATGTTTGGATAAAGGAATCAAAAGTTACAGCATTTGGAAAAGAGACAGCCTTTTTGTACAGTCTTTGACACCCCCTCATGGGCAATTTTTTCTCCATGAAGAATATCTTGTCATAAAAGCAATAGATTATGTTAATTTTGGGCTCATTTTAATTGTAATAATATGCTGTAAAAAATGAAGTGCCATTTTCAATTATCTGAGAATGTTTCATGAGCTGTATGATGTTTTTGACACATTGCAGTACATTATTTTATAGATTATGAAAAAAAAGAAATTCTATTTATCAGCAAATAACTCAGCAATACTTAAGAGTTTTTCAAAGTGGATACATTCACTGTAAAGTTCAGACTCTAAGCTTTCAAATGACATCAACTTTGTGTTAATCAAGGCAAGATTTTTTAAAAATATGGTAAAGAATATTTTCGCAGCTAGGTGCCGCCTGCTGGCGGTACACTCGGTTTTAGAGGGATTACTCAGCAATTGTTAGGAGTTAATAAATGTAATTAGATGCATTAAAAAGCTGAGATCCTAAGCTTTAAAATGATATATAATTTGTGTTGTTCCATTCAGTCGTTGCTTAGTAATATTTTTTTTTCTTTCCGAATGGGAATAAATCGAATAAATAAATAAAAAAGCTATAGGCCGCCTATAGGCGGTTATAGGACATGACACAAATTAATACATTTTGAAGCCACTAGATGGCGCTCTTCTCACTTGAAATTTTTTTTTTTTAGGCCTGCACTCTATTTTGATGTGAAATGTTGCATTTATTGAAAAATAAAATAAAATACATAAAATAAAAATATATATATTAATTCTAATGGAAAAAATAGCTCATAAAAATTATATAATTAATGCAAAGTATCATAAAAAATTCTAAATAATAATCAGAAAACATTATAGAACAAAAATATATTTGATTGGTTATCCTGGGAAAAAGTAAAGTAAAATTTTAAGGCTTCGCCCGTTTTCGGGCGGGAGGAAGCTAAGTGTGACTATTTTACGAAGAAGCCCAGAGGGTTAAGACAGTTGTATGCTCAAAAGTTGTTGCTGCCTCTGGAAACCTGTTTGCTTTGATTTCATATCTGGTGTTAATGTGTCGCAGGCTGGAATATTTATAGCCTATAGACCTAATATTAAAACGGAATATTCAGTATATACTCATTGTATCTCTTTGGATTGAAGATTCTTATTATTTTTTTATATTAATTATTTTTGTGGTAGAAAACGTTGTGGCACCAAGATACAGTAGGTTACTTTGAATGGGACCCTTGAGTCAACACAGAGAATGTCTGGTCAACATTAGGTTAAACAATGTCCGGAATCTCCGGTAGATGGCAGTGTACTAAATCTGACTGGTTAAAAAACAGAGGAGGAAGAACATTGATCCTCATTGGTCACTGTTGAGGCGGCGGGTGCATGAAGCAAGTTAGGAACAGTCGCGAGCATTTCTGTTATGTGGTTAAATCTGAGAAGAAACGAAAGAGTCTTTGAGAAATTGGAGTAAACTCTGTGGAGAATGTAAAACAGACCTGTGTGACATTATGGAGCGGTGCAGTGTGGAGTATCTGTCGGAGTTCAGTGACTGTCAGTCACACTCAGTGCGCATCATACAGGACGACACGAATCTTTTCTTGGCCTGCGGACACAGAGATGTGCTCGTATTCAATGTCGAGGAGAGAAGAGTCACGGCAAGTGCATGTTTGTTTTAACTTTTGTGTTATACTTTACCAAACTACTTTTCTGCAAGCTCACTCAATACATGTTGTTTTTTTCCAGACCGTGATGCAGTTTGAAGCTTCAGTGACCAATTTGGCATTAAGTGACGATAAATATCGGCTTTATGCGCTTTGCTCAAACGGTGGGCTTTACTGCACCCCTCTACCACAGCTCAGGTAACGTTAGTATCTGCCATAACATATTTCTTAGATCACTTAAAGTGTTAGTTCATCCAAAAAATGATAATTCTGTCATTAATTACTCACCTTCATGTCGTTCCAAACTCGTAAGACTTTCTTCAGAACACAAATGAAGATCTTTTTGATAAAATCCGAGAGATTTCTGTCTCTCCAATCCATTGACTGTTACGCAACTACCACTTGGACGCTTCAAAAAGTTCATAAAAGAGATCTTAAAAAGAATCCATAGGAATTGAGCGGTTTAGACCAAATTTTAGGAAGAGACTCTTTTGCTTTATATGAACAGATTGAATGCTTGAGCTTCTGTTAAACTGATAACTGATGTGTGAGTTGAAGAATTTGTATGTGTATAAAAGCTTAAATTCAATCTGTTCATCATATAAAGCAATCGTGTCTCTTCAGAAATATTTGGGATATTAAACCGCTCAATTCATATCTCTTTATGAACTTTTTGAAGCATCAAAGTGATAGTTGCGTAGCTGTCAATGGAGGGACAGAAAGATAGAATTCTATTCTATAACTCACTTATAGCAAAATAAAATACTTAACCTTTATATTGCAACAGATTTTTTTTGTCCAGTCAATTCAGAACTGGTTAGCAACAGTAATAAGGTTTGAAAACTGGATCTTTCACAGTTAGAATTCACTTTTTCTTTTTCACAACATAAATTAAATCCAGTCATTTTATGTGAATTTTCCTAGCAGAGTTGCTGTAAGGAATTTTCCCTAGGAAACTTGTCCATTAATACGTCATTACAGGAAGGGAAACTGCATTCGTCAAGCAATTTCAATGGATCTTTAGATTTTCTTTAGTCATTATAATGTGGAATTTTTATTTTTATAATTTTTTTCCATGCTTCTTTTTTACTAGTTCTTCCTCTGTCCTGGCGCGCAAAAGTCCTGACCGTGTGCTGAGTATTGTATCAGATGATTCCATTGTCCTGAAAAATTTAAGTCTGCAAGCATTTACCATAGTTGAGAAGATCCTTGTGACTCTTAGTCTTCACAAGTCCATCTGGAGTTTTGATCTCTATGAAGAGCCTGGATCCAGACTCCTTCGTAAACTTGCATGTTTCCAGGTTGCAACTGTAAACTCATGCCGCTTAAACATAACAGACAAAGAAAAAAGTGTGAACTGTCCTCCAGTGCTGACTTGCATCTACCCTAAAGGCTCAACGTCAGTCAACTCTCAACAGTCTGACCTCCATCCTTATCTTGAACCCCGTCTTTTCAGGCTCTTATTTGGAGTGGATGCCTCTTTAGTCAATTCTCCAGTCATTCTATGTGGTTTACCTGATGGACGTATTTGCTGCTTTCCTTTGCTCATCCCCACCCTGGCTGGTCCAAGAGGAGAGCAGAGATCTCCAATCAGAGTCCTTCAAAGCTTAGAGCAGCCAATCGTATTTGTCGGAACCTGCGTCTCTGGAGAACACGGACCTCAGTGTCTCATCGCAGTTGGTCAAAGAGGCAAACTTCTAATGGTCAGAAGCAAACAAGCAAGCTCGGAAGGAAAAGAGGCAGATTATAGTAAGAATGAAATTAAAGTGCTTTTATTACATATATTTTTGCTTTTGCAAAAGTGTTTGATTTTGATTTGATAGTCAATAAGATTGTCGACAATAAAGAAAAGTAAAAGATCTTTAAAAAAAAAAAGTTTAATGTAAATGCCTTTTTTTGGTGTGCAATGTTCTCATTTTCTTTTTGTACTGGTTTCATATTGTTTTCGAAAAACTTAATACCATTTTTAAGATGTTTTAGTTTAATGTCTGAAAAAATGTCATGTGGTGTAACCATCAAATATAAAAAAAAGTAATAAAATATTTCCATAGATCTTGAATATGGAATACACATTATATTCAAAGAAGTTTAAAATATATTTTTCTAGGCTTTTTTTTTAATCGATTTCATGACTTCATAAATATAATTACAATTCATTCATAAATATAATTATGATTTGGGGGAGTTGCACCACATGACATCTTACAACCAGACAAAAAAGCAGTTTTGTTAAATATTTTTTTCTAAGAAATAATAATACATAATGCCAAACTATTTTGGTTTTGATTTTCTATTCAAGAATTAGCTTTTTTTCCCTTCATTTTGATATCAGGACAGTTTTAGCAATGCTTTATTTATTTAATGCTTTTAAATAAATTATAGATCAGTTTTGGTAATCTGTGTTAACATTCACATTTTACAGGCTTCAATGAGCATAGTGTACGAGGACCAGTGCTGTGTGTTTGTGTTGATGATAAGCGGCTGTACTACAGCTCTCTCAATGACCTACACACACTTCAGTTCCCCACGATATCTTCATCAGAAGCCACAGGAACTGAGTCCCAGCTGCAAGATCTGACCTCAGACAGTCTTGGTGTATGCAGGGTTATAGCACTCACTCGGCCATATACTAACCCTACAGGTACGATACATGCATTGCATTCTGATCAATCTCTATGCTGTTTACCAGGCTTTAAAGTGTTTTAATTCTTAAGTCACTAACGCAAATTGTTTGTATTTGAATTATAAGGATCTGTGCAGCTTATGGGCATATCTCTGAGTGGAAGACTGCTTCGAGTGAACCTTCCTCAAGCATCTGAAAAAGGAAATGTGCCCAGGTTACCTCCATCTCTAGCAGGCCAGAGAGTGAAGGACCTCCTGGCTTCCATCGGAAACATCTGGGAGAGGTCTGTTTCATGCCTCATCATAAAAAAGAAAACTTCTGATTTTCCAACGCCTAAAGCTAAATGTCACATTTTGAGTTAATGGGATATAACAGTGTCAGTGATAAAGAATAATTAAAAAATCTAATTTAAAACTGATTTAAAAGTTCTGTATTCTTTGTAATCATGTTGGTTTCTTTCTCTAATTTAATTTATACGTCACTGTTTGTATGATTTTTTTTTTATTTTATTTTTTTATAAATTAATAGAGCGACCAATATGAGTGTCACGTCATTGACACTTTTGTTACTGTCTTCTGCAGGGCAGAATCCTTGAAACATAAGCTTCAGGAGAAAAATGAGTCTATCAAACGTCTGAATCAAGTCATAAATGTTTACAGCCTACTGTTGGACACCCATGGGAATGAAAAAAAGTTTAATATGGGCACCAAACATCCAATCAGCTGTCATGGTGTGGCTAGATGGAGCTCATTGCTCCAAAGAGACTCTTTGACTCTTACATGTGTGCTTGAAAACTCAAGTGGGTGTACATTGGAGCATGGTTGGACTCTGTGCATTCAGGTCCACCCATTATCCCAATATTCAAATATTGAGAGCTCATCCAGGACATACTCATTCCCATTGAAAAAAATGGATTCTGATCAGAAACTGGATGTAACCATTCCTCTTGAAACCGCTGATGGGCTGTCTCTGCCAGTGAAGGTCTACTGTTCTCTCACCTTCTCCCTCTCCAATCTGTTTAGCCCTGAAGCATCTTCTCTTGCTGTTTCCCAGCTCCTAACAGAGATGGGCTCCATCAGTGCACCTTTGAATTCTTTAACAGTGGATTGGCTTGATGCTTTAAGGCTTGAGGGACCATTTTCTCATGGTAACATCAGACACGACAGTGTCAGGGATGGCATTCAAGCCTTCCTGCGTGCCAGAGGAGCGTTAACCAAAGATTCTGATACCACTTCCAAGTCAGGACCCGTTGCAGTGCTGATCAGAGTATCATCCGAGCTTCTAAAGGCCAAACTGCACATTTCAGTAACCAGCAGTTCAGAAACATGTGTGTCTGTGCTAAACTGGTTGGTATCACCAGAGGTGATGGGACAAACAAAGTCTGTACAAAGTCCAGTGGTTTGTGCCTACAGCCCAGATGGATGCTCTGTCAAGATTATGGCCAAAGAGGTGCTGACTTAATACTACTCATTACTCACTTACGATCATGAAGTCTGTCATTTAGAATGAGCTACTCATGTCTTTCCTCAAGGTGACACTGGGAGATTTATGCTCTGAAGGACCTCTTGAAGTCCTGGAGATTCGGGTGGAGAGTACATCTGTGGCAGCAGTGTGTGGACTGCATCATGCCATTCTGAGGCGCCTACAGGTACTTTTATTAAAAAAAAAAATCTATTTTTCTAACATGGACTTACAATTGAATCTGATTTGGGGATCATGACTTTTTCAGCAGGTCTTGTTGAGAGACTCGACTGTAAAATGTTGCCATACAAAGCAGTTAAAAGCACAGAGCTTGTGTGAAGCTGTACGGCATGTTGAGGTAGATCTGATTCTCTTCATTTTATTTGTTCATTCTTGCATGCTTAGATTACACCATTTGGATTAAAGTCAAAAGATGCCATCACATTTACTGTTGCTCGGCAAATTTTGCTGCAAAAAATCCAGTTATTTAAAAAAAACTGGGGGGGAAAAATCACTTGATCGTACTGAAAAAGGTACCCATCCTATTACAGGCATGCAGACTCTTACATTCGCTCACACACACACACCTGTTTTCAATCTGGAGGTCAGCATGAGGGCTTCATGTGTCGCTACACTATAGACCCCTTTTCAGTTGGTAAACATGGTGACGTTTTTTTTATGGGCGGAGCTTAGGTGGTGGCAGAACTAGCCCTCTGGCCGCTTCACTAACGTTAGTTTGCAAGTTTTGTTAGCTTGTTTTTTTAATAATGATTGGAGAAAATCCGATTTTATCTTAATGTGCAAGGTCACTCACTGTCCAGGATCGCGATTGTTATTTGTAAAGGTTAATTTTAACGGACATCCCAGATTGGCTGACCCGTACACGCTCAGTCAATGGATGGACGATCTGACAGGATTAACGTTAACGCTACCTCCAGTTGAGTGGCCTGACTTCTACACCTACCTGATAGAGAAACTGAGGGCATATAAATCTTTAGATGCCTATAACTGTACTAAATGGTCACGTACAAGACTTGTGTGGTAGCCTACGATCCGCAGTTCTGCCTAGCCAGCTCCAAGGCCAGACAGAAGACGACAATGTAAAGAGTGACGTTACGGTGCAATTTTAATGATGTGAATATTTTCTAGAAATAAAAATGACAGATACAGCATATTCAACTATGTATTTGGTTACCCTTTCATACCAGGTTCTTCAAAAAGTCTAGTCACAATCAATCAAAACAATGTATACAATCATAGATGATTCACAAATAATCACAATCATTTAGAAAACATTATGCGATAAAATTTCAAATTGGAGCCTGTACTCCGTCGATTCTTGCACCCAACAACACAAAAAGATGACATTTAATAACAATACTAATAATTTAAGCTCCTTATTATGTAGTCGAATCTGTGCTGGTTTGTATTGGCCGCCTCCAGTTTTCCCAGAGCCCGTCTACGGAGAGCCTACCCACTCCCTATTAAGCTCTATTGTACTGAATTTTGGTTGTAGTACCACCAGAGTTCCACTGGGGGCGATCGCCATGAGTGCAAAATGAATGGGAGTCAATGGGGCTAGACAGCTAAATTTGTCTCTTTCACCCGATTGCCGTTGAGAAATCTCAGATCTGATTGTAGATTTTGCAAGTTCAACATGGGTTTTAGGTCGAAAGTTGAATGAACGAGTACTTATGTCCTTTTGATTTCTTACAGGTTCAGTTGTTGTTGCCCATAACACGCTAGCATTCTGCTAATGAACGCTGATTGGTCAGTGAAGGACTGATTACGACCAGAGATACCGCTTGATGGCATCGTGTCATCCGCAGCGGGACCAGAAACAAACAAAACAAAAACTCTTCTAGCACGTGTGTTTACCTCTGTCAGCTGTGTTGTCGATGCCTCGAGTGAAAAGAAAGTGCAGAGCGCGAACGCACCAGAGTGAGTGAAGGATTGCCGTTAAGCAGTATCTCTGGTCGTACGATGTGTATGACGTCATTGACACTTTAAAAGACTTTTTAAAGCAAATTTGAGCAAGTGACTCAAAAAAATCTAACACCCAGCAATGTGTAATTTATTTGCATCTCCTTTCGAATACAACATTCAAATTACTAGACAAAAAATTATATCCTGAGAAAAGTGGATTTTTATTGGTATAGCGCCATAGACCTCCATTCATTCTGCACTCGTCCTGTGAGCGCCCTCATATGGAATCAGAGAGGAACTGCAACCAGTTCAGAAGCCGGAAGTTTACTGAGAGTGAAACTTCTCGCCATATTAGACATTCTCTGGTTTTCCCTTTGTTTTGCCACCAGCTAACGCCGTGACGTAACTGTGACGTCGGCTCGAAATTGGTCTATGGAATTTTTTTTTTTTTGCCTGCAACATTTGTGGCTGCACCTTTACCCTGTGATTAGTATTAATTCACATATATCAGACAGTTTTGTTTAATTCAATACTAAAAAAATTTTTTTATTTTTTTGTCAGTCTCTTTATAAAGATCTCCAGGATGCTCAAAATCAAGCAGCTCTTGGTGGCACAATGAAGACGGATAACAGCTCTGAGATGTTGTTCCGCATTTTTCTGCAGCTGAGGGCAAACCCACTGGTCATTCTCTGATTTAAATACACACACGAACTTGTGTATTACATATATTTTGTATTACAGTAGAGGTTGTTTCATACTGTTTTACCTTTAGGATACAAAGTCCATGCTTTCCTTTTTGTGTGTCCCATGCATCATCACTTCACAAAATGAACAAAACACTGCCTATATAAACAGAAGGATGGAGAAAATTGTATCTCCCCACCGATCTACACTAGAATCAGTTGTTAAATCTACATGAAAGCAGTCTGTGAGTGTGTACTGAAGACTCTGTAAAATCTATCCACAAATCTGATACTTTAGCCAACTGGTTGTGTCTCCAGATTGAAAAGCTTTTCTCTGAGCCGATAGTATCTTCCTTCTTTGGCCATGAGCTGCCGGTGTGTTCCCTGCTCCACGACTTCACCTCCCTCCATGAAGATAATGTGGTCTGCTTTCTCTACAGTCTCCAAACGATGAGCTATTACCAGCACTGTCTGATCCGTTATGCTATTGAGCACATCTTGAACCTGGGAAATAAGATAATAAATAGACACTATAAAAGGGGAAAACCTCAGAATTTAGCATGTTACTGCAGCTTAAAAATAATTACTGTGCAGATTTAGTATTAATTCCATAAGAGTTCGTACTGCTTGTTGTGTGCTACAGTCCATGTGGCTGGTGGCTTCATCCAAGATAAGAATCTGTGGGTCTCTTATCAAAGCTCTGGCTATAGCAATGCACTGCTTCTGCCCTGCCGACAGCTCGTCGCCACACTCTCCAACATCTACAGAAAAAGCATTCAAATTTAACCAACTCCATTTATTTTTAGGGATATACATATCAGTACCATGTCACTGATTTATAAATATCAGTATATAATTTTATTCATCAACTCGCACATCAGTTAAATGAAATCTCAAGCATGTTTGAGGTTAACCAATGAGGTTAGTTCTCATGCATCAAGCAGGTTTGGTTAAGCTGTTTATGTTCGCTGATCCAATGTTTATATGTGAATAAAAGACTAAATTAAATCTGTTCATCATATAAAGCGATCAAAAATTTGGACTAAACCGCTCAATTCATATGGCTTTGAAGTGTCAAAGTTGTGTAGCTGTCTATGGAGAGACAAAAAGCACTCAGATTTCATCAAAAAGATATTGATACTGATATTGATGAAAGATACGACATGGTATGACATGATTGTGAGTAATTAATGACAGAATTTAAATTTTTCTGGTGAACTAACCCTTTAAAGTCAATCTTCAAAAACACTAATTTTATTACATTCTTTAGCAAATCTCAAAATGAATATCCATTTTTCATACGGAACAGTATAATGTGATGCCTACATTCACTTCTAGGCATTCTTTAAATTACTTTTTTGGTCAGTTTTATTTTTTATTTAGACAAAAAAAGTATAAAAAGGTGATATTGGCTATAACATGAAAATATTTAACAGCTCATTAGTATCAGATAGAATTTTAATAACGGTGCCTCTTTAGTTATATCTACCTGTGTTGTATCCCTTTTCCAATTTGCATATGAAGTTGTGTGCATTGGCTTTACGAGCAGCTGCTTCTACTCTTTCAAGTGTGCAGTCCTGCAAACCGTATTCAATATTATATCTCACAGAGCCAGAGAAAAGCACAGGATCCTGGGATACCATCGCCACCTAAGCCAAATGAAAGACAATAATGTGTAGTTTTATAAGCTACTAGTTATACACTACTGTCTCACCAAACCATCCAATGGAATTAATGTTTTCACATCTCTCTTGGGGCCAGTTTGAAAGTTATCTGATCAGATTTTTGTGTTCAAAACTTTAGTAAAATTTGGATACATTTGATCCAAAAAATCAGGATTATCCTGATCCCAGCAGAAGGGTGGATTTCAGGAACAAAAATGTAATAAAACTTTAAAATTGTAAAAAATAAAAAACCCATAAAATATACACACATTTTTTTATTTTCCTCTTGATTAGAACCTTTCGGTAGCCTACAGTAAAGTAAAAAAGAGATTTTGGTGCCATAAAATAATCCCCAAACAGCTGGAAATATCAGACAAAAAAATGTATCACTGTTTGTAAACTACATTGGCACAATCATAAGATGAACCAGTCAAAAAAAAAAAAGTTCCCTATCTCATATTATTTATATCAGGATGTCCCTTTAGGGGCTCCGTAGAGCACTAGTAATCCAGATTTGGTCATCTGAAAAAGTGTATCTGGATCAGGGTGATCCAATTCAAAATTTGCATTGAAAAGCTGGCACAAAAGTAAAATGGATTACCTAATCCTGGATAGCAAAACATGGGATTTCCAAATCCAGATCATTCTGATCCAGACAAACATTTTTGAACAACTGGCCCCTGAAGTTATATGGTTGTAAATGCTGGTGAATCAATTCTTGCCTTTTTATGCAAATACTGGTGTTGGTAACGGTACAGAGGTTCTCCATCCAGGAACATCTCACCCTCCTGTGGATCATAGAACCTTTGGAGCAAGCAGACGCAAGAGCTCTTCCCACCACCAGAGGGCCCTACCAATGCCGTCAGCTTTCCTGGACTCAATTCCAATGTAACAGACTGCAACAATTCAACAATGAATACATGCAAATCACATAAGTTCCATCTATGATTAGCTTTTGTGGAATAAACAAAAAACGTACCTTAAGTGCCATTTGATCAGGACGGGAGTGGTAGGAAAAGGTGACCTTTTCAAAGGTTAGTCTTCCCTTAAGCTTCTCTGGAGCCAGATGGCCTGCCTCTCTCAACTGTGGCTTCCTATCGAGCAGCTGGAACACCTTCACTGCTGATCCCACAGTATTCAGCATGTCTCCATAGATATATACAAGATGCTGAGAATATAATCATGGCCAGAATTTAGTCTCATCTCAATGAAGGGTCATATTCTTGTAAAATCTACCTAGCCATCTTACCCTCATGTTGGTCACCATGTCCTTCTGGTAGAACACAAACGCAAGAAGGCTGCCACTGCTAAGCTGTCCAGACGAGATGAGATTTCGGCCTTGGAACAGCATTGCTACCTTCAAGCCCACTGTAATGAACTAAAATGCAATGCAAGAAGATAGCCATTAGTATGAATCAATGAACTATAACACAATTTCTACTAAGGAGAACAGTGAATGCAACTTAGGACTGTATATGATTTACCCTGCGTATTAAGAGATGAAATGCACTGTAGACACCTTTACGCCTCAAAACCTGGAGCTTCCTGTTGAGAGTCTGTTCATATCGCTGCTGTTCCTGATGCTCTGCCTTAAAACTGCGCACAGTCTTCATCGACCCAATGACAGAAGACGCCAATTCTGTAGTCTCTGCATTACAGTCCTGAAGCTCTTTGGATGTTTTCTGATCAGGAAGGTGAGGCATTATGAATTCATTATGGTCTCCCCAAAACGTTAGAAAAGACACAGCTTTATAACAAGTCTAAGCTTTGTAAAAAATAACAAGGAAACCAACGTGAGGAGGGTTACTTACCTGGGAGAAGTTGTTGTATGAGTTCTGAATGAAAGCAAGAAGGGGCATTTCAATGCATGAAAGGAGGGTTAACTGCCAGGACAGGCCCAGCATGAAGTACAGCATACCGCATGTCTTCACCAGGCTTCGCAGTAACACATTCACATTCATGGCCACAGAACGTCCCATTTTATCAGTGTCAGAGGTTAAACGTGATGTGAGACTGCCTGTAAAAGAAAATAAATTGACAAGATTTTAATAAAGGCTATATTATCAAATATACACAATTTTGTAGCTTTGTCTACTCTTAAAATAATCCTAAAATATGCAGCAGAATGCAGTGTCTCAAGACACATTTTTTACCCTCTGGTGGTCTTCGGTCAATTTAGAACAATTTTAAGTTTCGTTTTTTTCTTTCTTTTTTTTACATGGTACAAAACTTGGTGAAAATTTTGTGCCACTTCCTATGTGAAAACACAAAAACATTGTGGATATGATTAGAAAGGTGAAATGGTCTTCAAAAAATCTTCACACTTGTTTTCTTCATGTCGAAAATGACCCCCATATCACGGTCACGTTCTGTTTCTCTGTCTTGTTTAGTTTTAGGGGCTGTTTACACGACACCATTTTCAACTAAAAACTTTTTATGCATTTTGACTGTTCATTTACACATCAACAGTGTTTTGGGGGCCTGAAAATGCAAAAAAAAAAAACGGGATTCAAAGTGCAAAGTTTTGAAAATTATACCGTTTTCATCTCCATGTAAACTACAAAAACGCAAATTTGTGAAAACGGTGACGATCAATACGCCATTTCATGTTGCATACAATTGTCTAGTCAGTAAACGTAGGTTGTAGCAGCAACACACTGAGATGATCATGCTAAATTTCTGACAAAATCATCGCAGGCAACCTTTGGTCACAAGACCGTGACAACGGCTGTCTTTGAACCTCTCTCAATGTAAGATGATTGGTCATCTTTCTTCTAGGACAGCTCAAAATCATACAATGTGTACCGGGCATAAGCCTTGAGTTCTCCTCAGTCCTTTTCAGTTACCAGTCAAACCTATTCAGTTTGACACCAGTAAAAACTCAAGAACAACATCTACAAGAAGGAGTTCAATGACTTTGGGCTTAACTTGACACTGTGTGTTTAAATTGCGGCACTCGTAGAGTGTTAAAAGTCATCATGAAACAGAAGTAGCAACAGGTCTTCCGCATTGTTAAGCACATGGGAGTGAAATTAATTATCAGAAAAGTAAAAATGTAGGGCGGGACTTTCTGAGTATTGGTTGTTGATTGGATTTTAAGATGTGGGTGTTGCACTCATAAGTACACGCTTTCCTGGGTCAGGGGTTTAAGTGTACTTAAGTGTAAGATTGGAGTCCTGCATACTGTTGTTTTCACTGAAAGGTCCAGTTATGACATTCTTATTACATATTATATGGTCAAAAAAGAAACACATGAGCTCTATAACGAGCATTTATAAAAATAGATGGGGTGAATTTTCATTTAATCTGCCCTATTTACATAGAAAGACAATTAGTGCTAAACTTCAACTTCCAAAGTGTAGGAACAGGTATCATACCTGGTTTATTATCTTCAAAGAAGCTTATCTCCTGCTTCATGAGGTTCTGGAACAACAGGTGTCGTATTCTCTTGTTGAGTCTGCAGAGGCTGCACATGAACATCCCACCGCGCAGACCAGTGAACATAGAACTTAAAGACACAACAATTTAACATTTTAATTGCAAGAAACAAAACCAATTTGTACACAAAGACATTTGTTTTTAGTAAGATTTTTGCATTGGATTGATGTTACACTTACCTTCCAAGTGAAAACAGTGCCATGAGTCCAATGGCCCATACGAAATTGTTGTGCTGGTACTTTCCACTCAGTATGTCAATAACTTTCCCAATGCAGTATGGGATGAATGTCTCAACTACAAAATAAAAGGTATTACTCTGGATTTAGTTTACAATAGTTTTGTCAATGTAGATAAAAGATTAGCCTAACTGAAATCAGGATTTAGATTTAAAATCACAGACTAATTCTGACAATATTTTAGTTTCCTCAACCAGGAAAAACACTCACAAAGCGCCGCCAGGCTGAGGAAGAGGAAGGCAGCCCCTAGATGAAGATAGTCTGGCCTGGAGTAGCGGATGACCCTCATTAGGAGTGCTCTGGCCTCTTCATCTTTCTTCGGGTTCCTGGAACCCTTAGATGATCCACCGTGTGGGAAGGCCATCTCCCACACCATATATATGAGAGTAGATGTAGCAGTGCTCAGGATCACCATGCCAGGATCAGGAACAGGACTAAAGCCTCTCCCAGTCCCGTGAAGCATTGTCTGAATGCTATCAAACACGGGAGGTAGGAAGCTCAGTAGGGCTACCCAGCGCTTCAGGAGAGGCTGATTTCTGCTGTCAGAGACATGTGTGATTACTGAATACAGTACAACGCAGCTGATGGTCCTGAGAGCCCACAGGCACCATAGATCCAGACTGCCCTCTCCATCCAGCCACAGGAGTGCTATCCACACACAAGCCCAGATGACAAGATCACAGCACAACAGACAGAAATGTTCTGCTGCAGCTCTGGGTATGGAGTACGCCTTTGAGATCATCTTAAAACTGAAAAGACAAAGAGGAATCAGATAAACCAGACTAGAATGGTTCCATAGACCAATCACACTAGTCTTTTGTTTGGTTTTAGCTGATGGGCAAATTGGTCTCTTCGTCTGACCAACTAAAGAATCCCTCAAACCCATTTAAACCTGCTAAGACTAGCAAACCACCTTAGGCTGGTTTAGTTTGTTTTTATCACCAATAATCTTCTCAAGTACTTTAAAATACATTGCATAAGCACTAAACATTATAAAGTTTTAGTTTTCTTACCATTAGTTGTTCTCGTTGCATTTTGGCGGAGGATCACTTTTGCTTTCACTTTCACGTGGGCGGTGTCAAAACTGTTTTTTCAGGTCAGTGCGCATAAGAATAGTAAGAATCGTCTATACTGTGAATATGCTTAAATTTTGTTTAAAACGAGTCAGCCTCGGTGTGCACAAAACGTTTTTATCTCAATTAGCTACTGTAGTGCGTATGACGGATCATGACGTATTACGCCTACGCCGGTTACGCTCGTTTGTTCTTCGAGTGGCCAACAGAGAGCGCTGTTTAGCGAATATCATCTTTCACGAAAGTGCAGCCCTTTTTTCTCTCATGTGCATAAATGTAAACAAGGATTTTAATATCGAAAAGCTATTATTATAACATTTTCCTAAACACACTAACAACAATATAGTAAGATGTGTGTGTGTGTGTGTGTGTGTGTGTGTGTGTGTGTGTGTGTGTGTGTGTGTGTGTGTGTGTGTGTGTGTGTGTGTGTGTGTGTGTGTGTGTGTGTGTGTGTGTGTGTGTGTGTGTGTGTGTTTTAGGAGGATATATTGCGATGCCTTGAAAAATAGCCTATAGCGTGCTATGGGAGAATGTAAGGTGGTAACACTTAAAATTCATTATTTGTCTGAGCTTAATTAGTAAAACATGGCACCAGAATGTTTTCCTCACCAAAGACTTTTCTCCAAGCATTAAAGTACAAGTTTACCTAGTAAAAAAAAAAAAAAAAAAAAAAGCCAAACAATAATTCTGCTTGTTTATTGATAGCAAAAGAAAAAGCAGAGCATTTTTCTGCATACATCTTAGTTTTATATTTAAATTGAGTATAGAAATAAACTATTTTATTATAGTAAATACTTTATATTACACATTGTAAAAATCAATGATACTCTCTCAGGGGGCTCACAGCCCTTTAAGCTTTTAGAAGCTGGTCATTTGCTTTGGTAAAGTAACACAATAACAGAGCAACAACAACAAGAGAGTTTACATTTAAATCAGCACAAAGTGAAATGTGACACATTAAAAATGGGCCCTTTGCACAAACACAATCTCATTCAGTATAATCCTTGAACCTCACAAACACCCTAAGGGCACATACTTAAGTTTTCTCATACCCAAGCACTCACTGAGAACAGGAAAACTTGAAACAAAAAAAAGTCTTTGTTTTGTCTTGGTTAAAAATGTTCTGTACTTGTACTGAGAAAACTTTTAGAGCCCACGTAGAATAACAGCAAAACTATTTTCTCCTGATTTATTATACAGTACTGAATTTGTAGAGACATTAGACCAACAATCTTCCAATAAAGGTCAGGTTTTTCAGTGCATGGGTCTTATCACACAAATGATGTATAAAACAACACAGTGTAATATAGAGTTTTGGGGTTGGTAAGATTTTTTTCTTTTTTCTTTAAAGAAATCAATACTTTTATTCAGCAAGGATGCATTAAAAAAAGCGACACTGATGACATTTATATTGTTACAAAAGATTGAAAATGTCTTTCAAATAAATGCTATTCTTTTGAACTTCCTATTCATCAAAGTATACAGAAAAAATATATTACTGTTTCCACTAAAATATTGAGAATAAGACAATATTAAATAGTATTAAATATTTCTTGAGCACAACATCAGCATATTACAATGATTACTGAAAGATCACATAACATTAGACTGTAATAATGGCTTTATTTCAAAATATATTAAAATAGAAAACAGTTATTTTAAATTGTAATAACATTTCGCTATATTACCGTTTTTTATTTTTTTTATTTTTTTTTATTATCAAATAAATGCAGCATTGGTGAGCATAAGAAACGTCTTTCAAAAATCTTACCAACCCCAAAATGAACAGAGGTGTAACTGGTGAAAAATGAAGAAAATTAATATTAAAAGGCATGAGATGAAAAAATCCCTGACTTCAAATAGCTTAATTTCCTGGGCAAATAACTTCAACGTTCAGTCATTTTAGATCAGGAATGAAGAAGCGTTTCAAATATTTTCTTGAATTAAGTATTAACGGATGGCATTGTTTCGCCATGGCATATACTGTGTAAGGCAAACCAGTGATGTGAGACCAGGACTTTTACAAATGCAAGTGTCATAAAACAAAGTACAAAACAACCAGGGTTTGACACTCACTGAAATAATACAGTTATAAACAGCACATTCTATGATACCAAGAAATGGGGTAACATATTTTTGTACCTGATATGGATCACAATTGCAAAAACATAAATAACTCTGATCCAGGTCATACATTTGTGATGTTTTATGCCTCTGATGATGGGTTATTTGTCTTGTCCCCATCTGTAGGCACACTGCTGTACTGGCAGTCTGTGGACATATTGATGGCAGGTTTAACTGGAGACCCAGACGCTGGTAAACTGTTCTTCTGGGCTGCATCACGGGAGTCCAGCCAGTAAAACGAAACCATCAGGAAAAGAGCTGATAAGGCCACAGAGATGCTGCAGGCCAGGAACATGTACGTGTACTGTTCGGTTCTGTCCACAAGCATTCCTGTAACAGAGTTATGATAACATTTAACAGTTCCTTTCATATCTAGAGAAGTAAAAAACAAACAAAACTGTAAATTAACCTATACACTCCTGGTCACAAGTTTGGAATAATTAAGTCTCTTCTTCTCATAATACAGTAAAACCGTAATATTGTGAAATATTACTACAATTTAAAGTGATGGCAAAGATGAATTTTCAGCAGCCAGTCCAGTCTTCAGTGTCACATGAACCTTCAGAAATATGCTAATTTGGTAAACAATTTTGATCAGTTATTACTGGTGCTCATTTATTAATAATGGTTCTTATTAATATCAATGTTGAAAGCAGTTGTGCTGCTTAATATTTTTATATTATCAAAGAGATCACGATTATCCTACGATTCAGACAACTAAACAAAATAACATGAAATCTCCTGGAGGTTCTGACAAAATGTTAATTGCTTCAGTCTATTTGAAATGTTTAATTAATCTGAATGAATTTATTTGATTTTTTTACAGTTTGAATGACTGATTCAATGACTCACTCATAAAGACTTCACTTGTTTAAATACTGTTTATATCTGAACTATTAACTTTTATCCCAGTACTTCTGTGATAATATGAATATTTGCAACACAGAAATAACGATACTGTGCGGTTGAAAAGACTGTTTGTGAAGCTTTAAGGCCTTATGTAACCCCACCCCATTTTTTCCTAAGATAAGCCAAGCCAAACATATACGTGTATTACTGTAGTAGCACTCCAAGGTGCTAGGTTGTGCTTGGCTCAACTAATAATGACATTTCTGTGTGAGAAAGAGCCAGTTAAGCTTGACCAGATTGAGTACACAGCCTCCGCTCCCACTAACAGGCAAATCCAGATTAATGCTGTTACAATGGAGAATACATTCCACTATTTACTCAAAAACAGGCACACACTCCCTCACAGATAGTTACACAATCACATATGTTTCATTCTATATCGTAGTGAATTATTCTTTATACGGCAAGAATGGTTGGGAATGCCTTTAAAAAACATTTATGGGACTTTACTTTGACAGGAAAGTTGAGACATGACAGGAAATAACGCTGATTTCCTGATCCAAGCAGGATCTGATCTTGGGATAAGAGCAGTTGGATTTTTAGGTAAACACATTATGTGTTCATAATTTTTTTACATCAAGATTTTAGGGTAAAATTGTTATGAATGTGTAACAAAGTCTATTTTGTAGATACTGTTACTGGTCACTATTTCTTTACTAAATCTTTACTTAGTTTATTTTGAAATAATAAATATACAAACGACAATAAAAGGCATATGGTCATACAACTGTAGAGGATAAAACACTCTTTTTTTTAAATAGACGTGACTTTACGTAAAAGTCAAGCTGTTTGTAGAATTGAGTGCTGCACAGTTTTGAATAACAAACTTAAAATACAAATAAAAAATATGTATATAGCACCTTTAGCAATAAAGCATTATGAAGTGTCTCACAAATCATATATTAAAAAATAAAACATATTCACACAAGTCTATGAAAAATAAGTTAAACAAGATTTTTTTTAAAAGAGACAGATTCAGCAAATCTAAATGGTCAAGTGTTATGACAACTGAAGAACAACGGTTCTAAATTGCCTCTCAATAAATATCAGGTCATAAAGCTGAATGCACAGTAGCTATAAATGCAGTTTACTTTCCAGACTTTCCAACTCTCCAAAAGTATTTCAAGTCACAAAATGTTGCTAGACCTGAATGTCCTACTAATGATGAAAAGCTAGAAACGCCCTTGCTATATCTATGGAAACTATACTTCTTGTCTCAAGTCTAGGGCAGGAACAAATGTTGAAACACCAGCAAGACCACATTTAAAACATTTCCTGTCTGTTTTCAACAGATGGTCTCTGGAGTTTAGATGCCTTGTTTGTGCGTTCAACTTCAAGTCATGTCGAAATTATCGTATTTATGAGCTGAACGAACGTGAACGCCACCACAAAGTCATAATTATGAGCGAGAAACTCTGGATTTTCTTTGAGCTCAGAGTTTACGAGTTGGGAGCGTGTCACTGAGAAACAGCATTGGATGCAACATCTCTAGTGGACTAGCCTGGCTAACGTCAGACCTCGTCTCATTGAGACGTGGTCTGGGAACCACATGTTCATTTTCTCGTATTTGAGGCGTGGTTTACGAATGCCCAGAGCCGTTTATTGGCCGCTACGAATGTCTATCAAATGCGCCTGTACGTAGCTCGTAGCCAATCGTTTCAATTATACCAGATGACGTATGTAGAGCGACAGAAATTCGACGAGGAAGAAGACGATGGGTCAGAGATTTATGTGTACACGATGGCGTTCAGCGACTGCACTACTTAGAACACTATCTAAGGCTGCATCGAAAGGTTGGATCCATAGATATAAACAAACTGCTTCGGTGTGTCGCATAGATGTCGTCATCGTCTTGCTGCTCCCTCCCCGTTCTGTGATTGGTTCCCTTTTTGAGGGGAAAATCTGGCGCAAGGCAACATGGGGAAACCCAGGCTACTAGTGGACGGTAATTTTTCAGAAATTAATTAAAAACATTAAAAGTAAAACACACCTGATGCACAATCATTGTTCAATGCACAATAAACTTGGGTACGTCATGCAAGTAGACTGTACGATGATGACACCTATAGAATTGTAGATTACGGTGCAAGTTAGTAAAGAAGAATAAAGCATCAACAGCATGCACTAGTGGTATACAAACAGGGGCCGTATTCACAAAGCATTTTATCTTACCACTAGGAGTACTCCTAAATCGCACTAAAAGATTTTAGCTAGGAGTTTTCTCTTAATTCACAACGCCTTTCAGACCTACTCTTAGTAAAGAAAAATGACAACTCCTAAACTAAGAGTGAGTCTTCGTTGCTATGGATGACGTCATTACTCATGCACGAGCTTGACTGAAGTGACCACCTTGATTGGCTGATGATTGTAACGCGGAAATTATTCCAAACACCTCCCCTACGATGATGAGTGACAGGTGACAGGTCTCAGAAAGCGTGCGCTTCACAAGTAGTGCGAAGGACGGAAGATGATGAATAACTGAATAAATAGCCTAAATGAATAAAGAGTAAGGCAAAACAAATAGCCTAGCCGCCTAATGAAACATATGGATTGATGCAATATCTTTGCAACATTATTGAATTAATCTGTCACTATATGCCTCTGCCTACGTTTGCAAAGAGAAGAACATTTTAATTTGATTCACAATGAAACGTTACAATTAGTTTACATGCAATGAGTAGCCTAGTTTTGCTTGTTGTTGGTGGCGTTATTGCATTATGCCTACAATGCAAAATTGTTCCCTCGCGATTGGAAGCTCCTGTAGCCGCCGCGTACACATTTCAAAACATCGCAACGTGAAATGCCACAAAAAGCGGTTTGTGAATAGGTCTTAGTGAGTTAGGAGTCCTCTCGACTTCTTTTAAGCTGTCCCAGGCTTAGGTGCTACTTTTAGGGCTAAAATGCTTCGTGAATTACTCTTAGTCAAAAAAATTAGGAGTCCTAAAGTTACGAGTGACACGCCCATTATTTTTAGGAGTTGCTCCTAAATTCGCCAGTTAGGAGCTACTTTTAGCCTTAAAATTCTTTGTGAATTGTACACAAAGATTTTTTTTTTTGCAATTGTAGTTATTATGTGCGCTGAAAAAAAGAGGAGGAAGCGAAAGAGGAGAATATGGACTAAGAATAAGTAGTTTTAAATTTAGCTCCACGTCGTGTTGATCAATACGCCAATTCATGTTGCATTTTTTTTGGCTAGTCAGTAAACGTAGGTTGTAGCAGCAAACACAATGAGTCGCAGGCTATCTTTGGTCGCAAGACCGTGACAACGGCCGTATTTGAACCTCTCTCACTGTACGATGTAGGAGCCACGAGTCACGACCACAGAAGTCACCACGATTGGTCATCTTTTTTCTGGGACAGCCCAATATTGTACAATGTGTACTGGAGATAAGAGAAGGTACACCGCCATCTTGCACCGACAAAAGTGACTTAAACGTACCTGACATCGTAATTACGACTCTCCAACGCTTAAATACGAGCTTCCCAGGAGGACTTGAACACACCTGAGTCGTACATATACAGGCAGTGACATGGTGCTGTCGACCTACACTACACATAATTCAAAACACAAAGTTTTCAAGTTACCTGCGAGGGGAGGTCCTATCAGCAGTGTGACGCTTTCCATGATAGACAGCAGGCCGAGCGCAGACGGGAATCGACTCATTTCCACTGTATCCATCAGGACGGTGAACATCAGTGAGCCTACCACGCTCATGGACAGTCCGTAGATCAGCACGTAAATTAACAGCACATTGAAATCGGGAGAAATGCAGCAGATACTATTACTGAGTCCATTTATTAGAAGTGCGACTGAGAAAACGTAGATGTGTCGACCTTTAAACCAGGAAAGGCTGAAGAGCACTCCGGCGGGAGGCCGCACAAAGATGTTGACAAAGCCTAGGATGGAAAGCAGCAGGGCGGCTTTGCTTGGATCCATGTGATCTGATGCATACGGGACCAGGAAAATAAGTGGCACCACAAACCCCAGCATCATCCAAGTGATGCCCAATGAAAACACCCGAAATCGCAGGTTGCTGCAGAAGAGGTCAAAGGCCATGTGTTTTCTGAGGAACGATGCTAAGCTCTGACAGATTCCCGACACACATCCCTTTTTGCCTGGGGATACGGGACTGTTGCTCATCACCTCTGACATTTTGGGCTTGCGAGGCCTGAGTGGTCTCATAACAGCTCCACAAACACAGCAGTTGAGCAGCACAGCGCCAAGCACCAGAAAGCTTCCTCTCCAGCCCAGCTTACTCTGCAGATAGTCACCTAAAAAGGGCAATGTACACAGACCCAGAGCAGTACCAGTGGAGGACATCGCATTGGCAAAAGGACGACGGCGCACAAAGTAGTGGCCAAGTATGGTGACAGCGGGCTGGAAGCTGAAACAGAAGCCCAAACCTGTAAAACAAACAGAGGGTCATGCATTATATAGAACTGACTGATGGATTATAAACTTGCTAACTGAATTACAAACTACAAAACAAAACTGAAGTTCATTGTTCTAAATAATCATCAATGAATAATAAATACATAAAATCTGTAACTGTAGATGAGTGTATTTAAATAACACATTTAGTTACGATTAAACAATATGATAATCAATATTATATTATCTAATAATTAATAATCAATCAATAAAATAAAATAAATGATCATGTATTATTTTACTTGTCAACTATCTGAGCTGTAAATGTATACATTTATTTATTATTTATTTATTTAATTAATAATAATTATGAATGACCAAATATTTCATTCAATTAAGTGTAATATGATTTAATATTTAATTAATATCGATATTATTTATATATGTTTTTATTTATATTAATACAATTTTAGAAATTTATAAATAATACATTTATTTTATCATTTACATTTATTTTGCCGCTTTATGCTACAATACATCTATTTTTAACATCTGGAACTATCTTTGTGGGTGGTCATTTTAATAAAACACATAATTAAAACAGCATCACACTCTCAGTAGTGGTGTTGTACTGAATGCCTGTAGCCAAATAACAGCCATGCTGATCATAAGCAGGATTATTGTGTGCTCAAGAATTAACTACATCATATTTGTATTCATGTTCTTGTTCATGTCAGGCTAGGCGGTAAAGCGCTTAGTGATAACTCTTTATATAATCACAATGGCATTTATCTAATCACTGCTGTTGCTCTTTCATATACAGATCAAGCAAGATGTCAAAATCACTTACTGACCTGTGATGACCCCAGTAGTGATGTATAAGTGAACTATTGAACGTGAGAAAGAGCTGATCGCCATCCCCAAACCACTCAGCACTCCCCCAAACATTACTGTCGCCCGGCAACCGAAGCGCTCCACCAGCACACTACACAGAGGACCTGGAAGAAAAATGCTTACAGTAAAAAAAAAAAAAACTCATATGAGATGGCTTAATCATTTTCAAAAACCAGCTACTCAAAACACCATCAATAAACTGCCTTAAACAATGTACTGCCTTGTTCTTCAAATATGATAAGCAAATATCAACATACAAGTAATTGACACATGGCATTTCAAGAGGTACACTTAAGTGTGTGTAATAAATGTTGGCTCTAGCTGTTCCTCTTTTTTTTATTATGACTATGACAGCTACAATGACTATCGCTATAACCGTATGATAAGGGTATAATGACTTTTAATAACCCTGTCTGTTGGATCTAATTTACAGTGCCTTGCGAAAGTATTTGTACCCCTTCATTCTTTTCACATTTTGTTATGTTGCAGACTTGTATGCTAAACCTCTTTAAATAACTTTATTTCCACAACAATCTACACTCCATACACCATAATGACAGAGCAAAAAAAAAAAAAGATTTGTGATAACTTTGCACAATTATATATATATACACTGTATATATAAAATGAAATAATTACATTGCCTAAGTATTCCTACCATTTTCTGGGATAATTGAAATTTAGCTCAGGAGCATTCCAGTGTCACTTGTAGATGTTACTACATTTTGAGTGGAGTTAACCTGTGGCATATTAGACTGAATGGGTATGATTTGGAAAGGCCTAACAATAAAAGGTCTAACAGCTGGAAATTGGCAAAAACCAAGCCATGAGGTCAAAAGAACTGCCGGTAGAGCTCAGAGACAGGATTGTGTCAAGACTGCTGCATTGAAGGTTCACAGAATCATTTAGCCTCCATAATCCTTAATGGAAGAAGATGTGAACAAGTAGGACTCTTCTTAGAGCTGGCCTCCTTGCCAAACTGAGGAATCAATGGAGAAGGGACTTGGTTAGAGTGGTGACCAAGAAGCTGATGGTCACTCTAGTTGAGCTCCATGATCATGGAGATAGGAGGAACTTACAGAAGGACAAACATCACTGCAACAATCCACTTATCTGGGCTTTATGGCAGAGTGGCCAGACTCAAGCCTCTCCTCAGTGAAGACACATGAAACCCCACTTGGAGCTTGAACCCAATCGAACATCTCTGGAGAAACCTGAAAATGTCTGTCCAGTGCACCAATGGTTCCCATCCAATCTGACAGAGCTTGAAAGGATCTGAGGAGAAGAATGGCAGAAAATCGCCAAATGCTGATGTGCAAAGTTTGCTGCATCATTCCCAAAAAGATTTGAGACTGTAAAGGTGCTTCAACTAAGTACTGCATTAAGGGTACAAATGCTAATGCAATGTACTTATTTCAGTTTTTCCTTTTTAATAAAGTTGTCACAAATGTGTTTTTTGCTTTGTCATTATGGTGTATGGATTGTAGATTGATGTGAAAAAAGTAATTTAAAGTAGTTTAACATAGGGCAGCCAGATAACAAAATGTGAAAAAAGAAAGGGGTATTAATACCTTTCCAAGGCACTGTAGCTTAGTCAGATAATGATCATAACTTCCTTCTCACGGTGGAGAGAAAATAAGTTTTTTTTTATAGCATATCTACTCCAAAATATTTGTTTAACGCTACATGAATTGCATACTTATGCATTCAGTGCAGTTACTCAATGAAGAGAAAGACATCCGATTAAACAAAATTATGCATAGCGCTCCTTTGATTTACTGCATGTAAAACATATGCATTATTAACCCACTGCTAGTCTTTGGAATTTTTTTTCAGTGAATCTGTTTTTTACACACAAGTTACACTTCTTGTTTTTGGTTCATTTTGACCCTCAGAATCACCCCAAAGTTAAGAATACTGAAAGTTTAAAAAAGGAGTATAAACTTATTGAATACAAATGAGAGAGGGGCGGAGTTAAATCATTTGGTAATCTAATTCAATTGTTGATTAGTGTTTCTTTTTAAAACAATTGCTGGAAAAGTAACACGTCTCTGGAGTGGAGGTATTTTTGCAAGTTAAATTTCAATTAAGAGACACCCAAACCCTAACTATAAGAAAGCCATTTGAAGGATTATTCTCCCAAAAAGTGTAAACACTGTGACTCTGTGGCACTTTCAGAATATTGCTCAGTTTTTTAAACCGCCTGATTTCACCACATTGCCTCGTAAGTTTTGGGGTGGGACTTCTTGTTTGTCCGACCAATGGTAGATGTGCAAAGTCAGGAAACCATTCTGAAAGTCATTATTTTTGCAATTTTGTTTGGTTGTGCTAGTGGAGAAGAAATTAAAAACTGATTAAGCATTTTCTAAACAAAAACTGACTATATCACATTCTTACCTCCGGCATGCAGAACTGACGTCATTATTGATGGCACCCAAGAAGTCTCACTGTTACTGGCATCAAATTCTTCCTGAAGATCTAAGTAGAAGATACCAATGCATGCAGGGAATGCCAGTGTCAGAGCTAAGACAAGGATGGTAGCCACCAGGACCACCCACCCCCAGCCTCCATCTGGAGCATCACAGGTAGCTGGATCAGAAGGGGGTCCTGGTCCTTGTTTCTCTCCCTCAGATTCAGGCTCATCTTGCTCCCCTGCCTGCTCCTCCGTGCTGGAAGGTTGTTGAGGTGCCATGTTTCCTAAATGATGGTAATCAAGTCACTGCCGTCTGGGTTTTTCCACCTGATCCAGGGGGCTTTGGGCTTTCAGCACCAGAAGAGCAGGGAAACACATTCTTGTATATTCTATATCACCAACACACACACAAAAAATCTTATTGAACAAAGATTTAAAACATTTTCCATACAAACAGAACAACATTTTTTAAATATAGAAAACCATGCAAAATATTAGGTGGAGCTACAAAAGTGAGTTCTAGTATGAACTTGTCAAACTCCTCTTTGTTTACTTTTCAAGTTCAAGTGGACCAGAGGGGGACGGGTTATTGGTCACATCCACCTTAGAAATTTTTCAGTTTGTTTCATCTGTAGCCTAACTTAATATTAACCAATTGAACATTTGTCCAAAACCTACAACAAATCTGGATGTAGTCGTTTTTTTGTTTTTGGCTAATCTTTCAAGTCAGTAAATTGGTTTCTTTCTTCTGTTGAACGCAAAGGAAGACATTTTTAATAAGGTTGGTAACCAGACAGTGACTTCGGATAGTATTGTTTTTTCCTACTATATAACTTTTAGTCATTATATTGACTAATAGTCAATGACACCTAGTCAACTGTCTGTCAACTGTCTGTTTTTTTGTGTTCAACAGAAGAAAGAACCTCATACAGGTTTGGAACAACCTGAGGGTGAGTAACGTTAGGTCTAGCAATGACAAACTTTTCATATAAAAAGACATTCATGTGTCGCGACCTGGCGTAACGATGTTTAGGGGTCACTGAACGAACAGAAAAAAGATTCGACTCGCTGGGATGAATTACAATCCCCACCACTTGTATATCAGTTCACATTCTCCTTCTCCATGGTCTGGTGTTTTTGCTCAGTTCTACAGCTGTTTTAGGGTGTTCTGCACATGATGACATAATGACAGATCTGCTGTTCCGGAAGAAGCGATCGACTTTATACATAAACAACAAAGAAACTAAACGAAAAGCCGATGCGTAGTCTACATGTGATTACAATAGCTGCCAAAACACTTAAAAAAAAAAAACCTTAAGACGTGTTTGACCGGCTAAAGCCCTAAAGTAACGTTAAGCTTCTCAAAACAAACAGTCTTTTATTGAAATTACCTGAAATTGGCCACATCACCGGGATGACACGAGTCATTGACAAAATTTCATCCTGTTCTTCAAACCCGATACGATTTGGAAAAGGCGTATTGCCATGCTCAAACACGGTAAAATTCAAAGCTTGAAAAGCTAAACAACAAACGAACCTTTTAGCGCATTTTCAGGCATCCGCGCCAGTGCCGCGTCTCTGTGCTGCTGTGGAGACTGTCATATCAGCGGTAGGAAGGAGGAGACACTCTGTGGGAGCAGTTTCAGGCTCCAGACGATTAAGCAAAGGCGAATGTAACAGCTTGTTCTCTCACATATCGCACTATGACTACATAACACAAATGGAGAGAGCTATATGAAATTGGTAACGGCTCCTTTAACAGCAGCAGTCTACACGTAGGGAAATATGAGCACCGAGCACAAGCATGGCATTTCCTCTCTTGCCTTTACCCCAGAGCAACTCGGTTTCATCCGCCTAGTACCGTGCAGAAGGGCGGGTTTCAGTGTGCTGGCGTAGTTTAGCAAAAATAGGCTAACTCATAGACTTTATTCTAATGTGTTTTTTAGTCCATTCATACAGCAAGTAGTAGGATTATTAAAAGTAAAATGACCCCCAACAGTACTAGATTAAGAGTAAAGTACTTGACTGATCCCATGACGCAGATGTCTTTTGTGCACTCAGGTTCTAAATCCAAAACAAACATCTTATTCTTACCCAAAACACGCTTGAATATTTTCCAACAGGCTACTCACCATTTACAAGTAAAAAATATTACGTTAAATATGTTAAATGCATTTAATGTTAATTTAGATAACCTGAATTAAAGACCAACCATTGAGTCAAGATATTTAAAGAAAAAAAAAAAGTCTGTGGAACTTTCTTCAGTGGAATACAAAAGATGTTGGACAGAAAGTCTGTCACTATGAAAGCGAGTGGTGACTGAGACTGTCATTCTGCCCAACTTCTCCTTTTGTGTTCCATGGAAGAAACAAGACATATTTGGTCGAAATTAAATTGTTTGGGGTAAACTATCCCTTCAAATCAAATAGTATTAGCCTATTTACAGGGTTTCCATGGAAATGAAACATCAGTTTTTAAAATAAAGCTTTCCTGATATGGCAAATTAACATTTCAATAGTGAAAGTTAACCCTAACCCTAACCCTAACCTAGCCTAGGCTCAAAAATATTTCGTTGTCCT
This sequence comes from Rutilus rutilus, assembly GCF_951802725.1. Lineage (NCBI taxonomy): Eukaryota > Metazoa > Chordata > Actinopteri > Cypriniformes > Leuciscidae > Rutilus > Rutilus rutilus. The sequence goes on from NC_140224.1 coordinate 24,790,963, forward strand.
AAAATTACGGTTTGTGAGCATAAAATCTAAAATATAATATAGATTTATATTGTTTTAAATGTCAAAATATTTTATAACAGAATACATATTCAAAGTTTTAATGTAAAAAAAACTGTACACAAAATGAGCATGCCACAAGTCTGAAACACAAACACATTTTATGATAAAAATCAAACATTATCATTTTGCAATCTGTACATTGCAAGAAACTGCATCAGAAGACAAACTTCAAAAATGAAAACATAAAAAAAAATGAACATTGAAAAGGACAGTCTGATCAAGACTATTCATTTCCAGAACACTTAGCTCCACAATCTCCATAGCTTAGTGACATATTTGACACTTTACATCAATACTATTGACAATGCAATACACCCAAAACATCTGATGAAAGAGCAGGTTTTCAGCACGTTTAAATGTGTGTGTACTGTATATTAAAGCATGCAGGTGTTGTAGACTAACTATAATGGCAGGGGGGGAAAAAAACTTCAGTTAAACACGGACCTTGTTTTTAACTTTTATCTGAAAATGTTATGACAGAGGACTGCACTTTTGGCCGGCTCGAAAACATTGATTGAAAGTAAAAAAAAAAAAAATACGGGGGTGTTGCAAAGTATATTTTGCCTCAGCAAGCAAGTTTTTCAAGTTTGATTTTAGTGATTTCAACAAAACAAACAAAATAGGGCCAGCTTTTCCACTTCTTAAGTGTTATTAATACCATCTGTCAACTGTCCATGCACCAATATACCTTTACAATATGACAACATCCCAGCATATAACATTACATACTCAACACATTGCATGCTTCCAAGTTGCTGTTCCAAAACGTCAACCTCCTGGTTTTTCAGAATAGCATAAATATTTTCACAAAGAAAATATCTTTTTTATCTATATATCTTTTTGTTTGGTCTTAAACAACATGTGGTACAAGACCTAAAGGAGAATGGCAGATTTCTTTAAGGAAACAAGACAAAGAAGTCTCAAAGTCTCAAGTGCTGTAAAGCATCAGCAGTCAATGTGACATTCATATCAGTTTCCTGAACCGTCTTAAATAAAACTTGAGACTGCACATGACATTTTCTAATGCCTGACATGGGGTACGATTCTAAAAATATAACAAAATCTAAAAACAAAATCCACACAGTGAGAACATTATAATGTAGGTAGGTGCAAAATTAAAAGTGCATTGGGGCAGAAATGAAAAAGCTAAATATAGATGAACCACTGAAACAAGAACAATAACAAACTCAGGGAAACGGGCACATTCAGTATCTGAGTCAAGGAACAGAACTGACTTAGTCAAAACAAACATGAAATTTTAAGAATCTGCATTTTAAGAAGAGTAATCTAGGAGTGAAAAACACATAGGGCACGACAGGTCAAAGGCACAACACTAGACAAACAAGTGGGTCTTAAGTTAGAGAGAGACTTAGACAGTGCCCTCTAGATTTGAATCCAGGACTCTGCTTTGAAACCAGACCTGAAACCTATTTGAACAATGGGAATGTACAATAGGATCCTGTGAAAGAGCCGAGGTCCCGGTAATAATTGAGGCTGAACAAATAAACTCTCCTCAGGAGGGGGAAAACATTAACACAACCAAAAAAAACAGAAAACCAACAACCAACAACCACAGAAACAAAGTATACTGTAGCTCACAAACTCAAGTACTATGCCTTCTTGATATGATAAACAAAAGGACATGAGTGTAAACTGTGATAAAGAGGTAAAATCCTTGACGGCATTTAGAGAGAAAGAGACAACACTTTAAAACACTGAAGACCATAAAAACGTCACCTAAAGTCCACGCACATGATGCCATCTTACACCGATCCCTAGATTCAATAGTTTATCAAAAGATATGAATAACCAAAAGTCAGTTTGGATACCGTTCAAATACTGACAATTTGTGATGTAGTCACAGTAGATTCAGAAAAACCACTACGCATTTATTAAAAAATAAAATAAAACAGGAGATCAAGATCTGCTTCTGAAGATTTGTTTTAAACAAAGAGGGCAATTGGTTTCAAAGACTGGGCTTCAATGTTAAAATGCTTTACCTCAAGTGTGGGATTACAAATTTAAGAATCTGTTTAAGATCTGCTGATCTTATGTCCTTACATAACATAACATGAAAAACCAAGGTAGAGTACAATGAATTTAGCATTTAAGGTTATGATGATTATGATATCAGCTGTTAAGCAAAGTTTCCAGCAAGAGTCAGATTACTGAGAGACTCACCTTTTGTCTTTAATGGCTCTTGGAGCCCCTGTCCCAGTCTTTGAATAGTTATGCTGATTGGATTAGGATTGGTAAAACTCTAGAGTCTTGGGCAGGTTCCTAAAGCTGTATACTTCATTTGCATGCTTTGTTTAAGGTCATCACCCAGGTGCTTTGTCTCCATATCTAAGCATTGCCCACTAAAATCTATATAAACTACAATGTACACTGCCTTAGTTAGGCTTGATGACTGCAGCTACCGACAGCTTGTGTTCTCAATAAAGAATCCTGCTGAAGATACAACCAAGTCTCCTGGTCTTTACTTCTGAGTTTCCTACAACTAGATTTTGGGGGAAAAAGACAAGAATGTTCCACAATAAATGGAGCCCTTTACATTCAAAAACATTCCACTGACGTGATCAGACTTTGTTTGAACAAAAATGAGTTAAACAGTTAAATAGCCAAAATGTTATGGGGTCTGAATCTAAAATGTCATAAAAGTGTAAAAAAAAAAGAAAGAAAAAGAGATGCAACAAAGAGCCACTAATGCAGTTTTGCCCTGACTCAAAACTTGTGGGCACTTTGTCTAACAACAGTCTCCTGAAACACCTGGACTATGTAGGCCTGATCCTGTTTTTTTTCTTTTTTTCCAGTCATCGACATAATGTTTGAAGGAACCACACAACAAATTCACATCTCGGCGACCAGGTTTAAAAAAAACAATAAAACATTAGGGGTCAATACAGAACCTCCCCCAATAAAATAGAGAAACTCATCTTGATAAACACCCACAAAAAAACAAAAAAAACCCTGACCACTATGGTACAGATATTAACAATGACTTGCATTCGGCCTTTTCATAATACATATGTTTGTAATATACATAAGCCTCACATGCCCTACAACCACATATTTCTTTGTTTTGTTATTTATTTCCTGTTTTGATGCTTTGAAATATCCAGCGACAAGGCATAAAATAAAAAAAATCCAGGATGACAAAAATCAACCAGAGCGAATTGGAAATGTGAGACATCTTCACAGCGGTGGACACGCGATTTTGGGCATCTGACCGGACAATTGGCAGTATGAGTTCTCCCTTCTCCTCTAATCCTTTCCAGATGGGTAAATGGGTAGTTAACGAAAGAAACATGCCACTCTGAAGAAGTTCAAAAGCCGCTGTCTTCTCTTTATCCATTGCGCCATCTGCTGTGCTCTTGGTCTGACCAGGCAATGGGAAGTGAATGCTGAAATGATGCGGATTTGGCTGATAACGATTAGATAATGCGCTTGTTAATAGAAGCTGTATTGACGGTAGATGGAGTCTATCTTGCGCGCCGTTTGGAAGTCCTGAGGAGATTATGGTCCAAGTGGATGCAGCCGAGCCAACAGGGGCAACTGAGCCCCCTTTAAACATTTAAAGCCAGCAGCTGTAAAGATTATGATGATAATGACTGGGATATGAGGAGGATGATGATGAAGTCTGCATAAATAAGCATTAGGATGAATGATGAATCCTTCCCTGTAATCCTCTCTCTGAGCAGTCTTGCATCAAATGTGAGGATACATTTTTCGATTAGTCGATAATAGCAGTGATAGTTAGTGGTGGTGCTGATTGGTTAATGTTGCAGCACTGCAGGGAGGAGGGGGACTGAAACCCCCACAGTGGAAAGGCACAAGGGAGGAGGGGGACGGTGAGGTGAGGGGTGGTGGGCTAATGAACTTGAAGTCAGCTGTATGGTGGAGGACGATCTGGAGAAAGGAAGTGAGGGATGGGAGATCTGTCTGGGCTCCTCACATCCTGGACCCCCTCTCCTGAAGGATCTGTTGGGGAAACATGAGGACAACGATGAGCTCTACAATTTTGAAAAAATAAATAAAAAATTCTCAATCTGATATGGCAGTTAAGGACCATTAATAAACACTAAATAATACCACTTTTATTTATTTTTAGACTTTATTGTATTATTATTTTATTTTATTTATTTGATTAACTACTTCTGTTATTATTACTACTAATAATAACAACAACAATAATCAGTATTATATTTTACTTTATTTAATCGAAACTTTTTTTGCAAAAAAAAAAAAAATAATAATAATAATAGGGCTGCACGAATTAGAAAAAAAAAATAATCAAATTGCTAAGATGTTTCTGATAAAAAAAATTGCAATTGCATTTAATTATATTATTATTTATTATTTATTCATTTCATTTAAACTTCATTCAGTTTAATAATTGATTTGAAATATTATATTTTGTAAAAAAAAAAAAAGAAAAAAAAAAAGAGTTTTCCAAAAAATATATTACACTAAATAAGGTAATAAAAAAATTCATCATACCTTAGCCTTCTCAGTGGGCTCGATAACAATTCCGTTAGTGGAGTTGTTGAGCTCCCGGGAAACGACGCACAGGAATTCGGCCTGGTCCTCGTTGCCATAGTTATAGGAGGAGCCGATGCTTATGAGCTTGAGATGGACAAGTTGAGTCAAGTTTTTACCATAGCAAACAGATAAGCAACAAAAACAGCAAATTACGTAAGTCCCAATCTCCCAAAGAAAGGTGTAGACATAGCCTATCTCTAAAAAAACAATGTACAGCATCCACAATCTGTTGTTTGGAGGGACATGACTTATAAGAAACAACCTGATAAGACATCAAGGAGCTATCAAGAGATCTGCAGTATGTCTGAGTTCAAATATGCTACAGTACAATACTGCATGTCTAGACATATAGGATCTGTACCTGTCCTATACCGGTCAATAGCATCACATTATATGACGGGGTTGTGAAGAGAAAACAAAACCTACCTGTTCAAACTTCCATCCGTCTGACATGGTGGAAACCATTTGAGTGAGCTCCTCTTCTTGACATTGTAATACACGATACACATGCTTCACAGGGCCCTGTAAAAACAATCATATTCCATAATGAATTCACACAGAATTAATTCTGTGAAGATGCACAGGTTTTTAGAAACCCATTTTAGGATAGTTCACCCAAAAATTAAATTATTTACTCACCCTCATGTTGTTTCAAACCTGTGAGTTTAATTCTTCCATTGAACCACAACAAGTTATTAGAAAGATACTCTTTTCCATACAATGGAAGCACAAAGTTCATTGTATGGAAAAGTGCAGCGTGAACATTATTCAAACCATCTTCTTTTGCATTTCACAGAAGAAAGAAAGAAATACAAGTTTGAAACGACATGAGGGTGAGTAAATGATGAGAGACTTTTCATTTTAGGGTAAACTATTCCTTAAAGCTAATTCTCTAATTATGTCAATGCTTGTCTATTTTATTATAGGAACATTGATTCAAATAAAGTTCTTTTTCAGATCCTAAAGAGTTTCGAATGAGGAATTCACATTCCAATGATAAGTACCCTTGCCTTTTGGCACAGACTGCTTAAAGTCGAAGTAGGGATGGGACGGTATGAAAATTTCATATCACGATTATAGTGACCAAAATTATCGTGATTATCAATATTATCGCGGTTTTGTTAAAACGAGATGAAAGTGTTCAAAAAGAACTGACGCTCACACTAAAAACAGTTTCATATTTGAAAATCAACAAACAATAAATAAAACAAGCAGCTCTATGCACTTTTTAAAGCAAGATTATATTCTGTGGCATTTCCTTCCTTATAATGACCGTCGTCAATAGCAACGCATTATAACACAGCGCACATCCATGTATCGCAACCTGATCGCAACGGACGCGCTCTCTCGTTTCATTCAAATACAACTTGCCGTCTTGCGTCTCCGTTTTTGGACGATTGTTTTGTACGCTGTACAAAATGGATTTATAAACAGGTAAGATTTAAAACATTAATCTCAATTCAATATGTCCCCGTAATTATGAGAAAAAAAAAAAAAAATCGGTGTAATAAGTGTACAATGATATACATTATTATCCCTTAAATGTCACTCTTAATAGTCTTGTTTGAACTTGATCGTTTGTCTTTGGCTGAAAGCCACTTGTTGCGAACTTTTCTTCGCGGAAGCTTCACGTTTATTTCAAGTGAGTGAGATAAAATATTTCAACTCAAAACAACATTTTGTGGCCAATTAAGTTATTTCCCAGGCGTAGTTTTGGTATTGAGGTCAAAGTTAACTTGCCTTGCGTTCGCTATGAACAGTGGGTGATGGTCACACACGCTGCGCCTGCGTCAGACTGTTGCTGGCTGTACAGGATTTACAGTGAGTTATTAAAATCGCGATAATCAAATACGGTTTTAATGATAATTAAATTTTAAACGATAATACTAACCGTCAGTACATTTTATCGTGGTTTATAGTGAAACCAGTAATCGTCCCATCCCTAAGTCGAAGAATGAAATACCTCCTTTAAGTAATGCCAGTGAACTAGCAAACTTGCTGATTGATTGTATTAAAAAAACCACAATGTCCTGTTTCTCCGGCTGTTATTTTCCCACATACCTGAGACGTTCTGTTCTCATTGTCTCGTATTCTCTCCTTCACCAGCCTCACAAGTGACGCAATGTTGTAAAACTCAGCTTCCTCTAGAACACCTGCAGTAGCCAGAGAATCAGTAAAAAATCTATCATGTGGTTACTGCTTTGTAATCAGAAATAAATATCTGGAAAAATATAGTCTTAAAAGAATGGTTCACACCAAAATGAAAATTCTGTCATTTACTCACCCTCATGTCCTACCAAACCTGTATAACTTTCTTTCTGCTGCGGTACACAAAAGAAGATGTTTCAACTATTTTGTCCATACAATCAAAGTCAATGGGGTCCAAAATATCATTGGACTCCATTGACTTTCATAGTACGGACTTACTTTGTGTATAACAGAACAAAGAAGATTATACAGGTGTGGAACAACATGAGGGTGAGTGAAAGAAGTCAGAATTAAACATTTTTGGGTGAACTATCCCTTTAATGCTACATCCATGCTAATAAAAGAAGAAGATTAGAAATGATGCACTACAAGTAGACCAAATTGGTAACAAAACAAAAACATCATGCAATAACTGCCATTGTCACAATTTGGAGCAATGACTCACAAAAAAAAGACACAATTATTGGACACATAGCCTTTCAATATCTCACCAGTCCTGCAGGAAATTATCTCTTACGTGAGTACACTGTGGTCCCTTTCCACAAAAAAAATTATGTTTCTAAACGAAACTAGGTCATTACTGTTCCATTAAGAAGTTTTTGAGGGCAGCACGCCCAGATCATCTCACCCTCCTCAGCGAGGTTCTTGTTGATGATCAACTTTCCATGCCTCAAGTAGTTCAAGATGGGTCCGAAATATGTGGGATCCCTGTCAATCAAATATGCTCCTGTCTCATCCTGTGAGAAAAGACAACTAACAGTGTGAATAGTGCTATTTGCAATTGCAATTCATAGTTTTCGATTTCCTGTACCATCACTGTTTTTCACTTGCAGTTAAAAGTGTTAAATAATTTGTGAAAACCCCCCTTGACAAACCACTGAAACCATTAACGTCATGTTAACATCATTCAAGCAGCAGGTAAAGTAGCGACTGATTACCAAGTGATTGAAAATGTTCCAGAACCCAGTTTGCGAGACCTTTCATTCTCCAGTATTAGGGTAAATTAGAGTAGCAACAACAGCTTTTTTCAAATGAGAATCTTCAGTGATTATTAAACTGCAAACTGTGATGGCTATTTTTACATGAATTGGCACCTTGGAGAGGAAATCCTCTGCTGCACTGTGAAACAGTTCAAGTTAGTAGAAAACTTAACATGGTAGCTAGCTAGATGGTCTAGAGATGGTCTAAGATGGTGGAGCAAGCTAGTAAACTTTCTTGGACCAGCAAGACATTTATGAAATGCTACCAGCTTAAAGTCACTATGATATCAAAATTGACAATTCTTATTTATGGAATATTGCAGTATTTAATTTATAAGTGTACAACAATTGATTTTTTAATTCATGTTCCCTCATAATCTTTAATCAAAATAAGTTCCCCTCCCTCTTGCAATGACATCTCTTCTCTGATGATGTTTACCGGCTTGAGGACGGGACAACCCGTCACTCGCATGAGATTACAGCAATGGCAAACCACAAAGAACCAATGATCCAACCAATTTCCGATGGAAAAAATAAAGTCCCACCCTACATTTTTTTTCTTTTACGAGAAGCCGATTCACTCGGATATACTTCACAATGGGGAAGAAAAGGTGGCCATGCTGGTTCTTGAACATGTTAACCTGTTTCTAGCTGGTCTAAAATGGTCATTGCCAAGTCCAAACTGGTAGACCATCTTGGAACAACAACAAACCAGTTAGCAGGTGGTCATCTTAAGGTGGTCAAGTTGGTTTATGGTAACTGGTGAAAGTGAAACAGATAATGATGACCAACTTAGACCATGTAGAAACCTGTTGTTTTATGTTTTATTAATTAACCTAAAATGAAAATTCTGTCATAATTTAATAACCCTCATTAACCACCACTTTATTTCTTCTATGGAACATAAAACAATATGTTTTGAGAAATGTATTTTGTGGTCCACAGAATGGAAACCAATACTGTTTGGTTACCAACAGTCTTCAAAATATCATATTTTGTGTTCCACAGAGGAAAGTAAGTCATAGAGGTTTGGAACGACATGAGTAAATGACAGAATTGTATTAATTTAAGCTGGATTTTACCAGCTGAGCTTCATCTATAAGTATGCATACAAGTACAAAATCAAATGCACGCATACAACCCTTTATGTCCACAATGTATTCATTCCCAATGTTAACGTAGCATTCAGATAAAAAAAAAATCACATGTAATGACGGGTTTTCATCATCCTTACCTTATCCGAATCCAGATCTGGATCGTCCTGACATAATCGATACAAAAACGATTTAGGATCCCTGCACAGGGTCTGTTTCGTTGTAACAAAGTATGTTCCCCCGACATTCAATCGAACCCACCGAGATCCTGGCTTCTCTGTGGCTTCTGGTGATGGGGAAGTGGGGTTGCTCTTCATAGGAAACCCAAACACAGCTCTGGAGCTGGAGACCCCTGGACTGGACAAGCCAGTCCGGGGCGGAATCACCAGAGTAGGGGAGGGGAGTCTCACGTTCACTGAGCCTCTGATTTCACAATGCTCGGTCTGCTCGATGATGCCAGTCGCGTTGGGTTCAACGTGCAACTCTGCCATGTTTTCGCAGCACAAACAGTCAGTTCCGTCTTGATAAGACACTAAATGCCTTTATTTAGCGCTCCGCACGGCGCTGTTACGCTAAACGGGCCGGGTTTACACGCGCTGATAACGACGACGGCAAAATTGCTGCGGTGTGTTAGTAACGCTCACGCGAGGCGACATAGCTTACAATGCCGTAAAACGCTATACAGATCCGTTTTGTTTATCCAAACGACCCATGCAAGCTACAAATATTATGGGTGAGACTTAACATATCACTTCCCGGTCAAGTAAATCCATATGTGACAAAATAAAAGTCTGGAGAATGGTATTTTTGGCATTTCTTTATTTCAGACATAATGTTCGGGAAATTGTTGTTATACAATTAGAAATGTTGCCTTTGGAACTAACCGAAATAAATAAGTTTAAGTTAAAAAAAAAATATTAAAACTGAAATAAAAAATAATTAACTCTCTCTCTATATATAAGAGAGAGAGTTAATTATTAAAAAAAACATTTATATATATATATATATATATATATATATATATATATATATATATATATATATATATATATATATACATATATATATATATATACATACATACTAATAAAAATGACTAATTGACAAAGCTAATTCAAAATATCAATAAATAGTATAATAATATACATACTAAAATAACACTTCTGTGGATGGAGTAATTCAACAATCCCGCTGAAAAGAAACAAGTTTAAAAGTTTAAAATGTATTTATTCTGCATGGAAATCAGAATGAGATTTTAATTTCATTCATGTACATACTGGTTGGTGATCATTTTAAATGAAACAAATATCATAGTAGTGTTATATTTTATTATATATTACCCAACCCCCCCTCTTTTTTTTAAAGAATACAATAGCTATTCACAAACACAAGCCATCTCAGTTGTTTGTGAATGTTCAGATGTTCAGTTGTTGTTCTATATGCTTTACATTGCACTGCAAGTAGAGTTTAAATAGAAAGGAACCAAAGAAAGTTTTCAAATGAAATTCATGCACCAAATTTTAGATTAAGATTGAGAGGTAGATTAAGTACAGAATCCCATTTCATTTAGAACACTTTCAGTGTCTCTCAGTAGGTTGCGCAGAGGCTCCAGCACTGGGGTGACGTGTTGGTCCATCCACTCCTGAACTGTAGAGACTGAGTACAGAAGACACATCTCTCCCCTCACCTCTTGCACCTGAATCTCCACATCATCAAGAATCCTGTTGGAGCAGACGAAAAGAAAAATAGGGATATATATTATCACATAAGGGACTTGTTTAAAATGCACATGCACTTGAATAAGAAACATGGTAAGAAAGAATGTTGTGAAAAAAGCTAACTATACACTACTGTATTCATAATAAAAGACTTACATTTTTGCTTGTGTTTTAATCTGTTGAGCAATAAGTGGGTTAACGGTCTTCCTTTGAATGTGATATGGCGTGAACCAGCCCCTCACAAACCTATTATGCAAAAATGAATACAACTGTTAGTGAGAACTTTGCAATAACTTCAAAGCATCTTTTAAAAGTGAAACCCTAATGGCCCTGAACTCACATATTGTTCTGAAATTGTCTCAGTTCTGCAGACTCCAGCAAAGACATCAGCTTCACTATGAGTTCAGCTAGTTTCGCCCCAACAAAGGAGGAAGGCATCTTGGAAGACGATCTGGGAGAAGATTATGCTGTAAATTAGTCTATTTCAAAGTAACCCTTGAGGTTTCTTAGTGTTACACACTCACATGCTTTTTTCTTTCACGACACGTGTATGAATGAAAGTTACCTCTCTAAGTCTCCTATTTCCACAGTGCCAAGTGTCTTAACCACCTTCATTTGAACCTCTTCAGTAAAGCAACCTGAATCACAGTGAGCAGCTATAGTGAGCTTAGCATTCATAATATGCATTTACTCCAACCAATTTGCCACGCAAGCACTAAAGAAAAAGAAACTTAAAGGAGTAAAAATAAAAGAGACTGACCGTGCAGAAGAGTTTGCAAACAAGACGCCAGAGAGGGCAAACTCACGGGCATCAGTTCACACAAAACAGACAGGTGGTCATATCTTAAGGGAAAAAAAAAGAAACATATATGTTGTTGCCTTGGCCAATAAGGAGACTGATTCTAGTGATAGTGAGGATGTCATCTAACCTTTGCCATCCAGTTAGTGCAATTCCCTGTAGCTCAATGCCAGCTGACAGGCTGGATACCACTTTGAGCCATTGCAAATGGTTGTCCACATGCCTCTGAGTGCTGGTCACGCAGGTGTGCACGGTGGTCGAGCCTTTAAAAGAGCTGGCGACCCACTGCTGTGACATACCCGCAGACTTATATAGCTCCATTAGCTCAACTGGAGAGAGTGCATGTAAAATGATCAAGCATTATTATGAACAAATAATTCAAAGCATTTAACAGTAACTTAAACGTAATGTAAAATACTGAGCAACGTACCAGTGTTTTTGACATCCAGAGCAGGGCTGTAATCCCACAACATTGGTTGCACTAATCCAACAAGACCGCTCTCTAGAATAGTATCACAAATTGGATAGGAATTACTGTTAAGTTTGATTTGGTCATTACTAACAGTATATTATATTATTTATTTCATTTCTTTTATTCATTATCTATTATTATCTTTGTGTAAGTGTGGAAGATGTGGAGCATTTAAGTATGATATCTGAACAGCAAGATGTGTCGCATCAGTCAAAGACCAACAATTAAAAAAGTGCATCCTCCTCAGTGAACAGCCCTTTAGACCTGTTTGAAGGTCCAAACCCCCTCCAAAAAAAAACCTTTCTATTGTCTTTTTATGTATAATTGTATGATTTTTGGCAATTGGCTCACGCAAAAATAAAAATTCTGTCATTAAGACAGAAAAATGTAGGTTTGGAACAACATGAGGGTGAGAAAATTAAGACATTTTTTCACATATGACACCATTTATTGAATATATCCTTTCCTCTTGTACACAGCAAAATCATAATAATTAAATGCTCACCTTTAATGGTCTCAGGGGTCATGGACCTGAGCATATCATCCCACATGATCAACTTAAGGTTGGGCACACTTTTCTGAATTCCCTTCGCCACTTTAATGATATGACTGAGGAACAGCTTGTGAACGCTCCGACCTGGAGCACTTAACCACTGTTTGGACTCATCTCCGAGACCAAGCATGTACACCTATGAAAATAAAACAAATGTTATTTGATCAACAGACCAATATTAAACTAGCAGCCTATGTCGGACATCTATTTTTTCAAGATCTGAACAGATCTCGAGGTAACAGGTTTTCTTGCAGGAATCATTGGGCTTCACCTCATCGGCTCCAATGTGCAGGTTGGTAATTTTAGGATGGAGCTTCATGACTTGTTTTAGCATCTCTTGCACCAGCCTAACTCCTCGATCATGGTGTGGGTTCAGAGTTCCCAGACAGTAGTCCACCTCCCGCAGATCTCTAAACACCTTGTGCTTCAGGACAAACTGATTGAGAAAATTGTAAATATTAATGTTTGAATATGCATGATTTGATTTTGTTTATTTTGTTGATACATTTATTTTAATGCATAGTGTTTTGATATTAAACTTGCAAATCTTTGGCTCTTTCTTTATGTAAATGACAAAAATCAGTTTCATAGTTACTTCCAAATGTCCAAACATCTGCACCAGGGGAATGATCTCCAGCCCTCTTTTACTGGCAGCATCCTGGATAGATGCAATCTCCTCACGGCTGTTTGAATATTAGGCATTTTTCATCAGATAAATTATCCAAAAAAAAAAAAAAAAAAAAAAATTCTACATTTAAAATATATACCCTCACCTGTATGGAGGCTGAGTCGTAGACTGCAGAACTTTCAGCTCTCCTTCATAGGGAAACATATCCTCATATTCAATGAGCAAGCCATTGGCACCAAGATCAGCAAATAACTGGATCAACTGAGGAAACATAATCGTGGTTAATTCCTTAATTCGTTTGTTTTATTTAGACAGTTAATATTAGAGTAAAAGGAAAGGTACCTGAATTAGGTAGTCAATTCTAGGAGGTGCCCCTTTCAGGTCCAAATGAACTAACTTTTTGCAACTGCGCAATGACATGTCCATAGCAAGTGCTGCACAATAAAAAAGCTAACAGCGCCTTAAAAAGATTGTAACTCTTACACCATATTTGAATTACGAGACGGTATAATGTGCACAGATAATGTGTTTCTTATTCAGCCTTGTTCTTTTATCCAAATATACGCACTTTCATTCAACCCAACGATGCTTAGCATGAGAAAGAACCGCTGTTTAATTTTTTTTTTTACTGTACACTCCTACAACCCTGTTAAAGCACGACGGGCACTGTAGTTTTTTGCGCATTCTTAAACCCGCAGCAATACAGACGTAGGACTACAAGCGCTTTTTACGTCCGCTCAGAACCGGAAGACTTGAACTGGTTCTCTGCAGGGATGTTATTTTAGAATAAGAGTATATTAACACACACACACACACACACAAATAAATAAATAAAAATAATTCTGACATTCTGAGGAAATTTAAAGATAGTTTTTTTACTTAATTTATACTGAAATATGAAAACTGAACTAAATAATGATTATAAAAAAATTATATATAACAAAATCTTCAAGTTAAATGTTAAGACAACTGAGAAATGTACAATTATAATATATATATATATATATATATATATATATATATGAAGACTTCAGATGAAAAAGCCTAAAAAAAATATAACCTAAAATAATGCAATATACGTAAAACAAATATATTCAAACCGGTATTTAGTGAGTTTGAAGTGAAAGTATTTGATGAGCGTATACTATGTGCGGAGAGCATTCAATATTATTATCTCATTTTTGACAGAGGTGGCTTTTAGAGGCTTTTGCATCGGTGGTCTTCATATATTTAAACGTTGAAAGCATATTCATTTAAGATACTGGAATCTGTCGCAACAGAATTTGAGCATGTCATCATGTCGAACGTGTCACACTCTAGTGGACAGTGGTTCAATGTACAATATTGGTGATATTGACATTTATAGTTCAATCAAATAAAATACAATGTAATTGGTGACAGCTTAGTTGTTAAAATGTGTCGGTTCTACTCCTGGAAGGTGATTCATGAACTGTGGCTAATTGAATTTCACAGACACAAGAATATAGGCTACTGTTCCTAAATGTCACAATGTGTGTGGTAATAATTGCTTGTTGAATATCAGAAACAGGAGAAATAACTAATAGTTGTCTCTGTACAAATGATCACATTTGCTCTTGAAAATAAAAATAATTGTGCAAAAAAAAAAAAGCTTACATAATAACACTGATTTTCAATTAGAATTTTCCTATAAAATTAGAAGACTATTGCAACGAACCCCTAAATAAATACTAAAAATTAAATAAATATTTAATTATCTTGTTTGTATTAATGGTTTATATAAACACAAATCGTATAAAATTCCCTGCAATCTGGGCAAATTTCACACAAAAAGATTGAATAATAGAATGTAGAACAGAATACAGAATAATAGAAAATAAATAAACACATTTTTAATATGAAAAATATACAAAATAAAATATATAATGACAAATGCAACAAAACAAAAAATGCAATAGAATAAATATAATGAAATAAACGTTCTTTAAAACCTTAAGTGTGTACAAAAAAAAATGTGTGACAAGAGTGTTGTGCATGCAGAACAACGCAAACGCTTCTGCGTACTTTCCATTGAACAGAAGGGGGATCAATGGGAGCCTTGCAGCACCACGAGGGGGCCTGATGCAGTAACACAGGAGCATCAGCAGTCCAAAAGAGCTTCACAGGACAGGCGGGAGTGCGCAGCGACGCGAACGCGCATGCACTCACCCACAGAGAACTACTGCGATTGGAAGCGCGAGACGGTCAGATCGTGTGTTTTGTGTTGCTGCCGCGCAGTATCTTTTCACGCAAGTGCCAAGGACCGCAAGGGAAAAGTTTATTTCAAAGACCCACCAACTAACGGGCATGACCGCTCCCAGATCCCCCTGAACGCCAGGTCAGTATGAGCAGATTTCTGCGTTCATTCCTATGCTTCAAAGGCGCATTGTTGCAAATATAAAGAGTTGCATTGTTGGGACCGCTGGGGACTGATTGTTGCGTAGCGGTTTGCTACCTTGCGGCCAACCACGAAAGCCGCTTTGGTAATCCGTGGTTTGGGGAACCTGCTATCGTGCTGCGGCAAAATGCTCCCATCGGGTTTTTAAATTACAGCCATGTGTTTCCCTCGCAGCTCATTTTTATTATCTAGTTATGAGGTGATTTAGAGGGTTTACTCAGACCTGTGTTTATAATATGTGGTTTGTTTTGATTACCACTTGGCTTGCAAGTAATAAGCTGTCATCAGTCAAAAGGGCGCAAACGGTTCATCAAAGTTATGATGAGTATCCTAGTCGAGAATTAGTGTTGGCAGTTGGCATGTTTATTCTTGCTATTGGAAAAAAAAATGTGTCATTATTGTGATGGCACATCATTAGTTTCAACGAGCTGTTATTTATCACAGTAAACATTTCTTGGGCAGAACTGTTGGTTTGTACTTCTGTATTTTGTTTGAAAGTGTATGGGCCGAACCGACCCTTCCCCCTTTCTCCTGCGGCCTCGCTGTCGCCTTCGTCCGTGGAGGGACTGCACTGGCGACCGTGATGAGTGACCAGCCGCTACACAAACAAAGGCGGGTTACCAGGGGAAACGGGGCTCTCTACTTACGGACTGGCTCGCTGGAGGAATAGTGACGGCTCACGTTTGGGCTCATCTGCATGCGTCTTGAATGAACCGCTGCAACAAAGACAAATAGTGTTTGACGTGTGAGAACCTGACGGCTGAAAATCACTTCACAAAGTGCTGTCGATAATGCGTGTCCCGCCTGCAAGGTCACTTTGTGTTCACGGCTGCTAAGTGGCTCAGTAGATTAGACAAACAAACCGGTTTTTTTGCTGGCTGGGGTTGTCCAGCCTTGGTGTTTGTTTGTCGAAGGGAGACAAGAGTTTAATCGGTTTAAGACTCAGTTTGAAGTCAGTAAGATGAATGACAAAGAACCATTTCTGATTTTTTTTTGAGTAAAATTAATTGCTTTTTAAATACTAATTTTAATGAGTAGCCTATTCCAGGCAGGAAGACAAGTAAATACATTGATAAATACATAGCAAAATTGTAGCGTTGGCTGCATTTGTCAAGCTTAGCCATTCAACTCTTTTAACTATGTTTTTGAAAAGAAAAATTCACAGTGAAACATTTTTCCTTTTCAAGGTTTTCGATTAAATTTTTATTCGGCACTTCCTTTCACTGACTGTTGAAAAAGAAAACTAAATTTTTAGAGTTTCAGGGCCTTTTTTTTTAAAACTGAAAGTCACAAATTAATTTCAAACAGGCATTAAACTGTCAAAGGTCTTGTCTCAATAGGCTACAGGGTGATTCTATCAATTCTGTATTGATCACGTCTTGTTATATTTTCAAAAATGTATAGTCTTTTAGTTCAAATGTGGGTGAAAGTCTAAGACTTATGTCTGATCTATTAGTGATGGACACTGTGGCATTTAGTAGTGTCATGTTCTGGTAGTGATCGGGTATGGACTAATGCCCGGTTTCACAGACAAGGCTTAAGCCTAGTCCCAGACTAAAATACATGTTTGATCTGTCTTAACTGAAAGCAACTTGCACTGACATATCTTAAAATATGTCAGTGCCATTGTTTTGTTTCAAGATGCACATCAGTAATGTTCTTTTCTAAGAAACGTTTATAAAAGCTAATTGTCCTAATTTAACTATAGGCCTACTCCTTGCTTAATCTAAGCCCTGTCTGTGAAACCACGCCTAAATGTATTGTTTCTACTGGGATCGAATACTACTTTTGTTATTAAGCAGAGAAGTAGTAGCGAGCTTCACCCATCTTGTTTACTCATCACTTCCGTTCTCCACACATGACATTGTTACACAACATTTTATAAAAATTAGTTGTCAACACAATACGAATCACTAATGAACAAAACCCTACTTTTTCATTCACTTTCTCTTAAATAGCATGTAATAGTTTGCAAAACTTTTGGAGACTTTTTCTTCTTGTCTTTTGCCTATAAATCACTTGCAAACTAGGCTAATCAAACCAAAACACTTAATTTTGCGCAAAATGTTCTGTTATCTGTCAGCCATATATAAACACTGCTTTAAAACTCAGGTTTTTCCCAGGTTTCAAATTTAGGCATACAGGTAGTTGTGTTTTGTGAAAAAAAGAAAGAAATCATATCGTGAACCTCTCGTCATGATGTTTGCCTTTAAATTGACAACTGGCTCAGTAGGTTCATGTTGGCTTTTAGTGCTGCTAAATGTTATGTAATGTTGAAGACCACTGTGTAGCAATGCTAAATTTGATCATGCCCAGAGTGTAAATGTCACACTACAAGCCTTGTTTCCGTTTGGGGAAAGTGAGATTTAACAGAGACATGTATTTTCTCAAGTTCAAGGCATTTGTGTCTGTGACTCAACAATTGCTATGGCTTTCAAATTTGCTTTGATTTGTGTGGCTCATCCATATATTTTTCTTCTCTGGTTTGAATCTGGTTAATCTCTGGTTATTATTATTATTTTTTTCTTCGAGCAATAGTATTGAAACCTAAAGCTGAAGAAAAATGAGTAGGCTTATATTGTTACATACATAGGGAACTGCTGTCAATTTATTTCTCCTTTCTGTAGTACGTTAGCATTTGAAATGGAGACATTTAGGGCTTGACATTAACTTTTTTGCTCATGTGGCTAGTGGTTTTTCAAAGTTACTAGCCTACTGAGTTACTAGCCCCTCAGCATTTTCACCGGCCACAATTTTGCAAAAAAAACTGCCATATAGATATTTTTAATATTATCTCATAATTTGTCAGCAGGTATATTAGTATCCATTATACTGTTACACATATGTTTTCTTTCTCAACTGTTTACGTTCACTTAACTGACTGTTTACATGAATACTCGTCAAGACCAGCGCTTTGAGTATTTTGTGTGTATTTAACGCAATAAGCAGCAAAAAAGAACTTTGGGTGTGAGCACAAAACCTGTGAGAATGTGTAAAATTATGCGAAATACGTGCACTCCCACTCTGAAATTTAAGCCCTGTAACACCAACAATATTCATCCAGAGGAAAAGAAACGAGTGAGTGAGCGGAGGCTGGTTTGTGTGTCAACTCGCTGTCGGAGAGATGAGGGAAAGTGCATCTGGTATCGTGTATCTATTCTGCGGAAAATGAGAATTGGAAGCCTTTCAGATACTTCAGTATCGATAAAAATCAATATTTGACAACACTACATTGCACTTAGTTTATTATTTCAGAGCCCTTTTTAAAAGTCTACAGTTGAAAAATGTATTATATCAAATTCAACCTGCCAAAGTGGGTTGCATTTGGTGGGTGTTAATGTCAATTCCTGGATACAGTGCTGCATATATATTGTATTTTAGCTGTTTCTGAATGATTATTCACATTTGTAATGGGTATAAAGCTCTTTGGGACTGCTCTGGGTTTTACTGTAAGTTTGAAGCCCAGAAAGCGAAAGCTTTTTCCCAGTATATAGAGGCATGATGTGAAATTCAGTCAAATTGAATAGGGATATCAAGATCCACCTGCAATGATATGGGATTTCTGCTGGAGTGACAGTCTCACTCATCTTGCTGCAAAGTTGGTAGTAACTTCTTCACGCGTTGCGTTGGCCGCATTGACACTGCACTCACACCCAGAGGAGACCTTCCATCTGCTCCTTGTTTATAGAAGCTCCACTTTGGTTAGCAGTCAAGTCCCCAAATGGGAGACACATGGTAGATGTGAAATTCTCGTGTGCTACTTTTTCGATTGAATTAGTCTATTTGCTCACTTTAATGAAGATCTGCTTTACTCTTTAACAAGTGTTGATAAGATTTGCCTCAAGCTGTTTTAATGTTGGTGGAAAACTGCCATCAGAGCTTTCACCGGTTATTCTCCCCTCTGTGGTGTGTTAATAATGTTTCTTTTTAAAATGTCGCCATGTCCCTTACTTATCAGAAATCATTGAAGGGCTTTATTCCTCAGACTTCCTTCAAGTGATAACAGTGTAACACGAGCTTTCAAACATGCTTGACTCCTGGGGATCCTGTGTGTAAATGTGGATGTTATTGGCAGAGGGAGAAGATGGACTATGTTTAGCTCAAGTTATGGTTCGTGGTGTCAAGGGAGGATGGGGTGTTTTAGTGGACAGGCTTGTTCTAAACTTTAGGTTGGATTAGCCTAGTATTAGAGAAAACAAAAATGGTCTGACAGTGACAGTAAAGACATTTATAATATTACAAAAGATTACTATTTCAACTATTTTTCTATTCTAGTAGTTCTATTGAACTTTTTATTTATCAAAGAGTACGGAATTTTTTTTATCACTTTTATTTTTGATCAAATAAATGCAACGTACCGACCCCAAATATTTGTACGCCTCAGTAGAGACTCAATTAAGAAGGCCGATAACTTGTCGTTTATATTGTAGTTTATTAATACAGAACCCATCTCTGTTCTCTCACAAAATAAGTTGTTCAGTGCTGGATTCAGTGCTGAGTTCTCTTTGGCATGTGTCCCTTACGGTATCAGTTCACACTAAGTGGCCATTTATACAGGAGGTTTTTGCATTTAAATAACCTACATAACGCAGGGCAGTGGAATGAAAAGCAAGGTCTAAAGATGCGTTCTTCTAAAAGTTCTTTAAACTTGAGCGCCACGTTTTTAGAACACTGTGTCATTCATGTGAAACTGCATGCAAAAGATGCGAGGCTCGAACGCAATGGTCAAACGTGTCTGTCTAGTGCATGTTTACATTTAAAAACTATTGAAAAGCAGCGCACTGAAATGCAAAAACAGATTCTGTGTGAACAGCCCCTTAAAGTAAGATGTGTTTGGCAGCTCTCCTTTACCAGTCATGCTCTTCATTAGTCTTTTGTTCTTTTTGTATATTATGTGGTGTTTTCTTTGAATCAGATTCTCTTGTCTTGTTGTTTGTACCTCCATATATTGGAGTGCCTGCGGTAGGGCTTGATGAAGTATGCAGGAAATGAAAGAATGTGAGAGATTGAAGTTGCTGCCAAGACTGGCACGAGTCTTTACTGCAAAATGTGAACACGGAGGGAGAGTAGATATAGCCTTTAGCTCTACGCTGGTTAAATCAATGCTGGGTCAACCTTCTTGTATAGTGGAAGAGATGTGTGGTTGTTGAGAAGCTCATGTGAGAAATCGTTTTTGTTTCAGCAACAGGCTTCAGTTTTATGTGTCTTTCTCATGAGGTTCAGGACCCTAATGATGTTTTAGTACATATGTGTTGAATGGTTTATCATCATGACAAAGTCCCTTTGACTGTCTCAGTGTTAATATTTAAAGGGATAGATGACCTAAAAAAGGAAAATTATGTCAATTAATTCACCCTCATTTCATTCCAAACCTGTAAGACATTCGTTCATCTTCGAAACACAAATGAAGATCTTTTTAATGAAATCTGCAACATGACATCATGACTTTGCGTAAACATACACGGCACTTTCAAGTCAAGTGGCGTGTTATCTATACGCATTTTGAGCTATCCGCGTGTATGTCCACGCCGTCATCTTCCGCGTGTATATCTACGCCGTTAAATGTCCGAGTGATTCCGCGTGTATGTCTACGCCGTTAAATGTCCGAGTGATTCCGCGTGTATGTCTACGCCGTTAAATGTCCGAGCAAAACGAAGCAAAATGTGAATCTACATCTGGGGAGCGATATTTTTTTACTAGGATGGTAGGGGAAGACTCATAAATGGTATTAACCCCAGTGACGGGTAGGTTTAGGGACGGGGTTGGGGTAAGTCATATATATTTATAGAGAGTAATGTAACGTTAAGTCAACGGCGTTGATAAACACGCTAAAAAGCGATTATGCGTGTTGATAGCACGCCAAAAATGGAAATACGAATTGGCGTGTCATACATACGCCATCAGTCTGAAATCTGAGAGCTTTCTGTCCCTCCATTGACAGCCTACGCAACTACCATTTTCAAGCCCCAGAAAGGTAAGACATCATTATAGTGATCCATGTGACTCCAGTGGTGTAACCTACATTTTCTGAAGCAATGCGAGTGTTTTCTATGTGCAAAAAACAGACTTTATTTACAAAATATTAATCTCCAACGCACGTTCACGCAACAACGTCTGCTCTCGCGTCAACACAACGAGCATGTGTCATGGTGCTCTCGTGAATGCATTGGCTTGAAAGTGGTAGTTGCGTAGGCTGTCAATGGAGGGACAGAAAGCTCTCAGATTTCATTCAAAAGATCTTCGTTTGTGTTCCGAAGATGAACTAAAGTCTTGCGGGTTTGGAACATGAGGGTGAGTATTAATTACAGAATTTTTGGGTGAACTATCCCTTCAAAAGCTCGTTGAGTAACAGATGGAAAGAGAGGGGAGCTGACCTCTTCGACGATGAGAGTTCATCAATTTAAAGCTTGGTTGAAAATCAAAAGTTTTGTGAAGCTTTTGGATGAAAGGCAGCTGTATATGATCAGGAAGGTAGTAGCGATATTTTAGAAAAGACTGGCAAAACAATATAAAATATATTGTAATATAACTAATAATAATAATACATTTTATAATGTGCTTTTCTAAAACCCAAAGCACTACAGACAGTAAAAGCAAATAAAATACAGAAGTACAAGAATAATACAAAAATAATCATTAGAGTACATAAAATACTAATCATGCCTGTTTTTAACAGCTTCTTGAAACTGACTAATGTGGGAGCATCTGACTGTACAGGCTGACTAAGTTGACTTAGTGCATGAGCTAAGTTTGACTTTCAGGTAAAATACATTGGTTGAATATAATATAGCTAAGTTTGATTTTAAAGAGAATTAGGCTATACTTTAGGTCAGTGTAATGGTCAGGTCAGGTCAATGTAGCCAAATTGGTGTCTGAGGTAAATCATATTGGTTCAATGTGATTGTGATAATTCCAATAGAAACAGTTTGGTTACATCCAACAAACATGATACAGCTTTAATGTAATGATTTGATGTGGAAATGTCCCACGTGATTAAAATATATTCAACTGATTAGGTATTATTTTATGCGTAGTGAATTGTTTGTATGTGGCTCTGTGCTTGATTTAACAGTGCAAGGTTTTCTCAGTGGAGGGATCGCTGTAGTCTGTGTCTGGTTACAGTATTCAGTTTCATTCAGTCTTAGTAACCTCTATCAGTCCCTTTCCTCCATGGCTATTTTGAGAGGTGCCTTATGTCACATCAAATCCACATCTAAAATTTGACAGCGCCGCATGGCTTCACACACACTGAGCAGGTTGTATAATATTTGTTGCTATTTTGAAATGTTTAGTAAACCCATCAGCTTCCATGACTGACCCTTAAAGGACAGACCATGTGGATTAACTATAAGTAGGGAAGGTTTCATGGCTTAGTTAAGAGAGTGCGTCTTTAAAATGTTAGTTTCCCTTAACCAAACTTTGCATTATTGGGATAAAGTCTAGCTCATAACTGTTTTCGTTATGGACTATATTTAAAGTCTCTCTACTGTTCAAAAGTTTGGGGTAAGTGTTTTTTTATATTTTTTAAATAAGTCTCTTCAGTGCTCCCTAAAGCCTCATTTTATTTGATAAAAAATACTGTAAGACAGTCACATTTTTAAATATTATAACAATTTAAAATAACCTTTTTCTATTTTAATACACTGTAAATAGGGCTGTGCGATAAAATGATAATTATTGCGATATAATTTTCTTTGATAAAAGTTCTATAAATATTCAATATAATATTTATACACCAAAAGCAGAACGAAACAGCGCTAGGCTACTCATTTGAACCGCGCCACACGAACCATTTATCAGCTCAGCTCAAACTGCGAAAATTAATTTTCAGAAGTCATTATTTCAGTGTCACATGGTCCTTCAGAAATCATTCTAGTATGCTGCTTTAGTGCTCAGTAGACATTTCTTAATATTATCAATACTGAAAACAGTTGTGCTGCTTAAAGGGATACTCCACTTCTTTTGGAAATAGGTTCATTTTACAACTCCCCCAGAGTTAAACAGTTGAGTTTTACCGTTTTCGAATCCATTCAGCCGATCTCCGGGTTTGGCGGTACCACTTTTAGCATAGCTTAGCATAGATCATTGAATCGGACAAGACCATTAGCATCTCTCTCAAAAAAATGACCAAAGAGTTTCGATATTTTTCCTATTTAAAACTTGACTCTTCTGTAGTTCCATCGTGTACTAAGGCCGACGGAAAATGTAAAGTTGCGATTTTCTAGGCTGATATGGCTAGGAACTATACTCTCATTCCTGCGTAATAATCAAGAAACTTTGCTGCCGTACCATGAGTCCAGCAGGCGTAATGATATGACGCAGTGCCTGAAAATAGTCCCCAGCTCAGTAACTTCCAACGTGACCGGGACTAAGTTTGTCTAACCTATTAGACCTATTTTCAGGCGCTGCGCTGTTTCAGACGAACAGCCTTTATTTGAAATAGATTTTTTTTTTTGAACAATGTAAGTCTTTCCTGTCACGTTTAATTTGATGCATTCTTGTTCAATAAATTATTTCTTTAAAAAAATCGTACTAACCCCAAATTTCTGAACAGTAGTGTATTTAGTAGATTAAACGGCGTGTTTCAAAGATTGTGCATCATCTATCAGAGGTTGTTCAAAAAGCCAGCCAATAAGATTATAGCTAGCCAGATCAGAAAATACTTGCAGTTTTTGTGCATAGTATGCATCAGAAAGTTACACATTTTATTCCATATACACAAAATGGCTAAAAGAACAAAGGAGTCAGAGAAATAAAAGGAGGAGATTCCAGCCGCTCTTTATATCCGGCCCAAGGCTGTCACAATCCATCATCTGTAAGCACCATATGTGAACATGACAGTGTATATTTAACCTCAGAATGCTTAAGGGGGATTGTGTACATGTGAGAGTGGGATATGGGGGCAAACAGATGCATGTTGACGGTAGAAAGGGATCCGCAGGCAATGCTCTGGAAAATATCACTCGGTTCACTCAGTGATCGGTGTGTGAGTGAGCACGGTTATGTTCCTTGAGACCTGTCATTGTAATTTGATCATTGGATTACTGATATGTTAGTTGCCATGGCGTCCTAACGCATGATTAGGTTACCATGCGTCTGTCCTTGATACTGGAAAGTACAGTAGCCTATTTTTTGTGTAATGTGTGATCAGATCAAGTCTGTCACAATTGCTATTGATTAGCAGTATCACAGTTTTCAACATGTGTGTGTTTTCAATCCCTGTGTGCTAACAATCTCTCTTTTTCTCTCTTTTTGCAGTCGTGCGGACACAGCAAGAGAGAGAGATGTGGATCCACTCACAGTCTGTCTTCTGAATAACGCACGGACAGATTGAGCCATGACGGAACGGGATGGCCGTTGTGATTTGTCCATCGCCCCGGGGCAGGTATATATCGAGGTGGAGTTCGATTATGAGTACAAGGCGAAAGACAAACTCATCTCCATACGGCAGGGCGAATGCTACCAGTTGGTTCGTAAAACCAACGAGGACTGGTGGCAAGTTCGGCGGGAGGAGGGCACCAAGGCTTTTTATGTCCCCGCTCAGTACGTCCGAGAGGTCCGACGTGCCCTCATGCCACCGCCCAAACCTCGCGCAAAGCCCCCCAACGTCCTTGAAATCAGCCAGTGCCGATCGTCGAACGAAAATCTCAACCAACGCGCTCCTACGGAAAGGTCCAGCTTTGGCAGGCCACCTCCTTCAACGACGCCTTCCCCATTGCCAGGGCAACTGACCCCGCCTTTGTTGATGCGGGACACCAATCAGAACCCGGGGATGAAGAGCGTTGTTGCCGAGCTGACTCTGCTCAACAACAACAACCATCATAACTATCACCATGGCAACCCTGCACTTCCACGAGGGCGGGCGGAATCCCCTCCACGAGAGCATGGTTGCCAGGGGAAACTCCCAGGTGTGTTGACGGTAGAGATGGAAGGGAGCATGTCACACGGAAATGGGTTGGAGAAAATGAGAAATGACTCTGAATCTGGAGATGAGCTCAGCAGCAGCTCTACCGAACACATGCAGGTAAGAACGAGTGACATTCGCCCTCCTCCTTTCCTCTCCCACGCATTTGTTCTCTCTCCCTCTCCCTCCCAAACTTACTCATGTTCTGCCTTTATCTCTTTCAATGTCGTCTTTGGCTTTCATTCTCTACATTTCAAGCACTTATCTTTGCCAGAAATGCTCCTTTTCATCCTTTGACTGTCATTATCTGCCATTCCAACAATTACTACTAGACTAATCTAACATTTGCTCCTCACTTTCTTCCCCTTTATCCCTCCTTCGGTTTTACCTCTGACATTTATGGTTGCACGTCTTCTTTTCTGTCAGATTAAATTGGTTTCAGCAGTGTTTTTCTCTCCTCTTCCTGCGTTCCTTCCTTTCCGCTGTGTGAGACTTGTTCAGCAGGAGATGCAGTCTGTCCTCTGCTATGGTGATGGAAATTGTGGCCACCTCCCAGGGTTTGATTAAGACAGTAATAGAGACTTCATTGAGATCACAAAATGCAACACTTGTTGGGCTTCTTACAGTCGTTTCTGAATTTAAAAAGTTGCTTGTATTAGTCTACAATCTCTGAATGCACGGTGCATTATGTGTGTATCATATTAGGCTATATTATTATATGTGTGGGTGTGTATTAATGTAATATTATATATAAAAATATGTGTATATTATGTAATATATATATATATATATATATATATATATATATATATCAAATGTGAAATTAGTGAATGAATAATAAATAAAAAAGTAAGTGTAATTGTAATAATAAATAATAATAATAATATAAACCAATTGTTCTATATTAACAATCATATACAAGTATTTTACTTGTATTTATTAATAGTGAAGCATAGATTAAAAATACAATATGACAAAGTTACGGTCTAACTGTAGTATTCAGGTACAGAAATGAAATAATTTGGCCTAAATGTAAAATAATACTATAGTGTTGTTCACTATATAAATGAAATATAGATTAATATTTGTTTAAGCTATATATCATTTTTTGTTAAAGCTGTGCTTTGTTGTTTGATTATTAACATTAATGACACAGAGAGCAGCAGGTTATTAGGCTGCTGTCACTTTAAGACCTGATGCACAGATACAGTATAATGATACACATCCGATTTCTTTCTCAACTGTTTACGTTCACTTAAGACATAATGACTGTGTTTACGAGAATACTTGCCAAGACGGGTATTTTGACACAATTTTGTGTGTGTGTGTGTTTGTTCAGGTACAAGGAGATGCGAAAGAGAATTGAATTGAGTGTTCAAGCGCTATCTGAAACGCGCCTCTCTGCGTGTGCACGCTTTCACTCCACCATATTAAAAATGAAAGCTATATTTTTTTAATATAATGCACAAATAAGGAGATTTTGAAGACTTATTTTGAGCAAATTGAAACATGAAACACATGCATTGTTTAATCCACTACTTACGTGTCAAGGGGCTCTGCAGTTTGGGGAGTCTACAGTAATATGTACTAAGTAGTTTCTGAGTGATTGAGCTTTTTGAGTGTCCCAGGGTGCATCATGTGGAGTTGGGTGTTTAGTCTTTGTTACTATCCTCCTCCCCCATCTCTCTCTCTCTCTCTCTATCTCTATCTCTCTCTTTCTCTCTGAAACAGGGTGCTGCTGGGGGAACAAAGGGGATTGTGGGAGAATAGAAAGTAGGTCATATCTGACTAGATCATGCTGTTGCCCCCGTTTTGTATGTGTGAGTGAGATGGAAAGATGCGCATTGAGATTTTGGTATCCATAAGGATCATCATTGTGAACAATAAGGACAATAAGCATGAGTCTGTCAACCTGTAGCTTGTCATGTGTATTGAGCTGATCTTCTGGGATGCCACGTTGAGTGGATATATATTATTACTGATCTTGGTTGACAACATCAAGAAGATTTCTAGCCACCGTCCTCTTGCTGTCAAATAATGAGAACAATCATGATGCTTCTCAAAGTCAGGTTCTAGACAGTGGCTTAACCATGCGCACACATACATGGGCTTAAAAGAACATACAGTACTCTGGGCTTTTGAGGGATTTGTCCATGTCAGGCTTTGTCCATTAGGGTCAACTGCTAATACTAAACCATGTGATTACTTAATCAGCCCTTTAACAACTATCCCTTACAAAGAATATTTGGCCTCCAAATTTCATTAATCTTTTGCTATAGTATGATGTTTGGTTTAAAGAAGGAGTTCAGTATCAATTACTGAGCCTCATGGTTCCAAACCCTTAAGAACACAAAATATCATAAGTCTTGTGAAGCCATAATAGCATTGTATTTTATTGTAGGGCATTATTTGCTGAAAATTCCCCTCTCTTCTAAATGTCGCCTCTGCCTATGAAAGTTTTTTTTTTTTTTTAAAGTTAATAACCAAGAAAATAATTATTTTGTAAACACAAAATAGCCTTTAAAACTAAAATTTTGGGATATTTTTTTTGATGGATTTTATAGACTTAACAATTAACAGCACCATGTGACTTAAGACTGTTCACACTTCTTTCTCATTCAGTTATGTTCTTTGGAGTAAAATGTAGTTTAGCATTTATAAATATTTTGAATAAGCTTTTATTTTTATTCAGGTTTCATTTTAAGTTGTTTTCTTTTAGTAATTATAGTTAGTATTTTTATATTTTTAGTTAGCTTTAATGCATTTTTATTTCAGTTTTAGTAATTTTCGTATTTCATGTCAAACTTATTTTATTTCAGTTAGTTGCTAAGCAACATTTCTGTTTTTCATTTCATATTTTATTTTATTTCAGCTTTATTTCAATATTCTATTCTATTCTATTCTATTTTTCTACTCTACTCTACTATTAATAGTTTTAGTTACCAATAACAACGCTGGAATAAAGAATGCCATTTAAACGTTCTTGGAAGGCTGAGTAAATTATGCATTTTCAGTTTGGGGGAACTATTTGTATTACTTTTAGCTCAAAGTCACATACTCTGCCCGCATGCCTCTTGACGTCGATCCCTCCTCTCCGCTTATGAACGGGCAGCTTCAATCTGCTCTCTGAAAGAATTAAGGTCCAAATCTGTTTGCCTCAACACTCCACCAGAGTGGCCCACAGAGGACGGATTTAGAACCCCAATTCTTCGCCTTTTTTCTATGCCTCGAGTTTATCTTCACCCCCTGAAGCAGATTTGCAGGCGCACACACACACACACACACACACACACTTTCCGGCTCTCATTCTTCACCTCCCCCACTCTTTCACTTTAATGGACTTTATATGTTAGAGTGTTTCCTTATTAATTTTTTTTTTTATCCTTTTTTTTTATTTTTATGACAGACTCAAATAACTTGAAATAATAATAAGCCATCAGAAGACACACACAAACGCTTGACCGGGGGATTAGTAGCATGTCACCTCTCTAATAAAAGATTACGAATAGCTTTTATAACAGAGAAAGGGGCTTTTCTATAGGCAGCTGCACGAAATTAAATTCAGCCCCCTCAGCTGGGTGTTTTCCTTTGTGTGAATGTGAACAGTTATTGTACTTCAGCTTCTTTAATGTTTTGGTCTGTTTCTGCTGGTTTTCCTTTGATTTGGCGTGTATGTACATTCATTGTTATTTTCACAAGTATTGAATCATTGACGATTTTGTTAAGCTCACATGTTACAGGCCCAAAAGAGTCTTAGAAGTGTGTGTGGGTTCGGCTTCAGTCCGAATCCTGTAGCTCCTTCCCTGCATTGACAGTAAAGGAGGCCCAAGCATTCCTGTCATTCCTGTCCCAGCACACACACACCGACTTCAGTTGGATAACCCAATAAAGGCCCATCGATCCTAGTGGGCAGAAAACAGTACAGCTCACCCTAATCTAATATTTACTCATGTATCAAAGATCTCTCGCTCTCTCTCCTGTCTGTTGTTGTTCCTGTCTGTCTGTCTCTATTTTTGACTAAACATGGACTTTAGGCTGAGAGATGGCAGTGGATATCAAATGGATGTGTGTTTGGGGTGGTGTGGGGGTGGTTTGGTACCCTCATGCTGTCAGAGCATCTCTCTGTCTCGAACTCATTCTGTCTGTCTGCTGTCGATGAGCACAGCTGACATGTTGTCGGGGCAGAATGTGTCCAGAGGGTGAGGTAAGTTTAGCTTCACACACATTTAATCGAAATAGAGACAGACTATAGACTTCTGTTTTTTTTTATTTAATGTTAAGATAATTATACTTGCCTAAACCTAAAAGAAAACATTTTGCATTTTAATAAGTAAAAAAAAAAAAAAAAAAGCTTTATTTATGAATCAATTTTTCAATTGAGGGTGTCCTTAAGATCCAAACGGGAGGTTTTGAAAAATCACTTCTGGGGACAATTTTGTACCCAAACGGACACACACTCATAGGATATACACTACTGTTCAAAAGTTTGGGATTAGTTTTATTTAATGGTTTTGAAAGTATTCTCTTCTGCTCACCAAGGCTGCATTTATTTAATCAAACAGTAAAAACTGTTATATTGTGATTTATTTATTTATTTATTTTTTTTTTAGGATTCTTTAATGAATAGAAAGTTCAAAAGAACGGCATTTATTTAAAATATTTTTTTTTGTAACATGATAAATATTGTTACTGTCACTTTTGATTAATTTAATGCACCACTGATAAATAAAAGTATTAATTAATAAAAAAAATCATACATACCCTAAACTTTTGAACTGTATGTTCTCTGAAATAAAAATGTGTTATTTAGCATTTTATGTGTTATTTAGCATTTTAATCCAGCGTTTTATTTAATTGGAATGGCAATTACACTCAAAAAAATAAGCTGTTGAATGAACTTGATTAAATTAAGGAAAACTTTTCCACGAAAATGAATTACATTTTTCCAACAAAATCAAATTTGTTCGAAATGATTTGTTGTAATCTTGTTGTATGAACTTAAATTCATTTAGTCATTCCTGCTAGAAAAAGTTTTGTCAGGTTGACTACATTTAATTTTTGCCCTGCCTAAAATCACCAACATTATAATTTTAGCGAATTTGACTCTACAGTTATTTCCAATGATAGAAGCTACTAGTGTTCAATTGAATTAAAACCACCTTTTTCAGAGTAATATTGAATATTACTTATGCAGGTCTGCGAATGAGGTTTAATGCATGTATAGTGTATATACTGAGTGCCCACAGCCCTAAACTAAACACAGTCGCCACTCTTCTGCATAATGGTAACCACAAAATTCAAAAACATTACAGAAAGTTTCTAACATTACTGAATATTAAACACTAACAACATCTTTCCATTTACAGAAAAACACATAAAGTAACACTTTAACCCCTAAATTTACCCTCCTAATGCAGTCCCTTGCAAAGCATGCTGGGAACTACAGATCCACTGCCCAGTTAGTTGTCAACAAAAATTATTCATGTAGTTTTCACACAAATTAAGTAAAGTGAACTTCAGTTTTAAATATATTAGGTTGATTGAACACAATTAAATTAAGTTGTGACAAAATATTAAACAATTGTGTTACTTTTGCTTATTTTAATTAATTAAATTTAACAAGAGGCAAAAATAATTGTTTTGAGTGTAGAGTTAAGTCAAAAATAGACATTAAACATTGTGGTTGATATTACTTCGTTGTTAGATGGGATTGGAATGTCAGGTAGAGCGCATCGAGCTACCAATAAAAGGGTAGTACTCTATTTTACTACTGTTATCTAAAAAGTGGATTGGAATGTATGTCTAGACTGCTGACAAGTAATAAAGGCAATATCTTTCTATCTACAGCCTTGACATAAATTTTGTGTTTCGCAAAGTTTGCTACTTCAGTTGGTGTGGTGTTTATTCACATTGTTTCTAGATTATTGTGCAGAGTGATCAGATGCATTTTAAATAATTACAAATAGACCTTATCACAAAAACCCACATTTTTGGGCCTGGCACAAAATGACCAGCTAACATCATTTCACTAATCATATCATCAGCACATGGGAAAGTGTGAACAAGTTCTAGCCAGGTGAAATTATATCAGTGGATTATAAGAGCAGACTAGGCTCCTTCTATAAAAGGTGGGAAGAAGCACTGTGTTCTTTTGCAATGGTTACACTCTAAAAAATGCTGGGTTGTTTTAACCCAATGTTGGGTCAAATATGGACTAACCCAACGTTGGGTTAAAAAATGCAGTTTAAAAATGGACAAATTGCATTTTGGACAAGATCAAAAATGGACAAAAATGCTATTAAAAAATTGACAAATTGCATTGGTTACATTAAAAATGTAACCCAACGGCTGGGTTTGTCCATTTTTAAATTGCATTTTTAACCCAACGTTGGGTTAGTCCATATTTGACCCAACATTTGGGTTAAAACAACCCCGCGTTTTTAAGAGTGTACCTTTAAAAAAGCAAGACGTGCATCCATCATCACTTTGCATCAACATGACCTCACATGCAAGGCATTTACTGCAAAGAATATTGCACCTGAAAGAACCATTTACCGGATCATCGAGAACTTCAAGGACAGAGATTCGACTGCAGTAATAGTCCAGGCGTTTTAAGCCAAAATGGGGGTCAACCGTGAACAAATTGCAACAGAATCAAACTCAACTGATTTTGTATCCTCAATATGTCCTGAGTAAGGAAAAAAAAGCCCCGAAGAATCCCATTAGGGGAAAGTTCCGAAAAAGACCCAAATATATCCTATTCATACGCCTATTCATTATTTTTCTCACGTGAATAGGGTAAAAAAAATGAACCTTTAGATATCACCATGAAAATTACTGAGTTGATTACTTATATCAAGACAAACAAAAAATGTATTACAAGTTTTTTTAAATTGTTTGTTAACACGGACAAACGGTGCATAATCTAATTACAGATGTGCTAATTTGCATAAATACCACAACAGATCTAAACATTGGGTATAGCCAGGTGAAAATGTCTTGTTGAATCTTGTTGACAAATAACAGTAAAATACTTTATGTTAAGGTCTGAATGGAACCCATTTAGGCTACCCATGAGCATTAATACATAGAGGCATGAAGAAGTACTTTAAACCAGCCTTTGTTAATTTTTATTGCAGAGATTGGGTTTGGGGCTGGGTCTGTGGGACTGTTTCTGGGGATTTACTTTTTATTTTACTTACCTTTTGTCTTCTGCATTCTCCTTACCATTGACTCCTGTTCTTGCCTCAGATTCGTCCCCCAGAAATAGTCCCATGGACCCATCCCCAAACCCAATCTCTTAAAAATTAATAAAGGCTGGTTTCTAAAGTACTTCTTCCTGCCTCTATGTATTAATGCTCATGGGTAGTCTAAATGGGTTCCATTCAGACCTTAACATAAAGTATTTTACTGTTATTTGTCAACAAGATTCAACAAGACATTTTCACCTGGCTATACCCAATGTTTAGACCTGTTGTGGTATTTATGCAAATGAGCACATCTGTAATTAGATTATGCACCGTTTGTCCATGTTAACAAACAATTTTTAAAAACTTGTAATACATTTTTTGTTTGTCTTGATATAAGTAAACAACTCAGTAATTTTCATGGTGATATCTAAAGGTTCATTTTTTTACCCTATTCATGTGAGAAAAATAATGAATAGGCGAATGAATAGGATATATTTGGGTCTTTTTCGGAACTTTCCCCTAATGGGATTCTTCTGGGTTTTTTTTGCCTTACTCAGGACATATTGAGGATACAAAATCAGTTGAGTTTGATTCTATTGCAATTTGTTCACCCTTTTTTCCTAAAACGCCTGGACTATAAAGGCTTCAGGACGTCACAGAGCGTCCAGCAACTGTCTCCTCCTGAGGAGTTGGCTACAACAGCTATGTGTCACCACCAGTGCAGATCTTGCTCAGTATTGGCAGCAGGTGGGTGTGAGTGCATATGCACCAAGACTTTTGGACAACGGCCTGGTGTCAAGAAGGGCAGCAAAGAAGCCACTTCTCTCCAAGAAAAACATCAAGGACAGACTGAAATGCTGCAGGAAGTGCAAGGATTGATACATTAATTCTCTGACGAAGCCCCCTTCCGACTGTTTGTGACATCCGGAAAAGCGATTGTCCTTAAAAGAAAAGGGGAACTCTACCATGAGTCCCGTGTCATGCCAACAGTGAAGCATCCTGAGACCATCCATGTGTGGGGTTGCTTTTCATCCAAGGAAGTGGGCTCTCTCCAAAAACACATGCCTTGAATAAAGAATGGTATTGAAACATCCTGCAAGAGCTTCTCCCAACAACCCAGGAGTAATTTGGTGATGATCCATGCATTTTCCAGTAAGATGGAGCACCATGTCACAAGGCAAGAGTGGCTCAGTGATCATTACATGTAAATTTTGGATCCGTAGCCAGGCAACCCCACTGATCTTAATCCCATAGAGAACCTTTAGTCAATCCTCAAATGGCGAATGGACAATCAGACTCTAAGCGCTATACGGCAAGAATTGATCTCCATCAGCCAGAAGCTAATATCCAGCATGCCAGAGCAAATGGCTGAGGTTATGAAGAAGGGTCATCAACACTGTAAAAATATTGACTCTTTGCATATATTAAAGGTTTTTGCCAGTAAAAGCCTTTAAATCTTATGAAATGCTAATCATTGTTTTTTCCATTATACCATAGAAACATGTGAAAATTAATCTACAAATACAAAAGAAGCAAACTTTGCGAATCAATTTATGTCACTGCGAATACTTTTCTCCCTGTTTCACATTTTTCTGGTGTTTAAACCAATTCAGACCAGCCACAATACATCCAGGGACATTTAGCTGTGGGAAAAGCTGAAGTCAAACAGATGAGAGAGAGAGCGAAAACAACATTGTGTCACTGACTGAACTTAGGTAACCCGTCCCTCACAGGGGTTTATGACCTTTTGATTATGTTGGACATTATCTCAGCAGTGCATGAGTGCTTTTGTCAGAGGGAACGTTCTACATCTCGGTTTGCTGAGCTGAGGTGCATCAGTCACAATAGTGAACCAGTAGTGTAGAATGATCCGGAGTGATCTGCCCACTCACAAAGAATCAACCCACTCACATATTAGAGAACTTTTTTATGCATACACTGCAGTCAGCAAACTTACTCATGGATTTTTATTTCCTATTTCCTGCCATGAATATTACTTGTGCTTAACTAGTCTAAACATATCAGTTTTCAACATCTGTGTGTGTAGAGGATAGGAAGTACAAGGCCACAGGCCTCTACTGTCCTCGCCTGTGATTGGCTGATGACCCTTCTCCTCTGTGTTTCTCCTCACGAGTTCATTAATGAAATGGATTTCACTGTGGAGATGGATGTCTCAGTGCTGTGTGTGTCCTGCCGTGTCTGAAAGGCCATAATATGTTTGATGTCTCTCTCCAGCATAGAAGATTGGCACCTGGTGAATGCCTTCAAAGCCGAAAGTTACTGTTTGTGGATGCTTGTGACAAACCATTGCAAAGGAATAGTCAGGTGAAGAAAATGTCCAGGACAGATTGACCCAAAATCAAAAGAAAGATGTAAGAAATCATGCTTTACTTATAGAAAATGAAGCCTATTTTTGGACTGTATTTTCTTCATTGCCATTTTTACAGCAATTAAACACGCTTTACTCAAGTTCTCATTACTGCAGTGCAAAAACATTTCTGTCATTGCTGTAAGGAAAAACAAAACATCATGTATGATTCAAATTGACTGCACTACCATTCAAAAGTTTGGGTTCATTAAGAAATGTATACTTAATTCAGAAAGAATGCATTAATTCGATCAAAAGTCACAGTAAAGACTTTTACATTGTTACAAACAATTTCTATTTCAAATGAATTCTGTTCTTTTGAACTTTTCATCAAATAATCTTGAAAAAATGTATAAAGGTTTCCACAGTCTCAACTGTTTCCAACATTGATAATAATAAGAAATGGTTCTTGAACGCTAAATCACAATTAGTATATTAGAATGATTTCTGAAGGATCATTTGACTCTGAAGAGTGCAGTAATGATGCTGAAAATATATATAATAAAATAGTATTCACATTATTTATGGTTTTAATGTATTTTTTTAATCGAATGTAGCTTTGGTGAGCATAGGAGAGCTTTTTTTTTTATCTTTTTTTTTAATGACCTCAGGCTTTTGAACAGTATCTATATGTTTCAAGGGAATTTTTCCATGTACTATCTGTGTGAAATGTGACCCAGACATGTTTTTGTTTGATTATCAGTCACTTTGAGATGTGTGTGTGTGTTAGTATTTGCAAAGCTGTTAGTTTTAGCAAGCATGTCAAAACAAAGAGAAGAATTTCACTGCTTTCAGTACTTCACATTTGTGTGTGTGTACATTGAGTTGTCTGTACACTCTCACTTTTTGCCAGCTTTTGTGTGATTCAGTTGTTCCTGAAGGACACAGGAAGTCATTTCTAAAGAAGTTTTCTCGGTCCACTGTCTGTTTGCACTTTCATTATTACTGTATGTGTATATTTGTGTGCCAGTTTGTGTCTGCAGTTTTTTTGTGCGAGACCTTATGATGCACTTCCTTTAACACTCAAATAACCCTGCCGGGGTGTTACCCTTTGGCCTTCTTGCACCAAATACCACTTGGATCACAAAGATTTGTTTTTTGAGCTGTAGATTATGCTTGTGCTAATCTCACTATTACATAAAGAGATGCTTTTGAAATATTAACTCTTTCCCCGGCATTGACAGAATTTTCTATTATTTATGATACAACGCTTCTCCGCCATTGATGGAAATTTCCGGCAATCCATGTTATACGGTAGAGGAAGCTATTACGCATCTTCTAAAAGAGTACAGAATCTCCGGATAAAAACACAGACGAAGAAGAAGCGGAAACAAGTGATAGAAGCATGGCTTATGCACATGTAAAATAACAGTCATCAAACATTAAACAGCATATAAATGCTAATGCTAACGCCTAATGTCGACCTAGGAAATAGTTTAGGACTGTGCAAGCTTAGGGGATGTTGATGGACTCGATCTACTCCATATATGTTTTGATCATCGTTCTGAATACGATCCGGGCGTAGTCTTTTTTTTCCACAATTTTCTCAGCTTTTTATTTAAAATGTTGTTTTTTATGATACTTGCCCCCCTGTTGATAAAAAAAAGAATGCATAAAGCTTTTTTTTATGTTTTTTAAAGCAGAGCATGTTCTTGTGTATATATTACATGTTCAGATATTCATACAACAAAATATTCAGGCGGCCATGAAAGTTTGTGAAAATGATCAGAAATGCTGGCGGGGAAAGAGTTAATAGCATACACTCACCTGAACAGTCAGGGTTCAATGTCAGTTCTTAAAGGGATAGTTCACCCAAAAATAAAAATGTACTCACCCTCATGTCATTCCAACTGAGACTTTTGTTATGTGTGGAACACAGAAGAAGATAATTTGAAGTGTTTCAACTCTTTTCAAGCTTTGGTCCATATAATGAAAGTCGATGGGTTCAAAACAACACTGTGCCCTGCTGAAATTCATTGAATGGACAAAAAGCACAAGACATTTTTCTAATTGTTTTATCTTGTTCCACAGAAGGGTTGTTAATCTCTGGTACATAGGGAGAAGCTTGTCAATGAGAGTGACAGATTGTGATATCTTCCAACAAGACACTCCCCTCATGTAATCCTCATAAAATCAGCTTGGCTGATCCTGTGTTTTGACACACCGTCTAGTCAGATGGTTTGAAGACCCCAGTCAAAGACCACTCTCGCTATCCTTCCTGTCACCCTCTGGCTCGCTGGCCACTGAGTGCTTCTAGCTCTCACGTTTCACTCTAACTTCTCTTTCAGTGCTGTTGGGGAAATTGCAGCTCTTATCAGTTCAGAGCCTGAAGTTAAAAACATCTCTCAAAATGCCAGCTTCTGAGTCAACCAACCTGGAAAGATTTGGAGTGTGTTTAAATGAGTATAAAAGCATGTTCCCCTTGTCTTCTTGCATCGAACACAACCCACCCCCATATAAAAGCCTCTTATGGTACCTCCATAAAGAAGAGGGGGTTGGGGGCAGATGGGAAAGAACTGGATTAAGGGGAATGTGACACACACTCTTAGCGTTACATGGTTGTATGTGCATACATTTGGTGAGGATTTTAAAACGACAATCTAATCTACGTCTACAATCTAATCTTTATTCTACAGTGGGTTTGGTGTTCATTGAGTTCCAGCCAATAATGTTAATTGTCTCTTAAAAGGGCAGTTTTTCTATACCTCCTTTTACTCATCTTATACTCTTTTATGTCCTTTTTGGAGAGGTTCATAATATCTCTTTCTCTCTCTGTGCAGTGTGTGATGGATTGCTGTCTGCTTGTGCAATTGGAAAGAAAGACTTGGGTGGATGTTTGTGCCAGTAAGCACTGGGTGCCCCAAAATGGCCCTTTATACTGGCACAAAGAGAGCCTAAAGAACCAAAGCAAACACTCAAAGAGCCGCTTGTGTTATGGTGTGTCCCTCTTACAAGATTCAAAAACATTTATCGGCTTTTTTTTCGTTTGCGTTATTGTACCACTATTAAAAATCTAGCCGATAATTATTTTCATGTTGTGGTCAATAACAGATGCCGATATTTAAATCCAAAACTGTTTTGTAAACTAAAATCAGTAAATTTAGGCATCGCAACATTACAATGCACAGTATGAAAAATGGATATTAATTTAGAAATTTGCTGCACTGTTATTAAATTAGTGTTTTTAAAGATTACTTATCTTACTTAATATAAATGTAAAAATCTGATGAATGACCTCAAACAATTAAATCGACCAGTTGCGAATCACTAATATTTGCAGAAAACAGTGTTTCTGATATATTGTGCACCCCTAGTTATTGAAAATGTAAGTGTTTGTGAGTAAGCAATAGTGAAGTAGAAATGGTCAAATTGAAATTTGAATATTCAAGTCAGGAATATTATCTTGAAGTCATATGTCAGCCAGAAAAGACTCCCAAGTATAAATTGTGTGAATAGTGTGTTCACACTAAAATTCACACTGAAAAGTGCACTTTAAATACCCGGATGATGCACTTAATTAACTTCAACTCAACTGTCGCAACTTTAATTACGTAGCGGAGGGGGAGGGGCATCGGACTGTCGAATGACAAAATAACCATATAAAATTCAGACACGGATGAGTATAGTGCATAAGTACGTGTGTATAAGTGCATAGTGTAGTGCGTCATTTGGGACGCAACTTTAATTTTTCCCAAACAATAACTCGGAACAGCGGAACTGCCTTGTGTTCAGCTTCAGATTCAGGTCTCTTAACTAGGCCTGTGTGTGTGTGCTCTAAATTTCATGCTGTGTCATTATAAGTATCAAGCCCCGGAGTAATAAAATTGAATCCCATAAACACATGCACAAAGTGGCCGAAAGCCCAATTATTGGCTTTGAAATCACAGCAGTCTTTTCTGAATTAAATGTCTGCTTTTAGCTTCACCTCCTGGAGTTGCTTGCTGAATCTAAGGCAACTGCAGGGGAAGTGTTGTCATCACTGAACTAGACAGAGAATGAGACTCTAGAGGCCTCCAAAGGGCTGAATGACTGACAAAAGCCACATTATCAGACATCTAAGGGGGGTGAAGAGCCTCCATGTCTCTTTACCATTCCGTTTCAGCTAAAATACTCTCATCCAGTCAGTCAGCCAAAGGCATAATGTCACAGATGAATTTGAGTTGACAGATGTGAAATACTAGTTTTGATATCTGTTTGAGGCTAAATGTGTAGGAGGGACAAAGTGAAATAGAGCAAAATTATGTTTGAGATACTGGAAGAGACGCATACACAGGGACGACACAGACACATAGACCGCCTTACTGACACTCAACGACAATTTGCTATTTACATGAACAATCAGGATTTTTTCGTGAAGACAGTCTGTGGTCTGTGCACTCTGAGACTCAAACCTGATTGTTCATGGCACCAAATGATGTCTGAGGAGTCTCATTTTCTTCTCTTCCTATAGTGATTCAAAACCCTGAGTCAGGAGCAAACATTTCAAGATGAATAAGAACATGTCTTGATTTGTTGTGGTGGTTTGACATCTTAACAGGTCATTCCCCTCCCGGGCAAAACGGGTAAATCAGATTTAAAATCCATAATCCAGATGACAATGTTGTTGTCGTCTCCCTTGTTTACGTAACTCTGGCTTCCGGAGGAACTATTTTTGTTCTTATATTGCTATCGACTGTAACGTAAAAAAAGACTAAGAATGGTGACGAACAAGCTTGATCTTTAGGATTTGAACTTATGTATGCAGACTGGACATAACACTGAAGAGCAGTGTGTAATGTGCCAGTTAAAGATGCTCTAAGCGATGTCACGCGTTTTTTAGGCTGAAACATTTTTTGTCACATACAGCAAACATCTCCTCACTATCCGCTAGCTGCCTGTTCCCTGAACACACTGTAAAAAAACGCGATCTCTGTAGACAGCCCAGGCTCCACAAACGGCAACAAAAACAAACTGGCCCAGCCTGGACCACGAAACATAACAAACAGTGTTCCAGCCAATAACCGACAAGAATGATTTGGGGGTGGGGGTGGGGGTGGGGGTTGGGGGGGTTAGTGCGCGTGCACATGAAGGGGGGTGTGGGGAGTGGAGGAGAGAGAAGCATGAAGAGGGAAGTTAGCTAGAGGAGAGATGTCGTAGACAACGACTAACGTTAGAATTATATTCTCTTGAATTTTGATATGGCCGACACACGACCAAAGAGACGACGTTCCGATTAACAAATAGCAAAGAAGAGGGAAAAGAAGGAACGCGCGAAGTCCCGAATTTACATCGGAAAAGCCTGTTTCAGGAAGCACAGAAGGGAGGGAGGGGGAGGGGACGAGATGAGGAGGAGGGAGGGTCGAGCTAGCCTCTGTTTCGTTTGACAATACTTTGAACGTCAACAAGAAGTGACGTCACCCAACATCGCTTAGAGCACCTTTAAGAGTTTATTGAAGTGCTGGGACATGGTGATGTTAGTTAATCATCAGTTGGCTGCATGTAACGTAAGCTGCATGACAGCTAATGCAGAAGTTTTTAGTGGGTGCCTCTTTCTCTTCTGCTTTTCCTCT
The DNA here is from genome assembly GCF_951802725.1 of Rutilus rutilus. Lineage (NCBI taxonomy): Eukaryota > Metazoa > Chordata > Actinopteri > Cypriniformes > Leuciscidae > Rutilus > Rutilus rutilus. The sequence continues at coordinate 24,831,444 of NC_140224.1, forward strand.
CATTCTTTCTCTTGAATTTTCAAGGTCTAGAGAGATTTTGGGTACTCTGCAAAAGTTCTCCATGACCTGTCTGATGTAAAATCATTCTGAAAACACTGCGGAATCCAGCTTCACGTCAGCCACTGCAAAGCGACCAACCACCGTCAGAATATCTGTCTGTAAAATAAGTACAGACTATTTCATAGACATAATAGAACAAAGCAGACTTAACAGTGTTGATTGTGATTATCTAGGTAACTTGCTACTTGGTGCCTCAAACAAAACTTAAGGCTGAGAGTATGACGTAATTGCAAAGGATCATGGGAAATGTGTTTATGATGGAGTTTGTCTTGTATCTGCTAAACGAATAAATGTAAATATTGAAACAAAGGCCATGCTTTATGTTATTTAGGCCTTTTGATCAACTTTGTTTACTTGAGCAGCCGTCTCTCACCTGTACCCCAGACAACACTTATGTCTGACTTCATTTCCTGTCTTTGTCTGGCTTTTTGTTCCTCACAGTGGTATTATTTCCTCTATGTCTGTGCCTGTCTCAGTCTTGTTGTTGTTGTTAACTAGATTGAGCTCTAAAATGATCACATGACTTTTGATTGACCTAAAGAATGTCAACGACGTCTCTGAAGCGCTCTTATGAATGTAGCACTGAAGGATAGTTGAAATAATAGAAATCCAGCTTACAAAATTCCCTGAGGCTAAATTGTATATGTAACTGTCTGATTGGAGGTTTCTGTGATGGGTTTAATGCTGGCTTAGCTCTGCACAGGAAAATCTATATGTTTGCACGTAGGGATGGTTCTATGTGGGTCACCTTGATGGAAGGTGAAAGTGCAAAAAATAAAGCAGCAGATAGGAAGAGAGCTCTTGAAATGTTGAGTGTTGAATTGGTGGACAAGTGTTGAGTTCTTATAATCACTATGACAGACTTGGTAATACTCACACCTCTGCAGAAGTGATAACACATGAACACATTCTTTTGTACAGTAGTCTTGTGCAGATTGCCGGTCACGCTTTAACCTTGCCCTTTTTCTTATCGTGTTGTTTAAAGCTGGAGAGGCTTGATAAAAGCATAAGCATTTAGAGTGTCTTAATTTTTAATTAACCTGATTCACCCTCTCATTCATATCTGTAATCTCCATAGTGGCCATTTCGGCATGAGCATGTGAGAGATATTTATTTTAAAACTTTATTTATATAGTGCATCTAAAAATGAAAATTCTGTCCTCATTTACTCACCCTCATGTCAATCAAAGCCTGTTTGAATTTTTGTTCTATGAAACACAATAGATTATATTTTTTGTTTTGTCCATAAAATTATTAAAGCTGCGAAAATGGCTGCCCCTAAAGGGGACTTTGGTTGTATTTTAGAGAATTGTAAACACCAGTCTCTCTCAGGCTCAGCCACACACAGTAATCACTATATGCATTATTCAGTGAGTGGGGTTGTGAGTGGGTGTGATGTATTGGGCACGAGAGTCGACGTGACCGTGTGCAAATTATCAGCAGAAGACTTATGGCATAGCTTGACTAAGCACACAGGGCACTCACAAAATTGTTCTTTGTTCAAAGCCCTGCATGGCAACTGCCCAGCCAATGAAATGTCAAAACTGCTGACTCAAGGCAGGCTTTGACTGTTTTCAAACAGGTTTCCCCAAACACTTCCCTCGTCCGCCATTGGTTGAAGAAAAAAATACCCCGCCCCAAACTCACGCTATTGGTTCAGCCACTGTTGCTATGTCAGACTGGCTAGGGTGCTCAAATAAACAGAGCAATGTTTTGATAGCACTGTTGTGTTTTCACTTTTCAGAGTGCATCAACCTACACAGGGTGTACTTGTAGATATTATAATAAAATAGGCCTTTATAATAAAAAAAGCCTTTACACTGACAGTGATCAGTCATTAATTGTCATCCAACAAAGTTTAGCAGACTTAAATTCGTTAGGAAATATAAAATTGGCAACTACCAGTGGGAGTTTGGTCAGTGAAGTTCATGTGATTTGCCACCTGACACTGCAGTCGAGTTGAAACGTCCAAAAGCAACCAACAGCACAGTAACTTGGTGACCTCTAGTGATTTAATCACTGTCAGTGTGAATGGAGCTTCAAACTTACACCCTGACAGACTCATGAACAGGAACCATGGCGATTGAAATCCCACCGTTTCTCTGTGGAGCGTGTGAACTGCATCTCCATTGATCTCTAGTGCTGTAACCTCTGACCTCTGTTGGAAGACCCTCAGCGTACAAGGCCACCCTGTCATGATTTCTCTCAGTGGTTGCTTTACTCTCTCTCTTTTACTCTACAATAGTCAAGACCGGTGTCCTAATGAGTGAACCTATTTAAAGAGAACGCTACTGCTTCTATATTTAACCTACTAAGATGCTCTCTTTAAGCACCTAGTGCCTGCCTCTTTGTGGCTTTGGGTTAGAAAGCCGTTACTGACTCTTGTCTCTGATTCCTTATTTCTCTCTTCCGCCCTCTCTGTATCGCTTGCTGTCCCTCTTGCTTCAAGAAGGACCTCACTTTCTCAGCGGGGGCCGGTTTTGGCCCCAGATCCACAGGAGACATGTTCTCCTACCTTCGATCTCCACACTACCTGGTGAGTGTCCGAGCACTGAAGGGGGAAATTGAGAATGCTGTGATATACAGGAAGACGTTTAATGTAGGTTGGGTTCTCATTTAAGGGTGTGGCTTCTTATGTTATCCATATGTACATTTTTAACATCATTGAAATTGAAATAAAAATGTTAATCAAATAATAATTATAAAAATGCAATATAATGTTGGATATATTGTTATTATTAATATTAACTGTTAATATTATTAATAATAATATACACTACCAATTTAATGCTTTTATTCAGCAAGCATGCATTATATTGATCAAAATATATCAATTATATTGAAAGCAAAGAGATTCATAAAGTTACAAAACATATTTCAAATAAATGCTGTTCTGTTATTCAAATAATCCTGAAAAAAAATGTATTACTGTTTTCACAAAAATATTAAGCCATGCCACTGCTTTCAACATTGGTAATAATAAATATTTCTTGAGCAGCAAATCAGCATATCAGAATGATTTCTAAAGGATCATGTGACATTGAAGACTGGAGTAATGATGCTGAAAATTCAGCTTTGCCATCATAGGAATAAATTACGTTTTAAAATATATTAACATAATATTTCACAGTATTACTGTTTTTACTGTATTTTGTCATGTATGTATATGTATGGTATGGTTATTATTTTAATTTGCTGCAGTGTTCTGTAGTAACACAAGGAAGTCACTGTCATGCTGTCTAACGACTGGAATACTCTATACTTTTGTGGTGAAATCTCACACATAACTTGACCTACAAGAAATGGACAGTGTGTAGGAGAGAGGGATGATGTCAGTTGTTTTTTTGAACGGAGAGCAGCACTGAGTCTTCCTTAGCGGAGAGGCAAGTACAGGTTGCGTCATTGCGGCCATTGACGTATTTTTGCTGATTAACCCGTGTCATTCAGGCAAGTGTCTTCAACACTTAAGCTTTGTTCCGTCAGTACGGTGGCTTTGTGGTCATCGTGATAAAGACACATTGTTCTGTGTCTATTTCTGCAGCTAAAGGTCTTGTCCAGGGCAGGCATGGGTGTCCTGCACCACTAACATATGTCCTCATATTGCTGCGTTGAGCGTTGGGAATGTCTTTCTCCTATAGTTTTGCATAATTAGAATTCCTTTCCCACAATCCCTCAAACATGCTCTTCAGTTCTGCCATAGAGAAAAGTTTTTGGTTGTTTCAGAGCCTCATATTTCCAGACTATTTCCTAAGTCTTTCTGAAATCATTGTTCTTTGCTCTTCCATGCCTCTGTGCTGAGAAAGTGACACTTTTGAAAATCTTTTTGGCTGTGTCTGTCACTCCCGCATCGCCTCGCTCTGTCTATTCATCTTTCTGTTCCTCTTTGTTGAGTCATTGTGAGTTGTTCTGAGGGCAGCTCTGCCTGAATAGCTATTGTGCTCTCTGTACCAAGAGCCGTCATCTCCTTTAGTCCATGTGGCAGACGTTCGACGAGAGTCTAAGACGTTTCGTTAACCCTGCTGTGCTTGTGTGTACAGGGGTGACGGACCAACACCGGGAACAACACTTGAGTAAATCAGCCGTAGTGATCTAGCACAGCAAGTGCACCGCGATGACTCTGCACCTTTGTTAACAAGCCATGTGCTTAATTTAAGTCTAGGACACACAGTTGGGATTTCTTTTATTGGATACATCATTACAGTGATTGCGTCATTGCATCTAATGTGCATGTTGTCGGGTCGTTTGGCCGATTCTGATTTGATTCACCTTGACAAGATTATCTGTTTCAGTATCGGTTCAGATAAATCCACTTATCTGTCTGTGATTAAGAGAGAAAGAGGAAAGTATCTATCTAGAAGACGTTTCCTTTATGCTAAGATACGATCAAGAGACATTATGTGGTGTTGTTTAATATATTTCCTGTTATGCATGATGAACTGAAATATTGTCCATTGTTCTCTCTAAATAAGCAATAATAAGCTTTTAAAGTGTTCATTTGCGACAGACTGTTGAATTACTGAAAATAAATGCATATCCGTAGTGGTAACACGTACTTCAAAAATAAAAGAATTATCAGAAAATTGATCATATTACATTTGTAAAATGGTATCTTTGACAGTAAGGCTCTCTGTGTGAGACAGAATAAAAAAATCTATTTGCTTGTTTTTCACAATTTGAGACAACAGTGAATTTAAAGACTGATATATCCGGCCATGTTTTATGTACAAGCAAGTGTAAAGGCCTGTTTACAACAAGACTAATGTTAATGTCTGTTTAGGCCCACATGAACATTCGCATGCCATTAATGCAACTTTTATGTTTTTAAAAAAAAAATTTGTACAGAGAGGTATTCATCGCATTGCGAAGAAAACCAATAAGATTCAAACTTTTGGTCACATGCCTAGAGCTGTTACATAAAACTACGAATTAGTGGCACTTACAAATTAATATTCTTGTATTTGGTGGTGTTTGATTAATCCATAGTCATTACAAAAATCTGAAAGGCTGTTTGAAACATGTTTTATTTGCTTTCTTCTCTATAACAAGCAAGTTGGAAAGAAAGTTGGGCAGCACTTTGTGTACTATAGTAGCCGGGGTAACCGCTGTATTCCTGCCTGTTGTCAGAGATTGAATTTGCATGTTCATTCAGCCCACCTGCTGTTTTTTACACATTGGTCTCAAGTGTTTCATTATCATATTGCTAAGGTAGTTTGGTGCAACACCGTGAAGACATTTAAAAATGGAGGATCCTGCGATTAGTTCTGGCAGCCAATGAGCCAAAGGATTTAAGTGATTCCTCAGTCTAGTATGAGTCAGCACAGCAGTCTTGCAATCTGAACTCTTTGTAAGTGTTTGATAAAGGTCTTTGGTAAGTCAGCCAAAATGCAATTGCAGTCTTGATGTAACAAATAAATGGGTTTTGGTGAGTTTCTCACTTGCCCGTAAGGAAGTGAGAGAAAAAACACAGAAGAGAATCTCAGGTCACCAGTAAAAAAAAACTATACGATTATGATTATAAACCGTACTTTAGTACCTTTTAAAATGCGTTTTAGATCAGTTAGATTGGATGTTGTGTTTTGATAAAGATCTTTTGTTGGGATGAGTAAGCACTGACTTCAAATCAAGTCCATTAGTGTAATCTAGGAGTAAAGCCACACTGGGTAAACAGTGTTTTGGTATATCAGAGTATACTTGTGTTCTAGTGTAGTTGTTGTTGGGATGTTATAATTGTGTTTGTATATAATTAGTTGATTGAAACTAATTGATTGAAAGGCTCTTAGCTCTGGTACATTAAATCTGTATTGTGGAGAAGAATAAAATCTATCTTGCTGCTGTGAACCTACCTTGTCCGTGTGTGTGCATGGCAAATGTGTTTTTTAGTTTGTACAGACCATAGTTAACCCCATAGTGTGTGTCAGGGAATCATCTGTCTATGATGCTCGGGACAGTGGACGGAACTGTCACTTGCCAGATCGGACCAGTGCTGCATCGTCACAAAGGTTTATCATTTGCACGTATTTTTAAGCCTTGCAAATTTTATATTTAAGCTTAAGATGCAAAAGATAATTCAATTCAGTAATCGAGCACTGTTTGAGAAGTTGCTCAACACGCATCCAATGCACACACCCAGAAAGCGGCATCTCAGTCAGCGAGTTTCATGTCTTCTTGCTCTTGAACGGACATAATCGTGCAAAATTATGGCAAAGTGCCCAGATTGCGAGTTTCCTCGTAAACATAGGCTGCGTCTAAAATCACATACTTTAAAGTAAGTATTTTTTTGAATAAGTAATCATTTCACAACCAAAAAATAAATAAAATGCTAGTATGTTTTATGTAGTATCAATGTGTGCAGTATGAATGTAACCTGGACGTACTACATTGGCGTCACTTCACTGCCATTCACAAGTCCTTTCTGTGGCCTCATGGGATAGTAAAGTGTTCAACGTATGCACACTTCAGAATTTCGCCGTCTGGGTCTGGGTACTTTTTTAAATTTTATTACTTTATTTAATTTCTGTACCTAAAATCTACTGTTAGACCAACCTGAAAAGCATTGTTTATTTCATTTGTATGTTTGTTCTATTGTATTTATATACTTTTGCTTGTAATTCGATTATTTATTATAGTTAGGCTAGTAGTTTTTGGTGTCATAACCTTTTTATTAAGGTTACATGGGTCAAAAACAATTACCAGACCTACTTTATTTTATTTATTGATTTCTTTTTTAGTGTTGGGGGCCAATTAAATTTTTGGCAGTGCAAGTAAAAATTTTAACCCAACCTGGACTGTAGAAAAAATCATCTGCGTTGAGCGTGGACACTGGAGTTATTGACTAGCATGGTTGTAATGCTCCATACACCATATATTGTGACAAATTGCTACTTTTTGGAACAAATAGCTTGTTAATAGAAAATCTATACTATTTGAAAACAATAGTCTTTTTAGTTACTTTCCAATGCTGGAGGTCAATGCATACCCAAATAGATGAATCAAAAGAAGAAAGAGTTCATCCCCGAAGGTCAACCCAAGATTTTAAAGGTCAGGATTAGTAGTTTCCCCCCAGCTACAGTCTGCTTTGCTGTAGATACTGGAACTTGTAGGAAATGCATTATGTCGACAAAAATACAAACAGTGGAAAAGTTATACTTGTGTTGCAGAGCGTGTCAGTTCAATTAAGTTTTTCAGTAGTGCAGTTTTTTAAGCCATTGCATTCGTCAGCACATAGAGGCAACACAAAGAGAGAAAGACAGAGAGAGGGATAAGGGGGATGGGAGAGAGAGAGAGAGATAAAGGACGAATCATCAATCCAGCCTTTCTGTCCAGGAGCATCCTCACCACAACTCACTTCAAGGTTTTAAGCTAATTTAGGTGACAACCATCCCCATATTTTGAACTCCCCTTGTTCAACTCCCCCTCATCTTATATCTAATGATTAGTGTGAAATTTCCAGTTTTGTGTAGCATCAAGCTACATGTTTTATGTTCGATGATGGACAATAAAGTATGTCTTTCCAAAAACTTTAATGTATGGAAAACTATGGAAAACATGGATTGGTAACAATGAAGACCAACATGTGAGTTGTGTGTGTCTGTACAGACTGTAGGTTGAAGATATGGGACATTTACTCATAAGCAGTGGTTTGAGCACAGAGAACAGAGTGTTGCTCACTAGGAGTTCTCTCTAACATTTCTGAATAATTAATAGGGGTTTTTGGGGAGATGAAGGGAACCAATGAGAACACAGGAATTTGCATGGTTGCGGGATGCACCGTCTGCTGCTGTGGATTTGGGACTACCATCAAAGCACACCGCCTGCAGGTTTCACCATACACACACGCACACACTTCTACGCAATCACAGAAAAAACGATATTAACTGCCACATTCACTGTTTACGACGGATGCAAATCTACACATATGGTTCACCCAAAAATAAGAAAAATTCATGTCATCATGTACTCTCCCTAAAGTTGTCACAAACCTGTATGATATTCTTTTTTTTCAGTGATTGATTGTTTGATTTGATTTGATTTGATTGAAAGAAAGAAAGGTCCAAAACAACATTGTATCCTACTGACTTTTTATTTTATGGACCAAAAAAAAACCATCTGTCTAGCTCTATTTACACATATTATATCTACAGTATACATACATGTACATGTGGATGGATGGATGGATTGATGGATATATGTGCTTCTTATAGGCTGTGCATAACTAAAGCAAAGCAAAAATTGTAAAAAAATAAATAATAATTGCTAGGATTTCCTCTGGCATTTGTACCCTTTCGACATCTGTTGCAGTGCTTCAGAGAAAAAACTGAGATTGCTCTGACTGAGATTTCATATTCTCATTGAGTCTCACAGAAGCCGTCAGCATTAGAGATGAGCACAGGTGGTCTGTTGGTGTGTGCATGTGCGTTATCGCGCAGCATTGTGCCGAAGACCTAAAGGTTAATTGGTTGTCTCTCTGTCAGAATTTGAGCATCTCTGAACTCACTGAGGTGTGAAACAGAGCTAAAATTCCCCATAAAGTTTGCTGTCGACCAAATCAGCCTTCCTGGAGCCTCGCTTATTGATTGGAGTGCGTGTGGGTTGTGTCCTTCGTGACACTCTTGCAGTTGATACTGTGGTCTCATACAGTTGATATAGACCTCATGTTCAGTTGAGCACACACACATCCATGTGGCTCCAGGGGCTCTGGGGGAGGTGACTGGATGGCTGTGCATATGTCACAGATGTGCTAATGTGTGGCTGAGTGGATGCATCCTGACTGCTGGCAGTCAGATGGAAATGTAGGTTATACTGGTCATTCATACTTAGTCCAGGAGAAAGAGAGTGAGATGGGTCTTTCTTTGTGTAAGGGGGAGTTCTTGATGGAGGAAAAAAGACTGTGCCCTCTAAAAACAAGGGGAGTGATAAGATAAATGGAAGATTGTTATTATTATTATTACTAATAGTCATTCTTTTCAGTGTCATGAAGGCTGCAAGTATGAAGATGAAGCATTAATTTAACTGAGCTGAAACAACCCGATATCATGAGAATTTTTTTGAGAGTTTGTAACGGTTTTACATTTTGGCAAATTTGTCTAAATTCGTATGATCTGAAGTGTTTAAATTTTTATTTTTACATTTCTTTTTAGAAAAAAAGCAAGCATGAAGGTCTACCCATAACCCCACACCTAAATAACCACCAGCAAGGTACAAATGTATGAAAAGGTACAAATTTGCCACCAATTCGCCAAAATGTAAAATAGTTGACATTAGTGTTTCACCAGTGACCAAACCTGCAAATCTGTATGAGTGAGTTATATTTTGTAATTGGCAGTTGTTATGAACGTGATGGGTCGGCGTTAGTCCACTGAGGTAATCAGCCAATCACAGTCACTGCCTTCTCTCGTGTGGCTTTTAGACTGTATTTTGTGTAGAAAACGCCCCTGTCCTACACAAAAGTCACAAGTGGTCAAATGGTCTTTTCACTTCTCTTTCTTACCTTACACATTCATTCTGTTATGTTACCATCTTAGAGTATGTCCCAGCTTAACACACAAAGGTCTTTAAGTAAATGCGTGCATGGAATGAATAACCTAAATGGAACCTCTCTCTGAAATGATTAGTCAGTAATGGGATTTTGCAGTCAAATGTTGTTCTATAACGATCTCTGAACTTTATAAATCGACAATGTCTCAGAGGATAATGCAATCAACAATGTCTCAGAGGATAATGCACAGTCACCATTAATCAAAGTACTTTACGAGACCAAGACCCTATAGAAATGCATATTGGGGACCTTTTGTCCTGTTTCTTTTTTCATTCTCAAACACACTACACACATACACTGGTGAGGTGCTTAGGAAGGAAAGGAATGCAGGTTACCATGTTTGCACATAATCCTTCTTTGGCACACATTTTAATGGTCTAATATGGACCCCTAGTGGCCAATCACAAGAAGAGAACAGCAGAGGATCTGATAAAGTGTAAAAACATTATGACCAGTCATCATAGGTGAAGCGAATATCATTGGTCATATCCTAACATTGCTACATATTATGGTCTGGGTAGATTAGATGGTAAGTAAACCATCAGTTTCTTGTAGTCAATGTGTTGGATGCAGGAGAAATGAGCAGGAATAAAGATCTGAGCGACTTTGACGATGAATAAATTATAGCGAGGCGACTGGGTCGGAGTATCTCTAAAACGGCAAGACTTGTGGGTTGCATAAGCATGATTAGAGTGGTTGGCACTTGGAGGATGATGGACAGATCCATGAATGGATGATGATTAATCGAAAGTTGAAAGAATATTTTCTTGCTTCAAGAAAATGTAACAAAAAGCTTGCAGAATTTAGATTACAGTGACTGGTGCCGTTGCGTCTAGTGTACCTTTTGTGCTGTCTGAACGAGAAGGCGTATGTGTGGAGTAGAAGCCGTCAGATTCCTGTGCGTGTGTGACTGGTAACCACAAAGGACTTCATTAGCATCCATATCTGAACATCTAATCTGAAAACATCTCTGGAACATCAGACTTATCATAACATGAAACCAATTGGCATTCATGTGTGCTAGTACTTCAGTTTGAACTCATATACATGCTTACAGACACACTTAAGTACCTGTAACCTGACTGCATTTATTAAAAGAGTGCATACTTAAATATCCTTTTGCCTATAGGGGTTTTAATTCATACACACTCACAGCTGTGACCACGTATATGCGCGTGCTGTGCATTTCCTCTTGGGTGTGCTCTACAGATTTCCATGTGGAGGCATGTGGTTGAATATGGATTTGAATACGTTCATTTTTGTTTCTGTTTGTGCACATACCATTCATTGTACATACACTGAGTGACATGAACTTTGCTTTTTGAGATATTTTTGGGTCAACTTTCTTATGAAATGATCCAGTAAGAGGCTGGTCTCTATTTGCAGATGCAGTGTGCACATGGTTGAAATCGAGCAAGAGACAGATATGCAGACAAGGGTTGAGGTTTTGAATGCAGATATTTAGGTGAAGAGTTTCAGTATCTCCATTAGACTGAAGAGAAAAAGACCTTCAGCTCAAGAGACAAGCAAGAGTCAGAAGGTGAGATTTACCAATGTATTTTTTAATGTTTGATTTAATTTCAAGTGGTTATTATATTCAGAGGTGGGTAGAGTATCCAAAAACTGTACTCAAGTAAAAGTACAAGTACTTACTCAAAGTAACAGTAATAATCTTAATAGTTACTTGAGTAAGAGTAAAAAGTATCCAATGAAAAAACTAAAGTAGCTAGTTACTAGTTACTTCGGATCATATATAGGCCTATGTATGTATGGTATGTATGTATGTATGTATTTCATTATATTATTTAGATATTTTTAATTTAAATGACTATTATTATTATAATTAGATAGGCTATCTTTGCATCAAAAACAGAAGAGACAAGCATTATTTTTGCCATCAGTTGCCCAAAAATCATTGCCTGTCCTTTGGTTTGTATAATAGTAACTTATACAACTACATTTGGATTATTAGACAATGTCGAAATAAAGTGAATCTGCAGAGTTTTGCATTCAAAGGCAGGGAACACAGAGAAGAAAGAGTTAAAACTCTTCACATGTGCTCGCGCTCATGAACGCTACTGAACATCTGAACACAAACAACGATCAAATGCACATTGATATTCTTCTGTCTGTTCTCCAAAATGTAATCAAATGTATATCTCTGCAAGCATGTTTAAACTGGTTAACTAGACGGCGGGTGTTCATTTCATAAAATGTGAACAATGGTAGCTTATTTAATGTAGAAATTGAGGGTATATGGCCAAAAAACTGGCAATGTCATACTTTGTAGTAGTGCTATCATGGCATAATAATCAGTTTGGTTGTCAAATGTAGGCTATTACCTGAATGAAACGAAATCGAATGTATCGTCCTGTGGAATCATTCATTCACAGACAGCATACGAACTAATAAAGACTAATAAAGATCTTCGTCGCTGGCAAACAAGATGCATTTGCAGATTTGCTTTCACTTGATTGGACTGTAGGTTCATGGCCACTTCATCCAACGCTCTTGATGTTCTTAAAGGGGTCATATAATGCCATTTTTGTACAAGCTAATATGATTCTTTAGGGTCTAAATTAAAAGTTTGTAATATACTTTAATTAAAAATTCTCATTAGTATTGTAAGAAAACACTGATTTTACCTGGTCAAAAACAGCTCTGTTTTCAGCACGCCGTTTAAGTGCATGTGTCTTTAAATGATAATGAGCTTTGCTGCTCACCCCGCCCCTCTGTTCTGTGGGCGTTTTGCCACAACAACACACGTGGAGTGTTGCCTTGACAACAGTTGAGGGTAACGTTATATTTTAAAGAATGGCTTGGAAGTTGGAAAACAGGACGTTTCTGAATGGTTGGTTAACGTAATGTCACTTTGATCTATCTTTGTGTGTACTGGCAGGTACATGTGTTTACTGATGTATACGTTAGTTCATTGACGGATTGATGTTACAGCTAATGGTCATGAAAAACTTTTTTCCGGTAAATGTAGGCTTGTCAGTGATGCGTAACGTTATCTATGCAGTGTTAGGTACAACTGTCAGGGCTGAAGCACTAACATTTTACTGATCTGTTTAAAAAATAACCAGTCTGTGAGACTATGACAGTCATTAGGCACATAAACAACACATACTCAGACAGGAGCTAATACCTTTTTCAATGTTCTCGTTTATAAAGCAGTCTGGTGAAATGATTTTGTGCAAACATGAAAGCATTGCTGTTGTGCGAACTATAATGACAGACAGCTCGCTCACGAGCGAGGGCGGGTCTGTGTTGAAACGCTGCTGTCAATCAACAATCGTGGGAGGGGCGTCGATTTTGTGACGTCACAAAATCGAACTGCTTGATTTGAGAGGGGGGAAAACATATAAGGAGATAATAAAAAAAAACACTGGATGGATTTTTATCATTTTATGATGGTTGTGTACAGGCACTGCCAACGCACATTTCAGTACAATCAACTTGTAAAAGTGCATGTACCATTATATGACCCCTTTAAATCTTCCAGTTACAAGTCCGAGTGTGAAACCGCTTCAGATTCAGTGCGTGAAGGAAACTGAACAAATCATTCAAACTGATTTGCGAGCCAATTTAGACAGATCTGCCAACTTGTTTGATGAAGTCTTTGAACGGAATCGACTCAAAAGAGTGATTCATTTGTGAATTGAGCATCGCTCATGCCCCAGAAAAAAAGATACAGCGCGCTTGGAACAAAAGATACAGCGCGCTTGGAACAAACCTTAACATGTAGGCCTATTGCATTAAAATAAAGTAACGAGAGGAACGTCGCCCAACCTAACGAAGTAAAAGTAGGCTACAGTTTTTTTATTAGAAATGTACTTGAGTTAAAGTAAAAGTAGCCTACCCATATTTAAATCTACTCTTAAAAGTAATTTTTTTTCCAAAATAAAATACTCAAGTAAATGTAACGAAGTAAATGTACTTCGTTACTACCCACCTCTTATTATAATATAATATATTATATTATATTATATTATATTATATTATATTATATTATATTATATTATATTATATTATATTATATTATACAGTTGGTAAAATCATACTTTAAATTAACAAAAATTTAGATTTTTAGATTATAATGTTGTAATGCAGTTTATTTCTTTACCCTGCGTGTGTTTAAAGCGGGGCTCAGTAGCTTCGGGATTTCTTCGCTGTATTCTCGCTTTTTGCTCGCAGGTTTCTCTCTAGAGCTCCCCCCACAGCTTCGGAATAGATCTTTGACAACACTGTTGTAAAAACTCGTTGGTGATTCTCAGACACCAGAGGCTAGTAGATCAACGACATCAAAGCAGATGGGACATTCTTTAAAACGTCTTCTTCATTCGGGTTCGAACAGCGTGAGGGAGCGCAATAATGACAGCATTTTAGCAGATTTCTTTTGGCCGTAAAGCAATTGTTTACATCGCGAGACCTGATATCACGCGAGACTTCCTGATGCGGCGGCCGGCGGCCCGCCGGCTCAAAGTTGCAAGTGCGTATTTTCCGCTCAGGGGCACCAGGGGGGTGCGAAACGACCACCATTCAACCCGAAATAAGTAATATAACCATTCCAATGACTCCGAAGCTGTTCAGTTAAGGTAAAAAAGTTACTTAGTTCACCTTTAAAAGTAGATTCAAATATAATTTTATTTGCTGCAGCTGCCGCCTTTAAAAATCGCGAAGTTAATTTTTTTGGCTTTTTTGTTATTATTCTAACATTAAAAGTTTGAACTATTCTTTTTTTTATGTCATTTTTAATTAAAGAGTTCTGTAAGTCAGCTGGTCACGAACACGAATAAACCACAGCCACTTATCAAATAAATAAATATATGGACATAAAATATCAATTTCAGTTGATATTATTTGATCATGTACGCTGAAAGAGAACTAGCACAGTGTAGTTCAGTGGCCATTATACACATAAATGAATATTTGACTGCCAGTCAAAAAGCATTTGGATGAATGTAATGTTGGGATTCTCTTTTGGAATGTTTTGCCCAACGCCACGCAGTCACATAGGACACTGGAAAATGTTAGAGCAGCTTTGAGTCTATTATCACGATAAACCTTATTATTTCAGTATGACAGGAAGTCCCATATGTTTTCATGCATGGCAGGATGGATTAGCCAACAGGTCTATTTCCCTCTCTTCAAAATTCCCTTGACTATTTGAGGTCTTTGCCAACTGGCCTTTCCATAAAAACAGGAATCGTGTCAGATTTTTTCAAAGGTTAGCAATCGGTCATTGCTTTGTTGGATTGGTCCTCCTCAGACATACGCTACAATTATGTGACATGGCATATGCGTTCACAGATACTGTATATAACCCTCTAGTTGCAGTATTAGTATCACTAGTTGCAGTATTATGGTTTCAAGTCAAGTAGTCACTGGTGACTTTGCTGTTCTTACTCTCAGGTGAGAGACTGGCTTCTATTTCTGTTCTTCCTGTAAATGTGAGTTTTCAGTTGCTAAATTTTCCTGAGGTTTGCATTGTGTGGTGTGTTTATTATGTTGAAGTTCACAATGGGTTGCACCAAAATAACAGCGCCTTCAGCAGCGAGGAGTCGAGGACGTCGTCTCTTTTATGGTAATGAGGAAGAGACACTTTCTAAAATAACTCTTTCAAACAACCGAAAGAGTGGCTGACTTCATAATTGACAACTGAACTATTGGACTGTTTTACTGTCATTATATTTACAATTGATTCATTTCTGAAACTTCGTACCAAAGCAACTTATTTATTATTTATTTATTTAACAAAATATATTAATTATGTGTTTGCCAGGACTGATTGATCAATTTAAGTCATTTAAAAAATGAAGTACAGATGATCATTCTGTGATGTCTGGATCTTTTGAAACTGCTTTTTTAGCTGGTTCCTCCTGTCTCTTTCTTGGTAAATCATAAGCAAATATTTCCATGCTCAATGTTTAACTTTACTGAATTCTCCCCATGCTTTAAATGAACAGCGTGGAAGTCCAGCCAGTTGTCACTCAGCCATGAAAGCATCAATAAAATAATTGGCAAATGTGTCTCTGGCAGAATCAATAACAGTTTTACTAGCTGCTTTTGTTTCTCTTGGCCTTCTTGCTTTGTCAGATGTGTGCACTGTGCATTTGAGACATTTACATTCAAGCTGCTAACACAAAATGTTGATGTTCATGCAGAACTGGAGAGACATTTTTTTTTTTTTGTGAAAAATGACAATTTTCCTCTGACTTGCTGCTCTTTCTCTGTTTTGTCCACAGGGTATATCTCCCACCGGACAGGGTCGACCCGAGTCCCCCGTGTACACAAACCTCCAGGAGTTGAAGATCTCTCAGTCATCTCTCCCACCTGTTCCCGCGTCCTCCCCTCTGCACATCCTGGGCGACTGGGAAACGCACAAAGATTCGAGTGGAAGAAGCTTCTACTACAACCGCACGACTCAAGAGAGGACCTGGAAACCACCCCGCTCACGAGACAACGGGGTCAGTCGCGGGGACACGTCCAACACTGGAGACATGGAGGTAACAAACAACTGTAAAAATGTACACTGAAAAATCCATGTCGGTCAACCGTGTTAAATATTTCTTGATTTCATACGTCTTTATGCTAATGTGAGTCTGACTGTGTGCCCACATGCTTGTGCATGTGAAAGTTTGAACTAGGCCAAAGTTGAAGTAGGTCTTCAGTCTATATTTAAGCCTTTGAAAAATGCTGTTCATATATTTAAGCTTCAACAAGGCAGTTGACCCAGCTTCAGAGAGAACAGAGTGGAGCAACTCATTCTCAGCTGATATTACTATTATTATGGATTATTATTTAAAAGGACAAAAATAATGTTAGTTAAGTTGTTCTGGATACTGTAAGAGCTAACATGCATGTCTGTGTTTACGAGAGTAAATTGTTTGACCCGTTTCCTGAGCTCATTTAAGACAGCCTTATCTGAGGTTTCGATCTAAGTTTCACTCTTTCCATTGTCCATAGCTGCCATCTAGTGGTGAAATTTGGGTGTAATAAAAGTGGGGCATGGTATATTTTGTTTATCAGTTAAAATATTATCGGTTACAGCACTATATAGGTTTTAAAATGTATTATTATTTTCTATATAATAATAATTATAACTATTATCGTTATTATTGTTTGTATTTATTACATATAAAAAAAATTAAATAGTAATGTATTATTTATTACTGTTATAATAATAATAATAATGTTATGTATTACTATTTAAACATTATACTATTTTATAATAATACATTTATATATATATGTTTTTATTCAAAGTGACTTACATTGCATTCGAAGAATACTTTTTATTTATTTCATGTCGAAGTTACTTAAATAAATGCTTTTATCTTTTTTTATGATTCACTTTGTCTTTCTGCCATTTTTGTTTTCTCATTCTCTTGTCCCACTGTCTTTTCTAGCATTTGTCCTCTGAGGAGAACTGTCCCAGTACACACTCCAGTCAATCAGACAGTCAGTACGGATCACCCCCTAGAGGCTGGTCTGAGGAACTCGATGAACATGGCCACACACTCTATGTGTCTGAATACACCAATGAAAAGGTGCTGGAAAGAGCTGCTTGCACACCAAAATCTATTTTTTGTTATGAATGATACATAGTGTAACATATATTTTTCTTTGTTTGGTAGTGGATTAAGCATGTGGATGAACAAGGACGGCCGTATTACTATAGTGCCGATGGATCCCGTTCAGAATGGGAGTTACCAAAAGTAAGTTAAACCTTTTCACAGATACACCCAGACAATCTTTTTCCTGTATTTAAATCATGTGGTGTTCATTGCCTGCTTTAGCTCTAGTGTTAACCAGGAGAGTAGGAGGTTTACCTGGAAAATCTAAAAGTAACCCTGATTCCCTAATCGAGTTAGTCGAGATCAGTGTCTCTAGTGCCTCAGAGGCACTGTTTATCGGAGCACACTCTCTTCTTTTATTACACATAGTCTTACACTCATTCCATATAACATATACACACACATGCTATGCTCTGGGGGGCTGTGCGGCTTGGGCGGGCTTATGTTCGGAGGAGGGGACCTGAGCGCACATGGTGCTGTGGACGGTGAGGGGAGAGGTACGACAGCGGCTGTTCTCTATTCTTTTCTGTGTTTTTTATCACTGTCTATACTTATTTCATATATAAATTAACCAACCTTTTTTGTTAGTTTCTTCAAAACATTGTAGGATTGTGTATAAATAGATGCAGAAAATCCCACTATATTTATGAAATTTGCATAGTGTTTGGAGGCTATTAATGTGGATAAAATCCTCTTTATTTTGAACTGGAACTCCGTCCCCTCGAGTCCCCCCCCCCCCCCCCCCCCCCCATTTCCAGTCAGATCTGGCTTTAATCTATTGTTTTAACACTTTCTCTCTCTCTTTTCCTTCCTGTCTGTTCCCAGTATAATCTCTCTCCTCCGATCTCTGAAGAAGCTCCTAAGAGTCACAGTTTGGAAAGGAAGCAGCAGGAGCCCATTGTGCTGACCAAGTGGAGACACAGCACATATGTGCTGGACATCACTGATAAGGTACACGTCTATGTTGTTGGACACAAAGTGTTCTTCCTTAGCACAACCAAACAGTCTACAGCTCTCTTTTGTGTAATATATACATCAAATATATATATATTTTTGATAGAAGTCTTTATAGAATATGTATGTATGTGTATGTATGTATGTATGTATGTATGTATGTATGTGTGTGTGTATGTATATGTATGTATGTATGTGTATATGTGTGTGTATGTATGTATGTATATATATATATATATATATATATATATATATATATATATATATATATATATATATATATATATATATATACACACACACACACACACACACACACACACACACACACACATATACATGCATATATATATATATATATACATACATACATACATACATACATACATATATATATATATGTGTTTATTGTTATTATTGACTCCCAATGTTTCCCATACATTGATTTATCTGTGGCGGCCCACCACAATATCAACAATGACCGCCACAAATAGATGTCGGTGCTTTTGCTTCCCATTCATTAAGAGACCGAGGTCCACCCACCACAGTTTCCCAAAATCCTGCGGGAAACACTGACTCCATTTATGTAACTCTCAGGACCTCTTTTACTATGAAAACCAGCATGTAGCCTAAAAGCCAATTAGGAGGCTGTCAAAGTCATTTTTCCCCCTCACAGATGCCAGTGAAGATTAACACATACCAAATATATTTCCTATAGGAGAGCGTGAGTTCTTAACCTCAGTGCATGTGTTTTGTATTTTATTTTGTCACTCAATCATGCTGGTTCTATAAAGATGCTAAATGAAACAAGCCTGGCATTATGTTGCTCTTGTGTCACACAATGGTTTTCATTCCAGCTGCCATTCAAAAACAGATGGTTGAGCGTGAACCGCCTCACCGGGGGCTTCAGTCTATCACTGTACAAAGTTAGTCACCTCATTATGCTGTAACCAATCAGATGTGATTACAGACTTCTTGATTTCTTCACTTCCCAAATTGAAGTGTTTCCATGCGAATCAAGGAAATAAATCAGTTGGGTTAATCAAAACCTGCTCAAAATGTGCACTTCACGATTTGTACATGATTTATCTGGGTGTGCTTATTTCGTGTATGCTTGCGTCTGCTGCCTTTATACTAACTTCTTTTATTACTTACATGTCAACAACATCTTGTCCAAGTTCTTACAAATAATTCAAGATTTGAGATAACCGTGATTCTTACCATTATCTGTCATGTAAACGCCAGCCCTTTTCTCTTAGGAAATTCTTAACTACCTTCAGAATGGATCTAACCTCTTTTTATATTCATCCTCTAACCCTGTTTAACACTGCACGTTTTCTGCTTTATGACTTACAGGAGTCTGTAAATGCCAAACACAACTCTCTTGAATCAGACTCGTGCCCCTCTTCACCAAAACACCCCTCTACCGTTAGTATAACCCATAACCTGTGAATGTGTAGTAACATTCAGTTCTCTTTTAAATGCATGTTGTCATCAGAATTAACAATGCAATTTAAATTGCCTAATTTAAATACTACTGCTAATAATAATAATAATTTATACTATATAGTATTTTAATCATTATAATAATACAGCATTCTTATTTTATGTATTTATTTACTTTTTGTTTAATCGGTTTCCCTTTGATTTTTTTTTTTATTCATTTTTCTCCTCTCTGTAGCCCTCAGAAAAGTGTGGTGTTCTCAATGTCACCAAGATCACTGAACATGGCAAGAAAGTCAGGTAATTTATCTTTAATAGGTATGGGGAAATAGATATACTTAAATAGTAATATTTATGCATTATGCCGTATTTAATGGCCTCTAATATTGGTTGATGCTACAAAGAATGAATTGTGCTAAATTGAAAAATTAAAGTGGTTAATTATGTTTTTTTCAAATATTACCTTTAATGCAACATGTAATACAGCTGTTTGTGAATATAAAAGGTCTGCAAAGTTTTAAAGATCAAAGTAAACGACAAATAAAGTTAGTGTCTCCTAAAATAATCAATTCTGACCTGCCGAAACGAGTTTTCAGTAATTTCAGTCTCACTTCCACATTTGCATAATGCCGACCTATGGTCCTCATTGGCTGTTCGCGAACAACGTCTGCTTTGACCCGCCCTCAAACACTGTAGCTGTAGCTGAAACTGGAAGAGTTTGGTTCGTGTTGTCAACATGTCAAGAAGACGCTGTTTTCTGCACTGCGAAAGCAAATCCACTTTACTTGCTTTTTCTAAGCAAGGACTTGATACGCCATCATTACTGTTCGATCACTGTGCATGTATACAAGTGCCGATGAAGCTTCCAGAGCTGAAATTCAAATATGGTAATGGACGTTTTGTTTCCGACATGCTCTGTTTTCTGAACAGTCTGACCAATCAGAGCAGAGTAAAAGAAGGGGTTGATGCTTGATCAAACCGGCTCAGACACTGAGACAAAAGAGATGATACTGCATATATATTATGAGAAAATTACTGCTTTTTGACTTTGGATGCATGTAAACCTATTGTAGGAGACCTTCAAAACAAAATTAGGACTAGGAGCCTTTAAAATAGCATAATAGGAGCACTTAAAAAACATATTATGCAGTTCTTGGTGATTCTCTTTTCTGGTTTCTTATTTTATCTTTAGAATAGTGACACAGATGCTCTTCTTGTTTTATTGTCCTGCAGGAAGAATTGGGCTTCCACCTGGACTGTCCTGCAGGGATCCTCTTTACTCTTTGCAAAGGGTCAGGGCAGCGCCACCAGCTGGGTATGTATTCATGCCAGGTTACAATGGCCCATTGCTCTGGGGCCATTGTTGAATATCTTGAATAGATTGATAGATCAGTGTATTTGATAGATCAGTCTGTGGTAACAGTTGACAGCATAACTTCAATCGACATGCTTTGAATACTGGCAGGCTCCTCCATAGTCTACCGCAAATTTGCCTGCATTTATGCAGGAGTGTACTGAGCAAACTGCATTCAGCACTCAACAAGTGTGAACGAAAAGACGCCTGGATGCTTTTACGTAATAAAGCAGTATTCAGATTTACTATAAATATTAGCTCTCTTAGCGATTTGTACCTCTCTCCTTCGTTTATATCTCCCATGTGTGTTGTGAGTGTGTTTTCATGCATCATCACTCTCTTTATGTTCTTTTCCTTTCTTTCATTTCTTCTCTGTCTCTTCAAAGTCGTACTGCCGCAACGGTTCCTTTCCTGAACTCCTCCTTTCATTGCTAAGTAACTGGAAGCGTTCGATTAAGCCCCGGCCTGCTGTGTCCTATACGCACTGTAGACGCGGCCGGGCTCCTTCTGTATGTGTCAGCCTCTCTGAACCGAATAATTGTGCCCTCTATGCTGATCTAGGAACAGTTTTGCACAGATTAAAGATGACTGCAATTTGTAATGGTTTCATATAGTATAGAAATGTTTGGTATGGTAATTTAATTTCATTATGTAATTATTATTTAATTTAAGTTCTGTGATGCAGAGCTGTTCTGAGATCAGCTGAGCAGGGCAGCCTGTCCCCCATTTTATTTGTGCACGTTCTACTTTCTGCCTGTGCGTCTCACTTATCGCCCCCTGCTTTGTGCTTGAAGTCAGTTCCTCCTGCAAGAGAGGCTGAATTTAAAACTGATTTGAGTTAGTAAATGAAAATGGATGCACTAAGAACCTTATGTTTGCTGGCATGCATTTCTGCATAATCAGACTCATTTATTTTATGCTATTTGAATGTATTATCACAACATACAAAGTGGAGCTTAGCATTGCGCAAAGCAAAATATGAGAATGTTCTTTGCAAACCTGGGCCATGAATTATAAAACAGTGAAGCGTGTGCATTGTGAATTTAATATTCAAGTCTAACCTATTAGTGGACGTTCCCTGGCACCCATGACTAATTGGCACTTAAAATGTAGCGTGCTCCGTAACTCGCTTTTTGAACAGGAACAACAATATAGCTCACGTTTAACAGCACTGGACTAAAGACAAATCCTAAATAACTCACAGATGATGATTAATTAATGGAGAGTGC
The DNA here is from genome assembly GCF_951802725.1 of Rutilus rutilus. Lineage (NCBI taxonomy): Eukaryota > Metazoa > Chordata > Actinopteri > Cypriniformes > Leuciscidae > Rutilus > Rutilus rutilus. The sequence continues at coordinate 24,853,599 of NC_140224.1, forward strand.
CCTGGATTTAGACTGAGCTGTTTAATTTACCTTTGTTATTACAGTTTGGAGGCAACCAGTCCAAACCGGAATTCACAGTGGACCTCCGAGGAGGTTCGGTCGAGTGGGCATCCAAAGAAAAGTCCAGCAAGAAACATGTAATTGAGGTGAGAGTCAGCTGATTTCTCAATATCTTCAACATTGTTGTAAACATTAGTAGAAGATAAAGCAATAAGCCATGAGATACTGTTGGTTACAGTGATTTTATCACTTGCACAGGTTGTTTTCACATTGCCTAGAACTCTTAACCCTGGTCGAATTACTGTATTTCACAGTAATTTAACCATTACTGGCTTATTACTTTAATAATACATGTTTTTTATTTATTTAACGGCAACAGAAATACTATAAGACAACAGTGGTGAACAAATAGCTTATTTAATTTTAACTTTATTAGTTATTTAGTATTTGTTAGATATTATGCAAGTTATTAGTAATGAAAATCCAAATACATTACATCAGGTAGCCTACTGTAATATGGTTACGTTAGCATAATTGCAGCATGTTTATGATTGCCAAGCACCATAGCAAATATACATTTATAATATTAGTTTTCCAAGATTAACTGTAATATTTCAGTAACACTTTGGTTTAGGGTCCAATTCTCACTAGTTGCTTATTAGCATGCATATAACTAGGATATTGGCGGTTTATTAGTACTTATAAAGCACATATGAATGCCTTATTCTGCATGACCATATTCTACATCCCTTAATCCGACCCAATACCTAAACTTAACAAATACCTTACTAACTATTAATAAGCAATAATTAGGAGTTTATTGAAGCAGAAGTCATAGTTAATAGTGAGAATTGGACCCTAATCTAAAGTGTGACCAATATTTCTTACTGTAACTGAATCTGTCCTGACACCTGCCTTTGCCTAATATGATCCCACTGACCTGAAATGAACTTTGACCCCCGCAGCTGAAGACACGAGTGGGCACAGAGCTGCTGATTCAGTCTGAGATTGACAGTGTTATTAATGACTGGTTCAGAGCTCTTTCTGAAACCATCAACACACATGTGAGTGATATACACAACACAGTGCAAAAATATGAAATTAACTATTCAAAATCACATTGTAATGACGATGCATGTGTTGTAGGCGTGGGAGTCTGATGAAGCCATCGAAGAGGACATGCCTGAGTCTCCTGGATCTGAGAAACACGACAAAGAGAAAGACCCCAGAGACTCGAAGAAAAACAGAGGTACAAAGGACATAAATTTGTCAAATAAATCATAACTACATTTAGGGTTTGTGCTGAGTCCTGAGCGTGTTTGTGCAGTAGTGAAGAACCCCAGCATGGAGTCGTCTGAACAGAAGAAGACCAGAGTGAAGCTGAAGAAGTTTCTCACACGGAGACCAACCTTACAGGCTGTCAGGGACAAGGGCTACATAAAAGGTAACAAACCCTGATTTAAAGCAGCTAACAAGACTTTTTAAGCATTTGTGAATGACGTACACAAAGAGGAAGTGGTTCTGTTTGAAGACACCTCCGGTAACCCTCCTGTCTGTTCTCAGATCAAGTGTTCGGCTGCAGTTTGACTGCCTTGTGTCAGAGAGAGGGCACTTCTGTGCCTAATTTTGTCAAGACGTGCATTGAGCATGTGGAGAATACAGGTACTTATTTGTGTGTTTCATTGATTGTGATTGATTATTAATACACTCTTTGAGTTGTCATTCTCAGACTACATCCACTTCCCGTCTCATTTCTCTGCATCTTTTTCTCAGGCTTAAATGTTGATGGCTTGTACAGAGTCAGTGGAAATCTGGCCGTCATACAGAAATTGCGCTTTGCCGTCAATCATGGTAGGGAATTTTTTTGTTTGTTTGTTGTGAAATGATACAATCTCGCAAACAGGTCTCACAAATCATTGTTATTGTTAGCTAAAACTAAAATAAAATCTATTAAGAATTATTTCCAGTCATTTGAAATGTTGCCTTAGTGTCTAACTAAACTAAAATAAGTACTAAAATTACTAAACTGAAATAAAAATAAATTTAAAAGGACAGAAATAATAATAATAAAAAAATGTCAAAAGCCTATAACAAAATTACTAAAACTAAAATTAAAATGAAGACTCATATATCAAAATTAAAGCTAATTCAAAATATGAATACAGTCTGATAGCATATAAATTATACTAAAACAAACGGTTCCTACACTGAAAGCTAACAACAAACATTCAGACAGAAAATGATTTGTACTTTATCCAGTGGTATATAAGTTTCTCCTTGTTATAAAGGGTGTGTTTATATGTCTGCAGATGAAAAGGTGAATCTGGAAGACAGTAAATGGGAGGATATCCACGTGACTACAGGTGCCCTGAAGATGTTTTTCCGGGAGCTTCCAGAGCCTCTGTTCACCTACACATCCTTTAATGACTTTGTCGAAGCCATTAGTGAGTTCTTTCATTCCTCTGTTTGGAATTTTTTTGGAAGTACTTGTTTGATTGATTCACAAACAGACGTAACTAGGTTTCATATGAGCTGGAAAAGTTTACTTTTGTTTTTGTCTTCGTTTTGATTTTCCTTGAACTTTTACAATTTCTTAATTCTTCTTTTCACTTTTTAATTTAAAATAAACTGTGGGGTTCAGAGATCTGAAATCCTGGGATTAAACTCAAATTTAAACCTAAATAAAATGAAATATCATATTCTTTTATTCAAGTATGATACTGTTCTAAAGTTTGGGGTCTTTTATGTTCACCAACGCTGCATTTATTTGATCACAAATACAGTGAAGAAATGTAATAAAAATTACACTTTGCATTGTGAAATATTGTAGTTTAAAATAACTTTTTAAAATAACTTTAAAAATGTAATTTATTCCTTTTGATGGCAAAGCTGAATTTTCAGTATCATTACTCCAGTCTTCAGTGTCACACGATCATTCAGGAATCATTCTAATATGCTGATTTGCTGCTTAAGAAACATTTCTTATTATTATCAATGTTGAAAACAGTTGCTGCGAAATATTTTTGTGGAAACCCTGATACTTTTTTCAGTGCTGTTACTTTTTTTAATGCATCCTTGCTGAATAAAAGTATAATTTTCTTTAAAAATATATATCTTACTGATCCCAAACCTTTGAACAGTAGTGTAAAAATTGTTCTTTAGATGCTCTTATTAATAAGGGAACAGCATTTATTATTATCCACCCAGAAGACCACAAGAGGGAGCAGTTTGACTTGGGAAATAGTTTTTCCAGTTCCCAGAGCTGGATTATCTAGTGCATCTCATTCTCAACAGTCCTAATCCTGCTCTTTTTCATTTTGCTTGTTTTTCAGAAAACTCAGATTACAAGCAGCGAGTCCAATCCATAAAAGACTTGATCAAACAGTTGCCAAAACCCAATCAGGAAACAATGAAAGCATTATTTAAACACCTAAAAAGGTAAGGAACTGCACCTGACATTGTTTTTACTGGAACTATTGTGTATTATACACTGGGCCATTTATTGCAAGGATTGATTTGTCGTTTTGAGTTAATAAGCCTTCCTTTCCAAGCCAACATCATTCATTATTGATTTGGGGCCATGCTGGTGTGTGTGATTGTTGGAGGTGAGGAGGGTGTGGTCGGTGCTCTGCACAGCAAGCCTCTATCGAGTTATCTCACTGTATCCATTACTGGGACAGACCTGGAGACTAGCCAGCTACATCATTATGAGAGAGAGAGAGAGAGAGAGAGAGGGGAGAGTGGGACAGGAAGAGACTGGAGGGAGGGTCTACACCACATCCGACTGATGCATGGCCATTGGCACTGGGGTGTGTGTGTGATGCACGAGCCACAGAGAGAGAACACGAAGGGCTGTATGGAGGAAAGCGTGAGGTGCTGTGGTTAATCTAGGTCTGCGATTGTGATGCAGCAGGAATGTAATTCAATTAGTTAACGGCCTGTGTAAACAGCTCTCGACTGTGACATCAACCTTGGGAGCTTCACAGGAAACGGCAGATGTGGAGAACGCAACTGTTATGTTGCTGATGCTCTTTTAGTATACGTCATGTAGTGTTAGCATGAAGTGATGGCATAGATCTGCCCATTTAGACTGGAACAGACTGATTCATATTTAAAATGTTTTCTTTCTTTGTTTGTTACTAGGAATGCACTGATATTACAATTCTGGCTGATAATAAATGCATATACCATTTTGCCTGAATAAATAAAACACTAAAAACTAAAATCAACTGTTTTAAGTGAATTTAGTATGAACAATTTGAGATTTTATAAAGATTACATTTAACAGTTTTATGTAATCATTATGTTTTTAAAGATTAAGTTTTAGATTTTGGCAAATATAACTTAAATGTAAAAATAGAGGATATGAGCACAAGTAAATATCCAATATTGACCGATAAATAAAAAATAAAAATAAATCAATAATAACTACGGAAGAGGATTAGGTTCAAGCAATAATAAAAAAAAATAAAACCATCTCGAGATTAAAGTCATTATAATGCGAGATTAAACTCGTTAAATTTCGAGAAAAAAAGTCTAAATACAATCTTGAGAATAAACTCATTAAATATCGAGAATAAAGTCGTTGTGTTTCGAGAAAAAACTCGTTAAATTTCGGGGGAAAAAAACTCGAAATACAATCTTGAGAATAAACTCATTAAATTTCGAGAATAAAGTCGTTGTGTTTCGAGGAAAAACTCTTTTAAATTTCGAGAAAAAAAGTCGAAGTAATCGTGAGAATAAACTCATTAAATTTCGAGAATAAAGTCGTTGTGTTTCGAGAAAAAACTCGTTAAATTTCGAGAAAAAAAGTCGAAGTAATCGTGCGAATAAACTCATTAAATTTCGAGAATAAAGTCGTTGTGTTGAATGTACAGAATAAGGCATTCGATATCAGTGTTCATTGCATAGCCTACTCATAGAGGACATGGCAGAGTTGGATCACTTAGTCAAGCTATATTTTAGACTTTCTTTCAGTAACAATGAATAGAACATTCTTAGGTCTAGGTCGGCTAACTTTAGGTCTTTTTAGAAGAAAAAATCAGCCCAATTTGCGTGATGTACTCGCTTTTGTCCAACATGAAATTCATGGAGGTTTCGTGGTTTCCCAGGATACCATAAGACGCATTAATAAACTTGTTGATCCTCAAGGTGTGGAATTTCGACGAAGGAGACTGGCCCAAATGCACTCTGGCATATGGACAGCTATGATGAATTAAAACCGTACGGCATTGCCATTACATGGCTGTATAGATGGTTACAGTCGTTACATTCTGTGGATGGAGGCGTACACAACCAACAACGATTAATAATGCGTCTTATGGTATCCTTTTTCTCGAAATTTAACGAGTTTTTTTCTCGAAACACAACGACTTTATTCTCGAAATTTAATGAGTTTATTCTCAAGATTGTATTTCGAGTTTTTTTCTCTAAACACAACGACTTTATTCTCGAAATGTAATGAGTTTATTCTCAAGATTGTATTTCGAGTTTTTTTCCTCGAAATTTAACGACTTTTTTTCTCTAAACACAACGACTTTATTCTCGAAATTTAATGAGTTTATTCTCAAGATTGTATTTCGAGTTTTTTTTCTCGAAATTTAACGAGTTTTTTCTCTAAACACAACGACTTTATTCTCGAAATGTAATGAGTTTATTCTCAAGATTGTATTTCGACTTTTTTCTTGAAATTGAACGAGTTTTTTTTCTCGAAACACAACGACTTTATTCTCGAAATGTAATGAGTTTATTCTCAAGATTGTATTTCGACTTTTTTCTTGAAATTTAACGACTTTTTTTCTCGAAACACAACGACTTTATTCTTGAAATGTAATTAGTTTATTCTCAAGATTGTATTTTGACTTTTTTTCTCTAAATTTAACCAGTTTAATCTCGCATTATAATTACTTTAATCTCGAGATGGTTTTATTTTTTTATTATTGCTTGGCCCTAATCCTCTTCCGTAAACAACTGCCTGAATATGTCATTAATACATTATTTATGTCTGCGATAAATTCCTGAAAAAAATACCTGAGTACATAATTGAATTACTAACTTTACCAGTCAAAACTTTGTAGTTGGTAAGATATTTTATTGTTTTATTGTTAAGGCTGTATTTATTTGATCAAAAATAAAGTAAAAAAAAAAAAATTGTGTTGTAAAATAGCCTTACAATTGAAAAAAAACTGTTTTCTGCAGTGTCACATGATTCTCATCTCATGTACTACTTAGTATTTTTTTCAGAATACTTTTACGAATACGACGTCTTCTATAGAAATAAACACTTTTGTAACATGCTAAATGTCTTTACTGTCACTTTTGGTCAATTTAATGCATCCTTGCTGAATAAAAGTATTAATTTCTTCTCTTCCAAAAAACTACTGGTCTTTCCAGGCATCATGCTGTCGTGCTTCAAGAGGAAACCCAGTCTTTAATCCATTACTAAAACTGCTCTTTTATCTTTCCTGTCGATTTAGGTTTATGAAGTAACTTTTTATAACTATAAATTGTTAACTCCACCTCTGTTATCACATCCATTCCAAACCTTAAAATAATCATGAGCTATAAAGCTGCTTCCTCTGTGGCAGGTGAGAGTCACATGAATCTTTAATCACTCTGGGCTTTCTTTAGGGAGTTGTCTCGTTTGGTCTAGTGAGGTCTGTTCTTTTCTACTGTATATTTCAACTTTAATTTTGCTCTTAGCCTTGTGAAGGACAGCAGTCAAAGTGTCCCTCGCTCCCTCTCTTAGAGATTCCCATAATCTCTTGTAAATCTAAAATGACAACACTATATTTAGTCGTGTCTGTTCATGCACATCATTTTAAAGTGATAGTTCACCCCAAAATGAAAGTTTTGTCATTACTTACTCACCCTCAAGTTCTTCCAAACCTGTATGAGTTTCTTTCTTCCTTTGAACACAAAAGAAGATATTTTGAAGAATGTTGGTATCCTGATGGTTGACGGCACCCAGTGACTTCCATAGTAGGGAAAAAAATACTATGGAAGTCAATGTACAAAAGAAGATACTTTGAAGAATGTACGCAACCAGACAGGTGATGGTTGCGTACATTCTTCAAAGTATCTTCTTTTGTGTTCAACAGAGGCAAGAAACTCGTACAGGTTTGGAACAACAAGATAATGAGTTATTGATGACGATTTCATTTTTTGGTGAACTATCCCTTTAAGCAAGTTCAGAAGATGTTTTTTTGTGGGGACATCACCTTCACACCTTTAGTATACTTACTTCAGGCTTCTCTCAAAGTTAAAATGAAGTGGGAAATAAACAAAGAAAACTCCATTTTCTCTGTACATATAGAGTGAATTATTTTCCCCATGTTGTTGTATGATGTGCCTTACTGTGTAATTCTGAATGTAATTTGAGACCGGCGTTGAGTCTCAATCGTAATTGCTATATCAAACACGCACAATGACATTTGCCTTAGCTCCATTTGCATTTAAATGGCTCTCAGTCTACTGTAATTCAAAATGGAGGATGGAGGCATAGCGTTCCAGAAAAATTACGGGCTGACATTTTGCTGTTGCAGGGAAAAGGCATCTGTATTTATGTAATTTAAGCACAATACCCAAACATTTTTATTTAAAAGGAAAATCGCCAGAGTTGGGAGGATTTGTCATTTTAATGTGGAGTAGATCGTTTTGCGGGTGTGGTTAAGCAAACAAAAATGCATTAACCTGCTACGAATTCACCTTTCGTGATTTGTTTGTCAGCCAAAGGGAAGCTCTTTAGTGGTAAAAAATGAAGCTCTTCTGTTGATGATGGTTCCATTTTTAACCAATTTACAGGAAAGCAAGGGAAATCTCTCAGACTCTCTCTGTGTTTTTCAGAGTGATCGATCACGGCGAGGTGAACAGGATGACGACCCAGAGCGTGGCTATCGTGTTCGGCCCAACCCTGCTGAGGCCGGAGATTGAGACGGGCAATATGGCGGTTCATATGATCTATCAAAACCAGATTGTAGAACTCATCCTTCTGGAGTATGAGAACATTTTTGGGAGGTAGAACATCTCTAAGTGACACCACCTGAGAATCAATCCAGAAGTTTAACATCTCATATCCATCGCACAAACACGCACCACTGCTGTGGACCAAGCCTAAAAGTGTATATAAACAAACATGAGTGGATTTACTGTGACTTATGACTGGATATAAGCAAAGAAAATGAATACAGGAAGGTTATTTATGCACTTAAATTTTTTTTTTTTTTAAATTGAGGATATACAAAATGTTCTCTTTTTTTCCATTTGGATCGTCATTCCTTGGCTTAGAATAAGCTGGATGGACAGTTATGGATGGTCATTAGTTTCCTTTATGCACTCTTTTTTGGGGGGGAAATTTGAATATTTTCCTAAGTTGGGAACTGGAATGGACTTTATCTTAGCCAGTATTGACAACTAGAATGAAAACTGACCGAGCAGACACTTTCAAGTCTCACCAGATTTTTTTTTTTGCTGTGAAATGTTTAACTGATTTTGGGGTTTCATTCATTGAGACGCGTGTCTGACTTGTATCTGGGCTCTCTCTGACTCAGAGTTTTTGTTTTCTTCATTTTTTTCCTGTGGAATAAGCTGAAAGTGCACTGTATTAGGAGACAGTATTATTTGACAATGACTACTGACCGATGGATAATGGGGTCGATTAATAATCAGTATTAGGGAAAGGCTCTGAGAAAAATCTCTTTTTTTTTCCCAGAGTGTTTTCTCCATATCCACCCATGTTTGCCCTCCATCTGCACTTCCCCAAAGTTTACCGGAAAGGCCATGTGCCTCTTGCTTCAGGACGTCACGCTACTGGATAACAGACATGCTCATCACACTGTGTCTTTTGTGTTATCCAACAGAGAAACTCCTTTTTAATTCAATGGCCCTCCCTTTAATGAAATATCAGGACTTTCACGTGCTTTAGGTCAAACCTGTGTTGTTTCCTTGGAATAAATGGACTGTGTTGTGCCGAATTGTGAAACAGTATGCAGGCGAAACAGGTTGTTTTCCAGATGTAAACCTGATATGTGTTGTGTAGTTCAAAAGCAAGACCTCTCAAAAACAGTCAGAGAGCTCATCTCTCGCCCTAGTATCTCTCGGGCTTACTGGAAAAAGAAAGGGGAGATGCTTATATCGGCATTTAGGCCTTACACAGTTTCAAATCAATACCGAAAAATATTCATCTCCGGTTTCCTGCTCTGCCCCTGGATGGAAAGCTGCTTGATAACAAATTGACAGGATGGTACTGGAAATAGTACTGCAGTTAGTGTTAACTGAAGGTACGCATGGTAAACGCCGCCTTTGTCTTGTTTTTAACCAAATTCAGAAAGTATATGTACAGACTACTTCAACAAGAACTTGAACCCTGTTGTACAAACAAAGAAAAATACCAATAATAGTTGAAGTGTAATGGCTTGAAGTTGTGTGTCAATAACAAGTGAAAAGATCTAATATTGTTGATGTATGGAAAAAAAAGAAATGAGTGATAGGTGGGGCAAGGGAGGGGTGATGTCATCACGCATTGTGAACTGCACATTTTGAATGTAATTTTCAGACTAACTGCTATTTCTGAAATTGATGTTTAATCCTAATTAAAAAGACAAAAACTCATGGATAATATTAAAGTGATAATGCCTGAGTTATTAGTCTAGTGTTTATTTTCATTGTTCATGTGTCGTTCATCTCGATATTGCAGAAACTGGTAATATGAAATGACGCAGGGAACTATCAACCGTTTCCTTCCTTTTAATACAGTGATTTATAAATCCTGTTTATTTGAGCAGAGCGGATTGTGCAGAGCTTTTCTGTGCTTTTAAACCCTTTTTTCAGTAGCTTCAGTAAAACGCTGGTGTAATTAGTTTAATTTAAATCACAATTTAGCTAAATATTCATCTCATTAAAGCTTAAATTTATGTTTAGTTCAATTACACTGAAGAAAATGTGTATTCGTGCTGCCTTAAAATTGTAAGTTTAGTCAGCTTGAAATGTGAAATTGTACTAAGTGACAACTTGGATATTTGAGTTGACTACACTTAAAATTTAAGGCAGAACACAAACAAACTTTAAGTTAAAACAACAACTTTTTTTTTTTTTTTTTTTTTACAGTGTAGCTATACACACTCACCTAAAGGATTATTAGGAACACCTGTTCAATTTCTCATTAATGCAATTATCTAATCAACCAATCACATGGCAGTTGCTTCAATGCATTTAGAGGTGTGGTCCTGGTCAAGACAATCTCCTGAACTCCAAACTGAATGTCAGAATGGGAAAGAAAGGTGATTTAAGCAATTTTGAGCGTGGCATGGTTGTTGGTGCCAGACTAGCCGGTCTGAGTATTTCACAGTCTGCTCAGTTACTGGGATTTTCACGCACAACCATTTCTAGGGTTTACAAAGAATGGTGTGAAAAGGGAAAAACATCCAGTATGCGGCAGTCCTGTGGGCGAAAATGCCTTGTTGATGCTAGAGGTCAGAGGAGAATGAGCCGACTGATTCAAGCTGATAGAAGAGCAACTTTGACTGAAATAACCACTCGTTACAACCGAGGTATGCAGCAAAGCATTTGTGAAGCCACAACACACACAACCTTGAGGCGGATGGGCTACAACAGCAGAAGACCCCACCGGGTACCACTCATCTCCACTACAAATAGGAAAAAGAGGCTACAATTTGCACGAGCTCACCAAAATTGGACAGTTGAAGACTGGAAAAATGTTGCCTGGTCTGATGAGTCTCGATTTCTGTTGAGACATTCAGATGGTAGAGTCAGAATTTGGCGTAAACAGAATGAGAACATGGATCCATCATGCCTTGTTACCACTGTGCAGGCTGGTGGTGGTGGTGTAATGGTGTGGGGGATGTTTTCTTGGCACACTTTAGGCCCCTTAGTGCCAATTGGGCATCGTTTAAATGCCACGGCCTACCTGAGCATTGTTTCTGACCATGTCCATCCCTTTATGACCACCATGTACTCATCCTCTGATGGCTACTTCCAGCAGGATAATGCACCATGTCACAAAGCTCGAATAATTTCAAATTGGTTTCTTGAACATGACAATGAGTTCACTGTACTAAAATGGCCCCCACAGTCACCAGATCTCAACCCAATAGAGCATCTTTGGGATGTGGTGGAACGGGAGCTTCGTGCCCTGGATGTGCATCCCACAAATCTCCATCAACTGCAAGATGCTATCCTATCAATATGGGCCAACATTTCTAAATAATGCTTTCAGCACCTTGTTGAATCAATGCCACGTAGAATTAAGGCAGTTCTGAAGGCGAAAGGGGGTCAAACACAGTATTAGTATGGTGTTCCTAATAATCCTTTAGGTGAGTGTATAACCCACTCTGTTTTTCTAGACAGGACCACCTTTAATCAGTGAAAAAGTGACTTGGAAAATGACAGAATCGAGACTGGGTGGTGATCAAATCAAACACCTGCTAGAAACCATGACTTCAAAAGAGCAAGACTTTCCAAATGAGAAAACAATTAGCTCATATCCATAATTCATAGCTCTGACCACACTCTGCTGCAGCCTGGGCCCTAGAGGTGTCTGAATTGCACACCATATGCTGCTGCGTGTCTGTGGGGCAGAGGTGCCAGGAAAACCCCTGGTCTTGTGTGTCCGTGGAGGCCAAAGTGTGGTGAGGAAATATGAGAAAGCCATTATGACCCATAAAACATTCATGACTTTGACTCTTCTTTTTTTCCCCCTCTACGTGTCTATCATTTTCTATGTTGCTGCATCTTGCCACCTGATCAGAATGAATGGCAGACTCTGACCAAGAACATGTTTGTGTGCCTAAAGCAAGTATTTGACTGAAGACTTTCATAAACGATAATCGAGTCTTCTCTGAATTCGCTTCTACTGGGATTCATTTTCATATTCTCTGGTTTGGAGCCCAAACTAAACTGAGTAATTGTGTTCATTAAAACACATGGAACAATTTCATGCATTTGCTGCTTTTTGCAACTGCTCTGATGAGAAATAAAAATCCGCTGTTGTTAAAGCCGGCTGAATGAGCCTTTCAGATCAAGAAAAAAGCCACATTTTCTAAAATCCAATCACATTCATCTTTGACAGCAACACAACTTGTAATTTGCATGTATGGGGAGGACAGATGAAAACATTTTATTTGACATGGTAACTACTATTATAGGGCCATATATAAATGTACAAACTCAATTTGTGGGCTGTAAATCTTTGTGCATGCAGCCTGAATGACATTTATAGGAATGTCCTAGTAGCTGATAAGCATCCGTCTGCTGTGTAACTTTAAGCATTAAATGTAGTAGAATGTGGTATTGTTAACAATCATAAATTGTTAATGCAAATTTGACGGAACAAACATGATGCTGCAATCCACTTCCTCTCCTTAATTGTCTTTTATAAGGCAATTGTGTAAATATTGATGGTACTTTCATGTAAAGTTGCGCTTATTCCTCACTGAAGACACTCCTGAGGCTACTGTGCTTAAATGCTCCATTTAGCAAGTCTTTGCAAATACCATCTCAAGTATCTTAAAAAAAAAAAAAAAATGCACACGGGCATTGGCTAAAGTAATCATAGCAGTACTTCAAATGTTATCTGTCCATGCTTTGGTATTAATGAAGTTCGCATGGTTGGACTTGATGGTTTTGCATTGGGAAATTCAATGCATTTTAAATAGACGCCTGCATGCGGGATTTACATAAGGTAATTGCACAAAGCTGGAACTACTATGTCTGTGATAGAGCCATTCCCCCTCCATGTGCACTAATACAATCAACCCCATTAAGTAGGCCGTAAATATAGAGCTGCTGTATCATACGAGCCTGACAGATAATGGACCCATCTGCATGTCCATTTACTCATCCTGGGTGAAGCCTGATTGGTTTATCCGTACTCCATCATCTGACCCAGCATTAAGAGCTAGTAAATTCTGCAGAAGAGAACACCTGAAGAACCCTGGCCAGAGTTTTATAGAGTAGCTCCAGCATGAGGCTGCTGGGGAGCGTGCCAATATGCTGGGCATTTATAAGAAATGGGTGCGTCTTCCAGAGTGCCAGACAAGTTGCTCCTTTTTAATTTTGGAAGATGTCAAACATTCTATCAGACACATAATATTAAAGTGTTCACATATGCACTGTGCCATTCCTAGATAAATTATTATTTTGAGAAATGAGGCCTTAAGAAATGTAAAAGGGCTGACAATTAAACTCGACATTACAAGGCTTGAAAATGATATGGTGCTTCTTAGGGTACGATGTAAACGGAAAAGTTTTTCTTTTGCATATTTTGCGTACAGACGAAAACATTATCAAAACAATCCCGTTCACACGGATCCACGAAAACGACTAAAAGCGCTGTATTATGCATGCCAGGCCAGTAGTTGGCGACTGTCGCATTGTAAAGAAACACTAGGCGTCTATAGAATGATATGCATGCGCATGACATCACCGGTTTCACAAATCCCCGCTTTTGTAGTTTACAGGGAGATGATAACAGTATAATTTTCGAAAACGTGCACTTTGAAACTCGTTTTCAAAAGTTTGCGTTTTCAGGCCCCCAAAACGCTGCTGTCGTTTAAATGAACGGCCAAAACGCAGAAAATGTTTTCTGGTTTTAGTTGAAAACGGTGTTGTGTAAACGGCCCCTTAGAAAAATTCAATTGTTTACTAAAACAAACAAAAAAGATATTTTATGGAATGGGTTTGGGTAAGGGTTAAATAAAAAATGTAAAGTAAGTTTTGCTGATGTGTTTAGAAAAACTATTAATTTTGTACATTTTCATAACACCCATTTTGTAAATATCCCATAGGCTATGCCAGCTTTAAATAGGACAAAGAATTCTTACACAAAGAAAAGTGTAGACAGAAGTTGGATTCGAAAGTTAAATGAGAAACAGCTTTAAAATTCCACATACATCAGCTTAAACATCCTGGGTATAGACAGTCTGAAACCCTTTAAGCCAGGCATCTTGTGAATAAGACTGACAGTAATTTAGAAGCAATGCCTCTCTTCACTAGTCTCTAGTGATTCGGTCTCTCTCCCCCCTTTAATTAGTTTGTCTCCAACTGCTGATTTAGCCTCGGTGTCCTTGCAGGAAGCCGTGTGGTGGGTCTCTTTCACAGGCTGATTAATCCTGTTCAGACCCGTGGAGTGGTGTTAGACCCCGTCAGCAGCTTATTAGCATGTGTGCATGCTAGCAGAGCCCCTGCTTCTCCTAAGGCTTAATAATATGTGTTTCTTCAACTAACATCCTTATTAGTGCTACTAAGTGACGATCAGACTTATAAATAGTGCTGTGTGCCTTTTTAATTAAGGCCTATGCAATCATAGGCTTGATGCGCGAGCGTGTGCGTGTGTGTGATAAATGATGGGTGTTCGCGCTGTTATGACTGCTGCTCCCGTGAGTTTAGCTCACACACTTACCCTAACAAGAACACACACTCACACAATCTCTTCACACTCTACTTTTGATGATTTATGATCTGAGGTGCCGCAGTCTCTTTACAGTGCAGTTTTGCTGAGGAGATAGCAGCTCGGAGAGGTACAGAACAGGCGTGTAATGTTAAACATCAATTAGGTTGATGTCTACTCATGCTGCTTTTTCCCTTTGAAAATGTTATCCTTAAACAGGGCCGTAACCACCATTGACATTGAATAAGACGTGACTGTTTTATTAATATTTCTCCCATCTTTCATTGGTCTTTAATAGCTGTCTGAAACGCATGCAATTATTTAAAGGGATAGTTCACCCCAAAATTAAAATTGTATGGATCATTACTCACCCTTAAGTTGTTCCAAACCTGTAAGAGTTCTTTATTCTGTTGGACACAAAATAAGAGATTTTAAAGAATGTTGGTAACCAGCACCCCTCCATAGTAGGAAAAAAAATACTATGGAAGTCAATGGGTGCTTAACTCACACTAAAACCGGCTTGATGTGTGTGGGCCAGATACAGCCCATATGACCTTTGCCACTGCCAGAACTGAGCCATATGCGCCATAGTTGGCCCAGATGAGGCCCGGATATGTATGCTATCTGGGCTGTTTGGTTACCAACATTCTTCAAAAGATCTTCTTTTGTGTTTAAAGGCACACGATGCAGTTTCCGTTTTTCTCAAACAGCGACCCCTAGAGTAGCTGTGGAGTACTTGTATTTAACGTTACTGTCATAAATACCACTCACGCAGAGCCGTCTCATGCGCTCTTCCGACACTAGCACGCATTTCGGACGTGAATCATGGCACGGTCGATGAAGAAAGCGTTCTTCGTTTTCGTCGACTCTGCCATGATTCACGTCTGAAATGCGTGCTAGTATCTTCCATAGAGGCTGCTTCATATGTTGTTGATGTGTGTGACGACGTTCCACAAAGCAAGTCGTGATTCTCGGGGCGCCACCTCTCAAACTTGCATTGCCCCCCCCCCCTGCTTTGCTATCAGGATGATTCGCCCTACTACGAGTTCGTTTACAATCGAAATTATTTTGAAGCTGTTTTATTAAGGTACAAATCTTGCATAGTGTGCCTTTAACAGAAGAAAGAAGCAACACAGATTTAGAACAACATGAGGGTGAATAAATGATGACAAAATGTTCATTTTTGGGCGAACTATCCCTTTAATCACCATTCTTCCTTATTACTCATTTCATTTTTTTCTATTATTGCTCAGTTGTAGTGTCTAAGGACTTTTCACATACGTTAGCCTGCAACATTTTGTTAAAGATTGAATAAAAAAAAATAAAAAAAATCCTTCTGTGGAACACAAAAACTGGGAATAAGGAGACTAATAATGAACGCAAATGTGGATGTGTGTCAATTTCTGAAATCGATGTAATGTTGTAATATGAACACTAGGGTGTAATGAAGATCATGTTTTAAGCCCTTCCACAGTCTTAATTCTTGCTGTCAGCTTATTTCTTTTTATTGCACATTATCCTTCTCATAATCCACCTACACAGTCTCTTCCCTCCTTCTCTGCTCCTCTCCTCCAAAGCAGAGCTGGCAAGGGTTGACAATGCAAAGTAAATCCATTTTGATGTTCCTTACAGCTCTCTCTTCTTCTCTCTCCTGCTCTCAAGTATGCTCTCGCAATTCGGTTATGTTTAGAGGAGCTCTGGTGATTCATGCAGTTCAAGATATTCAGCGTGCCCTATTTCTCCCTCTCCCTCTCCCCCCGCTCGTCTAATGAAGTTAGTGTGTATATGCAGCGGAGAGAAGTAGATTAGAGCTGAGGTGATGAGGCAGAAGGGGAACCTCAGTCCTCCTGTACTCAGACCCGAGGAGGGGCTGCTGGGGTCGGCCGGGATGAATTCCCTCTGCTCCTGAGGTGATCTAATTGATTTTTGTACCCTGAGCCATCTGGCGTGGAGTAAGTGTGTTTGTGTGTGTGTGTGTGAGTGTGTGGGAGAGCAAGACAACAGATCACCTCTTGAATTTGGTTCTGGGCTTACATTTGCCATTTAAAAGCATGCTACTCTTTCTGTGGGGGATTGTAATTAAATCACTATGTGCTTGCTGGAGCATGCTTTTGACATCATCACCAAAGGTCACCTGTGTTACCTATAGGACACACGACATCATCATCTTCATTTCACCTGAGAATATGTTCACCAATAACCATGCTGTTTTCCATTTCAAAATAATTCGTCTGACAAATAAAGATGTCTGAGATGATAAAAAGGTGAGTTGAAACCTGTGAAATCTATAGTTTTAAATGAAAGTGACAAGTATTTATACTGTTTTCAAAGATTTTGAAACAATTTTCCACAAAAATTATTTTTAAATTTCAAATATTTTTGTATTATAGATACTTAATTTGAATAAAATAAAATAATTTACCTTGTGTGGAGTCTGTGGACAAAATGTGTTAAAATATTAATATTTTAATGTATTTTTGTGAATTAAATAAATAATAATAATAAAATATTAATGTTACTTTTAGCAACTTTTTGAAGCATTTTCGCCTTTTAATGAGCTTGATTTATTTTATTGATTTTTTTTTTTTTTTTTTAAGTATGTGTACATATTTAGACATCTTAGGTGTTTTTTTTATTTTTTATTTATTTATTTAAAATACGAAAATTTAAATTGCAGTGAAGGGGCAGTTATCTGATGATGTTCAATGTGGACAAAAAGATCATGTAGCTTCTATAAATGAATCAGCATAAACCTCCAATTTCTGTGCTCATGTTACAGCAGTGATGCTGTTTATGTCTTTTCTTACAGTCTCCAAGGGAAGATACTATTACATATCAGCAACATTAATAACAGGTGTTTTTTCCTTTTGTTATTTGTATCTGTCTATAATAACATGCGAGTGTTTGCATTATGTTTGTTAGCACATGTGGGGCAGTGTTAATATCCAGCCCTGTGGTACAGTCTCACTGAAGTATTCTCAGATGGATCAGAATCAATAGAAAGATTTGGTTAGGTCATATAGGGTTGAGTACGGTTTTACAGTCATTAGTACTATTTAAATAAACAGAAATGCAATTTCCACATGCAGCAAATGCCTAAAATGAAAATCAGGTGCACTGTTGCACAGGTGCAAATGATTAGAAGCTCATTAGAGAGTAAATGGAGGGGCACTGCCTCATATAAACATCAGAAAGTTGTGGTCAGGTTTGGTCTTAGCAGCTGAGGAGTGTGGCTACATCACGCTGAGATCAAAAGAGTTCGCGGAGGCCCTCAGAAAAGAACACCGTGCTGATGTTTGCGAGTTTGAGCGGCATTTTGAAATGATTGTCAAACAATTCGTTGTTAGTCTCTCCACTGTTAATTTTTTTTTTTTATCCAGCCTAGGTGGTCCAGCCAAACTGCACTGAAGTCACTAACATCATGAAACTCTCTACATGTGATGTCAAGATGGAAAAAGTCACCATTCTTATTAACGTATGGAAGACCCTGGCAGCATTGCAACATTTTGAGCGTTGCTATGCAGTTGCTGGGTGTTTTTTTAGGGTTTCTATGCGGTTGTTCTAAATGATGTATTACATAGGCCTATGTATGTAATATATATATATGCAGGGACTATATACACATACATGCATGTATACATGGTCAAAAGTATTGGGACACTCTTGATCATTGAATTCATTTGTTTCAATCACACCTTTTTAATTTACAAACGTTTGTGAAAAAGAAGAGCACAGTGATTTCAAGTGTGGTACTGTGATATGAAGACACCATTGCAATAAGTCAGTTTGTGAAATTTCAACACTGCTAGATATTCCATGGTCAACGGTAAGTGGTATTAGTGGAAAGCAAATGCGTTTAGGAACAGCAGCAACTCAGCCACGAACCAGAAGATGTAAAGTCGCGTAAAGAGCAGGGTCACCGAGTGCTGAGATCAACAATCTGTTGAGTTCCAAACTTCCACTGGCATTAATATCAGCACAGAAACTGAGCGTTGGGAGCTTCATTGAATGGGTTTTCATGGTCTAGCAGCTGCATGCAAGCCTCACATCATCGAGTACACCGCCACTGAGCGGTGGAAACGTGTTCTGTGGAGTGACGAATCACGCTTGGCTTTGGAGGATGCCAGGAGAACGTTACTTGCCTGACTGCATTGTGCCAAATGTTAAGTTTGGTGGAGGATGGATAATGGTATGGGTCTGTTTTTCAAGTGTTGGGCTTGGCCCCTTACTTCCAGTGAAAATCTTAATGCTTCAGAATACCAAGACATTTTGGGCAATGCTATCCTTCCAACTTTGTGGGAACAGTTTGGGGAATGCCCTTTTATATCCCGGTATGACTGTGCTCCAGTGCACAAAGCAAGGTTCATAAAGACATGGTTGGATGAGTTTGGAGTGGAAGAACTTAGCTATATAAAAAATATGTATAAGATATAAAATATTTGATGACCAGTCATTTTCTTCTATTAAATTCAAGGTATTAATCATTGGACCATAAACCTATACACAGAATCTCTTAGAATTCAATTGACATTTAGATGGATGTACTGTTACTTCATCCTCTACCTGGGTGTTATATTTGACAGCAACTTGTGTTTCACAAAAACAGCCGCCTTACACTTCAGAAACAAGCTGTGGAACGTTCATGTAATGCATTAGGTGGTTGTCCTGCAGCCTCAATAAACTAGAAACAATTAGTCCAAAATGCAACTCCATATTAATGTCTATATATTTAGAATGCGATGTCATTGCAGTCCCTGTTGGTGTAATGGTCAGGTGTCTCAATACTTTTGTCCAGATAGTGTACACAGACACACACACACACACAAAACCGATCACTTTGTGAGGTTCCCAATTTCAGTATCTGTAGTACAAACGGCGCATAAGTTATTTACCAAAGTTTAATGCTGCAATTTCTTTTGGCACATTTAACTTCATATTGGACGATGGCCTAAAGATCATCATAAAACAACTTGCTGTCAAGCAGTGTTTATCATGCGTTCTGCCGAGAGAGGAAATGCAGAGAAAAGCAAGCTATTTAATTTAGTTTTGCGTGATATGCAATAACCACCTGCAGAAAATGTCGCAGAGCCACATTAAACTTGAACTTCAACTGCGCTTCTTCCACCAATAAAAGCGTTGATTAAAACCAAGTGTGCTGAAACAGTCCAAGTAAAATATTGATGGGAAAAACTCAGTGATTTTGTGAACGCAGGATTAATCCTCATGCCTACGCGCAGTGAATAAACACGATTTTTAAGTAAAGGCTAATGTTTTGAGCACAGATGTGGGCTATTTGTATTTGATTGTGCCATCCACTAAATTTCCCAGGGGATGTTCTGTTCTCGGCTTCCACTCTTGGCTTGTTCCTGTGCTGTTGTCCATCAGCTTTCAGCTACTGCTGAAACTGTGCGTTTTTCAGATCGTTGCCATGGCAGAAGGGTCATGAGAAATCTATTATGATTTTGAGAATCCCATTTGATAGATGTTCGGAAGACCACTCGGTTCATAAAGCTTTCCAGAAGTAAAGAGTGCTCTTCTAAAACTGAAACATCCAGGGCCACAGAGCTCAATAATATTCTGGCTTCTGTTTTAACAAAATTATTTATGGCAGTTTGACACACACAAACACAGCGAGTCTATTCTCCATACAGTAGACGGTTGAGCATGCATCACGTCATTTTCAGACTTCAGTCAGATCATAGATTTATGTTTTGCTGCATTAATAATTCATGCCCTCCATCCAAAATCCCGCATGGCAACCTGATCCCAATCAATGATTTTTGTTGGTGCTATAGAGGATTTTATTCACAGTGAATGTCTCTGTATTTCCATCATAAAAATCACCTCATCTTTTGCAATGAATGTCTATAGCTCTTCTAACTAATGAAGATTTACATCTCTCATAATGGAAATATTCTAGAAAAATGTTGAATTCTTGAAGTATTTTATTGTGAGATGGGGAGTCATTAAAAAACAAAATAAAACAATCAAACAAAAAGCTACCACTAAAAAGGTTAAAACAGGGACATATAAAAGACTTTGTTGCCTTGATGTAGACAAAGAGAGTTACAAATTGGCACAACCAAAAATAATACTAAAAAAACAACACATTGATGATGTTTTGGCTTCATTAAAAGGGCAGCACAGTTTCATGGTGAAGGACAATCTTTCGATACAACAGCAAAGACTCATGCGTGTATAGCATACAATTAGTTTTCAGACGTTCAGTA
This sequence comes from Rutilus rutilus, assembly GCF_951802725.1. Lineage (NCBI taxonomy): Eukaryota > Metazoa > Chordata > Actinopteri > Cypriniformes > Leuciscidae > Rutilus > Rutilus rutilus. The sequence continues at coordinate 24,874,233 of NC_140224.1, forward strand.
GCTTCAAAGTATAGTGGGGTAAGAGACAGTAACATGAAAGTGACGTGTAAAAGGTAACAGTTCTGATATACTTTTAGGGGTGGTTTTTTCATCTTCAAACAATGCATTTTGAAAATTTGAAAATAATACTTTTCTGTTTTAAAACACTTTGAAATGCTAGAGTTTCTCCCCCAGCTTTGTATTCATTTATCTTCGAAATTATTCTTCATACTAAAATATATTATTGTATTAATACAAACTACAGTATTGTACACTACATTGTGTAATAAATAACCATAAAGAAAATACAAAAATAAGACACATAAATATAAAAGGTCTCTAAAACTAAAAATGTAAAGTTATACTGGTGAGGGATGGGAGGGGTAATACTGCCTTTACTGAAAACAAAACAAACAAAAATTACACAATGTTCACTGAAACAAACAACAAAAAAAACTTCAATACAAACAAGACAAAAATTAATACTGACAGGTAAAAAGGCTGACAAAAAAAACTAAAAGTGAATTCTTCATTGATCATATCTGCCTACATTTGTTACCTGAAGAAAAAGTGTCGTGCTGCTAAAGATAACAAGAGAAACAAGTGCACCAAACGGGGGAAATACTTCAAGGCTGAAAAAAGAGATTTTTTTTTTTTTTTTACTCCTTTTTGCTCATCGATCGTCTTTCCTGAATTCTTGATGCAATGTAGTCTTTATACTGGATTGATCCAAAAAAAAAAAAAAGAGGCAGTCTTGTCCTTTAGTCAGGACTAGTGGTTTAGGTGCAGGGGTCCAAAATTTTGCTACTAAAAACGAAGACAGCATGAGCCCCACGCGGGTGTGCTGCTTAGCGGAGGCGTCACAGCAACGGCACAGCACTGTTCAATGGCACTTCCAACATGCATGTTTTTGCATAAGGGTGGATGATGGGTAGGGACTTATGGCGATCACCTGAAACATGATGAAGACTACGTCCTAAAACCAGCCGTCCGGGATTACTAAGGTTTTTCTTTGATGTCTTGGCTTTTTTTTTTTGGAATTCATTAAAGCCCTCCCACCATAACCACATCAATCTTTTTTTTACATTTAAGGCTCAGTGTCCTTCTTGAAATGAGACGACAGACAAATGATGTGCTAGCGAGCACTAGCGTGGCTTAGGGAATAACGTCTGGGGCGCTAATACTGGAAGGTAGACATTAAACAACACAAGGCCCACATAGGTGTTCCATAGGTAAACTGGGAATATGGTAGTGCACAGGATACTTTTTCCTTCAAATGCAAGAAAATACTGAGTTTTGTTCATTGGCAATAAAAACGTATAGAAATCTCTCTCTCCCAACTGTACAGCTTTTCAGGGTAAACCGAGAGTGACAAAAATTAGTAATACTGATAAAAGAAATTGACCCAAGGCGTTTTAGTAATAAAACATTATTAGCCAAAACGTGTATAGCTTTCAGTCCGTATATGCATCATTTTCTTTTTTGTTTTTGTTCGTTTTTTCGTTAAACTTTGCATTTATACAAACCATACTCAAACACTGAAAATCGTCTTTATGTGGAAAAAGTAACTATTTCGTATTTATCAGGCACACCTGGGGGTTTATACACAGTAGTGGGTTTAAATGCAGCGTGAGAGCAGTCACGCTCTCTTCCTCGCCTCATTCTCGTCTTAACACAGTCAGTTCTCAGGAAGAGAGAGAAACATCTGCAAAGAGAAAACGTCTTTTTTGTTCCTTCAAATTAGTAATTTCGTAAAACAACTTCATAAAGAATAAGGGTCTTAAAAACAGTTCTCTTCATTTCACGCTTCCATTCGTAGCGGCTGTGTTTTCTTCATTTTCACTGTTTTTCTCATTGTCCGCCGGGTTCTCTCTTTCTGTCGTGTCCTTCACGTGTTCGGGGGCTCCTGTGTCCATGGCTTCCTCCGCCGTTCGCTCCTCTTCCCCATTTTCTTCCTCTTCACATTCATCCTGCATCACTACAACTTTCAGCATCTGTCCGTCATTTTCCTCGCTCTCACCTTCTTCTTGTTCCGCCTCCTCCATCCTCTCTCCCTCCCCTTCCTGGTCTTCATCTGCTCCCTGGTCGTCTTCGTCTCCCTCTTCTCCAATCTTGACCACCTGAATCTCATCATCATCCACTAAGCTCCCAGAGCCTATCTCATCCTCCTCCTCACTCTCATCCTCTCTGGTACTACTCCCCCGCTCGTCCGAGTCCAGGTGGGAAGGGGGTGAGGCCGCCGCGCTTCCCGTCGGAGGCTGCTCCTCGCCGTGGTTGTCCTCTTCCTCGACTCCTTGGCCTAGCCCTTGACCTTGAGCCTCTTTCTTACAGTAGGAGTATCTGTGGTTCATGTGTTGCGAGTAGGAGCCGGAGTGGGAGAAGCGTTTGCCGCACTTGTCACACTGGTACGGCTTTTCTCCGGAGTGCAGGCGCATGTGCTCTATTAGGTGGTGTTTGTGTTTGAAGGCCTTGCTGCAGATCCCACATTCGTGAGGCCTCTTTCCTGCAGGAGATGAAGAAGTTAAACTCTATTAGTATTCATCTTGGAGTACTTATCTTGTTACCAGAATATACATGGTGAAATACAATCATTTCTGAATATTATTATAGACTTATAAGGGATGGAAGTACTGTCCATTCCATATTCTGTTAATCTGTCTTAAGGTGTAGGAGAAATCCCATAATTTCAATAGGGCGAAAATTTCCCAATGCATATTTTGCATGTTCAAGTTGGCAAATGCACTGTGATGACCAATGGAACACTGCTTGTTTCAAAGTGATTTCTGTGTAAAGGCCATTGCACACTGAGTCCGAAATTTTCGTATGCGTTTTTTCGTGTTCGTCAGCAGTAAAATTCGTCACGCACAGAAACCTTGCACACTGAGTCCGATGCGTATTTATTAAACCTTTGCGGAAAAAAACGCAAAAAATACTAAATGGATTCGTCAAGCAGTGAGGATGAATTTGTTGCCCTCTTTCTTCTTAAAAAGAGAAAAAGAAAGAGGAAATATTGGGTCCATCCAATCCTGAGATTGCGCCGAGAGGAAAGAGAGTTTCACCTCCTTATCAAGGAGTTGCGAAATTATCCCAAACGATTCAAAATTTACCTCAGAATGTCAGTGGAACAGTTTGATGCTTTGCTAGCGATACTGGAGCCACATATTAAAAAGAAGACCACCAATTTCCGTGAACCAATCGATCCTGAACAGAAACTGGCAGTATGTCTATGGACGGACACACACACACACGCGGCCGGCAGAAGCGCTGGGCAGACAGAACAGCTGTATACAGGTTATATTTTATTCAGTGTCTTTGTAATCCGCATTTTGTTTTTCATACAGTACTTGTGCTGCGAGACGAAGTGTATCAACTTGTCAGACGTCATTCTGGATTTTGACGTTCGGTGTACGGTCGTACGGTGGCTCTGAATTTTCAAAAAACCTCACAAAACACTGGCTGTGGATGCGAAAAACGCAGAAAATCGAACCCAATCCGAATTTTTTTTTTACGGACGAAAGTTTCGTAGACAGTGTGCAAGCATGATTGACATAACGTGAGGTCGAATTTTTTTTTTTACGTGCGAAAATTTCGGATGCGAATTTCGCACTCAGTGTGCAATGGCCTTAAGTGTAGCATTGGGCAAATGTAAATGCACCTTTAAGGTGTTAAAAATCATTTCATGTACACTGGAAATTTATAATAATTGTTTTTTAGCTGATTGACACTGTTATGCAACATATTAAATTGACTCATTTTCATCAATTATATGCATGCTTTAAAAACCACTGTCACACAGTTCAACTTATAAAGGGTCCCAGCCGGGGAAAAAAAATCTTGTAATCTCCACATGTAGCACTAGAAAATCCACCCACACCCCAGCCTTCAACCCTGGATCTTTAAGGCATTAAGAATTGCATTACATGTTGTTATGTAGCCATGGACAATAAGACCAAACAATGAATCAAAACAAGCTGTGGTGCACAAGACAGGCCAGTTCCACCAAGGCCTGGAAGTTTATAAACTGTGGCTTCAGAGAAAAAAGACAGCATAACTTGTGGTTCAAGGCGCTGTGATGTCATTTGGATGAGTGCTGCTCGCTTTTTGGCCAGGTATCTTAACAGTGAGAGGTGACCTGCTCTTGGCTTTGCTAACTTCTCATGTTTTTAGAGCAAAAGAGGGAGGAGGAGTGTAAATTACAAACAGAGAACTGATGTAACAGCCTGGGTTCGGTGTGAGAAGGTAATGTATTTGGCCAGAGGATGAGGGAAAATAAGTCACCGCACCCTCCAGCACGTGTAATTTAACAGTGGTTGGAACTTAAAATTCAGTTCTGCTCCCAGTGTAATAGGTAAAATTACTGCAATACAACGTATTCTGTAATAATTTCCCCTTCAATATCACTTCAAATCATATTTCTATGAATGCCCAACCATTTGTGTATGAAGGAACATCTAAAACAGGCCTAACTGCTTTTTTAATGTCTACTTTTCTCCTTGGTGATATAGGTGTTTGAGAATCCTACCTGTGTGTTCGTATTTATGGCGGAGCAATGAGCTGCTCTTCTGGAAGATTTTGTCACAGAGGTCACAGGCGTACAGCCCACTCTCTGTCCTTTTCATCTTCTTCCTCGTCGGCCCTGAGTCTGAGTCTGTCTGTTCTTCCAATGTTGAGGTGACCTCTGACCCCATCTCCTGTTTCTCCTCCTACATCAAGAGAAAAATCAGATCATTGCATTTGAAATAATATAACCAAGGATACATTTGTGGGCACATATATGTATATACACTCGAATGGTAGTTTAGAGCAGAGATAGGGAACGTCAGTCCTGAAGGGCCCGCTATCCTGCAGAGTTCAGCTCCAACCCTGAAAAAAAAAAACTCCAACCCTGCCTGTAGCCTTTGTGATCCTGAAGACATTGATTAGCTTGTTCAGGTGTGTTTGTTTTGGGTTGGAACTAAACTCTGCAGGACAGCGGCCCTCCAGGACCGACGCTCCCCATCCCTGGTTTAGAGCTACCGTTGTGGACCCTTAAGCTAACATGCAGTGAATGTGGGGTCCTCACCTTAATGCCATTGACGTGTATAACGTTCTTCTGTGGTGTGTCGGCCCCTGCTGGGCTGGAGGATGTAGTGGTGTAACTGTAAGTCAGCTGCGGGATCAAGATGGTCTGTTTAGTGGTGGCAAGTGCACGTAGACATTGTGCTTGTCCCTGGTCAGTGATAGCCACTAGGGTGGGCAGTTGAGTGGTCACAATGTTTATGGGATTGGCACTTGATTGGCTGGCAAATATGGCAGCATTGGTGCTTGCATTGCTGAGCAGTTCCTTCTTTGTGCAAGTCAAATTCAGCGGCTCCTCTTGAGCCGAGTAAACAGTGTTAACGTGACCGCTAGCCACAGGAGCTGTAGCAGCGGATTTTGGTAGCGACAGATCGAGAGGTCCTTCGCCTTCCTCAAGAGTCCTGGCTGGGACAGGACCATCGGCCGATAGGTTTAGTGGTGAAGGGGATGTAGGGACACTCTCGATCCCATTCACCCCAGCTGCTATGCCCTCAACTGGACTACTGCATTCCCTCTCCCCTTGCTCCTCTGAGTTCATTTGATCATCCGGCTCTGTTCTGGGTGATCCACCTCTAGTCCCATCCAAATCCCCAGGGGTGGTCTGCTCGTCTTCAGCCAGGGGTGAGGAGGGGTCTATGGAGATCTGTCCCAGCTGCATCTTCTCAAACCACTTCTTTACCACCTCTGCTGGAAGACTGACAGACTCTGATATCTTTGCCAGCTCCTCCTTGGTGGGCTCATTGTTTAAGGCAAAGTAAGCCTTAAGCAAGGAGAGAAGGTTCTTCAGAGGAGGCTGACCAGGACACAGTCCTTCCTCCAAGTCCATCTTCCCGTCAAGATTTTTCCCGTTTACCCTATGTCCATCTTTACCACAGTGCTTAAGTGTTGTGTCATTGTGTAACATACTCTTTTCATCCACAGTGATGGTGGTTTTGTCCCTATTTGTCTTCACAGTCAGGTCCTCTGGCAGCTTCTGAGCCTTGCAGACCTCCGTGTTCAACCCCAAAGGTTCCTTCTTCGGACTTTGAAGGAGTGCTTGGGCCTGTGACGGGTCTAGACTGTAGTTGATGATGATCTTAGCATTGCCATCCTGATCCAAGATGGGAAGACTAATGGCCTGGATGACTTGCTGGGATGCTTGGGCAATTCCCAACCCTCCTGCTCCAACGATTCCTGTCCCTGCTTGCTGCCCTTTAGCTTGCGTGCTTTCCAGCACTTGCCTGATGACGTTGCCATCCACTGCCACCTTCAGCACATTCTGTAAGTCCCCCAGGTTGATGCTGATTGGGGATACCAGACCCACTGTTGGGAGCACAACAGCCTGTACGGCACCCTGGAGAGGGGCTGCCGCCCCACCCTGGAACATGCCATTTACGCCTCTAGCAGATGGGGCCACCACCACAGGCTTGTACTCGTAGTCCAGTGGCTCAGATTTGATCTGCGTCAAGGGAAGCTGTTCCTGAAGGGGTTTGCTGTTGTCCAGTTTGTCTCTGACTTGGACACGTGCTGTAGGGGAAGAGGTTGGCAGGGATGGGGAAGAGCACTGCGGGGTCTTGGCAGCCCCGGTGGCGGGAGAAGGTCGTGGCCGCCCGTTTACTGAGATGAGGCCGATGCACTTCTTACTGCTGATGTGGGAACTGTAGGAGCCGGAATGAGAGAAACGCTTCTTGCAGTTGGAGCATTCATAAGGCTTTTCTCCTACAAAACACACATAATAAAGAAATGAAACAAGTGACACTTCACATATAACAAGGTCTTCAACTCTATTGCTTTTACTTTTGAGGACACCACTGTATGTTTCAGATTTGTGATGATCGAAAGAATGGAGGGGAAATCTATTCAAGTACAATAAAAAAGTCACCTCAATGGTGGTCCTAAAAAGAAACCATTACAACTCAATGTTTAAAGGACAAACTCTCTTTGACAGTAAGTACTGAAAGTTCTTTGAAGTACTTGAATGCTGAATTGCCCTACAAATTTGTACAAAGAAGTGAATGATTGCACACACATATGCATGCTTGCAAACACACACACAAATTACTCTAGCAGATTTTAGGCAGCCCTCACCACTGTGGATGCGCAGGTGTTCTTTCAGGTGGTGTTTGTACTTGAAGGCTTTGCCACATTCAGTGCATTTAAACTTTCGATTCCCTCCTCCACCTGACTGAGTAACATGCCGCTAAAGAATGTAAGAGAGAATGCGTTATACTTGGGTGAACAATACTGCTGTCATTTATCTGTAAGTGTAAAATCTCATGAAAAGCATGCCTTTATATGAAATAAATGCTTGATTTGCTTAATGACAACATTAATTATTACATTTTACAGCTTTTAGTACTTTTCTATAGGTCTTGCATGAGTGATATAAGCCTTGTGAGTTACCCATGTGTTAAATCCAACCATTTTCAGTCTGGATTTCATTCTTTGGCTTTCACAACAATACACAATAGTCTAAGATTGTAAACCCCCCCCCGGAAACCACTTTGAACACTTTAGATTTAACACAGTTAACCAAAATATGCCATTAAATCACACTGCTCACAAACATAAAAGATTAAGGACAGAATACCTGTTCTCGGCCAGCTTTGTGTGCGGTCATGTGTCTGTCCAGCTGTGTTCGGTAGGCAAAGGTGTAGCTACAGAGAGAGCAGCTGAAGTTGTCCTCGCTCTTCTCGTGTCTGTATTTAATGTGCTCCTTCAGTGAGGTGTAACGCTTGTAGCCACGAGAGCAATACGGACAGGTGAGAAGCTGAGAAAATGAGTCTGGCGTGCCTGAAAGTGAGAGAGAGAAAAGAGAAGATATTACAAATGAGTAAAGTTTATGTGTGTATTTATCATAATTTTCTATGCCTCCCTCTTTTATCTTTTTCTTCTTTTTGTTTCTTCAAAATTATACATTTGAAACATGGGGGAAAAATATGTTCTCTATCAGTAGCTGCAAATGTCTGGAAATTTGCATACAATTATTTACTACGTTGTTCAAATATGTCTGAAGAGGTGTGCAAGTAAACTGATGTAATAGAAAGGAATCCAGCTGCATGGATTTCTGGCATAGATCATTTATCTGTGCAGTGTGTGCGTATAGACATGGATCAATGCACTGACGAATGAGCATATGAGAGTTAGGGAAGATCTTTAATGTGTGACACTTCCCATTCTGAGTTAAAGAACAGCAGCCAAAATGAAAAGAACAAGGATTGGTAGCTAGGTAAAGCAAATAATTACATGGATGAACAATGGATTCCATAAAAAAATAAACAATATGCTGGTGAAGCCTGTTACATTTTAACAAAATAATAAAGCCACGGATGCCAAATCTTTGTCACTTGAGTGCAGGGCATTCTGGTACATTAAACTAATATAGTATCATTTATTAAGACTTTAATATGTTTAATTGCAATGCCATTATGCTGCATTCCAATTCGGATACACCACTGTCTTTATATTTCTCAAACCAAATTTCTAAATTTAAGGAAAGATTTTTATAGTTTTAACCATCATTAACATATCTTGGTCAAAATGATCAAATGTCAAATGGAAAAATGAGCAGAAAACACCTGGACGGGTTCCTGTCTAGCTCTCACACAGGTAACATATTACCTGTTAACAGGTCACCTATTAAACTTCTCCCTCCGGTCAGGTGAAACGTTCTCTCACACGCAAACACAGCAACAGGGACGTGAGAAAGTAGCTCAGGTATGGGAGATTTGCACAGGTGTTGCAGGTGTAACAAAAATCATTTCAGACTCATTAGTGGTCTATGGTCAATGAGAAGTGTGGCTATTGTGTCTGTCTCCATGTATGAGATTTGAAAGACATGCACAATACAGTTTAAGGAAAACGTATGTGAACCCTCAGGTTTAACAGGCTCCTGCATAAATTTGTAATACAATTTGATGGAACAACAACAGATTTTGAATTTGCTATTCACAAGAAGCAATCTCTGTTGTCACACATGCTTTAAAAAAATCTCACAAACCTATGGCAAATCTAAGTTCATATTACTTGAATTTCACACACTTGCTCCTGCATCTGTATTTGTGTTCATCATGAGTGCTATTTACAATGTGCGTGATGCGTGTATGTCTACCATTTTCATCATGTCCACTGGTTTCTGGTGTGCCCTGACGCGGTTCGTCGTCTGGAGCCTCGGGGTAGATGACGGCCGTGTCTCCTTGCTGGAGCATCTCCTCAACCAAAGCATCTCTGCTCCTCTCATCCTCGTCCGACACGCACTCCTCTTTCACTGCAACACATGCAAATACACACTTACTCACTGCTGTGTCTGTGGACAGAGTAAACACTTGTATGATATGGCCCAGTGCACGATAAAAATATGAAGGATGAATAATTTGAATCAGAGCAACAGCCAAAATACTTAGTGGTGACTCACTATTAAACAGTACATTAGCTAAATACTTAGTGGAGTTTGAGTGGATATGAGCTTTAGATACATAGCTTCATGTATGTACACCCACAAAAACACATATTAGTCCTCGAATGCACATTTACCTATTAAAAGCAAATGAAAAACTAATGACTCTGGTGCAGCTAATTCAATTCCGGGCTTAATGCACAATCTGAGCTCAACGTCCCCATTAAATGAGCTTCTTTAATTTGAGAAATGTACTCTCATTCTCTTTTGCTCACAAACGAAAGATTGGTTCAACTAACGATTGCAAATGAACAAGCGAAGGCTTCGGGAGAAACTGAGCCCCCGGGCGGCACACTGTTCTGTGCCTTAGCTATGCGCTCTCTCATGCGTATACTGAAAATGAGTCCGCAATGTCAGCAATTACAACTAATGGCATTTGCTAGCGAGTCAAAACAACATTCGGAAACACCTGAGGACATTTGTGCATTTGTGTGTCGGAACGATTTAAGAGATCCTGCAATATGTGAGGGAGAAAAACTAAATGAAGAAGGCTTTTTTTTTTGTTTATGTCAGTGTTCTTTTGCTTGTTCTCACTCTGTTTTTCAGCAGCTCTTTCTGTAGTGCACTCTACCCTTGTCAGCAGTGATGTCTCCATAAGGGACGCTGATTCACACAGACACTGTTTATTTGTCTGACAAGTAGGATTTTCTCACCACGGTATAGAAGGACGTCCTTGGTTCTATACAAAGAAGACATATCCTGTCATTATGTTATTTTAAAGTTTTAAATTTTAGTTATTTATTTTAGTCAAAAACATGTTACACCTTAGAAAATGTATTTAATAGTTTATTTGTAATTGTTAACATTTAAATGTTTATTATTTTAATAATAATAAAATATATTTTTTAATTATTAATATAATTAATCATTCATTTTATTCCACTTTACTCTGACTGAAATGGCATGACTTTAGTTTACGTTAATCTACAGAAGTAGAAACATTTATTAATTTATTGCATGTATCCAACATTTGTAAATCTATAAATAAATCAATTTTTTTTTTAAATTGTTAATATCATCTCATGATATTTTTTGATAAAAAAACGTTGATAAAATCACACCCTCTGCAAACTAACATATTTGTCAGTAATTTTGCAGAGTAACACTGGCCATCATCATGTAAGCAGGCGCTAGAATAGAAGAGTAACAGAACACTACGCAAATGTTATAGATTCATTTGCATATTCATTTAAACTATGCTCTTGACATTTGCAGACAGAAAAACCATGAACACACTGAAAAAGATAAACTCTATCATGATCTCAAGTGATTTCAATGGCAAATGTTTCAGTAGGTCCCTCCCAAACGTTCCTGAGAGGTTTAAATCGTGTTGAAATCTGGGTGTGAGATGTTCTGCTAGTAAAAAAACAGATGATTACAAGAGCTCTTGCTCCAAGCTTTGCCAGCCATTACAGCATGCTGTTGTCATGACATCACAACACTACTGTAGCTGTGACAATCTCACATTATAAGTGGGCCAGAGATAGACATGAATGTTAGTGAGGCTGGACGAGTGTCCTTCCTCATTCTACACTCAGATCTTTCACATTACACCGTTTCCGAGAAACGTTCACAATCTAGGTTCAACACTTTATTACACCACATTAATAAAAGTCCTGTGACATCTTGTGAGGGACAATATCCCCTCAGGTCATACAATAACAAACTGTTCACAAAGGCAGACAGAGATTATCTTGTGATTGTACAACAAGCTAAAACTAAAACAGAAAAGATATGTGCTGTAGTCTAAGCTCAGTGACACGTACAGTACAATGCATGCACTTATGATTATATATTGACATCCTGACCTTGTGAAACACATTAAGGGTGAAGGTCAGATAAAGTGCATGAGTGCTCTGTGATGGGCTTGGTTTGATTTGAGAATGATGCACTAGTCACATGAGTGTCAAAGCTCACCCAGTTCATAGATTTACTTTAACTTGGGACGGTTAACTTGAGAAACTAAAGGAAAATGTGCATAAAATCTTGTGAGGTACTGTGTGAGCGTAGTTCCAATATCCATAAAACCCACTAAACAGTTACGGTTGGTTCTCGCCGCAGCTGAATGTGAACCAAATCTGATTTTCTGCTCAAATCTGATTTTTCTGTGAGCTTGTTCACATGACCCTTTTAATGAAGCCTGTATCAGATACTGGTTTGAACAGACAACACTCCTAAACTGATGCACATAATACACTCTAACCTGGAATGTCCATCAGAAGTAAATAGGTGGAGGTTATGAATTGTAGGCTACATTGATTAATTATAAGGGCAAAGAGATCAAAATGACTTGTAATAATGAATATTATATATTACAAAATAATGATAATACTGATACTGATAATAACGCTGATATATAATATATAATAATACTGATAATAATGTATATGGAGATAGTTCAAAAGTTTGAGGACAGTAAGATTTTGTTTTAAAGAAATTATTCATAAGGATGCATTGAATTGATATAAAAGTGACAGTAATTTTTTGTTTTATAATGTTACAAAAGGTTTGTATTTCAAATAAATGCTGTTTGTTTTAACTTTCTATTCATCAAAGAATCTTAAATATTAGGCAGCACACACACACACACACATATACAGTATATATATATATATGTGACCCTGGATCACAAAACCAGTCACAAGTCGCATGGGTATATTTGTGGCTATAGCCAACAATACATTGTATTGGTCAAAATTATAGATTTTTCTTTTATGCCAAAAATCATTAGGCTGTTAAGTAAAGATCATGTTCCATGAAGATATTTAGTAAATTTCCTACCGTAAATATATAAAACATGTTTTTTTGTGAGTGAATGCAGCACAATCGTGAACATAAATGGACAACTTTAAAGGCGATTTTCTCAATGTTTAGATTTTTTTGCACCCTCAGATTCCAGATTTTCAAATAGTTGTATCTCTGCCAAATATCATATATCAATATCTCAAAATTATATCATAACAAACCATACATCAATGGAAAGCTTATTTATTCAGCTTTCATGTGGTGTATAAATCTAAAAACTTGACCCATGCGACCCATGGTCCAGTGTCATATATATATATATGTATATAGCATGAACAGGAC